>NC_042623.1:186710182-187310182 GCF_901001135.1 Rhinatrema bivittatum
TCCAACGAGGCTAGAAATTTCCCTGGATGTACCGCCGCCAAAACCGAGCGGAGCGTCTCCATGCGGAAATGAGGAACTCTGAGGGAATTGTTGACAGTCTTGAGATCCAAAATGGGTCGATAGGTTCCCTCCTTTTTGGGAACTACGAAGTAAACGGAATAGTGACCCCGTCCCAACTCGGAAGCCGGAACTGGCACTATCGCTCCCAAAGCATGGAGACGATCCAGGGTCTGACTTACAGCTTGGCGCTTTGCGAGAGATCCGCAAGGAGAGAACAGAAACCTGTCTGGTGGCGTGTGTACAAAATCCAACATGTAGCCTTGCCTTAGAATGCTGAGGACCCATTGGTCTGAAGTGATTCGGACCCACGCCCCGTAGAAGAGCGAAAGCTGACCCCCCAGCCGAGGAATCGACTCGAGGGTCCTCCTGGCATCATTGCAGCGACTTCGTTGAAGGGCTCGTATTGCGGCCGTCCTTACCGGGCCGACGACCTCGAAAGGACCGATTCCAAGTATGCGAGCGCGAGGAAGGAGCCCGTGGAGGCTGCTGTCTCGAGGGTCTGAACTTACGTTGATTGCGATACCTGTTCCTGTTAGTGTTGAACGATCTGTAAGAAAGCGGCCGATCTTCAGGTAACTTGTGAACCGTATTCTCATTGAGTGTCTTAATGATCTGATCCAGATCTTCCCCAAACAGGAACTTGCCCTTGAAAGGAAGAGACCCCAAACGGGTCTTGGAGGAAGTATCCGCAGACCAGTTCCTTAGCCAAAGGAGACGGCGCGCAGAAACTGCTGCCACCATGGCTCGTGCCTGTACCCTGATGAGATCATACAGGGCGTCCGCACCATAGGCTAGCACGGCTTCTAACCTGTCCGCTTATTGAGCCTCGGTCTCTGGAAGAGTTTGCGAGGTGAGAAGTTGTTGTACCCATCTGAGTCCTGCACGCTGGGCTAGAGAACTGCAAATAGCCGCTCTCATGCCTAGAGCCGAGACCTCGAACACCTCTAGCTTCCTATCTTGAAGATCCTTCAAAGCTGTGCCCCCGGTGACGGGAATGGTCGTGTGCTTCGTCACCGCTGAAACCGCCGAATCCACTGCGGGCACTTTAAGCAGCTCCAAGAAATCCGCCGGCAGAGGATATAATTTGTCCATGGCTCTTCCAACCCTAAGATTGGCCTCTGGAGTGTCCCATTCTCTGGCAATTAGTTGTAAAATACTGTGATGGGTGGGAAAAGCCTTTGCCAGCGGCCGAAGGCCCGCAAGAAGTGGATCCCCCTTCTTGACATTCGGATCTGGAGCCACCGGTTCCGGCGGAGGGTCAATATCCATCTCCTGAAGGATGTGTGGAATGAGATCCTCTAACTCCCCCGCCTGAAAAATCCGCAGAACTCTGGGATCATCCCCCTCGACCTGAGCTGTCAGGGAGGGGTCGTTTGTGAGCTGATCTAATAGAGGGTCACCTCCAACATCTCCCCCCGTTGGCTGTGGAGCTGGTGGAGTAACAGGGGAGGTCTTCGAAGTTCCTGGAACCCCCGCAGTGAGAGAACCGGTCAATTGTGAGAAGAGACCTCCTAAGGGGGGAGCCGGGCACGGTCTCTTAATCGGGGGAGTATCCCCCCCTCCTGACAGGGAGTCCTTGCAATGCATGAAAGCCCTGTTCATCAGGACTATGAACACAGGGGAGAAAAAATTATCTGAGTTCCCAAACTGACTCTCCGGTAGCGCTCCGGTGACTGGAAAAGACAGAGAGGAAGAAAGTGGAGTCTCTGCATGCTCAGCTGAAATCCCAACACTTGAAGGAGGAAACAAAATGGCCGCCGTTCCAGCGCTCTGCGAGAACGAAGCCTGCCTCTTTCTGCCCCCGCGGTCCTGAAGCCGCTCTGAGTCCCCCGGAGCAGGGCTGTCCTCCCCCTCAGACGACATGAGAAGCAAAGGTCTTTCGAAGAAAAGAAAAATCCCCTCTGTGAACGACGTCGTCGCCACACTACTGCCGCTGACTCGGTGAGGAGAGAGCGGGGTTTGGGGAGGGGGAGGGAGGTGCAGTTCGCGCCGAAACCGGTGAAAGAAACGGCGAAAGCGCCGGCATGGTCCTGGAACCCACCCACCGGCCCAGAGAAAACCGCCGGGGAATGACCCTTCCCGGCGGCAAGCGGCCCCGGGGAATATAACGTCGCGGGGCCGCGGACCGGGAGACTCCTCCACCGAAAAAGGCGGGGTGGGTTCGCACCACACAGGCAAGAGGGGAGTGAAACGGCACTACCGATATGCACCCTCAGCCGTGAACGGTCTGTCTCGAAGACTCCCACGGCGCTCTAAAAACAAAAAGAGACACTTACCTTCAGCCCTATAAAAAATAAAAAGAAACCAATAGGGGAAGGAGGAAAATAAGTGAAAAAGAAAGAAAAACAAAAAAGTAAAACAGCCTGTCAGCAAGTCCCTGTTCACTGAGGAAGGGGTTTTCTGCACTGGCTGTCAAGCGATAAAAGAGCTGAATCTCTAAATTTAATAAACTTGATCCCTCTGAAAGAAATAGTAGAAAATTTAAGACCCTAAAGGCCAAGTGCTGGGGACCTCAGTGTCCCCTGCTCACACCTGCTGGAGTCAGAACTATACTGAGAACTGAGTCAGGGGAGGCGTGGTTATATGGGACCTCCCCTGAGAGTTTTTTGTTCTGACTCCACCTGCTGGACGGGGGACTAACCCACCGTCTGGAATGATCCTGGTACGTACAGGGAACCCAAGATTCACATCTCTGTCCTTCCCAGACATTAACCCCGAGTTGGAGAAATCCCTCTGAAGCTTGGTCGACATTTCACCATGTCTTTATTAAAAAAAAAAAATTAAATTAAATAAAAAATGATGTGCCTGATAAATCCAAGCAATGAAAAAGGAGATGCGCTTCTCATAACTTTACATAAGGCCAGACAAGGGGTCACAGTCAGATGTCTCCAAACGTGGAATTGGAGAGCGCTGTTCACAGATACAAAGTTTAATCAAGTTCTCCAATTCCATGTCTGGAGAAGTTGGACTGTAAACCCTTGTCTGGCCTTATGCAAAGTTATGAGTAGCGCATCTCCTTTTTCACGGCTCTAACTCGCTGCTGTGTCTTCACTTGCCTGACCTTTGGTCTAGCTTTACCCAATAAATCCAAGCCAGGTTAAAAACAAAAGGTATCCCTGAACGGAAGAGAGCAGCAGGGGCGGACTAAAAAGAGTGGAAATCCTTTTTGTCATTTTTAAATTCACTTCTTTCCACTACTGAACCCTGGCACTGGAAAGGACATCAGGAGCAGCTTGGACGTCAGGTCCATCATATTATAGGCAGGCAGTGCCCACTTATTCTTTAGGTGGATGATGATATCCTGCCTTCTGTCTTGGGGTTCTCATCATTCCTGGGGGGCAGAGGACAGTAAACCCTGGCACACGCTTCTGCTTTAACATTTTACAGACCTGGTTTCAGGCTGGGCACAACTTGGCGTTGCAGCAAAAAAATACATCTGAGAATACATTACATGTGGTTGGGCTGCACACAATAATGCGCCTTCTACACTCCACAGGGCTATGAAAGCCACAATAATACCTTCAGCACATTCCCCAAATAACTGATCCCAGCTGCCATCAAAGCGAGGCGTGCTTGATGCAGGTGGAACTTGTGCCTCTGGTTAAGAGGCGAGGCTGTCTTACGGTGCCATCGCATCGCATTTTAAATATCCAAGTCAGGGCCTCACAAGCTTAAGGCTTCGAGCCGTGAACTCTGCCAAGGCCTTCCCATCCCACGTTTCCTGTTTCTCTGCAAGAAGGGCCAAGAGAAGAGATGCAGCACATGCTGGAGGAGCAGGGAGACATTTCAGAGATTAGGCCATAGTGCTCCAAGTCTCCATTCAAACCCCTATCCATAGTCTGTCTGACCATACTCACCCGGCGTGCCCCGGTTAGCCTCTTCCATTGTTACCCTCTCATACGGCTTACTGTAGTCAACTTCCAGCTCATCGGAAAACGGCGCTGGCTCACTCAGACCCTAATGTGAAAAGAAAAAAACACTTTACCTCCCAAACCATCCAATTATCCCTCACAGCACTTCCCATGGCACTGAAATGTGCCACAAATAGACCTGGTGACTGAAGTCTACCACAGAAAACTTGTTATAGTGCATTTGGTTCTTAGGAAAGGTGCTGGACTTACAGCACAAAATGGAGAAATTACTTACCTCATAATTTCATTTTCCTTAATGTAGACAGATGGTCTCAGGACCAATGGGTTATGTGCTCCTCTGCCAGCAGATGGAGTCAGATTTCAAAGCTGACGTCACCCTAGGTACATATATACCCCTCGGGGGCGGAAGAAAGACTTTGTTCTGTTTGGTGTCAAAATGGGCCCCCAGGTACTCTAGAGACTGGGAGGGCTGCAGGCTGCTCTTGCCCATGTTCACGACCCAACTGAGCTCCTGCAGTAGGTTCTTGACTTTGCTAGTCACCTGCTGGCTCTCTTCCGAAGACTTTGCCCTGATCAGCCAGTCGTCCAGGTAAGGGTGAAACAAGATCCCTTCCTTCCTTAGTGTTGCCACCACGACCACCATGATTTTGGAGAATGTTCTGGGGGCGGTTGCCAGGCCGAAGGGTAGTGCTCGAAATGGTAATGATGGCCCAGTATCGCAAAGCATAGAAAACGCTGGTGCTCTTGATGGACTGGAATGTGAAGGTAGGCTTCAGAGAGGTCCAGGGAGGTCAGGAACTCCCCTGGTTGTACTGCCATTACTACGGAGCGAAGGGTCTCCATGAGGAAGTGTAGTATCCGCAGATGATGGTTGACGTTCTTGAGGTCCAAGATAGGCTGGAATAACCCTTCCTTCTTGGTAACGATAAAATAGAGGGCATAGAGCCCCGTATTTTGTGGGGTGCAGGAACCGGAGTTATTGCCTTCAGGCTGAGTAATCTTGTTAGAGTGGCTTCCACTGCCAGTCTCTTGGTGTGGGAGTGGCAAGGTGACATTATAAATTTGTCCCGAGGAATGCTGCGGAACTCCAGAGAGTAACGTTCTCGAATGATGTTTAGCACCCATTCGTCCGATGTGATCTCAACCCATCTTTGGTAAAAGAGGGAAAGTCGACCTATTTCCTCTTCCCGTGGATCGGCCCCTTCACATTGGGGGGCACGGCTGGAGCCTGCCCCTGGGCCTGTTCCTCTCTTGGTCTGTCGCTTTCGAAAGGTCTGGGCCTTCCGGAAGGATGGGGTGCTTGGAACTGCGAGTTCCTGTAGGTCTAAAGCATTGAGAACCTCTGCCCCTGGCTCTTCTGGGCGAGGGGTGCTAGGATCTTTTACCCCTGTCTTCTGTTAGCCGAGGCAATGGTGATTCACCCCACTTCCTGGCTAACTTTTCCAGTTCGCTTCTGAATAGAAGAGATCCTTTAAAGGGCAATCTTGTGAGGTTCGCTTTGGTCTGCTGACGCGACCTCTAATTTTGCAGCCATAACTGTCTTCTGGCTGTCACTACCGAGGCTACTCCTCTGACTGAGGTACGCACTAGGTCTGAGCTTGCGTCCGTCAGGAAGGCTGCTGCAGGTTCCATCGTTTCACCGGTATACATTCTGGAGTTATTGGCCTCTCTCGAGAGGAGCAAGCAGGAACGTGCCACCACTGTGCAGCAGGAGGCAATCTGCAGTGTCATTGCTGTTGCGTCGAAGGCCTGTTTAAGGATGGATTCCAATCTTCTGTCCTGAGTGTCCTTCAATGCAGCCCCTCCCTCAGGAATGGTTGTTCGCTTTAAGACAGCGCAGACCATGGCATCCACTTTTGGAAAGCACAGGTGTTCCTTAGCTGCTGGTTCCAGAGGGTACAAGGCTTCCAAGGCCTGACCTCTTTTAAAGCTGGCCTCCGGGGCATCCCACTCCAGGTCAATCAGTTCCTGGATGGCTTCCATCATCGGGAAGTAGCATGAGGCTTTACGAAGGGACACCAAGACGGGGTTCTTCTTTGGTTCCGCCATGCGGTCCGTGCCTGGAATACCTAGAGTCTTCAGAGTCTGGGAAACAAGGGCTGGTAATTCATCCTTGTGGAAGAAACGAAGCTTGGTTCGGTATAGTCCCAGGCCTGGAGGGATTTCTCCTTCTTCCAGGGAGCCGCCATCATCATCAGAGGTATCTGGGTCCCTGTCAGGGAGACTCTTAGGCGAGGCATTCGAGCAAGGCCGGGAGGATTTTGTGCTTCCGGCAGGGGTTGAGCCTGTGTTGCAGCCAGGGCTGATTGCGCCTGAACGAAGGCTTGCAGCCCTTGGAAAAATTCCAACCAGGAGAAGGTCCCTGGGCCCATGTTAATCCCAGGGGGAATCGGAGTAGGGGCCCCTGAAGTGCCCTCCTGTGGAGAAGACATCTCGGAGTTGCATAGGTCCGGGGAGCTATTGTATGTAGTGGTTCCAGACCTGTCCTCAGACAGTCAAGGACCAGGCTTTGGTCCCCCCTGGGATTCTTCACAAAGCTGACACAGGCAGGACTCCTGTTCAGGCTGCGCGGCTCTTATATGGCAGGCTGTACAAAGAGAGAGTGCCTTCTGGCCTTCTTGGACGCCGGTGCCAATGAATCTATGCTTGGGCGCACAAATTAGCTTCACTGCGCTGAGAATTGTGCGCGGCCGTAGTTATGCGCAGCCGTGGATATGCGAACGGAGTGTGCTCCGGTGTGCACGCGGCTAACTTGTGCTCGCAGCCCAGTTGTGCGCGCGGCTCCGAGCTGTGCGCACTGCTGCGCGCGCGGCTCCGAGTTGTGCGCACCGCTGCGCGCGCAGCTCTATGGGATGAGAATAAGTCATGCGCATTGGCCGCTGGAATGACCTGCGTGTACCGCAGAGGGGAAGGGAAGATGGCGCCGACGACCCCTGCGTGCAAGATGGCACCCCCCTAAGGGTCTCCACATGTGTGGACCCTTGCACCGGATCGGGGCTTAGCCTAATCCAGGCTGCTCAACCTGATCGGTGCTCCCTTTATAACTTGCTGGGAGTAGAGTCGGTATGGCGATCCGAACTCTGGAGACCTGAATTAAAAGTTTCCTTCTTACCTGGTCTCGTTGCTTACCGCTTGTGCATCGGACGGTCTCCAGCTGCGGGGGGAGAGGGTTTTACCTTCACCGCCGTGCTCGGATGTGCACCCACTGCCTTTCAGCCACTCTGGGGGCTAAGTCCACACCGGGACCAAGGCACACCTCTGAGGGATATCGGAGATCACCTCAGGAATTCTCAACTGGGGGAGGGACCCTTAGGTATCACCGCAGGAGAGCGGGGCTCGATCTTCTTAAGGTAAATTTATCTTCTTGTTGCAATTTTCCTAACACTGTGCTAGTGTATGGGATAGTGTCCCCATCTGCAAGGAGACGGAGTGATACTGAGGAAGTGAGGTCAGTGCAGGGGTATAGGTACCCAGGATGACGTCAGCTTGAAATCTGACTCCGTCTCCCACCTGCTAGCAGAGGAGGAGCACATAACCCACTGGTCTGAGTCCATCTGGCTACACGCTAGGAAATAAGAAAAAGGAACAGACTGATTTTTAAAACAGACGTACTTTCCAAAATCCACAGAAAGGGATTACTGGGGTCAGTCACAGTAATATTAGAGGCGCTCGCTCTTTAAGGGGTAGTTTGCCACTGGAAAATTGTTGCAGACTGTGCTGGCATACACTCTGGCTCACGTACCAATTCCTGGACGCCAAATATACCATCAAAATACAGCTCCCAAGCACACAGCACAAAGTGCAGGGCCCCGTATAAAGCAGAGGCCTTTTCCCCAATCCTTCCCTTCATGGGTTCTTCATTCTGCTTTTATTTAAAATGTGGTAGCACACAGTAGAGGCAGTTCATGCACAATCACTGTGGATGTCCTGGTTAGGCATGTCCCGAGGACTGGGCAGAGAACCCCTGGCATCAGAGCGCTGAGATCTGGGCCACACTAGCAAGGACTGACTGGTGGAAATATCTGAACTTTATCACAAAGAGGCAACTTAATGCAAAACTCTGCTGTCCTGCAGTGCAGAGCATGACACGGTATAGCCAGTAAAACCACTCACACCCTTCAGAAAGAAGCTGGATATTATGCGGCTAAATGCTGAGGATTATTTGTATCAGTTTTACTTTGTAAACAGAGAGGAGCTGGCAGAGAATTTGGGTTCCCGCTGCCAGCTTACATGCTGCATGCTCCTGCACTACATTGTACAGAGAAGTGAGACGTGCCGTATTTATGAATGGATTGGTCAAGAAGGAACTGCACTGGAATCATCCTCACAACACGTGAAGCGAGGACAGTGACAGTGGGCCAGGGAGACCAGAGAAAGGGGAGCTTCACTCCCTCCTGCCCTGAACCCACCACCTCCACACGCTGAAGTATGTCAACCAAAGCTGCAACTGCAGGACTAGAATTATACTTATTGTTCACTGAGCAAAGAACTGCAACCGGCCTTCATCCTGTGGGTTAGTAGACAGCCAGCGAGAATGCTTTCCTGCAGATGGCACATGCAATGCATTCTGGGTCCACAGTCAATCACCGAGGGCTAATGCCAAATATTTTCAGCAATACGAAAGGTCAACGTGCCCTCAACTGCTCGTTTTTCCCAGAATTTATTTTAAGACTATTCAGATACAGTCTGGACAGAAACGTAGCTGCCTAACTTTGAAGGTCTGTGCATTAGTGCAGTTGCACTATTAAATATAGCTGGGTTCCTTAAACTTAGCCGGCTAACTTTGGGGCAGCTCTTTGGTCCAACCAGACTTAGTCAGCTTAAGTCATCTGGCTTACTGTTAGTTAGCTGGCTAAATGCTTCTGAATATTAACCTCCTCAGTAACTCAGGTAATCGGACGGTAGCATTTCACTAGCCATAGTGGATTCCACGTGGGCTGCAAGATCTTTTCTGGGTCCTTTTTACATTCTCCAACTCGGAAGATTTAAGACAAGCGTTTGAGGTTGGTCAAGTTGCACAAGTCTTGAGTCGCCATTTGCTGGAGGAGCTGCAGAAGCAGGAGGGAAACCTGTGGTGTTAAGAGTGTATGATGTGCGGGGGGGGGAGTGAGCCACCTCAGCGACAGAGCTCCGTGCAGCGGTGGAATGAGAGGGAAGCAGTTACACTCGTGCGCAGCAGGTGGCGCCAGCGTCCCTCGCTCCTAGGGAATAGATTAAAAAAAAAAAAATCTAGAAAGAGGAGGAAGCCTCAAAGCCAAGAAGCTCACTCACACTTCTGCTTTAGGAGTCTGGAGAACACCATTGCTTCTATAAAATAGAACAGTTACTTTATATAATCATTTTCAAGAAGGCTCCTCGCCCAGTAAAAATGTTGCTTTGCTAATATATAAGCTTTGGGATAACCTGCACAGAGCGGCAGTTGCTATCATAAGAAACGTGCTGGGCACGCTAGATGGACCACTTGATCTTTTTATGCCATCAGTACTATGTTACTATGTTTTTAAAGTTCTCCGTCACGGCTATTGGCTTTTAAAAGCAATTTTGCATGTGACCGTACCAGAAGACGTTATAAATAAGTGGAGTTGACAGACAAGGGATGAAGCAAATGACGGGTGCTCTGAAGCTTTCTCCAAGCCCTGTGGGAAGCACAAGGGACTGCACCAAGCAGTGCTGCGACCTGCCCCGGAAGCCAGAGGAGGTGCATGGCTCTCGCAGCTAGCCCGCTGCTACAGCTGGCAAGGGCGCGTCACTGAAACGAACCCCATTAACTACATTGGAAGTGCTTTTCACATATTCCTTATGCGGCTTCCACAGCACAAGGACTGGCACGCTGTGGCACAAACCCACTCACCTTTAGCTGACTACGCAGATCGGCCCCCACCATCCTGTGGCTCTGTGGCTCTCCCTGCTCACGTCAGAGACCCGACACTACATGATGTCAACAAGGTGGGCAGCCACAGAGCAATCGTCTCTAGGGACGTGCGTTCGTAGGGCCATTCATTTCGGCCCGCAGCTTGCGATCGGAGGGGGATGTACACAGGGGTGGGCGCCCACGTGCATGCATCCCGGCGGTTTTGCGCGCGCACATTCTAATCGCGAGATGCGCGCACCCGGGCCGAAACGAATGGCCTAAGATCCCCAAGGAATGCACATTCTCTAAGCCTGGACCTCCTTGCTTCCCTGCTCTCTCTGTCAAGATGGACGGAGGAAGAGGGAGGAGAAAGGTTGCTGCCATGGATGGAAAAAAAGAGGCAGGGGGGGGTGCACAGGCAGAAGAGAAGGCAGGAGAAAGGGAGAGCCAGATGCCAGCACCCAACAGACGCTTGTGCTCTCTGAGGCCTGAGGGGCAATCCTGGCCTCTGACTGACGAGAGAGCTGGGGGATCAGGGAGGGAGGGAGGGAGGGATACCGGGCTCTGGCCTCAGTATGTTTTTCTATTATACTCCAAGCAACTCGGCAGCATCTTGCAGCAAAGCATAAGATGTGCTGTTCTTTCTCCTGACTGGAAGCGCCCGCCATCAGCCCCCCTCCCCCCCCGATGCAGGCTAGGGCCACGGAACAGGCCCCTGCACGAGATACGCGTGCCTGTCCCTGCAGGAAGTGCCCACGACAGTAGGATATCTGCACTGCCTCGTCCCCGAGCCACGAACAGGTAACGTGGCCGAAGGCTTAGCTGGGGATCCACACGTACAAGAGGTTCTGTAGGGGGATTAACTGAATGCATGGAAATGGAAGCACACGTGCATTTCACACGACACATGTACGTTTGGCTGCATGGAAAATAGGCGTCACGGGGGTAGGGCAGGGATAGACAACATTTCAGTTTCACAAATGTGCGTGTGTGGTAAGGATGCTGCTTGTGCGCGCACACACACACACACACACACACACACACGCGCACTGGCACCATCACGTGACACTGCTTATGCGCACTCATTTACCTAGTAACACAATGATGATGGGAGAAACGGACCAGATGGCCCATCCGGCCTGCCCAGCAAGCTTCTCAGGATAGTATCTGCCGCTCCGAGCAGCCACCGCCAGGCCTTACGGTACGAGCAGCAATATTTACAATCAATCAAAACCCAAGCAACTGTCAAACCCCACAAATCACTGCCAGCAACTATTGATCCTGGGTGAGGAGCCTGCTTGACATCGCGTGCCACCGGCCTGCACACAAGCGTACGCGCCACCATCGGCTGGCGCCGCTTCCACACACATGCGGGCTTTGAGCCACAAGAACGACTATTCAGACGGAGCGCAGGCAGGTACCCGTGTGTGTGTGTGAGCGGCGGCTGAATCTGTGCAGGCGCTTTTGAAGTTAGGCAAGCTCTGGAAACTGTACCGTAATGCACCTAAAGGACTGGATTTGTAAACCAGAATGAGGGCTCCCAAGTCACAGATCCTAGAAGCAGCTCGCCAGCAGTTCACAACGCTCGTGCGTTAAAGCGCTGGAGGTGATCCTTCTTCCAAGTGCAACCCTCCCGCCACTCCCGTTTACTTACAATCATGCGGCGTGGCACTTTCCGAGGTAGTAGGCCCCCATCTGTCGTGCCGTTGGGACCATCTTTTCGTCTCTTCCTACTGTTCAGTTTGGCTGAGCTCTGGGCATCCATCTTCACGGGAAATACGGTAAAAAAATAAATCCAGACCAGGTAACCTGCACAACACAAAGAGAAAAGAAAAGCAAAGTTAATGTTTCTCACCAGAAGGTCGGCCTACGGACTCCGCTGTCCAGTAAACAAAAAAGCCACTTGTGCTTACGCCAGGGACGCTGGAATACGGAGTCATTCCTTCCACCGCTGCAAAACAGCAGTGCGCGACGGAGGCGAACAGGCAAGGCTTTCTTCCGGACTGGAGCGGGGACGCGTACCTGGATCGCAGCATTTCGAGTCCCGATTTGTAACTGCAAGCCTGCAGGATAACTATATAACCCTGCACGGGCGAGAGGTGAAGCTGGGCTCTCTTACAGAGGGTGCGGGGTGAAAGCTGCTGGGCCGCAGGCAGGGAACGCTCCCAAAGTCGCGTGCGTGATAGCCGGGCCCTGGTTTAAAAAGGGGACGCATCCAGCTGACAGGTTCGTGGACGGAAAGCTGCTGAGGCCGTGCTGCTCCTGGTGCACGGTCAACTCCAGCTCTTCCATATCGGGGTGCGGGGTTAGCGGAGTAATTTAGCGCTGGCAATTGCTGCAAAGGAGCTTTCCGCTTCATGTGCACACAATTCCCCCACTTGGGAATACGTTTCAAACAGAAAGCAGGTACAGTACTTCTTCCTGCGAGAGGCAGGGCCTGCTTTGTTCAGCACTAGAGCAGCGGGAAGAGCCTGTGGCAGGCAGCGGCTCGCTTAAATGTGCTGAGGGGGGGCAGAGAGAGCAGGAGGTGGACGAAAGAGGATGAGACGAAGCCCTGGACCCGTGAAAGGCATTGGGGGGCCGAGGTAAAACGATGGCGTTGAAAGCGGGCGCTGAGTGGTCAGCACCCGCTTTCCTGGGGGGCGCCGTGCAATATTTAAGTTATGGGTTGCGTCGTCAAGGAGGCGCTAGGGTTGCTTGCGCGCCCCCCAGCGGAAGCCCATGAGCGGCCGGCGGCACTTTTTTTTTTTTTTTAAAGATTTTGTTCCTCCTACTTATTATCACAAAGTTATTAAGTAGGAGGATGTACACAAAAGCAGTTTTTTCTGTACAACTTTTCGGAGCGCGTGGCAATTAACGCCTGCTCCAGGCAGGTGGTAACTTTTGAGCGTAAAAATATGCATCTTCGGCGCACATTTTTTTTTTTTTTGCATTACGGGTGACTGCTAATAGCCTCTGCGTGTTGATGAGCGCCATTAGTTTCGCCGCGCGTTGGACACGGGCCGTACAGGCGCTAATCCCCTTATTGCAGAAGGGGATTAGGTAGCGCCTCTGCAACCCGCATCCAACGGCGGGTTAAACAGTGCGCTCGGAGCGCGCTGTATTGCAACGGCCCCATTACCTCTATCCAATTACTTTGCTGACTTTCTGTAGCTGCCGGTATTATCTTCCATCTCTCCCTGAGCTGCCGGAAAATCCTCACTAACATCCCAGAAGCTGCTCCGTGCCTTGCAGCTGCTTCCTATGAATGCAGCTCCTCCCAAAGCCAAACTCATCAGTATATAGGAAATAGGTTTTGCTTTTCCCCCTTTACATATATATATTGGTTTTTTTTGCTTTTAAGACAAACCAATAAGCCAAAGTAAATTAATCACAGCAATCGGTTTACAATGGCAGGCAACCAGTGCAAAGGAGTCTGAATCGTGATTTCCAACATGGTACATCCAAGAGACTCCGAGCTAGAGCTGGGTACAACCAGAACCATAAAACGAGCAGAAAGCCGCCACAAAACCTGCAAGCTAATATTTATAATACTGCAATGGGTGGGAGCTGCCTCTGGATCCATGCTGCATGCCATGAGAATCTAATTATACTGTACAGCTTCCTCACAAAATGCTCCACACGCACTTGGGATGCCCATGCAGCTTATCAGGAAAAACTTTAAACTGACCCAACGGTGTACGTGGAAGAGCTATAGGAGTGCCAAGAAAGGTCAATGGCTTAATATACCTTTTATCTCATCACTGAGGAGATAGTAGTGTGAAAGGTCTTCACATCTGGCTATTCACTCTGATTAGGAATCTTCCACACAACCCATGCAAGTAGAACATTGATAAAGTATGAACACAGCACGGATAGCTGAAGAGCAATTCATCAGAGCTTCCTGCAGGTACCAAACTGATACATAGAAAGCACAAATAAAGCATATCGGCCTCACACTGATACAAGCAAAACGAGCACAACAGGGACAGCTTAACAACAGACCATCGGGCCCTCATGCAGGCATCACGCTAACAAAGCATGAAGACAGCATGGATAGCTGAACAGCAGTTCATCAGAGCTTCCTGCAGGTACCACACTGATACATGGAAAGCACAAATAAAGCATATAGGCCTCACACTGATACAAGCAAAACATGAGCACAACAGGGACAGCTTAACAACAGACCACCAGGCATCACGCTAACAAAGCATGAACACAGCACGGATAGCTGAAGAGCAGTTCATCAGAGCCCTATTGATTCACATAAAGCATGAACACAGCATGGATAGCTGAAGAGCAGACCATCAGAGCCCTATTGATTCAAATAAAGCATGAACACAGCACGGATAGCTGAAGAGCAGTTCATCAGAGCTTCCTGCAGGTACCACACTGATACATGGAAAGTACAAATAAAGCATATCGGCCTCACACTGATACAAGCAAAACATGAACACAACAGGGACGGCTTAATAACAGACCATCGGACCCTCAAGCAGGCATCACGCTAGCACAGCATGAACACAGCACAGATAGCTGAAGAGGAGTTCATCAAAGCATCCTGCAGATACCACACTGATATATGTAAAGCACAAATAAAACATATAGGGCTCACACTGATACAAGCAAAACATGAGCACAACAGGGACAGCTTAACAACAGACCATCGGACCCTCAAGCAGGCATCACGCTAACAAAGCATGAAGACAGCACGGATGGCTGAAAAGTGGATCTTCATCAGAGCGCAGCTATAAGAGATACACGTTTTCCCTAAAACCATGTCAAAACATAAGAAATAAACCACAGGGAAAATAAAATGATTGCTTACTAAACCCCAAAATGATCATAATGCAGCCATGAAACAGGCAACTGACACATTAAGGATGTCCTCCTTTCTTAATGCTAGGAAAATAACGACTTCCTCTCCAATTCTGCATGAACCTTAGTTATTAGAGATCCTTATTTATTCATATTCAGGGGTCCTTCTTCGCTATGGGGCCGAGGCAAAAAAAAAAAAAAAAAGCACGGAAAGCAGGTTCTAAAAAGTCAGCGCCTGCTTTCTTAATGTGCGCATGGCGCCCGCAAGGGAGTTACCGTGCTGTATTATAATTAGGGGATCGCGGTTACTGGCGGCCTGCCGGTTACGAACGCTGACGCCGAGTTTATTGGTGTCTGTGTTCACAACGCAGCCGGCCGGTTATGAAAACCGACGCGAGCATAACGGCGTCTGTCTTCTTAATGCGGCCGGCTGAGGTTTTGGTTTTTTAAACTTTTAAAGAAGTACAGAAAAGCAGTTTTTTCTGTACTTCTTTTCAATGCGCTGAGCTATTAATGCTGCTCCAGGCAGGCGTTAATATCTGAGCGATAAACGTGCGCCTGAGACACAGATTTATCTTTTTGCACGCGGAGTGAACGAGTAATAGTCTCATTCACGTGCATTTGCGTGCGATGAGCGCGGTCTCATTCACTCCGCGTCAGATGCAGGTTAAATAAGCGCTAATCCCCCTATTGGGCATTGTATTGCAGCGGCCCTATGTGCCTCTCCTTGAGTTGCTTTTGTGTTTACTCCCTGGACTTTCTTCTCCTCTCGTGTTGTTTTCTTTTTTTTATTGGGGGATGATGATAATGTTGCGTGCTTCTCTCTTCAGTACGTTTTGTTGGAGATATTGGCAATGTTTCTTTTTTATTTATTTAAGATTCTTCCTTTCTAGATTTGTTAGTTTCTAGTTTATTAAGTTTTATATATCGTCGTATCGGGTATGCCATCACAACGGTTTACAATATAAAAGAAATGAAATACAATTGTAAATAAATCATCAATAAAACAAATTACTGACAGTTATGTAACTATAAAATTATAAATAATACAAAACTTAAACCATAAAACGGATACAGTGTAAAATTGACAATACATATATACATATAACATAATTGGGGGAGAATATCACCGTAAACTTAAAAGGAAATTCAATATGTAGTGTAATCCCAATTAATCTATATGTATAACAATAATAAATATTGTTTTGTTTATGCAATGTTTTGCTTTAAAAATTGGGATACATATTTGTAAATGTTTTCATGATGTTATCATTGAGAAAAATTAATAAAGAATAAATTTAAAAAAAATTGACAACAATAAGAAAAATAAATGAAATAAAAAATATTAAAACTTCTAAAATGAAGGCAAGAGTTAAAAAGTCATTTTTAGTTGGGTTCTGCATACGCATGGCCAAATAGCCATGTTTTAAGTTTGGACTTGAATTTTTTAGTATCAGCTTGTAATCTCACCTCGGCTGGTAACGTAGTCCAGAGTTTGGGGCCTGCTAGCGATACTTGGCTACGGTGGGCTGGCTCCACGGAGGGAACTGTTAGTAGACCCTTATTTGCTGACCTGAGGGTCCCTTTGGGGAGTCTGTAAACGAACAGCCACATTTAACCAATCTGTTTGTTCACCATAAATACATTTATGTAAAATACAAGCTGTTTTATATTGTGAACGATATTTGACTGGCAGCCAGGGCAATGAGATTAAGATGGGTGTAACGTGGTCACATTTTCTGCTGCATTCTGCAATACTTGGACAGGGCGGATTGTGCACAGAGGAAGTCCTAGCAGCAGGGAATTACAATAATCGATGTTAGAAAAGATCAGGGATTGTAGAACTGTTCTAAAATCTTTTTTTTTCAAGTAGTGGTTTCAACCTTTGCAGAGTGAGGAGTTTATAGTAGCCTTCCTTCAATTTGGTGGAGATGTGCCTTTTAAAACTTAGATCTGTATCTAGAATTATTTCAAGGTCCCGAACAAAGATAGTCGGTTTTATCTTTGTGTTATTCTCCAATACTATTGGGGGAATTTCTCCATTTCCTTTCTAATAGTATAATTTCAGTTTTGTCCATATTTAGTACTAGTTTCATATGGGACAGGAGTTGCTTTATCGTGTTTAGATAGACTGCAATTATATTAAATGTCTTTTCAATTATATCTTCAAATAGGGACAAGGATTTGGATAAAAATTCCAACCTAGCCCAGTAAGTAGGTGACAGACCGGTAGTAAATCTACATTAAAAAGGGTGGCCGAGAGTGCAGACCACTGCGGGACCCCGGTTTCAAGGGGAATCTTTTCGGACGTTGTACTTTTTATCTTTACTTGGAATGAGCGATTACTGAGAAAGGAAGAGAACCATTTTAGTACGGTATCAGTAATTCCTATTTCAATCAAGCGGTTGCAGAGTACTGAATGATCTACTGTGTCAAAGGCTGCAGATAAATCTAAAAGCACCAAGCAGTATCGGTGCTTGTTGTCAAATCCTCTTGGCCCAGTATCTACCAGCGCAATTAGTAACGTTTCAGTATTAAAATATTTTCTAAAACCAAACGGATTTGGGAAAAGAAAGTTATTAGTTTCGAGGTGGTTTGTAAGTTGCTTCTGTATTACTTTTTCTATTAGTTTTGCGATGAACGGTAAATGAGAAATGGGCCGTAGTTATTTAATAGTGTATGATCAAGATTTGGTTTTTTTAAAACTGGTTTTGTCGTCGCACATTTAAGCACTTCTGGTAGTTTACCCTCGGTTAAAGATAAGTTAATTATAGAAGCAATAGTTGGAGCAATTACGTGGGCAATTGTCTTAAGCAAAAGGACGGGAATGGCATCAACTGGATGACGTGCCGGGTTTAGGTTTTTTATAAGGGATTCTATTTCCATTGCTGAGGTTCTTTCAAATGTACTCCATTTATTCCCTTCCTTAGATTTCATTTTTATTTCTTGTTTTGATACCGATGAAATATTAGAGATTAAGCTATCGATTTTATTTTTAAAGAAGGAAGCTATTTCGTTGCATTTATCTTCTTGTAGTGAGCTGTCAACCTGAGTCGGGGATTTTGTTAGATTTTTTTTTTTAACTATGGTAAAAAGCGTTCTTGGGTTGTGGCAGAATTTTTTCCATGAAATATTCCTTTTTGTGCGGCATCTATGCTTTTCTTGTAGTGACTAAGGGCGGTACGGTAGATTCCTAATGTCTGTGAATTCTTGTTTTTTCTCCAATCTTTCTCTTACTTCCTCAGAGATCTTTTAGCCATCTTCATGGCCTTGTTATACCAAGGGTTATGGGGTTTGTTTTTGAAGGTTTAATGGTTTTCGTTCTCACAGGACAAAATTTGTCAACGATATTTGTTGATTCCTGCAGCCATGTACAAGTGGCATCTGTACTATCATCTAAATTAATGTGCTGCGTTAGATATTTGAATTCTCTATGGAGATCCTCAGTCTTGATCCGAGGTCGAAAAGTTCTAAGGGTTGTATATTAAGAAGTGATCTGTAACTGTTGAAGCATAGGAAAATTATGTTTCTTACCTGATAATTTTCGTTCCTGTAGTACCAAGGATCAGTCCAGACTGCTGGGTTATGTCTCCCCTCCAGCAGATGGAGTCAGAGAGAAAAGTGAACGCACCCCCCAGATATACTGGTGTGCCACCTGCTGTCCTTCAGTATAATGGATAACAAAGCAGAAGAAGAAAAGAACTCCTCCGCACCCGTAGCCAAAGAACCATTGCAACTGTCTAGCTCAAGTAGTAAGTAAGGTAAAAAACAGTAAAAGGCAAACTAAGGGAACGCAATGCGCCAACGAAGCGAACAACAAATCTGCAGTCCGAAGACATTCTGTCCCCAAAAAAGACATGAGGAAAATTTCACTTACCATGTTCAAACCAGAAGTGTGATAGAAAACGGGATTCGAGCGGAGTCTCCTGCACAATATAGGGCGGGCGTCTGGACTGATCCTTGGTACTACAGGAACGAAAATTATCAGGTAAGAAACATAATTTTCCTTTCCCTGTACGTACCAGGATCAGTCCAGACTGCTGGGATGTACCCAAGCCGCCTCAAATGGGATGGGACCCCGAGAGTCCCGCTCGAATCACACTGCTGCCAAAAGAATCCGCCGACGGCCCCCGAACATCTACCCGATAATGTCGGGCAAAAGTATGCAACGACTTCCAAGTGGCCGCCCTGCAAATCTCCTGGCTAGAGACCAGAGTACTCTCAGCCCAGGAAGACGCCTGCGAACGGAGAGAGTGAGCTTTAAGCCCGTCTGGAACGGACTTACCACACCCAATGTAAGTGGCCGCTATTGCGCTCTTCAGCCATCGGGCAATAGTTGCTTTAGAGGCCTGTAAACCCTTTTTGGCCCCCTGCCACAACACGAACAGATGATCCGACCGCCGAAAAGCATTGGTGACCTCCAAATAATGCAAAAGTACTCGACGAACATCCAAACGCTTCAAGTCGGAACCATGAGAAGCCCGCAGCTCCGTCTCCGAGAACGACGGCAAGTCCACGGACTGATTGACGTGAAAAGCCGATACGACCTTAGGCAAGAACGAAGGGACCGTACGTAACGAGACCCCGGAATCAGAGATACGCAAGAACGGATCCCTGCACGAGAGTGCCTGTAGCTCCGACACCCGACGCGCGGACGCTATGGCCACTAAAAACACTGTCTTGAGGGTGAGATCCTTTAAGGTGGCTCGCTTCAGCGGCTCAAATGGCGCGACGGTGAGGCCCTTGAGTACCAAATTCAGGTTCCAGGAAGGACAAGGGGCTCTGAGAGGAGGACGCAAATTTCGAACACCGCGTAAGAATCGGGACACATCCGGATGACACGCGAGAGAGGAGCCGTCAATCTTTCCCCTCAAACAACCCAGAGCCGCCACCTGGGCTCTCAGCGAACTGTAAGCTAACCCCTTCTTCAGACCATCCTGAAGAAAAGTAAGGATGTCCGCAATGACCGCACGACGAGGCTGAACTTGGGCGGCCGCGCACCAGGAATCAAAAACTTTCCACACCCTGGCATAAGCAAGCGTGGTAGAGGGTCTCCGCGCGCGAAGCAAGGTAGAAATTACCGGTTCAGAATAACCTTTCTTTCTCAAGCGCCTCCGTTCATAAGCCAAGCCGCCAGACAAAAGCGATCCGCCTGATCGAAAAATACTGGTCCTTGATGAAGAAGGTTCGGAAGGTGGCCCAACCGTAAAGGCCCGTCTCTGGCTATATTGATGAGGTCGGCAAACCATGGTCTTCTCGGCCACTCGGGAGCCACGAGAATCACTGGACCCCGATGGGATTCGAGACGCCTTAACACCTTGCCGACCAAGGGCCAGGGGGGAAACACATATAGGAGGATGTGATAAGGCCATGGAATCGCTAGAGCATCCACCCCCTCCGATCCGTGTTCTCGCCTCCGGCTGAAAAAACGCGCTGCCTTGGCGTTGAGCCGAGTTGCCATCAGGTCCATTCGCGGCACCCCCCATCGCCGGGTGATGAGACTCATCGCCTGATCCGAGAGCTCCCATTCCCCGGGATCCAAGTGCTGACGACTGAGATAATCCGCTTGCACGTTGTCTACGCCTGCGATGTGAGTGGCCGCGATGCGGGCGAGGTGGCGCTCCGCCCAGGTCATTAACAAAGACGCCTCGACCGCCACCTGCTGACTTCTCGTGCCGCCCTGGCGATTTATGTATGCTACCGTGGTGGCGTTGTCTGTGAGGACCCGAACTGCCCGTCCCTGTACCAAGGGCAGAAGCTGACGCAAGGCGAGACGGACCGCCCTGGTCTCCAGACGGTTGATGGACCACGATGCTTGGCGAGGGGTCCACGAACCTTGTACCGCCCGTGATTGACAGACCGCTCCCCAACCGGTCAGACTGGCATCCGTCGTCACTATGACCCAATTGGGGGGCTCGAGGTCCACTCCTTGTAGCAGATTGTCCGGGACCAACCACCACGCTAAGCTGGATCGCGCCGGCTCCAACAGAGGTAACTGTACTCCGTAATCCTCGGATTTCTGATCCCAGCGCGAAAGGAGAGCCCTTTGCAACGGCCGCATATGAGCAAAAGCCCACGGTACCATCTCCAGAGTAGACACCATATGTCCAATGACCTGCATATAATCCCAGGCTGTGGGCAAGTGGAGACCCAGAAGCCTCCGCACCTGACACATCAGATGCTCCATCCTCTGCCGAGTCAGGAATACCTTGCCCACCAGGGTATCGAAACGCGCTCCCAAAAATTCCAACCGCTGACTTGGAATTAGCTGGCTCTTTGCAAAGTTGACCACCCAGCCTAGCGACTGAAGTTGCTGTACCACCAACTGGACCGCCCGGTTGCAGTCGCACTCCGATTTCGCCCGTATAAGCCAATCGTCCAGGTAGGGATGTACCAATACCCCTTGACGTCGCAGGGAGGCTGCAACTACCACAAGAACCTTGGTGAACACTCTCGGAGCCGTAGCCAGGCCGAATGGAAGGGCGCAAAACTGGTAATGTTCTCCCAACACCATGAATCTCAGATATCTCTGATGCCTTTCCCGGATTCCGATGTGGAGATACGCCTCGGCTAGATCCAAAGAAGCCAAAAATTCTCCCTTGTGGACGGCCGCAATAACAGACCGTAGAGTTTCCATGCGAAACCGGGGAACGCGTAACGCCTTGTTTACTCGCTTCAAATCCAGAATAGGACGGAAGGTACCTTCCTTCTTTGGGACTAGGAAATAAATGGAATAGCGGCCCGTTCTTGTCTCGTCCGAGGGAACGGGGAGCACCGCTCCGAGGGCCCGTAAGTGGTTTACCGTCTGAGCTATAACCAGTTGCTTTTCTCGAGGTCCACAAGGAGATATCATAAAAAAGTCCCGGAGGGGCCGAGCAAAGTCCAACTCGTAACCGTAGCGCACCACGTCGAGAACTCACTGATCGGACGTGATTTTGACCCACTCCTCCCAAAACAGGGACAAACGACCTCCGATGCGGGGGAAGGAGGAGTGGGCCAGCGCGCCTTCATTGGGGCGGTTTTCCGGGGGCCGGTTGCTGGGAGGCTCCCAATCGCTGCAGTCGCCTGCCACGAAAGGAAGAAGACCAAGGAGACCACGTCTGCGACCTCGGGCCTTGCTGTTTCTGCGAAAAGGAACCACCCCTTCCGGAGCGAAATCTGCGCTGCCCACTGAACCGGGATCGCGCATTCCCGAAAGGACGAAACTGACGGGGCTTGTCCTCCGGCAATTTATATATCTTATTATCCCCTAAGTCTTTGATGAGTTGGTCCAATTCCTCACCAAACAATAACTTCCCCTTGAAGGGGAAAGCGGCTAGCCGTGACTTAGACGAGGCGTCCGCCGACCAACGGCGAAGCCAAAGCAATCGTCGCGCCGCGACCGCTGAGGACATAGTACGGGCAGAGGTTCGCAACAAATCATACAAGGCGTCCGCTGTGTAAGCCACCGCCGCCTCCACACAGTTAGCCTGCTCCGCCTCGGCAGGTGGGAGCTCCTGTGTGGTGAGCAATTGCTGAACCCAGCGGAGAGTGGCCCTCTGCACCATACTGCTGCAAGCTGCCGCACGTACCCCCAGGGCCGCTACTTCAAACATGCGCTTCAGGAGAACCTCTAACTTTCTATCCTGAAGATCCTTCAACGCTACGCCTCCCGTGACCGGAATGGTAGTATGTTTCACCACAGCGGTGACTGCCGAATCCACGGCGGGAACCTTAAAAATTTCCAAAGACTGTGAGGGCAGAGGGTACAGCTTATTCATCGCCCTGCTAACACGCAGGGATGCCTCTGGAACCTCCCATTCTTTAGATACCAGCTGTACCACCTTGGGATGTAAGGGAAAAGTTTGCGGGGGGGACCTTAAACCCGCCATTGCTACATCCCCCGTAGAAGTATCTGTCTCTTGCTGCGGGGCGGGAATCTCTAATTCCTTTAACACATGCTGGATGAGAAAATTAAGCTCATCCTTGCCAAACAGGCGCAAAATTTCGGGGTCATCCCCCTCGAGCGCCTCCTGTGGTTCCGAGACCCCTGCCGCAGCAGCATCTGGGGAGTCCTGGTCGACATCCAGTCTTCCTGGATCACAGGTGTCCCCTAAAGATATATCGCCCGCTCCCCCTGAAGTCCCCGCTTTTCTAGTCACCCCCGACATGCCTGTGACCCTAGGAACCTTCGCGGGGGGGGGGGTCATCCGGCTCCCAGCCTGCCTCAGCTTCTAAGAATGCCCGATGCATTAAAAGTACAAATTTTGAGGAAAAAGGGACCCTCTGTTTAGTGGAGCCCGAAGGGGGAGGGGCCGGAGGACCATTTGGGTCATTTCCACTGCGCGGGCTCAACTCGGGCGGCGAGAGAGGAGAGGAACCCTCATCCTCCGATTCAATCTCAGCAGGCTGCCGCGCGCCTAAAATGGCCGCCGCCCTCTCACAAGGAGGCGGGGCCGCCGGCCGCGTGGCAGCCGGCCTCCCCTGCCGTGCCGAAGAAGACAGGATCGTGCCGCTGCGGGCAGCACTCGGCCCCCGGGAGGGTCCCTCGCCCCCGGGAATACAACGGGAGCAGAGACCCTCCCTGGAGAGTCGCGCCCCCGCCCTGCCACAGGCCGTGCAGGCCGAAGATCGCGGCATCCGGAGATCAGGACCGAAGACGCGCCGAGGGTAAGTTTGCAAACTGAATAGAAAAAGCGCGCCAAACCGAAGCTCAGAAAATCGCCGGGTGAATCAAAATCCACGCCCTCCGGAGTCCCTGGTAAGCGCGACAGGCTAGGGCATAAAACCGAGTACTGCCTGCAACCAGCAGGACTTAAGTGCTCGCGACAGATTAACCTTTTTTTTTTTTTTCTTAAATTTGAGAAAAGCCCTCTTTCAGTTTCCACTTTCTAGTCACCCCGGCAAACGGGGGGGGGGGAGGGTGACCGGCCCACCGGTGAACTCTCCCCCGATACCAAAGGGACAGTTAATCCGGGAAATAGGGAGAGCAAAGCTCTCCACGCCTGCCTGAATACTGAGCCAAACAGAGCACCACTGAGAAATTAATAACACCCAAGAAATACACAATCTTTTTTTTTTTTTTTTTTTTTTTTTAAACTAGGGAAAAACCCCAGTTGAGCTAGACAGTGTAGATAGTGTAGGCAGAAAAAGAGAAGAAAACACCTGAAAGAATTTAGTCAGGACAAACCGCAGGTTATGTCTCTCATCTGCTGGAGTCAGAGGAAATACTGAAGGACAGCAGGTGGCACACCAGTATATCTGGGGGGTGCGTTCACTTTTCTCTCTGACTCCATCTGCTGGAGGGGAGACATAACCCAGCAGTCTGGACTGATCCTGGTACGTACAGGGAATGCACATATTTAAGTTGATGAATATTAAGTCGAGTGAATGTCCGGCTTTGTGAGTAGGTACTGATGTGATTAATTCAAACCCAAGTGCTGATAAAGATTCGAGGAGGGTATAACACGAGATGGATAGTGGCTTGGCATCCATATGTAAACTGAAATCATCTAGGATAATTGAAGGTTTGTTTGGATTCCAAGTTATCGCGAAAAATTGTATTATTGGAGAGATGTTCTGGTCAAGTAACCCTGGTGGGCAGTACAATAAGCAGATTTGCAATTCCCCTGCTTTGAAAAATGTTACTTCGTAAGGTTGACTAATGTTTGCAGGTGACATTTTCAATTTAAACTGTTTTTTGCCATTAGCATTAAGCCACCACCTCTACGTTGTGGTCGTGGGATTGTAAAAGCACCATAATTATTATTTACCAATATCCTCATATTGCCTTTACAAAGATTTATGATGCTTTGCACATTTAAAATTGCACAAATGAAAAGTATAAACAAAAAAAGTGTGCTCTGGGTGCCTGGACATGAGCAAGAGTGGACCAAGGTATGAGAAATAGTTTTAATATTCCAGCAGCCCACCACATAAAAGGCAGTGCCTGAGGTGGGGGTTTTGCTGCTAAATCAGTCCACAGGTCCAGCCCAATTAACTCGGAAGGGAACCGGTCTGCCTCCAGCGCCCCCAGCTGGAGGTCCGTGGTACGACAGGGAGACCCCGAGGGCTCGGCACTCGTCCGCTGGCTTTTTCAAGGCTTGGGCTCTCTTTGCCTGGTGATACTAATGAAAGGGTTGTGCTCCCACTTGTAACCGACTTTGCCTCTTGCCCTGAACAGGAAGCATTTTCTGGTTTAAAGCGTGGCGCCAGACTGTGTCACTGGCAAGCTATCTAACCCCCAGATCAAACAGCGAAATGGAAACTTAGCTGATCACATGCAACTTCCCTTCTCTGCTCCCACGACGACATGGCTGGAAGTAGAAATCTGCTTTTATTCCATCGCCACACTCTCAAAAGAATAAGAAAGCTTCAGGTAACAGCTAAACTGTCAACAGGAAACACATTTTAACAGCAATTTTTTGTGCTCTATTTCAGCTTCCTCCACAGCACAGAGAGCCACTACCTGCCGGGGCCACGCAAAAGTGCCACTGTCAGCGGGAACGTGACGCTTTACCAGGTGCCCACCTCGGCTGTCAGTCGAACAAGGGACCACCAAGAACACAGGCTCTGGAGCCGGGTCTGTCCCACAAAGCCAGCAGAGCCTTTCGCGGGGGAAATGGAGAGCGACTGTGAAGGACAAGGCTGCATCACTCCATTGCTCTTGGGGAACCTGCTCATCCGGGCATCCACAGCAAAGGAGCGCAAGGTTTATCACTCGCCTTTCCAAAGTCTGCTCAAGGAGGACTGCAACCATGCAAGCAAACCAGCAAACACCCAATGAGCAAGGACCATTTCATAACACACAAACCGGCACAATCAAAACATACGCGCATAGCTAAAAACATAACAGTACGTTCAGCAGCTAGCAAACCGAGGTACAGACAGGGAACTGGAACAGTCGTTGGCAAAAGCTACGTGAACAGACTAAACCAGACTGAATGTAATCAGCTAGGGGGCGAGGCAGCACTTGGAGAAGTCCCTTTTGTGGCCATTAATCACGGGGATCGGAGAGATGTATTCTATCACCGAACGGAAGATACGGGATGGAAAGCCCATTCAGTGAGAACAGGGCAACACACAGCAGCTGCCACCGAAAGCACTGGTGTAACGTTTTAAAAGGAGCTCCGAAAAATGCCAACTGCCGCCCCCTTCTCTCGGAGAGAGCTTGGCTTCTGCGGCTATTCGAATTCGACGCCACGTTCCGGACACGGGTTAGCCAGGCGCATTACAGAAACCTCCCCGCCCACGACACTGCCGTGGCAGGAGGTCCCGGTCCAGAGACTCTGGCTGCTTGCTCTGCAGCAGCTCGCCCCAGCCCCCTAAGGAAAGCGGCAGGAGGAGGCCCTGCTGGCCGGCACCCAACAGGCAATACCTGACAGGCCGGTGCAGGAATGCACTCGTGCCACTGCCTCCCAGCTATGACGGGAAGCTACCGGTGCCTAACCTGTGGAGAAAGATTCATGGGGGCCCAGCCCTGAGCAGCAGGAAACTGCCAAGCGAATAAACACATTTAGAGTAAGAACCGAAATCTGAGGAGCGCGATCCTTTTCTGCTGTGTTATTTGGAACCCGGCTATTCCGGTTTGAATGGCTTCAGCTTTCTATGGGCAGGCCCTCTCTCTTCTCGTCAGAAACCTGCCCTCCTGCCACAGGCCAGCGCCTCTTTCTACTGCTTCCGTAAAACAAACGTGCGAAGGAGAACACCGGCCACTTCTTTGGACCCGCTCAAGTCTGGAGTCCCGGGCCTTCACATTCACACCCAAGGTGGGGATTATTCCCCTCCCCCCCCAACCTCCGCAAGCATCCCGAGGCAGGTCACGGGGCCAGGGGCCACGCACTGCGCCCCTTTCTGGAATGCTGCATCGGTGGGGCCCCCCCAAACCTGCCCACCAGGTTTCCCCCTCCCGAGCGGCCGTGAAAGCTGCCCCTGCAGGCGCCAGGGACCTCGCACAGAGCGGCACTGCCGAGGCACCTTTTGAACTTTACCATAGAACAGAAAGTTTTAAAAACTTTTTTCTAGATGCTTTACAAGTTTAGAGTTCTTTACTATTTCAGAAACATCTCCATGGCCCTGTTGGAATGGTCCAAGCTCTATTCAATGAGCAATCAGTGGCTTTCTGATTCAGCTTGGCCTCACGCTCTTACAGCCCCTCAGAAGGCCCCACTCCATGATGAGAGTGCCAGAGCAGACGTGCACAGGCCCTGGTGTCGCCTTTATTCCCCCTCACATGTAATGCCTTGTCCTGTGCGATGCGGCCTGTACAAGGCTGCCTAGCATGGCCAGGTTGCAGTGAGATGAAATAAGCGACGGAAAACGGGCAACTGAGTGAAGCTTGCAATTCCCCACTTGGTGTTTCTCTGTCGGGCCTCGGCAGCAAGCCCGGAAAACACAGCCATGGGCCGGCGCTCCGAGACTTGGCATCTTGCCTGCCGGAAGAGACACCTGGTGCAGCTGAAGGAAAAGTGGGAATATCACGCAAGACCTGAGAGCCCACCCAGCCGTGTTATCAGCAAGGCCACAGGTAAAGGTGGGGGATGGGAGAGAACGAAGCACCAGAACTCACCAAAGGGCTGATGTAATAAAGCCCGTGCTACAATATGAGTTAGATTTTACTGTGGGTTTTTAATTTAGCGCCTGGTGTGGTGCGCTGAGTGGGCTTCACTCCCTCTGCTCCCAAGCATGACGAACCCCCTTAAAACATTCCAGGCCAGGTGGTGCCACACAGGGCAAGGCCGAGTCGGCCCAACGGACATCTCCCCCTCACCCTGGGACCAGTTAGAGAAACAGCCCTGCCAAAGGAGGGGGAGTTCTCTCCCACTGGGGGTTCCAGAGGTGGGATGTCTGCTGGACTGGATTTCCTGTGGAGGGAGGGTAGGGCCCTGAATTATTTTTAAGGTTGCTTGGGACTAGCCCGGCCTTCCCATCTGAGTGGGGTTTGGGTGCCCTCTGACTAGGAGTTAAATTTTCCCAGAGCAAAAGGCAGGCAGCCTCCGTGCTTTAGGCTCGTCACCATGCTAGCAGCACGACACGGGCTTTTCCTGTGCTAAAACCCCTGTAACATACTGAGCTTAGGCTGGCACCGAAAAACCTACACTAAAACCCCACGGCAGGGTCAGCACCGGCTTATTCCATCGGATCCAAAGTCCATCACTGAGCAGCGTGCGAGAGCAGAGACAAATCAAGCCTATTCTTTTGCAGCAGTCCGTTGAGGGATCCGGCTGAACTCACGGTCGCTTTTAAATTCCTGACATAAACTGCTAGTGCAATCCTCCCGGGAGAAAGTTGCCGTGCAGACGTAGCCCGTGCACGGAGAGCCTCAATGGGAAGTTGAGGAGGCAGCTGCTTCTCTGATGTAACTAGCCTGCCTGGCTTCTTACGCTTCAGACGGAGCAGTGCATGACGAAACGGCCCGACCCAGCTCCGGCTTCTGAGAAGGTCTCCATCAAACGCTTACGGGGACAAAGGTCAGAGTCCAAAGGCAAAGCGCTGCCGACGAACAAGCTTCAAAGTGCTCTCCCGAGCAAAGCTCAAAGGACACGTAACAACAGCTACAGGTGGCATTAAAGCAACCTACAGCAGCACTGTGAATGCATCCCAAAATAGCCCACGCTGCGCTTTAACCCCCTCGATTAGCAGCCGATGAAATTAAATAAGCACCCAGCACACACACACCCCCCCCCCCCTTTCAGGCTTTACCTTTAAAGTTTGCACATTTCCTGCAGGGCTGGGGATGATGCATGTGAAATGCATTCCGCCTTCCAGGCACTTCACAGTGGATTACATTCAGCTACTGTAAGGTGCGTCCCCGTCCCCAGAGGATGGAGCGACTTGCCCGGGATCGCAAGGAACAGCAGCAGACTCGCGGCCTGCAGCTCCTCACCACTAGGCTGCCAGCTTTGTGACGTCGCACTATCCTCCAAAATCCCCGCTAAAGCACGGGACAGATTTAGCCGCGGCTGACCTGGGGGCCTGGCTCGACCCCTGGGGTGGGGGGGATGCTGTGGAGGGGGGGAGCCAAGAACCCTGCCGGTGGCAGGATTTGTTGCCCGTGATCGCAAGGTTCGGTACGGATCCCTGGTGCACGCTACCGGTCCAGGGGGACATAAAAACAGGGGACAAATATCCCCAGGTAGCAGCAAATGAATTCTCGTTGGCACCTGATCCCAGCCCTGGTTCCTACTGAGCTGGAAGTGGAAAGCAGCAGGTGGGTGGAAAAAAAAAGAGAGGAAGAGTCATATTCTACCAATGACAGCAGCTCTGCAATGCTCATTCACATGTTAAGGAATAGTTTAAAATTCATTTTCGATTTGTTTCGCTTTACAATGAACAGCAGGGAACCCTGGGAATAGTGCAACATCAGCAACTTTAAGGCACAGCCTGCTGAAACCTAAAATGGCAATGCCCAGCCCTGCCAAAAAATGTGCCAACTCTATAGAAACCGAGGTGACAAATTCGAACGAGCTCCAGAGCAGGACGGTGCGGAAAGCGACCACACCTAAAGCAAAACGCTGGCCACAGAAGCTCCAGCCCAGGAAAGTTCTCTCCGAGACCCGGGATACACAGTTAGGGAGAGGCGAGGTGCCTAAACTTTGCCACTTGCCGTCTGCCCAGGCTGGGTCAGAACAGAGAAGCCACTGCTGCCTCCTCCAGCCGACCTGTGAGCAGCAAAGGCTCAGGGACAGGCGCAGCCAAGGGAGTAAGACCAATGCTCAAATCATCCTCACCCTGCGCAGAGCCTGCCACTATATCTGCTGTAACAGAAATACGCAGATGGAGGCGACAGAAAGCACGGCCGCACCTATCCCAAGGCGGCAAAACCCACAGGGGCCGCCCTGGCGCACATCTCTTTTGCCGACCTCTTCACATTCCCAAACCGACCGGCAGGTTCCACTCGCAGCTTCGTCCGATTCGACTTCTGAACGAATCAGGGCCTGCTTTTTGCTGCACTCGGGGGGAGCTGTTTTCAGAAAGCTCACGACTCTCATCTCCCTTTGGTAAAGAGATTTTGTTAACGAGTAAGGCAAGAGCAACTAGCAAACCTTTCCTCTCCAACGAGAGATAAAGCCAAACGCCCCTGAAGTAGAGTCAACATGATCGCGTGTCCCTTTCCCCATCGCTTGTGTTTGCGTTTCTCGTTCCTGGAAAGGTAAGGCTCGTTTGAGCTCTGCGTACGTGGTGCTCACAGTTCTCCGTTGCACATGATCAGGGCCGCGGAAATACCCTATAGCTAGGCTTCCCCTTAAGTCCAGTGGACCTTCACCTTACACTTTCCCCCTTCTTGTGGGGTGTGGCTTTATCATCAGATGCAAGGGAGCCATTTCTCACCCAAAACAGTCAAGCCCTTTGGCACTTTCTAGAATAACTGTATCTGGACAGAAGAGGCCATCCCAAAGAATTCAGGAGCTGTGCTAGAGGAGCTCCACAGCTTACAGGCACAGGATGTCATTCCTTACCAAAAGAGAAGCTCCTGGGGAGGAAGCGCTCGGCTCACACACCTTCTCAGCTGGAAACCCAGCCAAGGTTCATGTTTCATTTAAAGGGAACTTGCTGGATCAACACTTCAGGGAGTGGCAGAGTTCTCCAGCGAAGACCTCAATGGCAGGCAGCCAGACGGGGCAGGGCCGGGCTGACCCGCCTCTGAAACAGGAGATTTCACCTCCCCCGACTGCTCCTTTTGGCTCCATTTACAGAGGCAAGACGACCCCCAAATCTCCCCATCGGTTTTTCCTTTTTACTTTGTGCAATCCAGCCACGTCACGCCTGTACCTTACTCGGAAGACAGACAGCGCCTCCGACTATTGTAGTAACTGAACCCAAAGACGCCGGGGCAATTCTGCAGGCCTCTACCGCGTGCCAAAAACGTACTACAGAGCTACAGATTTCTGCAGTGGTTCCCGGCAACATTTAGTTATCTTAAAAAAAAAAATCAGACCAATATGATCGTATCTGCCCAGGACTGAGCTAGCAACAGTAAGCCACGCTCTAGTAATGGGCAGCCTGGACTAACAGACGCGTTTATTACCTTTTCAATTTGGATTTCACTCAAAGGGAATATGAGCTTACAAACAAGGTCAGCAGCAAAATCACACAGCACAGTCTGACACAATAAGGTGCACCTGAAGGCCTAACTAAATAGATCAAAATCCCGACTAAGCTCTGACCGCTTTAACTAGTAAATAGCGTCCTAGAAAACTCTGTATTGTAGCAGCACATTTAAGGCAAGTCAAGGTGAAATGCCAGGCAGTTCCCCATAGTCAGCTTAGCAGCTTTGGGTTCAAGATGTATTTAGTATTAAAGGCTTGATTTGACTTCCTGAAACGGGAGTAGTCGTGTATTTACTGGCACTCTTCCTGCAGGGCATTCCTTAGGGCAAGTACTGCTCCCGTGAAGGATCCGTTGCGTGCATCTGCTCTTCTGATTTCTTTTGTTGAATGAATTGCTGCAGAGGCTCCGTGTGAGAGTGGTATGGAAGGCATGTACGAGAAGGTCTCCTCTTACAGGCTCGTACATCAGTCTCGAGAATTTTTTATTTCATTCTGTATAGCACCGGCAGTGTAGCACAGGTGTGATGTGGTCGCGCAGTTTGCATCCTTCTGTAGTCGTGCAGCGGAGTGTTACGTTACCTGGAGTTTGTGGGGGGCTTTATCTGTTAGATCCATGTACAATGCACTGCAGTAGTCCAGCCGTGGCCCGAGTAGATCTGTCTTCTCGGGTTACCTAACTGGACGAGGCGGCTCTGTACTGTTGTCTGGATTTGTGCAAGCACGGTAAGTTCCAAGTCCAGCAGGATCGGATTTCTAGTGGCAGCTTAGAGGCTCCGAATTGGATTTTCAGGTCTCTATCAAGGACTGCCACAGAGCTCATTAAGTTGTTTGTAGCTGGTTTTGAATACAGTGGTCAGGATCTTGGTTGGTGCTGAGGCCAGGAACCGATTGAGGCTGATTCTGAGGGAGCTGCATTGGGCTCCCTGTAGCATGGAGAATTAAATTCGAGTTATTGCAATTTGTCCATAAATGTATACATCAGACAGAGCCAATTATATCTTTAGGAGCTTTTGCTTCCTAATGTACCGGCATGAGTTCTATGGTCATTGCAGCAAGCTTTGATCCAAGAGCTGTCACTTGTGCAGATTAAATTAGAAATCACTCAGTGAACAGCATTTGGTTATGCTTCTCTCGTTACGTGGAACATGGTCTCATGGGATACAGCAAGAAAGTAAAAACCTTGGTTATATGAGCAAGCATTTCCTGGCTCTAAGGATTAGGACTGATAGTTTTTGTAAGCTCTGAAAATGAAGCTATGAAAACAGAGGCTGGCAGGCAGAGGAAACTGGAGAGGGATGGGTATTGTATCTGTATTTCAACATAAGTGACAGAGAAGAATATGAAACCTAGGTTTGTACTCGAGTTACCGAGTTTTAATAATCTGGGAGGATGCTTTTGTGTATAGAGAGTAGCTTTTAAACAGTCTCTCATGAGCACATGGTTTGGAGTAGGGAATCCACAAAGGATGGCATTAAAAAAGGGAATTCAGAGCACCCTGACCATTGGGATATGGAAAAAGCAGATTCTAAATGACCTAAACCAACAGTAAGCAGGTTACGAAAAAGACAGAAAAGGTGTCTGCATGCAGATGCCAGAAGTCTATACAATAAGAAAGAGTCAGAGTATATGAAACTAGATGACAATATTAACAGAATAAGCATCTCAGAGACCTGATTAAAAAAAAAAGAATGGACACAGTCATACCAGGGTACAAAATATATTGAAATGACAGAGAAGATAGGTGGTGTGTGTCCCTGTATATTAAGGATTCCATAGAGTCAAGCAGCGTACAGATTCTGCACAAAACAAATTGCTCCCTGGAATCTCTCTGGCTATAAATTGCATGTGTGATGTGGAAAAGTACAACAGTGGGGGGTTTACTACCATCCCACCCCATCCAAGATGGGGAAACAGACTGTGAAATGCTACTGGCGATTAGAGCAAGTAATAAAGGTGGAAACACAACCGTAATGGGAGCTTTCAATTAAAAGTGACCCAAATGAAGTGCATGAAATGCAAGTTTGACTTGTGAGCACTGGGTGGTATGATGGTCCTTAAATTCCTAAAGTAAATTTTGATAAGCACAGCGTAAAAGGTTTTTCAATTCTTTAAAACACCACGTATTTCAATTTAGCTTTCAATTACTCCAATATCGTTTGGGTGAATGTCTAGTCAGGGAAGTTCATTTCTTTATTTGATTGCTTCACATAGAGCAATTGGTCCTAGAACCAAAAGAGGGTAGGATACTTTACATCTAGCTCTCAGTGAAATGCTGGATCTAGTGCAAAAAATGGTGGCGGAGCTGCACAGAAACAGTGACCATAATGCAGTCAAATTTCAGATAATCACTGAAGGGAAAATAATAAATAGAACCACTGCTGTTACATGACTTTAAAAAGGGCGTCTATGAAAACATTAGGAGACTAGTTAGAAGTAAACTCAAAGGAGTAGTTACAAGGATAAAAGTCGGTGTGAGGTGTGGGTACCACCTTGGAGGCCAAGATGAAATGCATTCATCAAATTAAAAAAGATTGAAAGAAGCACAAAACTCACATAATGGTTAAATGTTGCTGTGGCCAAGGCTATTAAAGTCAAAAAGGCAGCTTAAAAACAAAAACGGAAAGCAGGACCTAAAGAAGAAAGTAGGAAGATGAATAAGCACCGGCAAGTTAGATGTAAAACACGAATTGAAAAAAAACAGGCCAAGAGAGAATTTGAGAGACTTGCCATGGAGCAAAAAACTAATAAAAGCTTTTTTCAAGTACGTTAAAACCAGGCAACCTGTGAAGGAGCCAGCCGAGGGTAAAAGGAGCACGGAGGGAGGGATAAGGCTAGAGCCGAAAACCCGAATGAGTTCTTTCCGCCAGTCTTTGTTACGGATATACTCACCGGTATAAATAAACTGGCAAAAAACAAGGTCCTGTGTAAATAACCCCCAAAAAATATCAAAACACCCCTAGAAAACTTTACACACGCATAGTAACCTCACCTAAATATTTTACAGAGCAAAACATTGCTATTCTAGTTTGATGGCTTGTTACTCAAATATAGCAAAAACATTTTAAATTGTATCAACATGAATATTTCTTAAATCTTTAGAAACGTGGGAAAAAAAGCTACTTCATATGACCATAAAGCTACCATAAGGGTTAGCTTAAAATATTTAATCATTAGTGGCAAAAGCCACCCTCCATCCACTGTTGTGATTAAAATAACACGGATTAAACACCTCTATGATGGAAGCACATAAAAAGTTCTTATGAATGAAATGTCACTCTTCTATATCAAAGTGTAAATTCCCTTGGGTATGAAAACCCAACGTGCCAGCAAATTAAACTTTGTTTTCTATTACAGACTTAATTGTCCCGGTGCAGACTTCCCAGTGGGCGAGATTTTTATGCAGGCTCAAAGCTCCATGAAGTCTTGATTTGTATCCAAAAACTAAAGCCCTGATGCCATGTGAGCACTGGCTTCTTCAGGGGGTCTTTTCTGTGATAATGAAAGTTACTTGCCTATAAACTGTTGATATCATGCCAATATGACTCTGTACCTGAGGACCAGAGGGAAGCCAATGTAAAACCAGTTTTCAAAAATGGATCTGAGGGTGCCCCATGTAATTACACACCTGACATCTGTATCGGATAAAATGGAGGCCATTTTTGCTAAGAACAAAATTACTAAAAGAGAAGGCATTTGACAAAGTCCCTCATGAGAGACTCCTCGTGAAGCTAGAAAGCCATGAGATAGAAGGCAAGGTCTTATGGTGAATGGATAACTTTTTAAAAGATAGGAAACAAAGAGCATAACTAAATGGTTAGTTTCCCCAATGGAAGCAGTGGAATTTGTGCCTCAGGGATCTGTACAATTTAATGATCTGGAAAAGGGAGCAGTCAGCAAAGTGATCAAATTTGCAGACTAAAAAAATGTGTAAAGTAGTTAAGAGACAAGCAGATCGTGATGAACTGCAGAAGGACTTTTCTACACTAGATAACTGGGCATCTAAATGGCAGATGAAATGTAAAGCAGGCAGGTGGAAAGTGATGCACATAGGGAATAATAATCCCAAATATAGGCACACGGTGCTGGGTTCTGTATTAGGAGTCATCACCCAGGAAAAGGATTTTGCTGGCACTTTGGCCAACATTTTGAAATGCTCAGCTCAGCATGCAGTGGCTGTCAAAAGAGCAAACAATGTTAGGAATGATTAGGAAAGGAATAGAGAACAAAACTGAAAAGATCATAATGCCTCTATATACATCTATGATACAACTGCATCTTGAGTATTACGGTCTGTTCTGGTCACCCCATCCCAAAAAGATAAAACAGAACAAGAAAAGTTAACAGAAAAAGATAAAACAAATGGAATGACTCCAAGAAAGGCCAAGCAGGTCAAGGCTCCTCAACTTGGAGAAGCAACTGAGAGAAGATGGGGTGGAATGGTTATTTTCTCAGACAGACCGATGCAATAAGAGGCAGGACGAATCCCCTGTGCCTGATGCAGTATTTAAATGAGAGTACTGGCACAGAGCAAAAGAGGGTGCACGGAGAGAGAATTGTGCCGTTCTGGCACTCAAAGGAGTTTAATGCATCGGGCACTGGTTGCAGTAGGCGCTCAATAGGAGTGTCTGTTTTGAGAGTGCTTCTTTTTGGTTATTTTGCCAAGTTTCTGATGAAGTTTATTATATCAGCTGCCCATTGCTAAAGGCATCCAAATTGGGTGTTCATAACAAAAATGCACTTCTTTTTGATCAGACGGCTGAGGGGAGATATGATAGAGGTGTTTAAAATCATGAGAGGTCTAGAACGGGTAAATATGAATCAGTTATTTACACTTTCGGATAACAGAAAGACTAGGGGACACTCCATGAAGTTAGCATGTGGCACATTTAAAACTAATCGGAGAAAGTTCTTTTTCACTCAACGCACAATTAAACGCTGGAATGTGGTGCCGGAGGATGTGGTTAGTGCAGTTAGTATAGCTGGGTTTAAAAAAGGATTGGATAAGTTCTTGGAGGAGAAGTCCATTACCTGCTATTAATTAAATTGACTTAGATAATGGCCACTATTATTACTAGCAGCAGTAACATGGGATAGACTTAGTTTTTGGGTACTTGCCAGGTTCTTATGGCCTGGATTGGCCACTGTTGGAAACAGGATGCTGGGCTTGATGGACCCTTGGTCTGACCCAGTATGGCATGTTCTTATACATTTTTCACCACTGGAAGCAGTAAATACTAAGGAGGAGGTCACATTTATTGCAACACAGAAGACCATATTTGTTTATTTCTCATGAGCCCTTGATTGCGAGTTAACTTTACTCCACTTCAGAGCTAGAGTTAAACTGCCCACATTAAGAAATGTGTTGGGCACCCAGCCTATATGCGCGCTTTCCTGCATCAGCTGGCAATAGTTACATGAAATTTAAATGTGATGGGTGCTATCCGGTATGTTTTTGTTAAGAGCACGCGGTTCAGACACGCTAATCACCTTCCTGCATCAGTTGCTATTATTGTGCCCCTGAAACGAGCGCCCAACTGTGACCTGGGTGGGGGCGCACTTTATGACATCATCTGTCAGTTAATATAAGGAGTAGGGATCACTGGAGAAAGTATTTTTTCACTGAACCCACGATTTGTATAGGGCGGTTTTATTACATATGTATATTTGTTACCTGCCAAGTACATCAGATTGTGTGGGATAGAAATTATTTTTAAATAAAGAAATAAAATAAACCCTAAACAGCACAGGGTAGCCTGCATGGAGAAGCAATTACAACCCTCAACACCTTGCTGGGTAGAGTGGATGGGTCAGGCTGGTCTTTATCTGCTGTCATGTACTATGGAAGCAGTGGAATTTGTGGCTGGAGGAAAGCATCTAGCATAGAAAGATTTAAAAGGGGATTGGTCAAGCCCCTAGGAGAAAAAGTCCATAAACCATTCATTATTAGCCAGGTAAGACTCGGGAGCTGATTCCTGGGAGCATTGATGCCAACGTTTCAGAACGATCGGAGGTGCTCAACTCAATACAAGTCAGCCCTCCCTGGACACAGAGAGAGTATGCTCACGCCCCCAGTGCCTGAGAGTGGGCAACAGGAACTAAACCTACTCTGTGATCTTCCTAAGCAGTCACTGGCAGACCCAGGGTGCAGACTCCACGGGCCTTTTGGAATGACCGAGCATGGCAGTTCGGAACAGGAGGGCTGCTAAACTGTAACTCGCTCCGAGTGGCTCCCATGGAGCTATCTACCCCCGCACGCCCCGAAAAACTTCACTATTTGGTGGTGATAGCAACACCCAGCTCAGGATCTCCGACCAAGCCCTGACCTGGAGGCCGCAGCCGGGGGAGGGTGGGGTCCTGTCCTTTCCCCGTTGCCTTCGCCCGCACCTTTACCGGACCGGAGCAATCGGCGCTAGCCTACACCACCCGCACGAAGGGACTGACCCAGCGAGGAGTCGCAGCACGCTCCAGGGGCGGCTCTGAGAACCGCGAAGCCCCTCCGGACACTGACCTGCCAGAGCCGGAACCTCCGTCGGGGAAGGAGGAGGAGGAGGTCCGGGACGGCGGTCCCTCCGTCCCCACCACAGGCCGCACAGCTGACTGACCCCCCACCGGAAATGACGTCAGCGCGCGCCGGCGGCAGGCGGGGAAAGGTTCCGCTGAGGAGCGGCTGCCCCTCCCCCACGCCGCCATGTGATCGAGGGCGGCCGATGAGAGCAGAGGGCAAAAGGAGCTCAGCTCGCTGCCCTCAGCCAGGGTACCTGCTGCACCCAAAATGAGGGCAAGGAACTGAGTCCCTTCAACCGATGCCCGCTGGGGCCAGGTTAGAGCAACTAATGTGAAATCCCATCGTTTCAGAAGCAATGGGAAGTAGGGCAAATGCACACAGGCGACTTAAAAGGATTGGATAAGTTCTTGGAGGAGAAGTCCATTACCTGCTATTAAGTTCACTTAGAGAATAACCACCGCTATTACTAGCAATGGTAACATGGAATAGACTTAGTGTTTGGGTACTTGCCAGGTTCTTATGGCCTGGATTGGCCACTGTTGGAGACAGGATGCTGGGCTTGATGGACCCTTGGTCTGACCCAGTATGGCATTTTCTTATGTTCTTAACACCAGTGCCGCCAACCGAGCATAGCACAGGGTGAAACAGCGCTCCCGCGTATGTCTTGTAGTGATCTAGAAATGCTTAGTAGCTAGCAGAGCTACTGTTAACAAGGCTTTACTTTAATCCGTCTAATCGCAAACTATAAACGAGATTATGAGGATGGAGATCCTCCTGCCCAAGCAGCTGCTTTAAGGGCCATCCTGGACATTGCAGCATACCTAAGGGCGTCCAGTTGCTCTGCTGCCACTGGTCATCAGCGACCTCCGATCCTCCCCCAAAGCTCTCGCCGCACTTTGCCCTGTTTGGAAACAGTATGGGGCCAATGTCACATTCTGCAAATCCACCCCATACCCCTCAGCTTTCGGAAAATTCCCTAAGCCATGCCTCTTTGACAAAGTCATTCAGCATGTGTAGAAGTTTGCAAGTATTTTTTTTGTTGTTGAAACCAGGCAGCCTTTCTGGTTGGTTTGCGTAGTGTAAACGGGACCATGTAATTTAAATTTCATGAATAAAGATACTGCTGTGTAGTGTCTACAGGCCTCAGCTAGCAATTACTGTAATCTAATACTTTGGAGTGCAGGTAGTCATACTGCTGAAACATTTTATTGAACGCTTTCTTTTTATCTGCTAGTGTGTCAGTTCCAGGACCAGGACTTTAGTACTGCAATAAAGTAAAACCACAGGGGTGGTTGTGCTTTGAATATTGCTCCCCTCAAAAGTAAAACTTGCTCCTACTTTTTTTTTTTTTTTTGACGCAAAATAATGCACATAGTTACCTTCCCTGCCCTACCCCAGTCTCAGAACACCTTCAAAACATGCTGTTGCTATAGAGTTTGGGTAATAATAAAACAGAACAGTTCCATGGGTAGAACAGCCTGATTTTTACATTCATCGTTCCTAATTATTTACATCTGATGGAAGGCAATTTTCATATTTTATTATTCAGCTGTAGCTGAGTAACTTCAGGTAGAGGGGCAGGCCTGAGCAGAGCCTGCCTGACATGAGGTGAGTTGTTCCCACGAGAACTTTTTTTTTTTTTTTACAAGAACTATATTCTCCATACAAGTTGTTTTGCATTGGATTCATTCTGTTGTCAGTTTGTGAGGAAGTTTGCTTTTATTTCATGTCAAACAGAATAATCAAAAGATGCAGCATAAACAATGCACAAATGTTTACATTTTTAGCAACAACTATAAGTCACTATATAAGATATTTATTAGAATACAAATTATCAATGAAATGGAAGATTATATAGATATAGCATGTGTCCATTTTATGTACATAAATTTGAAGTTGTTATTGCAGCACTTCGTTGTAGCTACTGGAGATCTGGTGAGAATAGCTTGTGCTACTTTAAGTATATCATTCAGAGGCACATCCACATGATGGCTGCGGAGTCAGGTGAGTTGTAATGTCCTCTCCTCTTCCATGGGGGGACGTAGCATAACCACCCCTAAAACAGGCTAAACAACTTTAGTAAAACTAAATTCTTCCAGCTTGGGGTCTTCCAGATGTGGCCTTCAGTTGCCCTTGATCTGGCCGCTGAGTGCATCAGACAACTTCTGCAGGAGCGCAGGGTGTTAAAGGGCCCAACTACAGAAAAACAAACTTCTGACGAGAGTCAGTTGTAAACGGACTGTACTACACCCCCATCAGGGGAGGGGCATTTCACAGTGGGGCACTGTGGTATCAGCCAAAGCTGAAGTGTCTCAATTAAGAGAGCACATGAGCATACTAGCATATTCCTGTAGAATGTGTAAAATGATGCCAGAGCTCTTCTGTAACTTCCCAGCGTGTTAATAATAGAAGCAACCAAATGCAGCTACCACACAGAACAGACTGTCCTGAAAAGAAGAGAAAAGATGAGTATCAGCTGAAATCCACTCACACTGTTACCAACTTCAACCAGTAGGCAGTGCTTAAGGGAGAAAAGTCTTTTTCTTAGACTGTTAGCATGAGTATGGTGTAAAAAAATTCAATTCTTTCCCACTTTCTAAATGTTACGATAGATTTTCTGATTTAATTCAACAGACATGAAGAGAGAATGTGTAGGCCAGTGATATTGTGAATAAGCTGGTTCTATACAGGGCCGCTGAATGAGCAGTGTTTTAACTTTGCACACTGGTGCCTAGTGCTTTCTTTAAACGGTAATTTCCTAGTGAGCAGACAGCATATGGAGACATAGCAAGCTGATATAACAGTATATATAGCTCTACAGTGATCCCAACCTGCCCATATTCTCTGTCGCCAGCAGATAGTGGATATGCATCTGCCTCTGTGGATTTCTTCAAGCTTTTTGGAAGGAGAAATGTGAAATTCTAGAATTCAGAAAAGGAAAGCCCTGCCCTCCTGAAATGATACCTAAAAGGTCCCTCCCCAGTTGAGAATTCCTGAGGTGATTTCCATGGGCCCTCAGAGGTGTGCCTTGGGCCGATAGCTGGGTTTCCTGGCCCGGACTTATCTGCTAGTTCAGCTGAAAGGCAGCGGGTGCAGGAGGCCGAGCATGGCAGTGACGGCAGATGACCTTCCCCCCCACAGTTAGAGGGATTTCAGGACTTCCTCTGGTCTCCGTTCTCGGTGTGTCGAACTGACATTCGTTCCCATTCCCGTTGGGGCTGGGGAACTGGGCAGTTGGGTGGGTTGAGCAGTCCCCAGTGGGCTAGGCTCCACACGTAGGCTTTGTTCTTGCATGCCACGTGGTAGGCCATGGCAGCCGTTTTTGTGTGCTCTTGTGTATGTGCTGCTGCCCTCTATAGGCCGGTGTGCGCAGTGCATAAGCTCTACACACATATTGTGCGCTCTGTTTTTAAGCTTGCTTTTTACGCGCTTAACTTGGCAGACGTGCGCGCGCCGTCTTCTAGGCGCTTAATTTTTGGGCACATTTCAAGTTTGAGCGCGAGCTGTTCCGATGCACGTATACTGCCGCGATGGCGCCGGTAAGCAAGAAGCCTAAGCGTCTTCCTATTTGTGTTGCCTGTCATATTGGGGCTTCTCAGCCTGACCTGGCTTCTAGGCTGTGTCAGTGCTGCTCAGATAGAGATGTCTTCCTCGGATTTTGCTAAGCTGAGCTCTTCCCATTTTGATGATGGGTCGGTCACAGCTTTGATTGGGGAGACACCAGATCTTGGTTCTCCCTTGACTGGCTCCTGCGGTAGCTAGGGCAGTTCTGTGGGACCAGCTTCAGATCCTTCTGGTTTGGTTTGGACCGGGCTGCTTTTTCTTGGGTGGAATTTTTTCAAGGCTTACAAGCCTTTCTTCAGGCTCAGTCCTCCACTTCCCCCCTTTCTATCCAGTCAGATCCTGAGCCAGAGGCTCCCCCTTTTTCCAGTCCTATGATTAAGCCAGTTTTATCAGGATGCCCTTTAAAGGCTCGCTCTTGTTTGGGAGTGGGGCAAGTAAGTGGGGTGAGTCTCCGGTTCCTTGGTTTCCAGAAGATAAGAAGCAGTTACAGCGCCCCTTTGATATGAGGGGTCATCTCCGGGGTTCCAGGTGTTTTCGTCCCTATAGAGGGATGACCTTTCAGTGGACTGGGCCTTTTGGTAGGTCTCAGTCCTTTTGTGCCTGACAGCCCAAGAGAAGAGCAGGCTCGGGTGACGGACCTTCGTGAGCCTTCCAATGAAGGTTTGCCGATCCACCTTCCGGAACAGGAAATAGGGGGGATGTCTCTCTCTCTTATCACATCGGACCAGTGGGTCCTGGAGGTGATACAAGAAGGGTATGCACTAGAATTTCGGAGTATTCCTCGGGACGTGTTCATGGTGTCCCCTTGCCACTCCCTGCAGAAAAAGCAGGTTTCGGTGCTCACATCTCAAGAAAGTATGGGACGATATTCCATTTATTTTGTTGTGCCCAAAAAGGAGGATTCTTTTCATCCCATCCTAGATCTCAAGAGGGTCAACTGTCATTTGAAGGTGACTCATTTTCACATGGAAACCTTATGCTCTCTGATAATGGCGGTGCAGTCAGGCGTATTAAAAAATGGCTCCATTTTTTAACCCATTATAAAGTGAATTGCTCACCATAAATAACTTATAATCATCGGGTTTGTCAAGTTAGAATTTTTTTTAAATAAAATGTTGACGTCAACATAGGTTCTGGACGTCAACATACTGTTGACGTCCAGAACCTATGCTCATGTTTTTACTCATCAATAAGAAATTTCTCCCTCCTCCCCCCCCCTCCACGAACAACCTTCCTTCCCCCTCCCCCCCCCCATTAGCAAACCTCCCTCCCCATGTGCTAGTCTCGCTCTAATAGTGCATACTGCTACTGTTCCTAGTTATGTTATGTTATATTATCCAAGTTGTTCACTCCCTTGTTCATTGTAAGACATATGTTGTCATTGTTTTCTACTTGTTATAATGTAAACCGGAGTGATAAGTAATTCTGTTACCTGAACTTCGGTATAAAAAAAAGTTATAAATAAATAAAATGAACCTTGGCGGTTCAGTTTTTCATTCAATTTCTTTCTCATCTGTTTCTATCCGCTCAATGTATTCACTGCGAAGTGTATCCACAGAAAAAAAGAATGAGAAAATGGCTCCATTTTTGAATACGCCAAGACGCTGAGAGGAGTTCCATCCGCAGAGAAACACTAAATGTTGAAGCTTGAGCCCCTGATGAAGTTCCTTCGACAAAACACGTGCCGTGTCGGGCGTTGTTGATCAAGCAGTTCTAAGTTAAAGCTGCTGTACACAGTCGGGCGTTCCAGACAGGGCACAGAAGCTAAGTGCCACTGCAATTCAACATCATGATAAGTGTTTTCTCATTCTTTTTTTCTGTGGATACACTTCGCAGTGAATACATTGAGCAGATAGAAATTGTAAAAATTGAAAAAACTGAATGAAAAACCGAACCGCCAAGGTTCATTTTATTAAAAAAAATTCTAACTTGACAAACCCGATGATTATAAGTTATTTATGGTGAGCAATTCACTTTGAGGAATGAAGATAAAAGGATGTACATTCAGACAACTACCAACAAGGACTGAATTGCATAGTCGGGGTAAACAAATAAGCGTGGGAGTAGCTTGCTTATTGCGGCAGTTACTACCCCTTACCAATTAGGCCTGATACTTAACTTTTATGCAGCTCCAGCACTGCTCTCTACATCAATGGCAGGGGGTGGAAGGAAATTAGAACCAAAAAAGTTACCAATAAGGGCCCTAACCTTAGCGGTCAAAGTAACAGATAATTATGAGAAAATAAGTGTGGGAGCTTGTTGGGCAGACCGGATGGGCTATTTGGTCTTCTTCTGCAATCATTTCTATGTTTCTATATAATGGGTTACAAATCCCATACTTACTCAAGTGACTAGAATGAAACACGATACAGTGTAAGCATTTTTGCTCCCGAACGAGGGTTGTTATCATAGGTGAAATACTATTGGCACTTGACAATGTGGTTTATTATTGAATATATATGTTCAATGTGTCAAACTTTTGAGCTGCAGGCCTTGTCTTGCCGAGAGCCGTTCCTTCAGGTGACACCGGGAGCATTACAGCTGCATACTGTTCCATCCTTCTTGCCCAAGGTAGTCTCACATTTTCATTTGAATCAGTCCGTCTCCTAGCCATCCCTGGATAAGTTCAGGGATGCAGAGGAGTATCGCCTCTTGCGCTTCTTGGGTGTCAAGTGACTTGTGCGGTATCTGGAGGTTTCTGAAACTTTTCAAAAGACAGATCACCTGTTTGTTCTCCAAGGCAGGAGTAAGCAGGGTGCTCCGGCTTCGCAGGCTACCAAACCTCGATGGATTGAGAAAGTAGTCACAGCTGTGTATGTGGGATGCTGGAAAGCCGTAGCCTACTCAGGTTAGGGCTCATTCCACTAGGGCTCAGGCAGTGTCATGGGTGGAGGTTAGTTTGTTGTCTCCTGTCGATATCTGCCGAGCTGCGATGTGGTCCTTACACACTTTTTCCAGGTTTTTATCGTCTGGATGTGCAGACCTGGGAGGGTGCAGCCTTTGCATGTGCGGTGTTGACTGGACTGCGGGCAGCCTCCCACCCTGTTGGGGAATAGCTTTGGTACATCCCACAGGTCCTGAGTCCATCTGTCTACAAGCTAGGAAATGGAGAAATTACTTACCTGATAATTCCGTTTTCCTCAGTGTAGACAGATGGATTCAGCTTCCCGCCCTCGGTTGCCAAATGAATGGGTCAATAGTCCTCCTGTGGGGCTCTGGGTCCCAAGGGATTACTGGTAAATGATCATCCAGTCCCTGGCTTAGGGTACCTAGAATCTTACATGAGTTCAGTGTTTATGGTTGGTTGAGTACAATTTTGGTCACCTGTTTTTAATCAAGTTTTTTGCTAGTCTGTCCACAGTTGCTTTTGAAGAGAGAATACTGGCAGGCTGGAGTCACTGCAGGAGTATTATATACTGTGATGTCAGCTTACTCCGTCTCCATCTGCTGGAAGGGGAGCATAACCCATTGGTCCTGAGTCCATCTGTCTACACTAAGGAAAACGAAATTATCAGGTAAGTAATTTCTCCAGTATGCAGCAGATGTTCATTATGTACTTTGTTAAAAATAAATAAATAAACAAACAAAGGAAAACCCTGGCTGCAGTGCTCCTCTAGGGTCATGGATAATACAAGTCCTGAGGGAGAAAGAAGAGTCAGGGCCTAGGCCTTAAACGTGCTGCAGCAGAGAAGCTCTTTAAAACAGAAATATATTCCTTCCTTTTAAATGTTTACAGGTGCCCTCCTCTATCAGAAAATGTAGAAACCACATTTGGATTTAAAACATTACAGTTTTTGGTCATAACGTGTCATGCCTCTAAATCATTGCCTTTCTTTATGGTTTTCTTTTTACAATCTTTTGGAAATAAAAGGGTGGTAAAGTGTGTGAAAAAATCAGGACTCCCCCCATACAAACAGAAGCTTCCCAAACTATGGCTCATGTTCCGCAGTGCTTGCGAAACTCCAGGCAGGTATGCTTTCCAGGATAACTGTATGGGGATCTCTTGCCAACGGAACATTCTTTCAGGAAAATTACAGAAGAAGAACAGGTTTGGTGCTGCTTGGGCAGGTAAATTTGTAGCCACCCAACCCTCTTTCATTCCCATGGCAAGAATCCCCATCTGAAGTACCTCTCAGGTGACGCCGGGTCAGTACCTCGTACATTGGTCAGACTGTGAAGAACGTACATCAAATTAACAGAATAAAACAGAGAAGCAGAATCTGACAGCAGATGAGCTGAAGGCCCATTGAGGCTTCCTAAATTTATTTCTTAAGTAAAAATGTACTGCGATGCACTTGTTTAGTTTCTTTTTTTTTGTTTTATAATTCTGAATTTTTATTTAAAGGCTCACAATGCCCCTAGCTTCAGAAAGCAAATTTGGTTACCCTAAATTAAGTTTTCCATAGATAGCAGAATTAATTACCCATTACATGTGAAGGACATTCGGGTAGCAATGAATGGACTTGTTTCTCCAAGAAAGTAGAGCTTTGAGCTCTACTGAGCATGTGCAGGAATTCCTGCACAGGTGTTGCCTCATGAGCCTCCTCAGTCAGTACCATAGCTAAGTCTAGCTACATAGTTTACTTGCCAGATTCCTGCTATCTACAGAAAATACTGTTCCTGTTCATACCCAAATCAGTCCAGACTCCTGGGTTTTGCATTTCTTCCAGCACATGGAAACAGAGAAAGTTTTACTGACACTGCCATATAACCCTAGTGTGCCACCTGCAGTCCCTCAGTATTTCTTTGTCTCCAGCAGATGGTAGAAGTGCTAAACCTGCAGTCTGGGGGGGGGGGGGGGGGGGGGGAAGGGGGCAGGGGAGGAAAGAAGATTATTCCTCCCAGGAGGTTGCTTGGTCCTGGTGAGGCCATCCATCTTGGTACTCAGGTGGACGACCAAGGTATTGGGAACCCTTGTGTGGCTCCGTCCTTTCGCCACTGCTGCTGAACAGCTGGTGGTGTCCGTTCCCGCTATCCCAGGAGGATTTGTGGGATCCTGTTGCAGCTCTCAGGAAAGTAGCCTTTTGTTTGTTTAAAGTTTAAAAAAAAAAAAAAAAGAAGGGTAAAAAGTAAACTTTAATTTTGTCAAGGAAAAGGCTGAGCGGTATATTTGAGTGGCAGCCAGCTTGGCATCAGCAGGGATCCCAGGTCAGGCATTAGTGCTCCAGTGGTGACTCTCGGCAATACAGGCAGTTGGGCTCGAAAGGCTGGGGGATGGCGCGTGGCAGTAACTGCCGTTCCTATGGCGATTTAAGTACGAGGCTCTCGCGGATCGGCCTCTGCTCCCGATGCCTCTCTGGTGGGGAAGACTGTTCGGGACAGGCTCCGGAAACGCCCAGGAGGCAGCAGCAGCTCAAAGCAGGAGAAGGAGCACCTAGAGAGACTGCGGACATCTTTCTGGTTAGTACGGGAACAGTGGCCATCTTGGCCTCAGCTACTGCAGGTACAGGGTCCACAGTGAAGGCGGGGGATTCCCCACCACCATTGTCCCTGGCCATACAGAACCTTGGTTGAAGGCAGGAGGCTAATTCTGGACAAGGACCACCTGGGGAAGGATTCTGGCAATTCTTCTGAATTTTCTTCTGAGTTTGTGCTGCTCATGCATAAAGCTTAATTGGCCAGGAAAGCTGCTGGGTGGCAGAAATCCCGATCCGAGGGAACTCTTGGACCGAGCTCCAGGAAGAGAGAGAGGGTTTTGCATAGACTGAGTTCTACGCGGATCCAGAGGGTCCTTGGGGTGGCAGGTTGCCCAGATAGAGACTCTGATGACTCGGAGAATGTGGTTTCACCGGTAGACACCTCCCCTGGTGCGGATCCTTCTGCTGATGTTGCTGATCCAGATGAGGGAGCTTGACCAAGTCCCTCAGTGGTTGCTGCTTTGTTGGTAGCAGCTTTCAATGCTTTGCTTACAGATGGTAACATAGCAGACGATGCAAACGGAGCAGGAATCACAATGCTGGTAAAGCTGGGGAAGGATGCCACGCTCTGCTGGTCATATAGACCTATTTTGCTCATAAATTTAGATCTAAAAATTCTGGCAAAAAGTTTAGCTAAAAGATTGGGAGGGGTTGCATCGATCTTAATTCATCCGGACCAAACAGGTTTATATTGAGGAGGATTGCCTCCGATAATGTGTGGAGGGTAACAAATTTAATGTGTTGGGCTCAGTATAACAATGTTCCCCTGGCTTTGCTAACAATGGTTGCAGAAAAACCATTCGATATGGTCCATTAGGAGTACTTATTTGCGGTGCTGGACAAAGTGGGATTGGGATGAAATTTTTCTAGATGGGACTAGAAAACTTTACTCTAACCCCAGCACTTGTATAAAGATGAATGTGGGATTTTCAAAGCTATTTCAGATAGAGAGGGGCACGAGACAGGGATGCCCGCTTTCCCCCTTATTATTTGTGCTTTACTTGGAGCCATTAGCAGCTAGAATTTGCAGGGTAGGTGAGGTTCAAGGGATATGGGTGAGACTTCAGGAATCCAAGCTGTCCATATTCGCAGATGATGTGCTCTTTACAGTTGTGAATCCGTAGGAATCATTACCATTTTTGATGTAGGAGTTGGCAAAATTTAGTGGGGTCTTAGATTATAAATTAGATGTGGAGAAATCAGAACTGTTGAACGTTTCTCTTCAAGAGGAGTGAATGGGAAATATTAAAAATAAGTTTCCTTTTAAAATAGCAAAGTCAGAAGTGAAATATTTAGGGGTAAAAATAGGTCCTACTCTAGAGGAGTTGTCTAATTTGAATTATGATTATTTGTGAAAGAAAACAGAGGGTGACCTTCAGAGGTGGGATAGGGGAGATTTGTCCTGGTTGGGTAGAATAGCTGCCATAAAAATGAATATTTTACTTAGGCTCAGCTATCTTTTTCAAATTCTTCCAGTGGTCATATCAGAAGTTTGCTTTGCTCTTTGGCAATGCAAACTATTTCGCTTTATTTGGAAAAGGAGACTTCCAAGGGTGAGCATTAAAGTGATCTATTTACCTAAAAATAGGCGGGGATTAGGAGTACCTTGTTTACTGTGGTGCTATGTTGCAGTTCAAATTAAAATCATATTGGAATGACAGGGGGGGGGGGGTAGGAGATAAAAGGTGGATAGAACTGGAACAATCTATGCTAAATGGTATACTACCCAATGTCTTAGCCTGGCTTCCCAGAAAGGCGAGAATGTTACCTGCAGTGGTGTGTCCGATCAGAACGCAAATGCTAAAAATTTGGGATACATGGAAGGATAAGATTTATTTTCATAGAACATCTCTCTTTTATAACAAACAATTTCCCCCAGAGTGGATATCCACTACTTCAAAGAATTGGAAGAAGGGGTGCAGTAGGTTAGAGAAAGTGTGGTATGGTAAACAGGTGTTAATGTTTTTGATGATAAGAACAGTTTTTGGCCTTTTGCCTGCAGATCATTATTTCTATCTTCAGGTGAATCATTTTATGACGCAAGAAGATATGTTAGAGGCCTAGAGGAGGGGGAAATCCCTGTTTGAAGACTTTTGTGATAAGGCAAAATTGGTGTCTAGAGAGAGATCTAGAATTTATGGATTACTAAATGGTGATCTTACATGTAAGCCAACACATATTACTATATGGGAAAAGGATTTGAATAAGCCATTGGGGGAAAACACTTGGGACCTGTGTTTTCTATATACTAAAAGGAGTTCTATTTCTGCTTTGCTGGTGGAAAACATAAGGTACTATTTTGTTGGTATTTGACTCCTATTGGGTTGCATTATTGTTTCCCTACTCTGAGTGATAAATGCTGGAGAGAATGTGGGTTACTGGGAATTTTCTTACAAATGTGGTGGGAATGCCCAAACATTGTCCTTGTGAGGGACAAAGTTATGAAACTTATTAACAAAATAACAGGAAAAATCGATTCCTAGAGACCGTTGTTCTTTCTTTTGAATATACCAGTAATGAAAGAGAGTGATAGATACAAGACATTATCTTAGCAAGTGGCCTTGGCAGCTAGGGGAGAAATAGCGTATTTTTGGAGAAAGTCCATCCCTTCACGGAATCATCCGAAGATTAGACAAGGTGTATTATATGAGCAAACTCACTGCTATCAAGAGGAAACCATCTGCTAAGTGTAAGAAACCATGGCAAGTGTTTGTGAAGTGGAAATTTGATGATATGGGGGGAAGGGTGGGGGGGGGGTTGAGTAATTACGGGTTGATCAGAATGTTGACGGGGAAGTTTTGGGGAGATATATGGGATCATTCTGATGATCATTTGGGAGGGAGGGCTCTAAAGGAAGAATTTGGGACTTAAGTTGTTGGGGTAAGTACTGGGGAACAAAAAAAAAAAAAAAAGGATGTCAAGCTGGCTATCAAGCTGCTTACTCATTTGTTTATCGTGTAGAGTTGTACCATTATTGTGCAGATTGTTTTACAAGTGTATACAACTGTTGGAAGTGAAGTGTTAATAAAAATTTTCAATTAACAAAAAACTGAAAATGTCATAATGCCTCTATATTATTCCATGATGAGACCACACCTTGAGTATAGATATAGATATAGTTACACAAGAGAAGGTACAGAGAAGGGCAATCAAAATGATAAAGGGGATGGAACAGCTCCCCTATGAGGAAAGACTAAAGAGGTTAGGGCTGTTCAGCTTGGAGAAGAGACGGCTGAGGGGGGATATGATAGAGGTGTTTAAAATCATGAGATGTCTAGAACAGGTAAATGTGAATCGGTTATTTACAATTTTAGATAATACAAAGATTAGGGGGCACTCCATGAAGTTAGCAAGTAGCATATTTAAAACAAATAGAAACCTTTTTATATTCAATGCACAATTAAGTTCTGGAATTCATTACCAGAGGATGTGATTAAGGCAGTTAGTGTAGTTGGGTTTAAAAAAAAGATTTGGACAAGTTCCTGGAGAAACATAGAAACATAGAAATGACGGCAGAAGAAGACCAAATGGCCCATCCAGTCTGCCCAACAAGCTTCACACATTTTTTCTCTCATACTTATCTGTTTCTCTTAGCTCTTGGTTCTATTTCCCTTCCACCCCCACCTTTAATGTAGAGAGCAGTGATGGAGCTGCATCCAAGTGAAATATCTAGCTTGATTAGTTAGGGGTAGTAGCCGCCGCAATAAGCAAGCTACACCTATGCTTATTTGTTTTACCCAGACTATGTTATACAGCCCTTATTGGTTGTTTTTCTTCTCCCCTGCTGTTGAAGCAAGGAGCTATGCTGGATATCCGTGAAGTATCAGTTTTCTTTTTTTCTCCCCTGCCGTTGAAGCAGAGAGCTATGCTGGATATGCGTGAAGTATCAGTCTTCTCCCATGCTGTTGAAGCAGAGAGCCATGCTGGATATGCATCGAAAGTGAAGTATCAGGCACATTTGGTTTGGGGTAGTACCCGCCGTAACAAGCCAGCTACTCCCCGCTTTGTGAGTGCGAACCCTCTTTTCTTCTCCCCTGCCGTTGAAGCAGAGAGCTCTGCTGGATGTGTGAAGTATCAGTTTTTCTTCTCCCCTGCTGTTGAAGCAGAGAACTATGCTGTATATGCATTGAAAGTGAAGTATCAGGCTTATTTGATTTGGGGTAGTAACCGCCGTAACAAGCCAGCTACTCCCCTCTTTGTGAGTGTGAATCCTTTTTTCCACATTTCCTCTTGCTGTTGAAGCTTAGAGCGATGTTGGAGTCACAGTAAGCATGTGTATGTTTATTTAATAAGGGTATTGTCTCCAGGCAGTAGCCATCATTCTGGCCGAGTCACCCACTCTTCATTGGCGGCCTCTTGACTTTATGGATCCAGAGTGTTTATCCCACGCCCCTTTGAAGTCCTTCACAGTTCTGGTCTTCACCACATCCTCCGGAAGGGCATTCCAGGCATCTACCACCCTCTCCGTGAAGAAATACTTCCTGACATTGGTTCTGAATCTTCCTCCCTGGAGCTTCAAATCGTGACCCCTGGTTCTGCTGATTTTTTTCCTACGGAAAAGGTTTGTCGTTGTCTTTGGAAGATATCAATAAACTGCTATTAATCAAGTTGATTTATGGAATAGCCACTGCTTATTACTGGCATTAGCAGCATGGGATCTATTTAATGTTTGGGTACTTGCCAGGCACTTTTGACGTGGATTGGCCACTGTTGGAAACAGGATGCTGGGCTTGATGGACTCTTGGTCTGACCCAGTATGGCAACTTCTTATATTCACAGTAAGCAAACTTGCTCTTTCTGTCAATAAGCAAAATGAATTAGCCATTACATATGGGGAGACCCTAGCTGAGGGCTGCAGCAGACTGTTTATTCAGTAAAATAACCCAGACTCTACCACAAAGAGTGGACTACAGTGAGAACAGAGTATGCAAAACTGCTTGTCCAAATTTACCGTTGGTCTCTCAGCTATTATTCAAGACAGTAATAGGCATAAAGATATAAACTGAAGACCAAGTTGCAGCTTTGCAGATATCCTCAATGGGCACACTTCAGGCAGGTAAGCGATGAAAGAAGCCATTGTTTTCACTTGATGAGCATTAATTGAGTCTGTAAGGTATAAGCAGTGATAAATGCACTCAGCCAATCAATCAATTAGATAAAGTATGCTTGGCAACCAGTATTCCCAGATGGTTTGGGTCCTGGTATCTCAAGTTAGAACCTCTCTGCCATTAACCGAGGTGGGGAAAGCACTCTAGTGATTGGAGGAGAACGGGCATAACCTTACCCCTTCCAGTGCTGGCCTAGGATGGGCTGTGTTAAGCTGTACTGATAGAACTGCTAGAATTGGGAGCGTCAAGGAGTAGAATGCTTCCAGGACTCTGAAGTCTTGTTTCAATGGATGGTATTCTGCTCATGTCGAGGACTCTGGAGTAATGTATCGATGCTGCATCTGGAAGACCCAATTGCATCACTGCCGTGCCATACTCCTCTCTAGGGACCCAGGAATCCAGGCTCATTGAAAAGGCGGAGTGCTTATGCTTCAGAATGCATCAGTGAGGCACAGTGCTTTCTCCTCAGTGCACCAATGCAGTCTGCGTCAAAGAGCCAGGTATCGTCAAATGCCTTGATGCATATTCCGAACCCTTCCTTGCACCTCGCATCGAGCCCTTCAATGCAGTGTGCTTCACATCTATTGATGCATTATGCATGGTGATGTGCTGAGTGCTTCAGTGCTGCATGTGCTGATGGATCCTGCGTCAAATCTCTTGCTGCAGATTGTGCCACATATGCTGGCACAGGTTACGCTGATGACACCAATGCTTTTTTGATGCGGGCTCCAGTGACTGGTGATACTTTGACTCAGAGAGGCTTGCCGACCTGGACCCCCATGGTTGTGACCTTCATTGATGGTGGCGTCTTAGAGGAGCTTCCAATCAGGTCTTGTCCCAGCAAGGCAGACAATGCTGCACTGTGGGAGAAGGACCTGCTGCGACTCCCGAGAGTTATGTAGCACCTCAATGCAGGGCACCCTGGACTTTTGTGAATGTGGGGACATGCGTCCACAGGCATAACAACCGTAATGGTCATGCTCTGGGCCCAAGCAGATATAGCTCAACTCACAGCAATCAGCAAGGAGAAATTAAGACTAACCTGATAATTTCCTTTCCTTTACTTCTGCTACACCAGTCAAGAACATATGGATTTAGTCTCCTCCTCCAGCAGTTGGAGGCAGAGTATTTCTTTTTAATGACATCACCTGTATATATACTAGGCATGGAACCAGATACAGGAAACAAACCGGAAGCCGATCCAAGATGGCTGATAGCAATGAACACAAGGAAATGGATTGGTAAAATAGGACTTTATTGAATCTTGCCCAGCTCTGGCCGAGTTTCGCTCAACGAGCTGCCTCAGGGGCTTAAGAGCCACTTAAATTGGCACCATCACGAACACATTATTACAGAGAAGCATGAATATCTCGTATGCTACAGTTGCATATTAGAGCAGCAGGTAGATTTTATGCGTCATAGTTTTTCCAGCCTGCCACTGTCAATAGAGTGAAAACAAAGTGGCGGTCTTACAACCACTTCAATAGTTTGTTTTTGCTGATGAATATTTCTCTAATATCCAACTGGTCCCTGGGGCTCTGCGGCCGGTCCAGTGGTCAACAGCGCTGAGCGAGGGATTTTTGGCGGGGGGGGCTTTCGTCCAGCTCATGCAGGCTAGCTAGATAAGATTTGTGCATGAGGACGAAATCCGCTGAAAAAGGGACCCTGGATTTGGCGGCGGGGGGGGGGAGGGGAGCGAGGGAAGGTCAGGACCCCTCTCCTGGGCACCCGCAGGGGCCAAATCGGGGGTTAAATCAAAAAAATCTGGCCCCCAGCCCCAGGGAGCACTGAAATCGGCCCCGATGAAAAATCCAAGATGGCCACCATTCCCAGGCTCTGTCGACCCGGGAAAGGCCTAGCCATGCCGGGAGGAGTGGAGCCCTGGGCTAAATTTGCTTGTCCTGCCGAGGAGGGACCTTCCCTACCCGGCAGGCAAGCAGTGCAGAGGCCCTGCCGCGAAAAACGCAAAGAAGGCAGCCCACAAGAAAGGCAGGCTGCCTGTCGGGACATAGCTAAGCCGCGGCTGAAGAAAAAAAAGCTGAAAAAAAAAGCTTGATTGACAGCCTGCACACCAGGAGAGAGCAGGTGGGAAACCTGCTGCCTTCTGCTTCTCTGGCTGCCGGTTCTAGCCCTACTCTGACCAGAAAAAAATAAAAAAGCTGGTCAACTGCTGCAAATAAGTTAGAGGTAGGTGAGTACCTGCAACTTATTGAAGTTTAAAACTTTTAAACTTTTTTTTTTTTTTTACTGAGCGCAGCAGCGGGTTAAAAACCCTCTCGGCAGCCAGAGGGGGAACGAGGCCCAGAGAGCATCGGTCCCCACACCTGGAAGCGTCCACGGACTCAGGACTATGCAGGGAACCCCCTCCTGCAAAAGGGGCAAAGCCCCCCTGAGCTGGGCAAGAGCTGGGAGACTGACGTCTCCCACACAAAAACAGTAAAAGCACTAAGAGAAGGCAAAATTTCCTTCATAGATTTTTTTCTTTTTTTTTCCTTTGTTTCTAAAACAAACGGGAATCAAAGAACTACTTGCTTGAGCTGAAAAAGAAAGAAGAGGCTGACTAGCCTACAGCAGAGAACTGAAGGGGAGATGCTGCACCTGCTGGAGACAGACGAATACTGAAGGGGTAGAGGATAGGCTCTGTCCTGATATAGGGCATCCTTCAAATTTTAGTCTGTCTCCACCTGCTGGAAAGGAGGCTCAACCCACTGTCTGGACTGATCCGGGTACGTACAGGAAACAAGCTTTTTCAATCGCCGGCCCAACTCTTTGGAACTCCCTGCCAGAAGAGATCAGACTTATATCAAACACTAAAGCATTTACAAAATCTTTAAAAACTCATCTGTGTTCTGCCGCTTACAATATTGCTTAACTTTTAATCACCCCCTCTATTAATTTATTAATGAAATGTTTTATGTTCAAATAGTTGACCTTTAATATCGTATTATTTATATTTTATCTTGTATCTACTTTTGTCATATTGTTTTTAGTTTAATTCATTATGGGGCAGATTTTAATACCTATGCGCGGGCGTAGATTTGTGCGCACAACCCGGCGCGCACAAATCTACGCCCGATTTTATAACATGCGCGCACAGCCGCGCATGTTATAAAATCCGGGGTCGGTGCGCGCAAGGGGAGCCCTGATGGCTTTCCCTGCTCCCTCCCACCCCCCCACCTTCCTCTCCCTTCCCCTACCTAACCCACACCCCAGCTCTACCTAAACCCCCCCATACCTTTGTTTTGCAAGTTGCGCCTGCCTCTGGGCAGGTGTAGGTTGTGTGTGCCGGCCAAGTGCCGGCGCGCGATCCCCCAGCCTAGAGGCCCTATGGAGGCCTCTGGCCACTCCCACGCCCGCCCTTTTTTCAAGCCCCAGGACATATGCGCGTCCCAGGGCTTGCGCGTGTCTCCGGGCCTATGCAAAATAGGCTCGGTGCGCGTAGGGCTTTTAAAATCTGCCCCTGTGTGGGTATCATTGTGAACCCCCTAGATGGATTGTCACTATTTTTATTAGTGGTATATAAAAACTTTTAAATAAATAAAAATAAATAAAACGAAAGGCAATTTGAATAATAAAAGAGAGTGTTTCCTTCTCTTGTCAGCTGTTTTTTTTTATTGCTCAGCCTATTACCACATTCAAGGGACGGGGGCCCTTGAGTTAGTGAGCTTGCCTTCAAACTGGCAACTGCACGCTTCACTGCAAGGCTGATCAGTTGCAGGAGCCTGACTTCCACCAGCATTTCAGCTCAGGAAGTCAGCAGACGGTCCTTTTTAAAAGATAAAGGCCGGCTCAAACGCCACCTTTAATGCCATCCTAGAGAAAACAAACCCCATTAGATGGGTAGTGAGCTGTGTTGCTGTCCTGGCTTGCTTTACTGCAGAGGACAATCCACAGGAGCTTGGCTCTTACGGTCTATAGTTTAAGCACTATATCACAACCATGAAATAGCCATAAAAAAATTCTCTTCGATTAAAAAAAAAACAAAAAACCTCTGTCAAGGCTTATCCACAACCGTCCATCCAACAGCCGGAGGCAGAGAACACCGGCTGCATCTGGTTCCATGATGTCAGCCGAACCCCAACTTTGCCTCTCACTTCTGGATGAGGAGACTAAACCCACATGTTCTTGACTGGTGGAGCAGAAGGACATTACCTTCCTGCATATACACTGCTTAAATCCACTCACCATTGGCTCTTTCTTTTGCGACATCTGGAGGAGGCAAGGCCTTTCAGAGAAAGAAGCATATTATAGGTGTTCTCCTCTCTTACTATTCTTTTTTTTATATTTCCCCCAGTTAGCACTGAAAAGTCCTGTTGTGGAGCTGCCAAGGCAGCAAGGCAATGAATTAGAAGTTATTAAAGAAAAATTAGATTTTATCAAAACATTCTGAGGAGAGACAGAGTATATGTTTGTGCAAGTGCTCGGACAAAAAAATGACTTGAGGAAGCTCATGCTCGGTAGAGCTCAAGGCTCTACCGTCTTGGAGAGATGAATGCCTTTAGTGCTGCCAGATAACATCACCCACATGTAATGGCTATCCATGGAAAATTATATACATTCATGAGTATATGTATACACACACACATACAGAGGAATGGGCATATCAAACTGGTATGTGCTTAGTGTTAGACCAGAAAATATCTCCCATATATCCACAAGGGGGCACTTGGGGAATAGCATATTTATTCCTTTTAAAAATACTGAAAGCTCTGAAATTAACCTAAGCAAAGACCTGGCAAAAGAAACCTGTTTAGCTAAAGTGTTTAAAAAACCAAAATACATAACTAGCAGCAAGTTCAGTATGCTATGGGGGGGTCAATATTCAGATGATTTTGTTCAGCTAAATTCAGAACTGAGCCAGGAAAACCACAGATTATAAATTTCCCACCACTCTGACTGCTTCTGCTTCATCTGGCTAAAAGATAGGCGGATACGTTGGAGTAGGTAGCCGGATAACTGAATATTGGAGCTAGCCAGAAAAGTTATCTGGATGACTAATCTGACTACGTCTGGTTGTGCTGAAGAGCAGCGCCTCACTGGTTATCAATGGATTTATCTGGCAAGCTTTAGCTGGATAAATTGTCCATTCGACAAACTGCTGAATATTGACCTCTTAGCTATGTGTTTAATGCAGAAAGTCATGCAATAGAAATGTATTTGTGTTTTCTCTGTGGAAACGGCAAGTACTTACATTCATGAACACCTCCTGAGCATAGTTATCAGTGTCGGCATCCCAGAAGCAGCGGGCAGCCATTCTAAGAAAGAGAGGAATTAGGGTAGCTAACTGGCACGAACTTATCATGCACATCCCACAGCCCAGTTTTAGAGAGCAGGCTCCCACACAAGACTGGCAGTAGCAGTCTTAAAAATGCTTGGCAGGAATAAGCTGCATAGCTGTAAGGAAATGTTATTTCAACTCCAATGCTTTGCAGAACCTTTGGCTGGTCTGCAGTACCTGGAAGTGATAGGCCTGCTGTACATAAGATGAAAGGTGGGGTTTTTGAGGGAATTCTGGCTAGATACAGCTCTTTACCATACATTCATTGACGGTGAGAATGCTTCTTTACAGGTCTCTGAAGAGCTGCTCCCAGAGTACTGTATTCATTTCTGGACCCCATAACCTCCAAAAGGATGGAGAGAGGCTAGAGATAGTTCAAAGAAAGGCAACCAAAATAGTGCGCAGTCTATTCCAAAAGCCTTATGAGATGAGACTGAAGGACCTCAATACTTCATGTATATACATACATACTTACAGTGAGGAAAAATACCAGACAACCTTCACTAGTTGTTATGGTGCTGTACCAATAAATATCTATAGTTATAATTACCCCTAGGGTAAAACAGCACATGAAACGTTTTCATAAAATCAAGACTAAACCTTTCATAAGATTACAGCTAAACGTTTTTTTCAAAACTTATATAAGTACATAGCTAAAAATGCATATAATACCAATATCAGAAATTAAGTTTCTATAGTACATATAGTACAAATGTAAGTAAGTACATGCAAATAATCCTACATATAATGCACACACACCACACACATACTCAAATTTTGCTACAAACAACATATGTCTTTTGACAAACCAACAAATACAAAGTATGAAGCTGGTAAGCTCAATGAAAAAAAAATATCACATAAATACACAACCCACTGTTGAAATCCAGCTTTGAAGAACCCTGACAAGGATCCTCATTTCACCTGTTGGCTTCTTCAGGGGGAATTTGAACATGGCCAAACATCAACTAGATCTGATTTGAATAGAAAGGAATGCTATCTGTCTTAAAGAGACTATATTGGTACAAAAGCAACAAAAATCTTTGTGGCAACGATATATTAGCAAAATGGGAAACGTATGTGTTTACTTCAGAAAGATGATCTTTGTCAAAAAAACTGCTTCAATATAGAAGAAAATGTCCGCTTAATGTCATGCATAGACGTTAACTTTTAAACTCTTATAGCGTTACTTCGGCAGTCTCGGCTCTTTTTTAATGCCAGACAATCCACGGTGTCAATAGGACAGTTACAACTTGCCTTCGTCCCTTTTGCAGGAACTAGAAATGAGGCCTTGTACTTTGTATATGTTGGTTTGTCAAGAAAGCAGAGTTGCTTACCTGTAACAGGTGTTCTCCTAGGACAGCAGGATGTCTGATGATGTCACCTATGTGTGAGAACTTTTGCCAAAGTTTCTAGAAGCTTTGACTGGCACACTGAGCATGCCCAGCATGCCACTATCCACGAGTCCACACGGGGTCCCCCCTTGAGTCTTGTATTATAGAATTACAAAAAAATAAACAAACATAGGAGAAACTCAACTCTGCGGGGTGGCAGGCAGGTTTCATGAGGACTAACATCCTGCTGTCTTACAGAACAACAGTTACAGGTAAGCAACTCTGCTTTCTCCTGAGACAAGCAAATCCTTTTGTTTTTAATAAAATGCTCTTCTTTCTACTTCGAAGCAGACTATTCCAATATATCTGCCTTGATATGTCTTCTGGATGGCCCAATCAGCATGCCTGCTTCTGGTATGCCAGGCTGGGAAGGTTGCAGCCATAGCATCTGCTGGCTCCATGACAAACCCCTTTGGGTGAGTGAATGACAGCCAAGGAAAGGTAACAGAGCTTCTATAGCTTCTTGGCTGAGCCCTTTCCCCACAGCACTGCTGCTGCTGCTGTTCGGTAGGCAAATATGTAGCAGTTGGGCATACAGGAGGAGGTGCTTCTGGAAAGAAATTGCAGTAAGTTCTCATTCATATCAACTATGGTATCTGAGGATTGGAGGATGGCCAATGTAAGGAGCAATTACTTCTTCCCTGATAATTTCCTATTCCTTAGAACAGACAAGTGTCTTGATAAACACACAAACCGAGTTGACCCAGGCCGCTCACCTAGTACGTGCCAAAAGTGCGTGTATGTGAGTGTGCATGCACAATTGAGTGCTCCGGTAGGTGCTCCTATGCGCCTAACCGAGTGCATAAGCACGAACCAACGGAAGTGGAGTCTTGGGCGCACAAAAACACGTGAAAATGCTGCCGCGGCCTACCATGCTGTGAAAAGACGAGCTTGAGAATGGGGCCTAGCCAAAAAGGCTGCTCAACCCACCAAGCTGCCCATGTCCTGAGCTGCCCCGGAGGTGGGAACAACCGTCAGATCACGGAGACCAGTGGGAGGAGGACCCCTAATTAACTCCCCTTCTCTATTTTTTTTTTTTTATTATTCTTTACCTGAGCTCAACCAGTCCTGGCTGAGTACAAGGTTGGTCTCTGGCTGTGGGGGGAGAGGGCAAAGACCTTCACTGCCGTTCTAGGCCTCCTGCACCAGCTTGCCTTTCAGCTGTTTGTTTTTTTACAGCTAAGTCTATGCCTACCGGACCAAGAAAATCACCTCAGGAATTCTCAACTGAGGGAGGAACCATAAGGTATCACCAAGGGAGAGCAGGACAAATAATCCTCTTCTCTTTTGAAAATTCCTTTTTCCTTTTTGTTAAGCAATCCCCAGTGGGAAGATTCATGTCCACCATCTGCTGGAGACAGAGAATACTGGGGGAATGATGTCACTGCAAGGGTGTATATTATATATATATATATATACACACATACACCTGATGTCAGCTTTTCTCCATCTCAGTCTGCTGGTAGAAATGCATAACCCACTGGTTCTGGATTCACCTATCTGAATGCTAAGAAAAGCAGAGGATATCATACTTATCAGTATTTAGTATTTATTATCGATCTCTCCCCCTCTTCATTCTCAATTCCCAGTTGTATTCCCTTGTTTTATTGTAACTTTTTACTTCATCTAGTTATGGTTTCATGTTTATTGTTATTGTTAAGATCTTTGTTCTCTGTAAACCGAGTTGATTTGATTTGTATCAAGAAAGTCGGTATAAAAAAAACTCTAAATAAATAAATAATGCCTCTCTATCAATTCATGGTGTGACCACACCTAGAGTATTGTGTGCAGTTCTGGGCACCCCATCTCAAAAAAGTTATGGCAGAACTTAAAAAGCTACAGAGTTGACCAAAATAACAAAGGGAATGGACTATCTCCCTTCTCAACAAAGGCTAAACTGGTTAGGGCTCTTCAGCCTGCAGAAGATATAAGAGACCTATAAAATCACGAATGGGGTGGAATGGGTAGACAGGGAACAGTTAGATACCTTTTCCAATAGTACTAGGACTAATCGGTAGTACTTTTATAATAAATCAGAGAAAGTATTTTTTTTCACTCAGTGCAGAATTAAACTATGGAATTTTTTTGCCAGAGGATGTGGTGTAAGCAGTTAGCATAGCTGGATTTAAAAAGGTTTAGACAAGTTTCTGGAGGAAAAGTCCATGAACCATTATTAGTCATATAGGCTTGAGAAAGCCACTGCTTATCCCTGGTTATAAGCAAGAAGGATTGGGCCTCTTCTCTTTGGGATCCTCCCGGGTACTCGTGACCTGGACTGGTCACAGACAGAGACTACTCCTGGGGGAATTCTGCGCACAAAAACTTAAAATTCTGCAAACTTTATATAGGTCAAAATAACACAATTTACATGACAGTCTTTAAGTAATGGCAAATAACACGTTGTATCTAATAGCTTATTACGTCAAATGTATCAAATTCTTTTTTCGTCAATTCCTTTTTCGTCAAAAATTGACGAAAAAAGAATTTGATATATTTGAAGTAATAAGCTATTAGATACAATGTGTTATTCGCCAATAATTTATCACTCGTTGATCAGTGGACAATTTCTACATGTGATGTGAGTCTTTCAGTAATTACATTTTAAATTAATTCAGAAAAAAGTTATTACTTAAAGATGCAGAATTGTAAATATTTTGAGCAGAAGTTCCCTAGAAATTCACTGTAAGAGTGTCCCTTCCGCTCTCTCCCTACTCCCCTGGCCACTTTGCCCTCTCAGGCCCCAACTCCTCCACCTGCCAGTATCTCTCCCCTCCACCTCTAGGCTCAACCCCTTCCACTCTATCGCCAGTCCCAGAGTTTGACCCCGTTCTCAGTACTGCCCCTCACACAGGCTCCCTCTGTCCCTCCCTCTCTCTAGTGCACATACACACACCCTCATACAGACTCTCTCACTCTCGCACGCACACATCCCCTCATACAGGGCCCTCTCTCTTGCATACACCCCCACACAAGCTCCCTTTCTCTCTCACACAGGCTACCTATGTCTCTCTCTCTCATGCACCCCTTCACACAGGCTCCCTCTCACACATACACAATCCCTTCACACAGGCTAGCACCTTCACATACACTCCCAATCTCTCTCTCACACACACACACTCCTTCACAATCTCCTCATATAGGCTCCCTCTCTCTGGCACCCACACTCAAGCATCCCCCCCTTACCTCCCATGCTCTCTCACCTCCTCTCCCCTCACACACACACAGACACACATTTTCTCTCACTGGGACCTTTATCTTCGCCGTGAGCAGAGCACACTCTGTTCACAGCACATGGGGGGGCCTTCCATCTTCACTGCAAACGGTGTGCCCGGGCCTTCATCTTCACTGCGAGTGGAGCGTGTTCCGCGGTGCACCCGGGCCTTCGTCTTTGCGCGCTCAGTTTGCAGCATGCCAAGGTCTCATCTGCTATTTTCTGTGCAGAATTTAGCAATTCTGCGTGGGGGGGGGGGAATTCTGTGCTCCGCGGTAGTGCAGAATTCCCCCAGGACTAAGAGACAAGATGCTGGCTGGGTGGACCTTTGGTGTGACCCAGTATGACATTTCTTATATCATATTTGTTATATTTCTTAAGGAAAAGCCATGAAGAGAACTTATCAGGGGCCTTCTCCTTACTTGTTACTGGACACACAGGAGGGGACGGGGGTTTCTGCAGGTGGTATATGCCAGGCGTAACGGTTTGAACTGCATTCCAGATATTCAGGGTATGTGAACAACTTAAAAGCAGCAGTCAGAATGCAGGTAAATGATACTTGCATGGAGTGTAAAAGTACCGAGGGCATCTCGGATTACTTTTCTTAAAAGAAAATAGGAAAAAAAACAAAACAACCCCTTCCTTATTAATGGATGTCCTGAATCAGGTGCTTTCCAAATCAACCCTTAAGCAGCACGTGAGCAGCTCGGTCACAGTTACAAGAAGGCAGAGCTCTCTCCAGGTATTCTCTGGCAGGAGGCCCTTTTTTCTTTTCTATTGTGATCTGTAATTGGATTTTAGCAAGCCAATTAAATTGGGAAGACAATAACATCCCCAGTCCAATTAAGCTCTCTCTTATTGTCTGATCTGTACAAATGCGAGGTGCTCTATATTGAAGAGGAGGGAAAGAAAGGCACAGAGGAGAATACATCCACTCCTTTAGCCACCCCAGGACCAATGGTTGTACTTACCAAAAAGGCCCACTCCTGAAAAATTCCTGAATGAAGCTCTCCTCGGCTTTCCCCTTTACCCCTGTTCCAAGTCAGCATCCTGGGTGATAAGGGAACCCTTGCTGGATGGAAGCCTACTCAGGAGACAAGCCCTTGGTTCCTTCTCATATCAGCAGGGGTCAACCCATTCTGACCACACTGTAGTCAGAGTGAGTCACCTCCACAATACGCCCCAAAAATTGTCCATCGGGGGGGACTTGAGTTTAAGCACCCTGCACCACCGTGCGACAGCCTGAGAAACAGGGCCAGCCCTGCAGCTCTGCCTCTTTAAGTACAATTGTTCCAGTGCAAATCGTGGCCTTTCTCCAGCTGAAGAATTATGAAAGCTCCTGTTTGAAAGAATTGTATCTTGTATCAAAGGAGAGTTAAATTGTGACAACATACAAACTTAACTTACTTCACTCCTTCTCCCCTCTGTTCTCCAATTACCACCTGCACCACTATCTTGTATCTGTCAAATCCAATCTCTGAAGAGAAAGAACATTTGAAACGTGTTTGTTAGAACACATCTACATTTCTGTCAGTTAAATGCACTGGAAAAGGACATTGATGAAATGAAATGACTGTATTTACAGCTTTGGGGGTGCTGAACGCAGACTACAATGAAACAGACTGTGGACTGGGTCTCATGCAATGGCTGGATCAGACATACAGAGACATACAGAGGCAGATAAATGATCTAACCATGGCCTGGAAGTACGGACACATTCCTCCACACCCAGTCTAGCCATAAATAATTGGAGCCCTGCAGCATGGAAGTCCTGAGCTGGTCACGCCTTTAGTTTGGATTAAATACTCTCTGTCCCAGAGGATTTACAATTTAAGAGGCCAATGCAATAAATGTGCACAGAAAACGGGCAGGCAGGGCTGAGCACCCGTTTTCCTAACACGCGCGCCCAGCCACCTCGCCTGGGCAATCAAACCAATGTTTAAATAAGGAGTTGCACTAAAAAAGGAGGTGCTAGGGACAAATGTGCGTCCATAGCACCTCCTCGACATCGGGCGCACAAGAGAGGAGGCTGTCAAGCAGGTTGGGAAAACAGATGCTCAAATCTACAAGCGTCCATTTTTTTCCCCACTACCGGCATATACGGCCTGGACTGTGTATCTTGTGTGTGTATTGGACAAACAGAATTTTTTTTTAAAAATAAATACTGTTTTATTTGGTTCTTCCTACTTAGTATCACTAGATACTATTAGAAGAAATCACAGAAAGCAGAATTTTTCTTTTTTTTTTTTCCCCCCATGTGCCCTTGAGCATGGCATAACTTTACGCTAGCCCTGGGCTGGCATAAAATGAGAAATTACTACTTACCTGATAAATTCCTTTCCTTTAGGACAGATAGATGAATCCAGAACCAGTGGGTTATGCACCTCTACCAGCAGATTGATGCGGAGCAAAGCTGACGTCACAGTATATATACTGCTGGAGTGAGATCAGCCCACCAGTATTCTCTGCAAAAGCCAACTGTGGACAAACTCACAAAACTTGATTATTAACAGATAAACATTCCAGCACTCAGGCAACTAGAAAACACGGAGCCCAAATAAAAAAAAAAAAAAGTGTAATAACTTCAATAATATTAATATAGGGACTGGACTGACACTTACCAGTAACCCCTGGAACATGAAACCACACAGGAGGACAAACAGCACAACCATTCGGCAGCCAAGGGCAGGAAGCCGGAATCATCTGTCTTTCTTAAAGAAAAGGAAATTAATCAGGTAAGTAGTAATTTCTCGTTTCTTAGCGACCAGACAGATGAATCCAGAACCAGTAGGATGTACCCAAGCTACTCCCTAATAGTGTGTGGGAAGCTGCCCGTGGTTCAGTCAAAACCACATGTGTGACGGCTGTATCCTCCCAGGCCTGCACACCTGGAAAAGGTGTACAAGGAGGATCATGTCATAACTCAGCAAATGTCGAAGAGAGACAACAATCTAACTGTTGCATCCGTCGCTGCTCGACGCCCTCACCCCACCCTCCTTACCACTTTGGCGACTCCCTCCGGGCCTGATGGACGGTTTGCTGCCGCGGAGTCTTCTTGCTGTCTTCCTCCAGCATCCCCAGAGCGGCATGACGCTGTGGATCCGCCATGTTCCTGATGACGTAGGGTGCGCGCACTCCAAATAATGTACCAGCAAGGGCGCGAACCTCAGGGGCGTCCCCCTGAACTGACGTCATCCACTTCCAATATAAAAGGTCTCAGTATTTACTAATGAATTGAGTTAGCAAGGATTCGTCCAAACTACTCTGCCTCCTCAGACTTACCAGGGGTACCCGCTCCTCGGGGGCCTTGCTCTCTTTTCTCTATTTCAGATTGCTGATGGGATCTGGTACTCGCTCCTCGAGGGCCCATGTTCCTGAACACTCTGAAGATTCTCTACTGCCTGGAAGCTATCACAGATACAGACATTTGTGAGTTACCATCGCTCTCTCAGAGCTTTCCCTGGAACCAGGTACTCGCTCCTCGAGGGCCTAACCTTTTCCAGCTACTGAGCTTTCTAAAGACCTTATGTGAGATCTGTCATCCAGTTCTGACTATGAACACAGCATACCCTATCTACTCACTATCTATTGTTTCTCTACAGCTCAGCAACCCTGGGATCACATCTGATGGTTCTACTAACCTGTCTAATAAAAGAATTATCTGTGTCTGTCTCCATACTCAAGCCTAGCCGGTGGTCCCTCTCAGGATATCCTCCTGGGGGCACAGTCATCTGCCATCGGCCCAAGGATCCACCTATCTACATTCCTCTACAGCTCTCCAAGCACCGCTGGTAACAGATGGCTACTCCTTCCCCACCAGGAGTCTTCAGCAACAGATTCATTACAGTTTGTTACTACTCCCTCTATAGGAGCTGAGCATATCAGTTTACTAACTTCTCCTTCCTCAGGAATAGATTATAACAGATTGCTAACTCCGTGCAGAGATTCATAACAGATTGTTAGCTCCTCCCTCTTGAGGTGTCATTCATAACCAGCTTGCTCACTCCTCCCCTTCATAGGAGTATAACCATAACAGATTGCTAGCTCCTCCCTTCAGAGGAGCTCACTCATAACAAGATCGCTAACTCCTCCTACCACAGGAGCAGATTCCTAACAGATTGCTAACTCCCTAGCAGGTTCCTAACACTAACTTTGTCCCATGTCATTGCCTGAGCCCTTGTAGAATGAGCCCTAACCTGACTAGGCAACGGCTGTTCAGCTTCCACAAATGCGACTATGACCACCTCTTCAATCCAGCGAGCTACTGTAGCCTGCAAAGCCGGCTCGCCCTGTTTATCTCCACTGTGGAGGACAAACAGGCAATCTGTTTTCCCGAGAAGTCAAGAAACCTCACGATATGCTTCTTACAACCAAGGCTCACAAAAGGCGATATTCCTCCACATCTCTCCCCCTATCCAGAGACAGCAGGGAAATGGACTGATTAAAGTGAAAATCCGAGACCACTTTTGGCAAAAAGGAAGGAATAGTACACAGTTGTATCACCCCTGGAGTCACTAGAAGGAATGGCTCCTGGTAAGACAAGGCCTGCAGCTTGGATATTCTATGCACAGAACAAATTGCCACAAGAAACACCGTTTTCAAGGTTAGTAATCGCAAGGAAGATTATGCATTGGTCGAAAAGTAGGGCCTGCTAAACATGCACAGAGACACTGGTAACAGCAAAGAAGGATGAAGAAGCTTCACTCCTTTCAAGGAATGGGACCCAACTGGATAAGCCGAAAAGGCCCACCATTCACCTGCAAGAACTCCAAATTAAGCGGGATCTGAACCGAGCAAGAAGGAAACCCCTCGATCTTCACACCAAGCCTCAAAACACTCGTCAAATCCTTACATAGGCTAAGGAAGTGGAGAACTTTCTTGCTCAAAGCAAGGTGGTAATCACTGCAGTAGAATATCCACGCTTCAGCAACCAAATCCTCTCCAGTACTATACCGTAAGATAGTATCGAGTAGGATCGTCATGAAGAAGAGGACCCTGTCGCAGTAGATCCTCGTGTGCCGAACAAACCGGAGGGAAGTGTCCACCTGGAATCTTTGTAAATCCATAGACTATGGTCTTCTGGATCAACCTGGTGCCACCACAAGCACCATCCCCTGTGACTCTCGATCTTCTGAATCATCTGCCCAACATGGGCCACAGGGGAAAGGCATACAACAGCTCATCCTCCAGCCACTCCAGCATGAAGGCATCGATGCCCAAGGACTTTGGATCTCTCCTGCGACCGAAGAATCAAAAAATCTTCGCATAGCGATCCACTCTTAGCTAAGACATATTGTTTGACAATTGCCATTGTCCTGGGACCAAACTGTCTGCTGAGAAAGTCTACTCTCACATTGTCTTTTCCTGTAATGGCTGAGATCTTCTGAAGATGCACTTCTGCCCATTCCATAAGTAGGGCTATTTCCTGCAGCACCTGCTGACTCTTGGTTCCTCCCTGCCGAATGATGCACGCCACTGTCGTTGCATTGGCTGACATTAATCAGACCACTCGACTCTGCAATCTGTCTCTGAACTGCAAGCATGCCAACCAGACCACACAGGCTTCCAGCCAATAGATGTTCTAGAGATCCCTTCTGCCCTCCAGCGCTGTCAGTTCCTGACAGTGAGCTTCCCAACCCTGGAGGCTCACTTCTGTTGTGAGTACTAGCCAGTCCAGTGAACTTAGGGAAATGCCTTTCCTTAGATGATCCGCTTTTAACCACCACTATAGTTGAGAGCAGATCTCCATCAAACCAAGCACCTGAAGATAGGATCACACTGTCTGTCGAATTGTGTTCGTCAATATCTGCACCAAAATCTGGACCCACCACCAATATGCTTAAAAAATGTGCACACAAGTAGTGCACCCAAAACTGGGCACACAATTTGTACGCAGAGCCGGATGCACTGCGCACACCGACGTTCCTATAGAGCGCAGCCAAACAAACACAGAAGTGCGTGAAAATGCCACCACAGCCTTCCATGCAGCATGCAGAAAAAAGCCTAACAGTGGGGCCTAGCTCTCTCGGGCTGCTCAATTTGCCAGGCTTCCCAGTTCCCTTAAGCCCCGGGAGTGGGAACGAACGTTGGAACAGTGCACCTAGCACAGACCAGAGAAAGTCCTACAAATCCCCTTTACAATGTCTCTGACTTTTTTTTTTTTTTAAACTTAGCTAAGCTCAGCCCTTCCCAGCTAAGAACAGAATCGATCTCTGGCTGCGGGGGGAGAGGGCATAGACTTTTACCGCCGCGCTCGGCTTCCTGCACCTGCTGCCTTTCAGCTGTTGTAACAGCTAAGTCCACGCCGGCTGAAAAACCAGCTACTGGGACCAAGGCACACATCTGAGGGACCACGGAAATCACCTCAGGAATTCTCAACTGGGGGAGAGACCATCTGGTATCACCGCAGGAGAGTGAGGAAAATTAAGTTTCCTTCTTTCTCCTTCTAAAACTTGAAGCAATCCCCAGCATGGAAATGCACATCCATCTGCTGGAGACGGAGAATACTAGCAGGCTGATGTCACTGCAGGAGTATATATACTGTGATGTCGGCTTTGCTCCGTCTCCATCTGCTGGTGGAAGTATATACCCACTGGTTCTGGATTTATCTGTCTAGACGCTAAGGGCACATTGGCAGAAAATGTATTGGATCACGGGGATTAGCTAATAGCCTCATCTATATGAATTTCCAAGTGATGAGCACTATTAACTACGCAGTGACTAGGACGCATGTTTTGGATCGGAGGTTATAGCCATGCGTCCAAAATGCTTGTCCAATCGCATGTTAAGCCATGCGCAGCGGCTTGTGCATGGTATTGCATCGGCCCCTAAGGGCCTTTCTGTGTCTAGGGGGAAAAAGTTAGTAAATGAGGCCCTAAGTTTGTACCTGAGGCAATGGAGGGTGAACGGATTTACTCAAGGTCAGATGAAGTGTCAGTGGGAGAAGAATAATTTGAACCTGGCTTCCCTGGCTCTCAGCCCACTTCTCTGCTCATACACAGCACAATATTTCCAACCGGGCCAGGCCCCAAGATTATAAAACACATATTGCAATGTTATCCAAGCAATCTTCATTACCTTTAAGCTTATTTTTAATAATTTCAGAAAGGGACCTCGTCAGTTGAGGAACTTCCTCAGGGATGTACTCTATATTAGTAAGCTCCTCCTTTAGGACTTTCTGGATGCATCCTTTCACTGTGGCTGTTCTGAACCTGAAAAGAGATTGAAAGACGGTGAGCTGGGGCCCCATCTCCTGCCATTTCTCAGGCACCCCAAACTCCCACTTGGATTAAAAGATACAAGACAAACCCAAAGATTACAATTCTGCTTCTGATGAGACCATGCATTCTCAAGAAGGTAATTGGAGATAAACCTCAGGATGGATAGCTAATAAAAGGTAAAGCACTACAAAAGCTCTCAAACATCAGAACATGGAATGAATGTCTTGGTATTAATGTACTATGAATGCGATGTTTTAAAACTCCACAAACTCGGAAAGCCAGAATCTTTCTGCCACGGCTCATAACCTCTCCTCTATCTTCTGCTGTCTAGAGACCTTTTCAACTCCATCTCACAGGGAGACAAAACTGAAAAGCTGAATCTCTCTCTGCTGCTGTTTGTTATCGCTGTACATCAGATCTCACACACAGACAGCAGGGTGTTTTTCATAAATCTTCTAAACAGGTATCTTCCTGGAAGGCACTCCGAAAGAGAATGTAATCATTAGCGGGGCAATTTGCAAAAGGCCTCTGAGTTGCAGAGTACGCGGACACTTTTACCCAGCTCCCCGTACATAAGTTCCGTGTGCTTTGCACCTGCTATCTGTGCCAGGGGCCATGTAGGGATAAAACTGCGTGCGTACTTTTGAAATCTCAGGTACTGGCGTGTTTTACTCCCCTGACCTAAACACACCCCAGGAATACTAAATGTGCGTACACTGTGCACACCTTTTTGTACTTTCACCTAGTCTCAACGTTGAGATGTTGCCCCACCTTTTCCACGAACTTGGAATATGATAGATCCTCCGGTGGAGACACAGGCTCCGGTTGTTCTTCCCCAGGGTCAGAGGGTTACCCTGTAGAGGATCCTGGTGAAGTGGAAGGCTGGGGGGGAAACATCCCCAGGAGGAGAAGGATCTGGACTGAGGCTTTCCTGCGGTATTGGAGTATATTCCAGGGGTATCTCGGCTGGACGTTTTCCCTGTCGCTCAACATGGGCACTAGGCTCATCTTTCCTTTCACCCTCTGCACTTACCCGCATCAGTGAACACTAGGTCTGTCCCTCACCTACTTTTCACTTACCAAGATCATTGGGCACCTACCTCTGCATCTATCCAGATAAGTAGACACTGGGCTGGTCCTCTCCTCACAGAGCCGGGACCAGCTTTTTCTGTGCCCGAGACAGATATACAGAATTATGCAACCCCCCCCCCTCACCCCGTTTCACTTACCAGTATCTGCTCTGACCCAGTGCTTTCTCCTTAAGCAGCAGAGGCACAGCTTCAGCAAAGCACCTCTCTATCTCCCTCCATCCAGCATCTCCCCCTTTCTCATCCCCTCCTTCCCCCTCCACCCCCACTCCACTCTGTGCCCTGAATCCTATTTCTCCCCACATCACCTGCTCTAGATCTTCCTCTTTCTCCCTCACCCCTATTGTCTTGCATCTCCTTTTCACCCTCACCCAGCCCAACAGCAGGAATCCCCTTTCCCTCATCCACCCCACTCAGTAGCCCCTCTCTCTTTTTGCCTCCACAATCTATTGCCAGCATCAGTCCCTTATTTGGCTCCCCCTCTCCTGTCTCCTTTGCTCTTCAGGTTGCAGTGAGAACAGCAATAGCTGAAAAAATCAACACAGAGCTAGTGAGCCATGAGGCAGCCCCTGGCTTTCTCCTACACAAGCTTATTCATTGCAGTGTCCTGAAAACATGAGTGGCTGGGAGTTCCCAGGAACACATTTGGAAATCACTTCCCTAGGTCCTTCATCCTTGTGCACACCCCTCAGTTTCGAGGCTCATAGGCTTCCCCCTGAGTATTTATAATTAATCTCAACTTTCATTATGTTCCCAGTATCCTTATTCAACTTTGTTAATCGCCTAAACACTAGGCGATGTAAAAAAAAAAAAAAAGTAAAAACATACATAAAATCTGAACATGTACATAAAAGCAACAGACACCAATCAAAATATCACAAAATGTCAAAAAGGAAATACAGTTCCAGAGGACAGGGGGGCTGCAATCGAGAAAGCGCAACCTCTAGTGCTCCGAAGCCTAGCACGCAGTGGCGAGGGCACATCCCGAAGACCTCTTTGGGAGGAGCGAAGCTGATGAGTAGGACAGTAAAGGAACAACAGGGCATTCCACTATGGAGTAACAGAAGAGGAAATCAATTGAAGGTAATGACTGCAACCTTGTACTTAATACGCTCAACAATAGGAAGCCAACGCAAATCAATAAGAACAGGAGTGATGTGATCACTTCTGCTAGTGCCAGCAATAAATCATGCAGCAGCATTAAGGAGCAATCCTGTAAAATCACATAACTGGACATCAAACTTTTAAATAACCACCTTTGTTTTGCAAAATATGCTTTAGAAATCATGTCACAGTGCCTGCTGAATATGCATTCTGTGATTTTTGGAAATAGACTGCAAAAAAAATAAAATAAAAAATAATTCCAAGGAATACCTAAATTTATCAAATAAGAGGTCCATATTTAGCCACTGTGCAACTGCTAGTTAGCCTCATAAACTTATCCATTTAAGTAATACTGTATGTTCAGCAACCAGCCTTGCCACTGATTATACCCAGCTATCTCAAAGCTAGCCAGATAACTTAACTCTGAATATCAGCTGGATAAATGGCCACATTTTCATTTAGCCAGATAACTTCAAAAGCATTTGAATATGGACCTCTAAAACAGTGATTCTCAACCTTTTTTTCTATCAGGACCCACCTGAGAGATGACGCTCACAGGCGTGACACACTGAACACGTGACCATCATGGGACTAAATATAAAAATGTACTCTGCATCCACAAAAATCTCCCTAACAATGGGTGCAGAGCAGAACTAAGACATTTCCCTGTACAACTCACCATACAGAAAAAAAGATATTCTGATTCTGGTGTCATCTCAATAACAGCATCACAAACTCTCTCTACTACTGTGACATGATTGTACAATAATATAAAACCTGGAACAAAAAAACAAGCCCCACTCTGTTCATGTTTATCAAACCTGCCTTACCGAAGCAGCACTAACTCCAAGAAATGAAACAGCAATAGCCCTACCCATGGAAAGGCAGCAGTTCACAACCAGTGCAATATCATATTGAGAAAATACAACAAACAAGACTGATACAAAAAGCCTACATGATGGTAAAGTACCTCATCTCTGAGGAGGGACTAGATTGTTGAGATTACTTACCTGATAATCTCCTTTTCCTTAGTGTAGACAGATGGACTCAGAACGAATGGGTATAGTATGCTCGTGCTAGCAGTTGGAGACGGATCTGACGTCAGCACGGGTATATATACCCCCACAGGAAGCGTAGCAACTCAGTAATCTTCCTTGCAAAAGCTGTTATGGATGTGTGTACTGACGCTCAGTGAAATAGTGAAACAGGATTCCCCTGACCGATTGATAGTAGCTGGAGACCACCAGCATTCCCAACCGGAAGGCGTCGACACCTGGCAAAAGGGTACGCTCTTATGTAAACAAATGACATGGCTTACCTTGAATCGGTGAAACCCAAGTACACAGGCAGCTGGGCGGGATGCTGAGTCCATCTGTCTACACTAAGGAAAAGGAGATTATCAGGTAAGTAATCTCAACATTTCCTGGCGTGTAGCCAGATGGACTCAGAACGAATGGGATGTACAAAAGCTTTACTCCCAGCCAGGGCGGGAGGCTGCCTGAGGACCATGTAGTACCCGCCCTCGCAAATGCTGTGTCCTCCCTGGCCTGGACATCCAGACGGTAGAACCTGGAGAAGGTATGGAGGGAGGACCATGTCGCCGCTTTACATATTTCTGCAGGCGACAGCATCCTGGATTCTGCCCAGGATGCCGCTTGTGCTCTGGTAGAATGAGCCTTGACCTGTAGAGGCGGAGACTTCCCAGCCTCTATGTAAGCTGCTCGGATAACTTCTTTAATCCAGCGGGCGATGGTGGGCCGCGAGGCCGCTTCACCTTGCTTCTTTCCGCTGTGCAGGACGAACAGATGGTCCGTCTTTCGTACTTCTTGTGTCACTTCCAGATATCTGGGCAGCAATCTGCCAATGTCGAGATGGCGTAATAAACGCCCTTCTTCAGATTTCTTCAAACCCGCCGTGGTAGGCAAGGATATGGTTTGGTTAAGATGAAACTGTGAAACCACTTTAGGTAGAAAGGAGGGAACCGTACAAAGATGGATAGCCTCAGGAGTGATTCTGAGAAAGGGATCACGGCAGGACAGTGCTTGTAGCTCTGAGATGCGGCGTGCTGAGCACACCGCCAGCAAGAACACCATCTTCAAGGTTAGAGAACGGGGAGACAGGCCCCGAAGGGGTCTGAAGGTGGATCCCGCGAGGAAATCCAAAACAAGGTTGAGGTTCCATAAGGGCACAGGCCACTTCAGTGGCGGACGAATATGCTTGACTCCTTTCAGGAAACGAGAAACATCTGGGTACTTGGCAATGGTCTTGCCATCCCTCCTGGGACCGTAGCAAGACAGCACAGCCACCTGAACCTTGATGGAGCTGAGGGAGAGACCCTTCTGAAGTCCCTCCTGCAGGAAATCCAGAACAATAGGGATTGTGGTCGCATGTGGATTGGTGCCATGAGTGTTGCACTATGCTTCGAATACTCTCCAGATCCTTACGTAGGTGAGGGATGTGGAAAACTTGCGAGCTCAGAGGAGTGTATCTATCACGGGCTCCGAGTAACCTCTTTTCTTCAGTCTAGCCCTCTCAATGGCTAGACCGTAAGAGAGAATTGAGCTGGATCCTCATGAAGGATGGGACCTTGACGTAGAAGGTCCCGGAGAGGAGGCAGGGGAAGAGGCTCCCCTGCCAGTAGTCTTCTCATGTCCGCGTACCAGGGTCTTCTTGGCCAGTCTGGTGCCACTAGAAGAACTAGGCCCCGGTGTTTCTGAATCTTGTGGATGATGGCGCCCAGCAGATGCCACGGAGGAAAAGCATATAGCAGAGTCCCTGGAGGCCATGGCTGAACCAGGGCATCGATTCCGTGTGAGAACGGATCGCGCTTGCGGCTGAAGTATCTGGGTACTTGAGCATTGGACTTGTCCGCCAGTAAATCCATTTCCGGAATCCCCAGTGATCCACAATCATCTGGAAGGCTGTGGGTGACAGCTGCCACTCTCCTGGATTTAGGCTTTCTCTGCTGAGGAAGTCTGCCGTGGTGTTGTCCTTCCCGGCAATGTGGACGGCGGAGATGTCCTGAAGATTCGCCTCTGCCCAAGCCATCAGTGGGGCGATCTCCAGAGATACCTGTCGGCTTCTGGTTCCACCCTGACGGTTGATGTATGCCACCGTGGTGGCGTTGTCGGACATCACTCTGACTGCTCTGTTCTGCAGTCTGTGACCAAATCGAAGGCATGCCAATCAGACTGCCCGAGCCTCTAGACTGTTGATGTTCCACGCTGACTCTTCTCTGTTCCACCGCCCTTGTGCGGTAAGTCCTTCGCAGTGTGCTCCCCAGCCGCTCAGGCTGGCATCTGTGGTGAGCAGAGTCCACGTGGGGAAGGACATCTTCGACCCCCTGCTCATGTGTTTGGACTGCAACCACCACCGTAACTGGGTCCGTACTCTGGCAGGCAGAGGTAAGTGCGTGGAATAGTTTCGTAGACGGGGGCTCCAGTGAGAGAGCAGGGAGTGTTGTAGAGGTCTCATATGGGCCCTTGCCCAAGGTACCACTTCCAGGGTGGATGCCATGAGACCGAGAACCTGCAAATAATCCCAAGCTATGGGCCGACTGGCTCCCATCAAGTACCGGATACGCGTCTGAAGTTTTAACCTTCTCTTGGTAGTGAGACTGACTGTGTCTGCCTGGGTGTCGAACTGTACTCCCAGGTATTCCAGCGACTGGGAAGGCTGTAGGCAGCTCTTGCTGCTGTAGAAGTTTTAGGAAAAGAAAGTGGATTTGGAAAACACGCTCAGCGAGCGTGCAGGCTCTCCAAACTGCTTTGGAGATGGAAATTACTGAGTTGCTACGCTTCCTGTGGGGGTATATATACCCGTGCTGACACGTCAGATCCGTCTCCAACTGCTAGCAAGAGCATACTATACCCATTCGTTCTGAGTTCATCTGGCTACACGCCAGGAAATAGGGAGAGTTCTTCTTTGCTTTGCACTGTGCTTTCTCTACTCCAGGCTCATATCCACCTCCATCCAGTTCCTTTCATGCTGTCTGGAAGTAGAGGGGCTGGAGTAGGAAGCAGGGCTGATCTTTGCTGCCTCCGATTTTGGACACTGGCCAATAAACACATTGGAGCACAGCCATGTGTGCTAAATGCACCAACTCGTACCCATCCTCATACCTCTCTGCACTTACCCAGCTCTGTGGGCACCGGACCTGTCCCTTCTCTCACTCCCCTCTGCACGTACCTGAATTTGTGGGCACCGGACCTGTCCCTTCTCTGCACGTACCCGAATTTGTGGGCACCGGGTCCGTAACCTCCTTTCAAACCCCTCTGCACGTACCTGAATTTGTGGGCACCGGGTCCGTAAGCTCCTTTCAAACCCCTCTGCATTTACCTGCATCAGGGAACACCGGGCCCGTTCCTTCCTCTCCCCCCTCTCTGGATCCGTACTCACTTGTGGTGGAAGTTGGGTCTGATGGTGTAACTGTTTTCGGTGTTGTACGTCCGCACTTCTCCCATAGTCCTGCTTCTCGACTTCCTCCTCTGGTCACCTTATTGCTAATGCAGATGCTAAAATTTTTCTGTGCCCGACGTTTACGGGCTGCCGATGCTTAGCAGAGCCCTGAAGGAGTTACCATGGCAGCGGAGCTGAAAGCACGCCCGACATCGATACTTCCGGGGCCGTTATACGTAAGGCACGTCACGGGAGCGTGATGAACTCACAGGCGATCAGGACTTGGAGTCCCAATCACTTGCGCGTTTCCTTCTCCCATGACTTCGGGCGGCCATGTTTGATCAGGGCAAAAGGTCAGGCTGGGGGACTGTAACCAGACCTAGAAAGAATGTGGCCCTCGGATGCCTCTTGGGAGGTTCTGGTGTTTGCCAGTAGAAAGATTATTAGGTAAGGTTAGAGAAAGTAATACGTATAATACTTTTTCTTTATAGCTCTGTACAAGGGGGCTACGTATTCAGATCTAAGTCCCTGCCTGAAAGAGCTTACGATCTAAGGGGGTAGCTGAGGTAATGGGAAAGAAAGTGACTTGCCCACAAGGAGTGTTAGTGGGAAAATGAAGATTTAGAATATAAGAGCCTAAGAAATGCCATACTGTGCCAGATCAAGGACCATTGAATCCAGCATCCTGTCTCCAGTAATGGCCAATCCAGGATTCCAAATAAGTCACATTCTTTTTGTTCAGAATTGGGATAAGCATTGGCTTCCCCGAGCTTACAAGGATAATAATGGTTTATGGACTTTTTCCTCCAGGAACTTCTCCAAACCTTTTTAAATCCAGCTGCGCTAATTGCTTTCACCACATCCTCTGGCAACAAATTCAACAATTTAATTGTATAATGAGTGAAAACATACTTTGTGTATTGCAAACTGGTTAAAAGATAGGAATCAGTGTTTAATGGTCAGTTTTCTCATTGGAGGAAGGTAAACATTGGAGAGAATCAGGCATCTGAACTGGGATCTGTGCTTTTTATCATATACATGATTTGGAAAAGGGAGCAATGAGTGAGGTGATCAAATTTGCAGATGACACAAAATTATTCCGAGTTGTACAATTACAAATGGATTGTAATAAATTATAGGCGGATCTTGCGAGACTTTAAGACACGGCATCCAAATAACAGATGAAATTTAATGTGTTCAAGTTCAAAGTGATGCATATAGGGTAAAATAATCCAATCTAGTTACACAGTGTTGGATTCCATATTGGGAGTTACTGCCCAGGAAAGAGATCTAGGCGCCATTGTGGACAAATCTGTGAAATCCTCAGCTCAGTGTGTGGTGGCGGGCAAAAAAGCAAACAAAATGTTAGGAATTAATAGGAAAGAAATGGAAAATAAAATGGAGAATGTCATTATGCCTCTGTATCGCTCCATGGTGAGACCACACCTTGAGTACTGTGTACAATTCTGGTCGCCGCATCTCAAAAAGATATAGGTGAACTGGAAAAGGTACAGAGAAGGGCAACCAACATGATAAAGAAGATGAATCAGCTCCCCTATGCGGAAAGGCTGAAGGTTAGGACTGCTCAGCTTAGAGAAGAAACAGCTGAGGGGAGATATGATAGTTATCTATAAAATCATGAATGGTGTAGAAAGGGTAAAGGGAATTGGTTGTTTACTTTTTCAAAAAAGTAGGACTCCAGGATGCTCCATAAAATTAGTATGTAACACATTTAAAACAAATTGGAGAAAATATTTTTCCAGTTAAGCACGGTTAAACTCTAGAATTCATTGTTGGAAGATGTGGTAAAGGCAGTTAGTGTAGCTGGGTTTAAGAGAGGTTTGGACAAGTTCCTGGAGGAGGCCCAGACTGACTTGGAGAAAGCCACTACTTTTCCCTGGGCATTATCAGCAGGGGATGTATCCTACCAGGTACTTGTGACCTGGATTGGCCACTGTTGGAAACAGGATACTGGGCTTGATGGACCCTTGGTCTGACCTAATATTTCAATTCTTATGTTCTAATGATTCAAAATACAAAACCCAGCATTGTGAAACTATAGTTTGGATTATTCTTCCATAGAATCATCACTTTGTACTTGTACTGGCTTCCCTGGTTCTCAGACCACTGTTATAACCACTAGGCTACTCTTCCTCCTAGAAGTTCCACAATTGGAGTCCTCCTTTCCTATTCGTTTCAGGCACTTTGCTATTTAGTGCACATGCCACTTATGTGACCTTTGTGAGTGAGCTGGCTGTCTGGCCAGTTTGAAGCCAGAGGTTCTTCCCGAGTTGGCAGCTGTGATTTTGTCAGATAAGAGAATGCCAGAGAAAAGAATGAACCGAGCCATGAAAGGCCTAAAGTTAATCATACTTTACCATCTGTTCCTTGCAAGCTCAAGGAGAATTGGAGATGGGGGGGGGGGAAGTTGGTTGTCTATTGGAAGGTTTTCAGCCCAAAAGTTCAGGTTTTTCTTATGTTTTCCTTTTGTACAGTGTTGCGTTACAGTAATAACTGGACAACATAAATCTATGGTCAACAGTTCAGCTAAGATTCTGGCAAGAAGACGTATGCACACGTGACCACTGGCCACACAACAATATTCCAGTGTTCCTCCACCCTGCCATTTACCAGGTCTGATCATGGCCGGAGCTGGATCACAGCATGCCATATGTTCCACTGCTCGTGTGTAGGTGGCCGGCAAAGAAGACAGAATGGAACAAAAAACAACTCTAAAGGGCTCCATGTTCTAAGCAATTTTCCCATAGACTTGAAATGGGAGAAAACATATAGTATATGCTTCTGTAGATAGGTTTTAGGGGTTCGGGAACCTGTCTGCTACAGGGCACTTTTGGTTCCCCTCCTACCTCATTTCATGATCCTAAATTCAGGAAAAGACCATGTTTTTCTACATAGAATTAGATTTTTCTTGATCAGATTTTGCAGGATTAGCATTTAGAAGATAACAACGCACGTCTCTAACATCCTTTCTACTCTGCACCAGTTTACCCTAAAGAAAGTTCCATATCATGGGTGGTTTAAAATATGCCATAAACTTTAGTCTGCCTAAGATATTAATACTTATGGCTAACTTACTATCCCTGGCCCCCAATTTCAGGCAAATTCCCTCTGTTTACCTCTGAAGCAGGCTCTAGCTGGAAGTCTGAAGGAGGCTCGCTTCCCTGTCCGGTGCTAGCTGAGCTTCCGGGCTTCTCTCTGCTCCTGGCTGTTTCAGACTCTGCGCCTCTTTCAGATCCCAGGCAGGACATTTCCTTTCTCTAGTCTCTGGCCACACCTAGTCTTCTCCCTCATCGATAGTAGGGGATGCTGGGGCTGCTTCAGGTCTGTTCTCCTTCTTTCCCACAGTCTTATATTTTCCAGCTGATAAATATGCATATGCTCATGCATAATCATATTGTGGGTGAAGGATCTTTGCCACATTGTAGATTTCTCCCCCCTCCCCCTTTCCCCCCCCGGGGGGGAGGCAGCCACATCTGGCCAGTGCTGTTAGCTAGACATCAGGTTTTCTCCATTTCAAAGGGCTCCCCCTTCATACGTGAGTGGGGGCACCTCTGCCCTGTGGACTTCACTTGGCTGGACAATGACTTCTGCTTTTTTAGGTAAAGTTGCTACATTGTCCCAATGCCTTGGTTTATTTACACAGGAGTTTACAAACAAGCAGATCTTGATAAATATCCTTCAGTTCTGGTTAAAGTTCTCATCTGGGCAAAGTTTCTCTTTTTTTTTAGCTGAGACAGTGTTTTTGGCCTGTCAGCATACTTGTCAGCATCTCTCTTTGACTATTATGATTCATATTGGGTGCTTTTAGTGGTTAAACATGGGATATCTCCCTACATTTCCCCCTTCTTAAGTGGGATGAGCCAGCAAGGAAGCTTTTCACTGCTTAAGCCTAACTGTCAGGGTACTATGCTGGCCTCAGCATGCCATGTAAAACAAACCAGAAAAAACAATTTAAACAGGAAGAGTTCCAAAATTCCAAAATGCCAAATCTTTATTGAAATGTCAGTCCCCCGACACGGACCTTGTTTCACAAAGGCTGCATCAGGAGGGACCAATTACATGTGGTAAAATAAAGTGGCATTACATTCTTGGGAAATGGGACACATTTCTCAAGATGTGGCTGGACACCCCCAAGCAGGGAAAAGGAGAGGGGAAAGAAATCTACAGAGCAGCAAACATCCTTCACCCTTTTCCCTCAGCGAGGATGCTAGGTATGTGTTGTCTAGCTTCTTCACTGAAACTCTACAGAAGTAGGGCCTCCTGGTTTTTTTCAGAATGGGCAAACATCCAGTGGGCTGAGTGAAATGTCCCTAGCAATGGCAGAGCTCCTCTCTCTGTGTTGCCATCAGGGCTTGAAACCTGCTGAATTGGAGTGGAGACAGCATATTCAAAGATGGAACGCTGGTCCTGTGAGAGCAAAGGCTCAGAAGGGAAAACCCTCACTCGACTCTTCCTCTTGTGCGACATAGTCCAAGGAAAAGGCAGGTATAAGGGAAAATAGGAAAGAGCAGCTGAAGATGCGTCCGCTCACACTGCCATCTTGGTCCCCTCTCAAAGAATAAATCATCTTTATGTTGAAAAAATAGCCTTAAGATAAAGTTCCAGTCAGAGTCCATTATCAAATTTACTATTACAGTAGATGGAGTAGGAGCTTTCTCTTCAGACTTCTCTAGGAACCCACATTAATCCAGGGTGTAAGGTAAGGTGGTGTGCTTTTGAAATTGGGGGTACAACATTTTCTAGAACCTTAAGAATTTCAAGTAGATATTCTCTAAACACATTGCATGAATATACCAGTTTAATTCTAGGAAAGTTAGTGAGATGAAGATTTCTACATCTCACTATTTTTTCAGCATTTCAAGCTTAGGGGGTCATTTTTCAAATCACGTTAGGGTCTTATCGTGGGCATTAGGGCCCTAACGCCCGCAATAATGCCATAACGCATCCAATAACGCATCGCGAGATGCATATGCAAATTTGAAAAATTTAGTCAAGGAGGAGTTTGGGAGGAGTAAATAAAAATGATGTTGGGGAGGTACCCGTAATGGAGAAGGTTTTCATGGGTAATGATTCAGATGGACTGAATCAAATCACGGTGAACCTAGAAGATGTGGTAGGCCTGATTGACAAACTGAAGAGTAGTAAACCACCTGGACCGGATGGTATACACCCCAGAGTTCTGAAGGAACTAAAAAATGAAATTTCAGACCTATTAGTAAAAATTTGTAATTTATCATTAAAATCATCCATTGTACCTGAAGACTGGAGGATAGCAAATGTAACCCCAATATTTAAAAAGGGCTCCAGGGGCGATCCGGGAAACTACAGACCGGTTAGCCTGACTTCAGTGCCAGGAAAAATAGTGGAACGTGTTCTAAACATCAAAATCACAGAACATATAGAAAGACATGGTTTAATGGAACAAAGTCAGCATGGCTTTACCCAGGGCAAGTCTTGCCTCACAAATCTGCTTCACTTTTTTGAAGGAGTTAATAAACATGTGGATAAAGGTGAACCGGTAGATATAGTATACTTGGATTTTCAGAAGGCGTTTGACAAAGTTCCTCATGAGAGGCTTCTAGGAAAAGTAAAAAGTCATGGGATAGGTGGCGATGTCCTTTCGTGGATTGCAAACTGCCTAAAAGACAGGAAACAGAGAGTAGGATTAAATGGGCAATTTTCTCAGTGGAAGGGAGTGGACAGTGGAGTGCCTTAGGGATCTGTATTGCGACCCTTACTTTTCAATATATTTATAAATGATCTGGAAAGAAATACGACGAGTGAGATAATCAAATTTGCAGATGACACAAAATTGTTCAGAGTAGTTAAATCACAAGCAGATTGTGATAAATTGCAGGAAGACCTTGTGAGACTGGAAAATTGGGCATCCAAATGGCAGATAAAATTTAATGTGGATAAGTGCAAGGTGATGCATATAGGGAAAAATAACCCATGCTATAATTACACAATGTTGGGTTCCATATTAGGTGCTACAACCCAAGAAAGAGATCTAGGTGTCATAGTGGATAACACATTGAAATCGTCAGTACAGTGTGCTGCGGCAGTCAAAAAAGCAAACAGAATGTTGGGAATTATTAGAAAAGGAAAGGTGAATAAAACGGAAAATGTCATAATGCCTCTATATCGCTCCATGGTGAGACCGCACCTTGAATACTGTGTACAATTCTGGTCGCCGCATCTCAAAAAAGATATAATTGCGATGGAGAAGGTACAGAGAAGGGCTACCAAAATGATAAGGGGAATGGAACAACTCCCCTATGAGGAAAGACTAAAGAGGTTAGGACTTTTCAGCTTGGAGACGAGACGACTGAGGGGGGATATGATAGAGGTATTTAAAATCATGAGAGGTCTAGAACGGGTAGATGTGAATCGGTTATTTACTCTTTCGGATAGTAGAAAGACTAGGGGGCACTCCATGAAGTTAGCATGGGGCACATTTAAAACTAATCGGAGAAAGTTCTTTTTTACTCAACGCACAATTAAACTCTGGAATTTGTTGCCAGAGAATGTGGTTAGTGCAGTTAGTATAGCTGGGTTTAAAAAAGGATTGGATAAGTTCTTGGAGGAGAAGTCCATTACCTGCTATTAAGTTCACTTAGAGAATAGCCACTGCCATTAGCAATGATAACATGGAATAGACTTAGTTTTTGGATACTTGCCAGGTTCTTATGGCCTGGATTGGCCACTGTTGGAAACAGGATGCTGGGCTTGATGGACCCTTGGTCTGACCCAGTATGGCATTTTCTTATGTTCTTAGGGGTGCTTAACGTTGCGTGCGATAACGTAATGCACGCTGTTGCTGGATTTAACGCTGGAAATAACTACACCTTTTTTCCTGGCGTTATGCCTGTAATAGCTGTGTGTTACGGCTGAACTGGAATTTGCGATACATATCGCAAATCCAGTTTCAGGCAGGGAGAGGGGATAGAGAGCACCTCTGGGGAAGCACACATATTAGTCAAATTTTTATACCACTATAAGAGGGGGCATTCTGAACTTGGGGCGAGGTTTTGGTGGTGACCAAGGTTTTGGGGGGCAGTTTACATGCACAGTTAGAGGTATGAACAGCACAGTTACCATCAGTAAAGATTTTATGTGATTTGGAGTGATGAAAGGTACACAAAGATGAGATTTGTACAATGTACTCTCGACCTAGCTTGATGCATTCTCTACCTAGCTGCTATCAAGCTAGTTCGAGAGTACAATGTACAAATCTCATCTTCTTCACTGATATCTACTGTGCTGTTTGTACCTCTGATTGTGCATGTGAAACTTCCCCCCAAACCCTAGACCACAACCAAAACCTCACCCTGAGTTACTTTGAACTTGATTACATCGTCGAGTGACTTGCCTAGAAATAGCAGTAGTCACCTCCAAAATTCCCTCCAGGATGATATTTCTTAGTTTTACAAACACTGTTTTGGAGGCATCTTGTCTGCTGCAGTTGAGTCCTTGTCCAAATTGGGATCTCAGTGCACCTTTTGAAAAAGTTGAGAATTGTGCTGTGCTGCATTCCAGAAAATGCTATCTTCCGCTGTTCTTTGCTAATGCTTCCAACCCTTACGAACATCTCCCACTGCTGCACTGCCCCATACCCCCTCACAGGCACCACCACCATTCCGAGCACTGCTACTCTCATGGTCCCTCTACTCAATGTTGTGTGTTTATACTATTTTGAATTTGTATTGTATTTTATTTATTTTAAAATTTTAAGTATGTAAAATTTGTAAACCTCCTAGATTGATGATAGGCGGTATAGAAAAAAAGAGAAAAAATAATACTGTGATCCTCCTTAACTGGCATGCATGCAACCGCTCGGGTTGCCTGCAGCTGGTGTTGGACAGAGTTCATGCTACTCCGGACATAGGGTGACATCAAGGTCAGGAAGCCCAGTAGCACACTTTCTCCTGTCGGGGGCCCCTGCGACCAGTCGATGTAGCCATTGCTTGATAAGGACCAACCACGCAGGCATGAGCATATTCTAACTGGAAAACCTGTGCTTTGTCGTTCTGCTTCCCCATCAAGGAAAATATTTCAAAGTAACTTCAGAAAAATAAAGGAAAAGGGCCTGTCACAAACAAACAGTACAAGCAGCTACTCTTCTGCCATCTTACATCCTTCTCCATAAGACTTCTTCGCCCATCACTGTCAATTTTCAGTGTTTCATTTTAAGCCTCTGGAAGAAAGTCTCTTAAATACCAAAAAGAGAAAAGTGAGCAAACCCTGAGCAAAATGTGCCTTCATGTTTTCGACAAACGTTCAGCAAGCTCTCGGTGAGCCGCATAGCTTTCACTGACATGTGACGGACACCTGTGTTATAGTGGAAACCAAGAAGATGTCGAAGATCCCGCTCTAGCCTATTGCTTGCATCCTCTCTATGGCCTTGTTCATTCAAACTTTCCCCCAGAATTCCCGAATGGCTAAAATGCCCTTGATAAGTTAAGCCCTGTTTTGCTAAAGTGGCACATTGCTTTCTTAAAACTTTGACCTAGTTCTCTTTCACACAAGCATATGCATCGTTCTGAGACTCGGTACCATTCTCTAGGGGGGGGGGGGGGGGGAAAGACTCCAGTCCATGCAAATAAGCTGAGCATACTGTTCATTTCTGAGAAGGCAATGCTGAAAACTTGCAGGGTTAGCTTTTGTTTGGAATCAGTATTAACCATATCCTGTTTGTGTAGCCAGCACCCTAACTACTTCTGATATTTACTTAAGTGAATCATCCTAGGATAGTTGCATTTTAAACATTAGAATAATGAACCCTTATAAAAATGTTCATTTTTTCCATTAGTTAAGGCAGCCGTATTACTCTGCAGGTACCAGAATACTCAGTTTAAATTGGAATGATTTCAGTTGAATATTACAGAAATTTATCGCAAAGTCTTTTTTTTAACTGCTAAACTTTACCTGAAAAATACTTTTCTTGTATCTATGGATTTAAAACTCGAAGTCTATGTAAGTAAAGTGGGGGGGAGGAGAAGTCCTAAAGCATGTTTGAAACTCAACCTTCGCTGTGACTTTGGGCGATTTATTTTATATTCATACCTCAGTTCGAGTCTCAACTCCATCACTGACCCTGTGTCACAGTGGGCAAGTCAGTTTCTATTGCATGAATCTCAATTCTAACCTGACTGCTTCCAGAACTTCTGTGAGTGATATTTGATTCGAATCCTTCCTATCCCTCTTCCTCACCAGCCAAGACGTTTTTCCTTCGGTCTAATGCCCTTGCATCTGTGTAGCTGCCAGGGATGGACTGACCATGTGCGCCATAGGGCCCCACTGTACTTTTGGATGGACGTTCAAGATCGCTTACTTCCTCTGAACAAAGGAATCCTGATTGCTTGCTCTGAGTGCGAAAACCAATGTCAGACATGTTCATCTGTAGCCTGTCACCTAGGATACTATTTTGTTTCCGTGCTTATGACTGATTTCCTCCTTTGTTTAGTGCTGTTGGAAATATAGACATTTGTTTTAGATAGCAAATGCCAAACGAGGCTTAGCAAATGCCAAACAAGGCTTCTGGGTGCTATAACCAAGAGATCTTATAAGATCTTATATAGATGGTATTTCTATATTCATGAGATCTAGTTTTTTAAACTCTACATAGTGATATTGCATCTGTGTCCATCTCTAACCTGCAAACTGCTGCAAACACACAATCCTTGTTAAATGTCATTCTTCCATACACACTCAGAATTCTGTCACAGCATTACCATATGATCTCAACACCCTATCCTTACTCCCTTGCTGATATATACAACAAAGTTACAGCGGCATCCACTTCAACATGCACATCACTCTCTGTTGTACAGATCCATACTCATTCCTTCTACACCTTACGCAGAAGGAGTCTAAACCTTTAGCATAGTAGTTGCACGTTTTCTCTACAGCAGGGCTTCCCAAACCTATTCTGGAGACCTCCACAGTCTGTTGGTTTTCAGGATATCTACAGTGAATGTGAATGCAATAAAGGTGCATACATTGGAACTCATTGTATGCTAATTTATCTCATGCATATTCATTGTGGATATCCTGAAAAACCCAACAGGCTGTGGAATCCCCAGAATAGGCTGTACACGCTACTCAAGGGATTACAGAACAAGATGGCAACAGTTATCGATATGACCATACACTGATAGAGGATAACTAGAATCCGCAGAAGGGGGAAAGAGAGACACTGTAATCTACAATATAAATGGGCTCTGACCGACGGCCCGCAAAGGCGCAGTAGAGAGCCTTTCTCTACTGCGGGTGAGAGAGCACATCGGACCGACAACAGCTTGAGCCCGTCCCTGCGACGCCGGGGAAGGGGGGAGGGAGCTGGGATGGCCGGCAGTCACGCACAGGGACAGCAGTGAAAAGTCAGGCCGACAACAGCTTGAGCCCGTCCCTCCAACACCGGGGAAGGGGGGAGGGAGCTGGGATGGCCGGCAGTCACGCACAAGGACAGCAGTGAAAAGACTTGCGACATCCCTCTCGACCGCTACTGCAGCTCCTGCCACCACCACCGCCTCTGGCCCTTTGCGGTGTGGGGGGGGGGGAGGTCAGACCGACAACAGTCTGAGCCTGTCCCTTTGCTGCCGGGGAAGGGGGTAGGGAGTAGGGACGGATGGACCAGCATGCATAGGGACAGCAGTGAGAAGCCACAGTACACAGGGATGTAGGTACAGAGAGAGGCAGGTCCCCCTAGCGGCGCCCCTCGCCCTCTGCATCTCACAGGTTCAGCAGGTACAGCCAGCCCTGTAGAAGAGAAAAAGAGGGAGTGGAGGAGGGCTGAGGGAGAGGGAAGGGGTTGTGGATGAGGTGAGAGGGGAAGGAACGGGAAGATGAGAGGGGATGGAAGGAAAAGGGAAGAGGATATGAGTAAGTGGGAAGGGTAAGAAGTTGTGGAGAACAGAGCGGCTCTGACCGACGTGCCGGTCTGACCGATGGAATCTCGCCCGTTTTTTTGGTATAAACGTTTTTTATTGGTAATCAAGGCAAAACAGAAATACAGAACAGAACAGTAGCATAAATAACATAGAATACAATGCATCACAATGAATATGCCATAGTAATAGCAACAAACATGAAAATGCAGCAATACTGGCAAAACTAATCTCGCCCGTTTTAATGGGCTTAACGGCTTGTAAAAGATAAGTGAGGCTGTAGCTTTGTCAGGAGTAAGGCTCACACCACATACAAACAGCACATGCCATTGAACTTTTTGCTAGTTGGCAACCATCAGACAAAACTGTTTCTTTTTTTTTTACTGGAGTCTCAAACAGGCTGGTTCACTAAAGTTTGGTACCTTTCAATAATGTGCATTACTAGACATAATTGTCCAAATTTTAAGAGGCCCGCACATGTAAAATCCAGGGGTTATACGTGTAGCTAGGCCGAGTGCATTTTAGAAAGAGCTCGGCCATGTGCGTAACCCCCAATATGCGCAAAAGTGCCGGCCTGTCTCAAAGGGATGGGCCGGTGGGTGTGGTTTGGGGAGGGGCAGGGGCCAATCAGGACAGCGGCCATTAAGCCCTGACCTGGGAAAGCGCCGAAGTTACTTTTGCTCCAAAGGAGCAGTAAGTATTAAAACAAAATTCTAATAGGTAGGGGTTAGGGGTCAGGGAGGAGAGGGGAAAAGGTAGGAAGAGTAGTTAGGTGGATAGGGAACTGAGAAAACCCTACTCCTGTTGCCGCGCGTTGTTTTCGAAAATCCCCTCCCCATTGTGCGCAGAAGAGGCCACCTGCCTGCACATACACGCACGGACATTAAAATCCGACACGCATGTGTGCGCAGGAATCGTATTTTATATCATGGGCGCATCGATGCGCGCATGTTATAAAATAGCCGCGTTTATGTGCATGCGCCGGAAACCGCGCGCACATAAAAGCAGGTGCGGATTTCTGAAAATCGACCCCCAATGGGAACTGTGGAGAATCACACGCGCTATCATGGGGCAATGCCGTGGTGCACTTTAGTGGCTCAGCCTTGGGGTGAATCATTTTCAAACAGCCTGCATAGAGCTAAAGCACCCGCAGACTTTAGCTCGGAATTTCAATGCAGATTCATGCATGTGTCCCCCAGTATACGCGCCCAGATACGCACATGAAGTTACATCTGCTCCCAAGCATGCTTAATAGATCTACACTTCTGAGACAGAAATATAGTGAAGAGCTTAATATTAACCTCAACCCAGAAGACTGGTTACAAATTTAGAGTTCTTTTTGCAAGAATTTATTCTGAAGAGACTGTGGGCAGATTGGCATAGATTTACACATGTAGGCCCATATGTAGCACAACAGTTTTGGTGCAAAGTTCAAGCCAAAAGTTCAGCTTGAACTTTGCAACAAAACTCATCAGTGAGCTGTTAGTGTCCCTTTTCTGTTTATTGGGTCATTGGAGTGATGGATTGCTCTGGTACACTGTTAAAAGTTTCCACTTCATCTGACCCGTGTGGCTAGCTTTACCCTTGCTATATTTTGGAAGAGTACTTTGGTGATTGAATAACGATGGAAACAATTGTTGCGCTCCCCGTCCGCGCTCGGCCTGCTCACCTCTCCAACTCCAATGCAGGTCCCGGGTTGGCCTCTCCGGCAGCGGCTGCAAGCTCCTCCAGGCCTCAGCGTGCTGCAGCGGTGGTCGCTGGGCCTTCCTCAGCGCACCAGGCCTCAAAGCGGGGCTCAGCGTCCTCCGTGCATCTGCTCTGCCCCTAAGCGCGCGTGGACCGCCTGGTACCTTATAGGGCCAAGGGCGGGTCCAAGCTCCGCAGCGCGGATGGATTGAACGTACTACAAAAGGAAGTGCCTGCCTGCACTTCCTTGCCTTGGCAATCGGGTCGACACCGTGTATGTACTAGTTTGCTTCCGTGTCTCATCGCCTATTACAGTCTTGTTCCAGGGTCCTTCTGTTCCAGCATCCGTCTGTTCCTACGTTCCCCCAGGTAGTACCTCTTGGACTGACTCTCTGGTACTGACCTCTGCCTGCTTCTTGACCACATTGATCGCTGTCCGGATTCTGACCTTTGCCTGCCTCCTTGACCACGTCTGACCTCTGGAACCTGACCCCTGCTTTGGCTGACTACTCACGGACTGATCCTTGGACCTCAACCCCTGCTTTGGCTGAATACTCACAGACTGATCCTTGGAACTTGACCTCTGCTATTCTTGACCACGTCTCCTTGATTCTGGTCCTGCTCCTAGCCTTGTCATCGCAGACACTGTACTGGCCTTCCTTGACCCCTCAGGCCTTTAGTCAAGACATCGACTGCGCACCCTTGATCCTGGTGGGATAAATGGAAAGGGATTATTATGGGAAACTGTATTTTTTCATTTGGCACTCCAATCGAACAATAAGGATTTTCAACCTGGATTAGTATCTGGAATATTTAAGCGCTTGGAGAATACAGGATTAGTAAATATCAGACAGATATGGGAAGATGAAGGAGTGATGAGATTTGAAAACGTATGCAAAAATTTCCAGTTATTACCACTATGCCTGTTTTCAAATATCTCATTCTATAGAAACATCACATATTATGGTAGATATATATCCAGAGGTAAATCTCTGTTTGAAGGTGTATGCTTCAATTCTAAGTATCACAAGAAAATAATTTCCAAATTATATATACAATTGCTTGGAGATATGAAAGAAAAACCAAGGCATTTAAAAGCATTGGAAAGCGACTTAGGGGTAACTATTGATGATATGGAATGAGATATATGTTTTAGCTTTCTAAGACGAAGTTCCATATCAACACTCGATATGGAGAATGGTTGTACGCTTTTGTATTGTTGATACTTAATGCCAGAAAAGCTTCATAAAATGTGTCCAAATCTCTCTGCACGTTGTTGGAGAAATTGTGGCGATATTGGCACTATGTTTCGTGTTTGGTGGGATTGCGCAAAAATGTCTGTTTTTAGGGACAAAGTGTTTCAATTTCTTTCTAAAATTGTGGAATGTACTTTTCTTAAAGTTCCTCGATTTTTTTCGGTTGTCTTTTCTACCAGCTGATGTATCTAAATATCAACAGATTTTATTTACACAGATTGCTATATCAGTGCATCTGGTGATTGCTTCAGTTTGGAGGCAAGTGGAATGTTCATCTATTTCATTACTAGAACAGATGTATATTTTGTTTTACTTGGTTGATTGACTGCAATACACTCGTAAATTCTGGAGAAATTCACAAACATTTCGCAACCCTATATTTCTTGAAGACAAACTCAATGACTTTGCCAGAGATGAAGCAGCTAATGCTTTAGTCTTAATTATTTGATAATATTTTATTTGTTTTCATTTATGTTTATGTGTTATCTTTCATGTCAGACATAACGATGTCTCCCCTGCTATCCAGCCCAGCATCCTGTCTCCCACAGTAGCTAAATTGGCCTGCATTTGTGATTGAGATGATAGTTAAGTGAGGCAAATGAAGTGTAGGTACTTTTGTTTTTAACTTCTTGCTTGAGGTCTGCACAATGTGAGAAAGTTGACAATGTAGGATGCTGGCCTGAAACCCTGTACATCGGGTTGATTTATTTATTTTTATTTAACTCTTTTCTATACCGACATTCATGAAACAAATCATATCATATCGATTCACATGAAACAGGGGTGATGTAACATTGATATTGTGAAAAAGACGGTTTTTGTGCTAAGAAGGGCCTCTTGGCAGGCACATTTCAGATTCAGTCGATGAGTCTTTTTATTGCCCTTATCTGGTGATTATGTTTTTGCTGGAAAGTTTTGAAAATTGAGTGGGAGTGAATAAAGCACTGAGGTTTGTTCTCCTTCTTTTAAATACATTTCCTTTTCTGCATTGCACTAGAGTTACAGGGCTGTTAGCAAAGGCCGGACTTAGTCACGGTCACAGGCCCACCCCACAGCTGGTGAGGAGTAAACATGTGTCTGGCCAGGATGGACCTTGCTGAAAGCCATACACTGCAGTCACAGTTCAGGAGGGAGAATATGCAATTTCAATAATGATCATAATTTGAATTTCTGCAGCAGCTTTCATCCCAACAGAATCCCAGGATATGTCACAATTTTATGTCATAAATATGTCCACTTCAGAAATCTAGATGATACAGCCACCTCTGCGATATATTGGTATCCAATCTAGGATAGCTTTCAGAGGGCGAGAGAAAAAACTGCTCTTGAATTGTAGTTGGGGAAACTGAACACCAGGAAAATGAAGTGGCTTCATTCGCCCAACCATACTCGGTGTCAGTGGCAGAGTAGGATTTGAACTTGGGTTTCAGGAGTTATTGGGTCGTACATCACAATTTGTGGAGCCACTACCTTTTCCCAGCAAGACTTTGGACGGGCCGGGAAAAAATATGAAAATGAACGAGAAAGATTTATGTTGTATGCAATGTTAAAACTGCTGAGAGGGTTTGCAAAGCATGAAGGTTTGTATACTGGAAATCTGCATAGTGGAAACAGCACAGTCTTTTGAAGTGTGAAGTGTTGGTTTAACAACTTTCCTTTTGTGGAACAGATACTAGTCTGCAGTCGCTTTTTTGGCCGCTTTGCATAGCTGCCCGTTGATTTTGCGAGATAGGCACGTTACTGAACAGCGCGTGTCAATTACAGCCACACGAGATACATCTTACGGTCAATGCCATGCTTGATATATGTTCTCTTCCTGTTTTCACTGTTGTTTTGCAAAAGGCAGTTATTAAAAAAAAAATACAAGAGACGATGCTATTTCCCCCAGATATAACTGAAGTATGGGCTAAACGTGTGTAATACTGCAGCTGCGTGAGACCTTCTTATGTTGCAAAGCGGGGGAAGCAGCACACTCATTGCAGCTCAGTAGAAAAGGATTTTGTGAGCCAAGCCTGATGGGTCATTGACAGCACCATATGCAGCCACTTAGAGGCCTGGGTGGGAGGAATGGAAGCCCTAGGCAAAGGCAGAACCTGATGGTCAGGCTCGGCGTGCATGCGTATTGACTTCCAGAATGCACTGTAGTCTGTGGCCTCTGGCACCAACTTCCAGAGGACCCTGGCACTTCTAAGGGGCATCACAATCCATGGCCCCTGGTACCGACTTCCAGAAGGCACTGCAGTCCATGGCCCATGGCTGTATCTCCTGTTCTAGCCTGGAGAGGAGGGAGGGGAAAAGCCTTGGCAAGTTGTGAACGAAGGCTCGTGGTGCCGTAGCCCATCAGAGGCTAGTTCCCATGCAACTGGAAGCCCAAAGGAGGAGGAAACTGCCAGGCCCCAAAAACAGAATGTATTAAATTGTCCTGAATATCAGGCAGATTGTGGAAGAGCTGTGATGGCTTTAAAAACTCTGCAATCAGCCGAGTATGCCAGTGTCCCTGTGTGATTTATGTACTCCATCCACACCGAAATGAACAAGCAGTGTGCCAAAGACAGCCGATTCTCTCTCGTGCTTTCGGAAGCGCTTTCTTTACTCTGAAATGCCAGCCTACCAGGTGACGATACTCAGCCCTGCATGAATTATGTGCGCTTTTCTGTTATCGTTGTTCAAATTCTTTAAGGGCCTTCTTTACTATCTGCCTGCATGTCTGGAAGAGCATGGCAAATGGCCTCGCTCACCCTGAATATGATTGGTCCATATTTGCTATGATGTCACAGATTACATGACTCAGCAGAGTGTATGACGCAACACCAGGGAGCATGTAGGGGACTATTTGAAGGCGCTTAACAATTAATAACTACATTTTACAGTACATTGGCAGAAGTTAAGTCTCCATTATTGCCGTGCCTGCTCTTGAGATGCTGCTCAGTGCATGTGAAGGGCAATTTTCTATCAAATTAAAGAGGTATCAGTTCCCTTTTTCATTGGGAAACCCCAAGTTAAAGTGCTGACAAGCACCCAACCCTTCTCATACGTGACACGTTTAAGGTTATACAGTCCTGTTAAATGCTAATAAAGCCACAGCAGTTATCCTGGGCTCAGACGGGGAAACATGCTGCAGTTGTCCTGTTTCTTAACTACTTGTTGCTTGTCACATCGGTATGATGCTGGCTGAGATGGACCTTTTAGTGGATTTTACATTATTGGTTTTAGCCGTTCTGCATGAATCCATCACAAATCATCTAAAGCTCATCTGCTAGTGTTACTCTGCTTGAGTGAGTTCAGTGGCAGTTTTCTTTACAGAAAGGTCCCCCAGTGGCAGCAAACTCATGCCATAGATGAACAGGCGAGACCCTTTTGACCTGACCTTCTCATTCAGAAGGGATTTGCAAGTTACTGAAGATTTTTATTTAAAAAAAAGAAAGGTAAGGAATTCCTTGCCCTGTCTTTTCTACTTTTATTCATCCTGCGTCATCTAAGATCCATTTCCTTTCATGAAACATACCCTGAAAATTAAGACAGATAAGGGCCATCTAGTCTTCCCATTCCTTCAACACCACAAAAGAAATAAAGCCAGGGAGCATGTCAGCTTGGTCTGAGTGATCGATATCAAGTCACTTACTGATCTGTAAGTGTCACTGTAATGAGCTTGATATCTGTGGGCCCATAGCGCTCTGGCATGGTTGGCACCACCTAGCAAGCAAATCCTGCTAGGCCCAAGCCGACAGGTAGCGGAAGTGCCCTGCAGCGGGACAGACTGGAGCTTTGCCTATAACCGGCTGCCTCCCCTGCAGGTTGAGCTCTTGGCTCTGGTGGCCAGCTGGACTTAGGGAGATCCCTGGGGCAGTCAGGTAGTGCAAGGACAGACCAGAATCAGGGCTGGCAGCAGACAGGGTGTAGTCAGATTCAAGACTAAGGTCAGGTCCAGGCTGCAGGCATGTGAGGTCCAGTCCAATCCAAGCAAGAGTTCAAAACTAGGAGATCAAGGCAAAGAAGAATGAGGCAAGGCTGGAATACAAGAGTGCTGGAGTAACACGTACTGCATGAGCAGGAATTCCCATTGCTGAAGCATCTGATGCTCCTCTGGAGGCTTCTTAAGTAGGGGAATGCCAGTGATGTCATCAGAGGGTACCGGGGCTGCCTTCCGACCATGGGCCCTTTAAATGGAGAGGAGATGCGCACCTCTAGGTGCTGTACAATAATGATTGATTTTACCCTTCACCTACTCTTTCAATCCCAGCCATATGCTTTCATAATACAAATATAGATCCTGACCCGGTTTCACAAAATGTTTAAAATTCTCAATCCAGTCTCCAACATTACCCATCTAATACCAATAAGTATCCTCTTACAATTAAAAATTAACTCCAAAGCATCACTTTCCCCAACATTACTACCTTCTAATTTGTCAACCATCAACTACATTCATTCAAAATCAGTCATCAAAACCTTCTAAAAACAACAATGCAACAGTGATTTAAACTATTTCCAAAACTTCAGATAGTTCCCTTCCTGCCGAAGTTCTAGAGGAACTTTCTCCCACAATATGGGTGCTACACAGCTAAAAGTTGAGTTGCTTATATCAATGAATCTAGCCTAAGATAAGACACATAAGGGCCATCTAGTCTTCCCATTCCTTCAATACCACAAGGAAATAAAGCCAGGGAGCATGTCAGTTGACTTGCACACCTTAGGCTTCTGGCTGGAACATAAGGAGACTAGTTAATTATCCAGGACCTAAGTTAATGTAGATACTTGTGTACAATGGATAACAATTGAAATTTAATTCCCTGGAGAATTGGTAAAAGTGTCATTTTATCATGGCCCATAAGGCTCATCACCACTCTAGCCACAGTACTTTGGACCATCATTATTTAAACAATTTTTGTTTACTGATGCAAGCTGAACATTCTTGTAGTTATGTTTAAATCCTGAATATATTCTAAAATAAAAATGTTTTTTTTTAATAAAGCAAAATGTCTGATGGCAGGGAAATTATTACTCATGCAACCATCGGATTACATGCACTCACACATGTAAGCAACAGGAGCGTGGGCACATGGGGCAGTTACATTTCAGGAGGCTGCACTCAGAATAGAAAGGCCAACTGCTACTGCGTCATACGTGTCAGACAGCTACACCGAGGTCATGCAGTCAAAATAGAAAAATGTGATTGGTAGCTTAGTCATCCAGATAACGAACAGAGCTGAATATGCAGAATGCAGATGGTCCATACGGCTGATACTGGCTGCTGCTGCTGCTGCAGGAACGGATGCTGGAGGGTATCTCAAGACACGGTAGATCTCAAACTTGGCTGTGGTTTCACAGCTCGATGGTTCCAGTTGCATTTCCGGGCTACATATTTTTGATCAACATGCGGTCTCCAGTTTCAAAGTGTTTTGTGCCAATGGTGAGCCAAAAAACCGTGAAGCTGGCTATCTAGACTTAACGGTTCCTACAGCTTGGATCATTCAATGAATGCAGTGGATTCCAAGGCAAAACACCATTTTTCTCTCCTCTGGCTTGTGCTGGGGCCTTAGACATCAGGCCTCCCAATCCTTCAGAAATGAAGCTTTCACCCTAGTGCCCAGGATTCAGAAGCCTGGTTTCCCTTCTCTGATTTTACTGTGATCTTGTTTCTAGGATAAGCATAAGAGGCTGCTGTCAGAATGGCCCCGGCACTAGCTCACATGCCTGAACCTAAATTTCTAGTATGAACCTGCAACTCAGCTAAGTTTACTTCACCAAAATTCTTCTCTTAGGTCACGTGAAAGCATCGCGCATGAATACACGAGTTTACTTATGTGTTCTTTCAGGCTCAGTGCCCACTCTCTTCTTCTCAGACCATGACAGACTTTTGCGATTAATCATTGCCAAGTAAGGTTCAGACTGGAAAGAAAATATCAGGAGGACTTGCCCTGAGAGTGGAAAGTGTTAAGTCACAGGGAACTCAAGAAGAATTGCACTTGTTGCCTCTAATAATGCATTGAGAGTATAGGAATGTTATAGTGGATTTAGAGATAGGGTACAGCTCTTCTGCTATCACAGGGTTTTTTGTCATTAGAGGGGGATGATACGTAGCAGTTACTAGATTAATAAAAGAAGAGATTATGGTTTATTTTAAGGGTGGTTTAATTCTCCTGCTTTGACCAGGGTCTTTTTTCCCTAGTGGGTTTGAGATGTTGTCCCTTCTAATTTGAGTACTTGGAGTGGTGTCTCCAAATGTCACACACTATGACAGGAGTGAATCTCACTCATAAGCCAGGGTATGTTGGATACAATCTCAGTTTCTCAGATTTACTGCCAATGCTTGCCACAGTGTGGGCATTACGTCAAATAGAGCTTCCTTTTCGAGTTCATAGGATATGATATGACCCCATATTGAGGAGTAACAGTTCAGTGCGTCAAAAAACACATTCACATGGAGGCGTTTCACTCCAGTGGTAATCGGCAACATCACATGTAGAAGTCATGTGATGTTGCCGATTACCACTGGAGTGAAACGCCTCCATGTGAATGTGTTTTTTGACGCACTGAACTGTTACTCCTCAATATGGGGTCATTTGTCCTGTAGTTGTTGGATGGTTTGATAACACGAATATAAGTAGTGTTTCAATACACAACAGGCTATTGGTCTGCCTTTGTTGTTTCTGAGATATCAGCCCTGCAGGCAATTTTCCAGCCTTGCTGAATTTGATTGCCCCTGAGGCAGCTCTATATGAAAGAGCGAAACTCGGCCAGAGTCGGGCACTATTTAATAAAGGGCTTCTTGTCAACATCCGATCCTCATTTCTTTATTGCTGTACAGCCAACTGGATCGGCTTCCGCTTTGCTTTTTAGGATATGATATGTGCAGTGCCTTGGAAAAGCCTTCACAACTTTGTACGTTTTTCACATTCTGCTGTCGAAAAAATACAAATCAAAATGAATGAAAGCAGAAGTTTGTTTCACTATCTCCACCACATAAGTCTACATTTTCGTCAAGAAAAAATAATTATAGAAATATTCCAATATGTGATTTGTAGTTTTTGGACTGCAGAATGTGAACAATGTACACGGATGTGAAGACTTTTGCAAGACACTGTATAGGCATTAGGCAACACATCAAGACGCACTTTTATTCGGGCCTATGATGCAATACAAGCAGGGCAATTTCTGTATCTTTCTGCTTCATTTTCACGGCCTCTGCATCATTTGCTTCTTCGGGATCTTTTCTCTCTCGCCGTGTGTTCCACAGTTTTTCTTCTTTATCACAATGTCTGCTTTCCTTGCATCAAATGTTTTGTTGGTTGGAATGAAGATCACAACGTCTTCATTCTTATTTATTTATTTATTTAAACACTTTTATCTTCTGCCCCATCCCAAACAAGGAGCTAGAAGTGGATTACAATATCAAAACATGCCATACTGGGTCAGACCAAGGGTCCATCAAGCCCAGCATCCTGTTTCCAACAGTGGCCAATCCAGGCCATAAGAACCTGGCAATTACCCAAAAACTAAGTCTGTTCCATGTTATTGTTGCTAGTAATAGTGGTAATAGCAGTGGCTATTTTCTAAGTCAACTTAATTAATAGCAGATAATGGACTTCTCCTCCAAGAACTTATCCAATCCTTTTTTAAACACAGCTCTACTAACTGCACTAACCACATCCTCTGGCAACAAATTCCAAAGTTTAATTGTGCTTTGAGTAAAAAAGAACTTTCTCCGATTAGTTTTAAATGTGCCACATGCTAACTTCATGGAGAGCCCCCTGGTCCTTCTACCATCCGAAAGAGTAAATAACCGATTCACATCTACCCGTTCTAGACCTCTCATGATTTTAAACACCTCTATCATATCCCCCCTCAGTCGTCTCTTCTCCAAGCTGAAAAGTCCTAACCTCTTTTGTCTTTCCTCATAGGGGAGCTGTTCCATTCCCTTTATCATTTTGGTAGCCCTTCTCTGTACCTTCTCCATCGCAATTATATCTTTTTTGAGATGCGGCGACCAGAATTGTACACAGTATTCAAGGTGCAGTCTCACCATTAAAAGCCCCCTTGAGACTAAAACTAATTGAAAGCAGGTAATATTTTAAGGCTGAATGCCAAAGGATTGCTCAAAATAATAAGCCTTAGGTTGCTTCCTGAGCATCTGGTAATCGGGAATTTCCTTAATATCCAGTGAGACCGAATTCCAAATTACAGTAATAAAAGCTCATGGTCAGGTAGAAGAGAAGACAATCAGACCTCCTTCACAGAAGGCGTCCTCAGCCACTGCTCTATAGCCTGCAATTTGCCTTCAGGACAGTAAGGCTTCACCAAATCTTTCCAGTCCTGAGGCCCAACTCCTGTAAGAGCCTTCCAGACCAGTGCTGCGAGTCTGAAATTAGCCCTCTGTGCTCCAGGCAGCCAGCGTAGGTGCATAAGCTGCGGTGTAATATTATTAAGCGCCCTGCTGTATCTGATGCACCCGAAGGCGGATCTTGGGAAGGCCTGCACAAAGCCCACTGCGGTAGTCCATAGCGTGTAAGGCGCTTGTCTGTACAACCGTATGAAAGCTCTCTACAACTGTCTGCAGGTTCCAGTGGCTACTTTAAAAGTGACGTCACTGTGACTGATTGAGTTGTGAAAAGATTCATCCCCCTTTGCAGCTAGGGGGAAAACCATTTGGTGAATCAGGCGGCACATGTGAAAGTAGTGACGTTATATCGTAGAATGTGAAATATGAATACTTTTCCGCTGATTCACTTTTTCCAAAAAGTGGCAGTGCAGTTTTGAGTTCTTCTTTGCGCAGCTGAACTGCAAAGGGAAGGGTTTTTTGGTTTTTTTTAAACTGAAATAACTCTTCAGTAAATATCCAAGGCACATTCAAATCAAGAGAGTGATGCTGTATTCGGGGCAAAAATACAATTTCACCTTCATTTGATGCCCCGACACACCTTCAGAATCCCGTTCCCGTGATATGGGTACATTCATCCCAATACACAGATTATAGAAGAATTATTTTTGTACAAAGTGCTAGGCACTCGGCACATGTTTAGATCTGACCCTAAACCTATTAGTACCTTGTTCATGTTTTGGGAGCTATTTCCCCTCTGCTGATTGGTCATTACAAAGCGAGTGACAGCCTCCCCCTGCCTCACCCAGAGAAATCCTGAAGTATTCCTCACCGGATTAAAGGTGGAGCCGTGACTGTAAAGTTTCTTCACAAATGGATTCCTAATAGCCCCGCAGGATGCCGATGTGAGGCTGCAGGTGTTTGCACGGCGCCGGAAGCGGCATTTTATTCTCCTCATCAGGGAGCTCTGAGTGCAAGTCATTTTGGACCTTATCGAAGCAGAGTTTATCATTCCCCTGCAGAAGCACGGGGGGGAGCGAAACCCGTTGGGACTTTTTCCTGCTCAAATGTTGGACTTCTGTTTTTTTTCCTCTTGGAAAATCCTCTGTTTTGTTTTCGTACCTCTTGGAAAATCCTCTGTTTTGTTTTCGTACCACATTTTACTGCAGCTTTCCATTTTGGCGTGCAGTTTGATCCATGGCTGGATACGTTTTTAAATGTCTTTTGCATTTTTTTTTTTTGTGATTATTTGTCTTTTATTGCGCCGTTTTGTACCATGTGAGGTGAATTTGAAAAGCCCATCGTGCGCCAAAACGGGGAGCCGGTGCGCGCCCAGCAGATTTTAAAAGCGTGCCTATCTCCCAACTCGGAATCAAGAAGGGGGCGTGGTGAGAGGGCACGGTTTGGGGGAGGGGGGGGCTTGGGCATTCGGAGGCAGGGCCAAGAGCAGTGCGCCTGGGTGCGCGCTCGGGCCCCTCGCCGTGGAACTTTCCATCTGCTAAAAAACAAAACACAGCCATCCTTGAGGGTTTTAAGGGTCTGCAGGCTATTAAACCAGGGGAGGGGCTTGGAGGACCTAGCTCTAGACTGGGCGAACGGGTGGATGAACTGGTGAAACTGGCATGGGCACGCGCCGGTTATAAATTTCCCCCACTTGCACAGCTCAAACCCGACTTCACGCGGCTGCGCAAACCCACTTGCAAAACAGGGCGCGCATGTTCACGTGCCCAGGCTATTGTATAATATATGCCAGAATGTGCATGTATGTTAGAAAATAGTCACATCAATGTGCCCCTATGCACCGCTTTGAAAGTCACCGTCCCTGTGTTTGAATATATGATATTTTAAATATTGTTTCATTAACATTTGTGAAATATAGTGTAGCAAAAAATCTAACCCGCAATACATTTTCTTTTTTAATCATGGAACGGTTTATCACAATGTGCGACACAACGGCACATCACGCACAAGTCGGGCCGGCATGCACAGAATTTCTTTTTAATGCCACCTGAGTATGCGCATAATCTCTCATTGTGCGCATAAGTGAAAAGTAGCAGGAAAGGGGCGGGGCGTTGGTGTGGGCGGGGAGACCAATAGATGTGCAGGAATATACTTAAGTGCACAGGTATGCACCGGGTCCCTTACCTCGTTACTTTAATACTGCTATGGATGGCGTGTAAGTCGAAAAAGAAATAGGCTAGTCAGTGGGCTATTATGGATTGGGGCTAACCGGGGGGAGGGAACACATATAAACTAGGGGGAGGGGGTTTAGGAAGTCTTTTCCCTTGCCTCTGCAAACTGGGAAGCAACTGGTGAAGCTGGCTATGGCGTCAGCGCTCCTCTCTTTTAAAATCTCCCACTTACGTGGCGAAAGCGGGATTAGCGTGCACGTTAGAAATAGCCGGCAATGGGTGCGCATGCTCCAAGGAGGGAACTTCACAACGGTGCGCGTGCACACTTAGTGAAATGCGCGTATGTAGACGCTGTCGGTTGGGTGCGCTCGCGCTCACACGCGCGCACTTCCGCAAGGGCTGAACGCCCTGTTCTTCCCAGGCCTGCTGCCTCCGCCAGCACGCCAGCCGAATTTTACGAACCAGGGATGTCGCCCGCTCGGCGTCCCTGGTGGTAACCACCGAGGATCGCCTTTTCTGTGCGCTGGTGTGAGGCGCAGTCTTTGCCGGAGCGTGCAGGCCCGGGAGGACCTGCGGGAACTCTTTTGATAGAGAAGCCTCCCACCCACATGGGGTAAGTGGTGCATGGGAGGGGCACTAGGGTGCCAGAACTGTCTAAAATATAGCACCTGAGCAAACATGTTTGCCTGTACAATGTTATATATTGAAAACATATTTTAATATCCATATATATAACATTATATAATATTTGGTGCAGTCATATATTGTTAGAGCCTGTTGCATAGTTCTTCATACTCCACAAAGCTGTCCCCCTCTATGTAAACAGATATTCCCACCGCCTGCACTGCACAGCTACCTTAATAGTGACCTAGGGTATTAACTCCCTTCATGCAGCCTGCCTGTGCAGGAATACTTTTGGTGCAGGTGGTATCGCATTACTTCTGTGTGCAGTAATGGAGTGCAAAGAGCCAAGCTTCCCACTTCAGACATCAGTAAGACACATTATGACATTAGCATTATGCAAGTCCCTGTTGGGGGGGTGTAGTACACACTCAACCTTTTCATCCTTTTCCTATAGATTGAGGACCTCAAGTAGAAGGCCCCAGTGGCTGCACCTGCACAAGAGGAGGTGGATGGTCCAGCTGCAGGCTGGCCATATTCTCTAGCCCTATTCACCTCCAGGCCGATTCAGTAAAAGTTAACGGGAAAACAGGCACTCGGTGTGGAGCGCCCGCTCTCCCAACGCACGCCCAAGCCACCTCTCCTGGCGCTCAATTTTACAAGCGCCGGTTGTCCAAACCTGCTGACAGCCAAGGGGTAGGAAAATGGCCGCCGGTAAAAATTGAGCATCCGTTTTCTTAACCTGACCGGCTGGCACATTTAAAAATTTTTTAACATTTTTGGTTCCTCCGACTTAATATCGCTAGGATATTATAGCCGTGATCTGCAATAAGAGCCACGGCAATAAAAACATTTTCCCCCCTACCGTACCAAAAAAAAGGTGTAGTTAAATCCAATGTTAAATCCCAAGTTAGTGTGCAGTTAGTGTGACATGCAGTAGGAGTCCCTCCTGTGCATAAAAAAAACTAGCTTTTGCATACTCATTATAAAATTTGCATGCAAAAACATGACACGAGATAAATGCTCATTAGACCCTTCTTATCGTGTGTTGGGGCTAACCCAATTTGATACTCTCAGAGCAGCCCTGAAGGATGCATTCCTGGTGGAGTCATGTCAAGCCTTTCTGTAGGAGACACTGAAAGAGGCAGAGTTTAGCTAGAATCTTCCGAGGTGTCAAAAAAAAAAAAAGAGGGAAGTACTCCGAAACTACAACAGTCTGGAAATGATCACGTTTACACAATTTGTCTTGTGATGTACCTCATGCTTCCTGTAGCATCTCATCTTTTCTTCTTCAAATCAATTAATTAAGCTATTAGTTTTGTTTTTTTTTATTTTGACTGTGTTCCTATTTTCTGATAGTGTCATGTCTTGTGCCAACCAGAGCTGTAAATAATGTAAAAAAATGATGGGGTAGATTTTCAAAGGATTACGCGCATAAGATATGCGCGTAACACCCGAAAACCTACTCCTGCGCACGCCGAGCCTATTTTGCATAGGCTTGGCGGCGCACGCAAGCCCTGGGACATGCGTATGTCCCCGGGGCTTTCAAAAAGGGGCGGGACCGGGGGCATGAGGGCGGTTCGGGGACATGGCCGGGGGCATGGCGGCGGTCCAGGGGCGGGACCGAATGCTCCGGCACAGCAGCCTGTGCCGGAGGATGGCGAGCCGGAGGCAGAGGTGGGCGTAACTCAGCGAGATAAGGTGGGGGGGGGGGGGGGGGGGAGCAAAAAAAAAGTTCCCTCCAAGGCCGCTCCGATTTGAAGGTCTGGGTTAAGTATGGGGGAATACTGGAGTGAACTGGGACGGGTGTTGGTGAATTTGTAATTACAAGTAAATACACATGTAAATATTTTCAGCTGTAAATTATGTTCATTCTATATGAAATATATATATATATATATTTATTTATTTCAATTTCTATCCCAGTATTCTGGTACAATCATACCGGTTTCCAATTCTAAAACAATTTAAAATACATCATATTAAAATACCAATCAAAAACAATAACTTATTCAATAAAACATTCTAAACTACAACATAAAATGAATTAAAATTCCACATTCTAACATCTGCAGTCGGACCATCAGCCATTCATATATTTGTACTCTCCTTCTTTGTCCTGGTCTCCAAATGCGAGTTGGAATAAATATGTTTTTAAACTTCTTTTTAAAACTTGAGAAAGTTGTCTCCGATCTCAGCGCCACTAGGTAGCTCATTCCAAATGATAGGGCCGGCCAGGGACAGCGCTCGCTCACGCACTTTATTTAAATGAGCCAGTTTTGGTAATGATATTACAAGCTGCCCTTTTTACTTCGATCTTAAATTATGCTGTGAAGTCTGTAGCCGGAGAGAGGCATTTATTTAGCCATTCTTTTTTTTTTTTCCATTAAAAATTGATTTGTGAATTAAACAAAGACATTTAAACTGAATTCTAAAAGGTACTGGAAGCCAATGCAAATATTTTAAAACAGGTGTAATATGGTCGTATTTTTTTTTAAGTAGTTAGAACCTTTACTGCTGCATTTTGCAGTAGCTGCCTTTGTGTAAAATCTGGGGTTATTACCCACATACAGTATGTTACAATTACTGGGCCTGATTTTCAAAAGGATTTAAAACTGGGTTTTACATATATAAATGCACTTTACCTGCATAACTGGCCTTTCCAAAATTCCTATGGTAGTATAGTAACATAATAACATAGTAATGACGGCAGAAAAAAAAGACAAATAATCCATCCAGTCTGCCTAGCAAGTTTCTTATGGTAGTATCTGCCGTGCCGTGCAGGTTACCCCATATTTCATTTACGGGTAGCAACTGCTGTTCCGTGCAGTTATCCCCTAGCCTTATGATAACTCATAAAATTACTGCTAGCAACATTTTGAGACTTCTTGAAAAGTCAGACAGTGCGGCTTGATGTGCTTTGCTTGTGGATTTGGCCGTAGAAGTAATTCTGTGCTTTTTTCACTTATGTCTATTTATGAGTTCCCCAGACCGTAAAAGTCAGGTACTGGGTTGGTTGTCATCTAAATCTAATTCTTCTTCTTCCACTCTTGCCATCAAAGCGGAAAACTATGTAGCAGTTGCATCAAAAGCATCAAAGTTTATTGGTTAAGGGTAATAATCCCTTGCCTTCTGTTAAGGGTAGTAACTGCTGCTCCATGCAGGTTACTCCCATACTTAACAGCTCCTTGGACATAAAATTCAGGGCTCTTGTTGGTTATTGTCTAAATCCAATTCCCCTTTTTCCCCTGCTGTTGAAGTGGAATGTGCAATTGCATCAAACACAAACCACACCCACCAACACACAAATTGTGTATTCCAGTAACCTTATTTGTAAACAAAATCTAAGCAATGGTTAAACTGGTATTATTTATAGCACACCCAACTACCATCAAATTTTGTTGGACCCTTAATCCTAGGGTCACTTTGCTTTTATTTAGTAACACTTATGTTTTGTTCTTTTTTTGTATATTTTCAATAAAACCAGTCTCACAAGTTTGCTGACAAACTTCAAGTCTTAACAACTGACATATATTTCCGAAGTAGTGCTGAAAAACCAAGATTTTAACCAAATGTAAATTTACGTGCCTCCTTGTAAACCATTGTGATGGTTTACAAGGAGGCACGTAAATTTACAACGACGGTATAGAAAAGATTTTAAATAAATAAATAAATAAATAAATATCCAGTCAATTTTTAAAACATGATACTTATCGCCGAAGAATGCGTCAAAGTCCTGACACGGCCATGTTTCGAACCCCAAGGTCCTGCTTCAGGGGAATGACTTCTTCCAAACTTCTTATCTGTAACATCCATACAAATCCATAAACCGTTCCCTCAGCATATCCAAATGGCTATTCCTATGTAACCCTTTTCTTCCCGCGGTCTAGGTTCAGACTCGCACAATTCAAAAATGGCAACAAACCAGAACCTTATAAACCCCTCACCGGAAAACACGGCAACACCCTCAGTCCTCAATCAAGTCCTCTTCCAAAGGAATGATTTCTACAAGGAAAGTCTTCCACCACGTCCAGTAAATAAGTCACGCCCCTCCATTTCTTCAAAATTCTTCCACCTCATTAGTGAAGTCCTCTATTACGTCTGATCTCCTCTTTACTCTAACATTCAATAAATCTTTTAAAATATGACTCCCTCACAGCTATATATATGCGGTATATATGGCATCTTCAAAGTGGTCATCATAACGGGTGAAGTAGATTGTTCATGGCCATCACAACAGACTAATGCATTGTTCATGGCAAATATGAATGCCTCTGCCCACACGGTGGCCAGGCCATCCACGGGCTTTCGCAACCCGATCTTATACTTCCAAAAAATGTCTCCAACAACTCTCTTCTTTTCAAAGAGACATGAATTAAAAACCCACAGCAAGCTCTGCAAACCAACGGGTTAAATCAACGAATACCAGTTGATTTTCTCATTAAGGCCATCAGGGTCCGTAGAATTCAGAGTAAAAATCCAATGATATACAATTCTGGCTTAATAGGTGTGAACATCATTGGATTTTTACTTTGAATTCTATGGTTGCGCAAACAAAAGTACGCGCGCGCGTACTTTTTAAAAATCTGCCCCTATGTGTGTACCTTTGGGGCAGTTAAAAATAGAAAATTGAATCTTTGTGAGCCCCACTAATGCACACATCTGGGGACTTGTGCAGTCTATTGAAAATTGGGCAGTCTGTTTTATTGTGTATATGTCATGTGGAATTATTTTCTGGGTGCTTCGTGTTTTAACATTGTGATGTGGTTACTGTGTTATGCAAGCCACCTTGACTGCTCTCAGAAATATGGCATATAAAGACGCCACATAAACAAATGTGGCACCTGTGCCACAGAAAGTGCAGAAAGGTTAAAGGTGCTGAGAGGTGTAATGGTAAAAATGCAGGTTTCCTCTTTATGGGAGCCTTGAGGGGTTGTGAGCAGTGTGTCAGCATGAGTTGGAAGTGCCCAGGATGTGCATGGCACAAGAGGTTAATCTGGAACCAGCATAGGAATATTCCAGAGCCCTGGGTCAGCCTTGTGTCAGGAGGCGTTACCTGCCTTCTTGACAGACAAGGGGGGTTCATCCCCTGAGGGGTTCGGTTAGGGAGCAGAGAGGTGATAAAAGACCCTGAGTCTGGGGCTGTTCCAGATTGCAGGGAGAGAGAGAGTTGGATGAAGCTGCGATCCTCACCCAGGACCTCAGAAGGGAGCAGCAGGAGGGCAGGGATTTTCTCTTTAAAAAATCCCCAGAAGCCTGAGAGCAGAGGAGAAGAATTAGAGGATGCAACACAGCCTGGAATTGGGAAGTTAGGAGATAAAGACTGCATTTAACCAAGGCGGGAACTCGTCTTGCCAGGAAGCCAAACAATGCCAGTGGGAACTTGTTTTGGGGCTTAGCGGATCCTGATGCTGCACTAGAAGGATTTTTCCTTGAGCTAAACAGGACATTTGTTATTTATTTATTTGAAAGCTTTTATATACTGCGAATTGGGCAGGAACCTGACCGTCTAGGTGGTTTACAATAAAACATTCATAGTTAAAAGACAAAACAAGCAATTCATGAAAATACATCACATTTACAGTGCATCTTAATTCTACCATATATTTCGAGATTAATATGATGAAAAATTTCCTTTGGAAATGGGTTTTAAAGGTTAGCAGATATTATAGGCAGCGGTATAGAGATAGGTTTTTAAAGATTTCTTAAATTCTTTGGTACTTGCAGTTAAACCAATTTGTGAGTAATTATTTTGATAACTAAGGAGACTAAAGAGAGGATCAGACTAGGATGTGCCAAAGCTGAGGAAGTAAGATAAACAAAGTAACCAGAACTACTGTGTGTTGCTGTAAGAAGAAACTGTTACTTAAGAAGAGAAGTTAAGATTTCTAGAACTGTGATTTTGTTTGATTTCTGCATCTGCCTGAAGTGCCACTGTGACTGTGGCTGATCCTGAAGACTCTGCCGTAAACAATTTTATTATTTGGAGCACAACTGGAGCCTGGAGAGTGGTTTGTGTGTGTGGCGTGTTCTCAGCCTGGTACTGGCCCTGCAGGTTGTCCTGCCCCCAGCTCACAGCCCCGGAGGTTTATTTCCCCATCTTGTGATTTTAATTACCCCGCTCCCCGAGGCCGGGAAGGTGACCCCTGGCCTGCAGGGGGTTATAGAATAAATAAAAGAGACTTGCTGAAAGCCACATAATAAGTACATGAAAAAGATGTGATATCAACTGTACATTTTTTTTTTTAATGAGATAGTCTATGGGAGATGAAAACCTCTTATTTTCAAGAGCGTCCCCATATATATACAAGGAGGTGGAGCTTGATTCAAAGAAGCTTACAGGTGACATATTATCGTAGCAATTTTCAAAAGCCATTTACCTAAGTTGTACACTTAGCGAGGGTAAAACCCATGGATAATTCAATGGCATATATTGTAGCAATTTTCAAAAGCCCACTTATACAGATAAAGTGCATTTACACATGTAAAACCCAGTTTTAAGTCAGGCCCATAGAACATGACAGCCATGGCTGTCACAAGGGTGAAGATGTGCACATTCCTAACCCCCATTCTGGGAAAACTAAACTAACCTTGAAAACATTTACAGGGAGGTTATGTTCCCAGCTTTCCTTAATCACACAGAGGAAATGAAACATTTGTTCTTATCTTTGTACCAGGCACTCCCTGTTTTCTGGTTTCCACAATTTGTAAATGCTTGAGCCAACATTATATTTTACCCTGACATCCTTCATACAAAGAGGACCTTTTTAACAATTTCACTCTCTACTGAGAGACTGTGGGCAATTTCTTACGGTTTGCTTGAAGCATTTTCCCGCATCAGATTTTCAGGCCTAATCAGAGGAGTCAGGCACATCCTGCCTGGGGATCCTGATCAGGGTCAGGAGAGTATTCCTTCCAGTCCATTCACTGGCTGGTTGGGATTTCCCTCGAGGTTTAATTTTGGGTTTTTACACTTTTTCATGGTAGGAGCCTTGTGAGACCCGGGGCACAGGGAATCCTGTGTCTGTGGGTGCCCTTAATAAAGAAGACCTGCCCCTTCACACCCTCAACAAGGAGGGAGGCATGGTGGGGACCTGCTGCACGGAGGAACTCCGATGGTAACTTCTGTTTGAAAGGGAAGAGACTTTGATTTTTTGAGATGCAGGAGGAAGATTTTTGACTGTCGCTTCTTACCTGAGAGGATCATCAGGAGCTGCTTGTTCCTAATTGGATCTCTCTCATCTGTGATCTGGAGAACGAGGAAGAGAGAAGAAGGAGAACTAGCTAATTATGAGTAAGAACTTTTTTTGACATCTTCGAGCACACCCACCTGGAGTCTTCACCCCCGGGGAGATAGAGAGGGTTTTTGTCCCACAGCTATTTTGTCCATCTTGGGTTGGGGTTGGAGGGGTATTACTGCCAAAATAAAGGATGCCTTGTCCAATTGGAGTCTCCACTTTTTCCTCATCCACCAGAGTGGAGGTGGCCCTGGTCCCTGTAAGAACAAACTCTTGCATGGATTGAGGGAATGGACAGTGATTCGAAAGCCACTGTGGTGCGGAGGAATAAATGAGTTGTTAATGTCATTCACCCGTCTGACTTCTCAGTAAAGACTTTAATTTTTGGACCCTACATCCGAGTTTGGAGTGGTTATTGGTAGGCATGTGCATTTGTTTAAATAAAATAGACAATGGCAACAAAATTGTCTATTTTGTCTTGTTTTGGGAGTGCCAGAAAACAAAAAAAGAAAAAGATGAAATTTCATAAAAATGAGTATTTTGTGTTAGTGCACACTTACAGGACTTATTGCATGCTAACTGGATATTTGCACACACTAACTATACTAACTAAAAATGTTACCAATAAATTAAAAAGTGTCAATGGGGGGAGCAGTTTGTTAGCTAGAGGTATGATTCTGCATTCCCATTGGCTATCTCTTTAGTTACTTGTTTATGTTGCCAAGGTTGCAAGGTGGTGTTTGTGGGAGGATGGCCAGGGCCTAGTAACAAATGTAAGAAAACAAGTGATATAATAATATCATTAAGTTCTAGTTAGCAAAAGCATGTAATACAATTCGGAGTCAGTAAGTATATTTTTAATTTGTCAATCCCTTTGAATTTTAGGAAAGGATCCTGACATTTTGGGATAAGCATACTTTGAATTCCCCTGGTGTGTATCTGGGAGTTAGGGGGGGGGGGGAGTGACAGGGGAACTGACTGAGGTGAATGAATGGGGTGATAGGTTGGAGAGAGAGACTGGTTAGGGTGATGACTGGTGAGAAAGAGATGAAAGAGGCAGCCTGGTGTGTGTGTGTGTGTGTGTGTGTGTGTGTGTGTGAGACTGGTGAGAGGGGGGGGTGACAGTATGGTGTATCAAGTGGGGGAGATAGACTGGTTGAGGTGGTGACTGGTGAAAGAGAGGTAGCCTGATTCATGGGGAGTGACTGGGGTACTGTATAGAGTGACAGAAAGGGAGACTGGTGAGAGGGGGAGTGACTGGAGTGACTGTATGGGGTGACAGGTGGGGGGAAAGAGATTGGTTCAGGAGGTGACTGGTGAGAGAGATGCAGCCCGGTATGTGGGGAGGGGGGGGGGGGTGAATGGTGAGAAGGGGAGTGACTGGGGTAGCTATATAGGGCGACAGGTGGGAGAAAGACTTAGTGGGGTGGTGACTGGTCAGAGAGAGAGGCAGCCTGGTATATGTGGGGTGACTGGTGAAAGGGTGACTGTATGGGGTGACAAGTGGGGAAGAAAGACTGGTTGCGATGGTGACTGGTAAGCGAGAGGAAGCCTGTTGTGTGTATGTGTGTGGGGGAGGTGACTAGTGAGAGGGGAAGTGACTGGGGTGTCTATATGGGGTGATGTGGGAGAGGCAGCCTGGTGTGTGTGTGTGGGGGTAACTGTGTGGGGTGACAGATTACCGACCACACACACCAAGCTACCTCTTTCTCACCAGTCACCACCCCACCCAGTCTCTATCCCGCCCGTCATCCCATACATTCACCCCATTCACTTCCCCAGCAAAACAGAGCCCACAGTTCGGAAACCCTACGCACAGAACACCGACCTCAAGTAAGTAACGTCAAGAAGAGGCTACGCAGTGTTTGAAAGGTGGGTCCTGCCAGAAAATCCAGAACCACATTAAGACTCCACAAGGGTACCGGTCACTGCAAGGGGGGACAATGATGCTTCACCCCTTTTAAGAACTGGGCCGCATCTGAATGGGCCAATAAGGGTTCACCATTCACCTGACCTCAGAAACAGGCAAGAGCTGCCACCTGTACCTTCAAGGAATTAAGCTCCAGGCCCTTAGGAAACCCATCCTGCAAAAAATCCAAACTGAGTGAGATTTTAACCGAATGAGAATGAACCCCTCATTCCTTACACCAAGCCTCAAACACTCACCAAACCCAAACATAGGCTAAGGAAATGGAGAACTTTCGTGCTCGAAGCAAGGTGGAAATCACAGCAGTGGAATATCCACGCTTCAGCAACCAAACTCTCTCAAGGGCCAAACAGTAAGATAAAATTAAGTCGGATCTGTGAGAAGAATAGGCCCCTGCCATAGCAGGTCCCTGTGGACCACTAATCAGAGAGAAGAGTCCACCAGGAGCCTTTGCAGATTTGCATACCACAATCTCCTGAGTCACCACTAGAAGCACCAACTCCATGTGTCTCTCGATCCTCTGAATCATTCTGCCCAACATGGGCCATGGTAAAAAGGCATATAGAAGTTTGCCTTCCGGCCACTCCTGCATGAGGGCATCGATGCCCAAAAACATCATAAGAACATAAGAACATGCCATACTGGGTCAGACCAAGGGTCCATCAAGCCCAGCATCCTGTTTCCAACAGTGGCCAGGCAGCGAACAATCCAATCCAGGGTCTAGACCAGGGTCAGGGCGGGCAACGAACAATCCAATCCAGAGTCCAGACCAGGAACAAGCCACAGGACTAACCGACACAGAGGAACTCAGAAGACAGACCAGGAGGCAGGGGAACACACAGAACAAAGCAAGCAGCACAAGAAATAGGATAAAAAGCACCTACTCAGAGCCCGTTGCTGAGGCGGAGCACTGCTGAGAAAATGCCGCTTAAATATTTATTTATTTATTTATTTAAAAAGTATTTGTATACCGTTTTTTAAAAAAGGAATTTTATCAAAAACGGTTCACAGATTTAAAACAAAAATAAAATAATCAAAATAAAATAGAATTTTTAAACTTTACATAAAAATAGGCAATAACTAGACAGGATGCTAGTATATAAGATTTAAAATATAAAAGTTTGCGGCCATATCTGCTGCTCTTGATTCTTCTGCATGAACGTCCGGTGGGAGCACTCGTCATGGCGGGAAGGAGGGGCCAAAATGGAGCATGCTTGACATCGCGCATCCTCCCTGAAGGAACCGCTGTTGCTGTCGACGGCCATTGCTGCGCCGCGGAGCTGCTCAGAGCCGTTAAGGAACAGGCTGTTTATTAACAATATGAACGCATGGGCATTATTCTCTCTGTAATGCATATCTTTTTGGGCATTATTTTTGTAATAAAGCCTAGCTTCTGTGCTCTCTGTGTTTGGCAGTTCCTGCATTTTCTGTCCTGCCTCTGGATGATTCACTGCTGCTTACAATATTGCCTCCAGATAAGTCTTCAGACTTTGCAATTTTTTAACATGTATTTCTGTATACTCTGAAAGTATACTGCGGATTGAGTTTTATATTCTTTACTTTTTTCAATGCTCTTCAGACTGCAAGTATTGGTTTTCGCTAATACAATAAATATGAATGGGAAGCTACCATGAAACCTCATGTTTTGCTGAGTAATTCAAATAATAGAAGTTAAATAATGATAACCACAAAGACTGATATTGCAAGAAGAGAGTTGTAAATCTAAATCTAAATTATTTTAATAAACAAGAAATAAATAAAAATCATTCAATCAACCAGAATCCAGTTTACTAACCCAATAGGTAATTATGCCTGTCTGGTGTCTCATAAAAGAACTCAGTGCATCATGAGTAGTCCATGAATGCAAGGTGGACAGTAAAATCATTTGCTAGTAATTGTCCAGAAATATTTGTTTTTATAATTGCTATAGTGAAATATGTGTCCAAAAATACCAAGGCAAAATTTATTGTGCACTTTTAACAAAAAGCAAAACAGTAAATAATCTATAAAATATACCCCATAAGTAAAACATCTTAAAAATCATGTACTCTTCCACATAGTTCCTTTGCATCTCAAATTCTCCTATCCAGAAACATAGGATAGATATTCAAAATTGGCCTTGTAAGTAAATTAGCCGATTAGAACTAATCTGATTAAATTATGATGTATATTCAGTGACATGGCAAAGCTGCTGAATGTGTGTATATGTGCACCCTTTGCTGACAAATTTAGACCTGTTCTATAGGGCATCTAAACTTAGACATAAACATCTCCGGCTAACTCACTATCAGTAATTAGTGGTGTAAGTTATAAGGCTAACTCATTCCATCCCCAATCTGCCCAGTACACATCCAGTTTTTGTGTGTGTAACTTTTAGCTATATAAGGGACTTTTACGGCTAAGCGGTGGCCATTGAATGTAGATGCATATTCAGCAGCTGCTACTTAGCTGCATAAGTCCCATTTATCTGGATAAATAGCGCTGATCATGCTTTGAATATTGGGCCCATTGTGTCCAGATCATCCCTTCTGTTACAGACTACCCACAATGGGTTTGTGTGGCATGATGCATTGAGTTGTCACCGTAGATACTAGATAGGCAAGGAACTGTAAGTGCAAAATGTTTTCTGTAAAACAAGGCCTACACGTGAAAAACCATGCAAAATGCCCTGAAATGCACAAAAATACTAACATGAAAACATTGAGTGCCTTTCTACTGTCTCTGTAACAACTAGCGCATTATTGCGACCTCTCATGCTCACCTCCTTTTTCCCTGCACCGTCAATCATTGGGAGAATGGCGGACTCTGCCAACCAACGCCGACTTCCCTGGCATCCCCGGGGCAGCGTGGGTGCTGCCGACCGCCATCTTACTTCTGGCATCACCTAAGCGCGCGCGCAGGGCCTCCTTATGAATATGTCATAGCGGGAACCTCAGGGATGATGACGTCAACACCGCTAGTGTACTTATACGGACTCACCCATTGCTAAGACGAGTTAGCAAGGAGTTCTCTCGCTTGTTAAATCCGCTCTACTTGGATCTTCTGTTCCAGATTTTCCTTCGGGCAATTGGACGCTCTGAGTACCCGCTCCTCGGGGGCTCCTCTGCGTCTTGGCTGTCCGCTCCTCGGAGGGCCCTCCTGCCTGGGACATCCTGACCCGCTCCTCGGGTATATCTACTTGGACTTCCTTGTGTGAGTACATTCTCCAACTTCAATCATCTCTACTGAAGATTTCACGGCGTACCCCATTCCTCGGGCCACTACTGTTCTTCAGCCCATTTACTCTACGCTATCTGTGCCTCAGGATACTCCATCTCCTATACTGTGTCAATGGCCTTGTTCCTGTAACACCGACCTCTGCCTCTTTGACTTCTACAGTACAGTTTCCTCGGCATACCCTGTGCTGCGGGCCAGTACTGGATCTGCCATCAGAGGTATTACATCAACCTATAGGAATTCCAGGGTGTACCCCGCGCTGCGGGCCATTACCAGGAACTTCGTATATGCATCATCATCCTGACCACTGTATTTATTAAGACTGTTTATTTACATTCCCTGCTCCTCGGGACGTGTTCTATCTTTCTCCTTAATAAAGTCTCTCTCACAGCTGTGTCCTACGTCGCTGAGACCATGCCTACCGACGGTGAGGCCCACGGGGCTCCTCCAGATGGGCGGAGACATCTCTCACCTAGGTACGGGGTTCACCAATTCATCAAAAGCATAACATGCATCACGTCACACCAGTAGTAATCTGCAACTCACAAACGTTTGCTAAAGTTCTCAGTGAATGAGGTGTTGCCTTGCAGAATCATGCAAAGCAGCTCATTAATTCAGACTCAAGCGAAAACCAGCGCACAAAGACATTTTCACATGCTGGTTTGCAAAAAACCCGAACCACACCTCTTTGTAATAGATTAGTAAATTGGTTTCCTGTCTTTGAATGATTTCCAAAGGGAAGAAGGCTTATGAGACCTGTGTGTGTCCCCCAATAACTTTTGTGTTTAATGTTATATCCACATCAAATTTTCAGGAGATGTCAAGGTCAAAGGGGACCCTAACGGGTACTTTGTATTTGATCCATGTATATGAGTCTCCCAGAAAGCAGACTACATTGGTTCTGCTTGGAACTTCGTGTTTGGTTTGATTTGTATTTGTTAAAATAATTTCTATTTAGATATATCACTCCCTTCTCTAAATGAAAGCTATGAGTAATAACCAGGGTATTAGAAAAAGGAACTAAATTCATAGCAGTTGTCTTTGGCAGATAAGGCCTTCAGGGCACACCTACTCTGCCAGAGGAAAATACCATGAGTGGAACATTTCTTCTACTTTTCATATTTCATATCTACAGTGATAACTTGCATGAACTAAAAAGTGTTGTAACTCGGTGGAGAAAAAGTGAGCAAAGGGGACAAAGTGCACACACTCTGTAAGAATCTCCTCGTCACATCTTCCATTGCACTGCAGGCAATGGATTCCTATTGGCTTTCATTTTATCTAGCATTGAAGAATTAATGTCTGGGGCATCCAAGCAGGAATCTGAACCTGTGAATCCCCAGACCACACAGGTGGTTCTCTGCACTCACCACCAGAGCAAGGACTCTTTTTAATAACAAATATTGTAGGTAATGGAGAGGAAAGGGAGAGGGAAATATTTATAGCAAACAGGAGGTCCGTTGAGTACTAACCTAACTCGGGCACACTTTGTATTTTACCCAAACTCTCATGCACACTGAACATGATGGCATAATAACAGACAGTGCTTCAGTCATTGCAGAAAATGCACCAATTGGTAGAAATGATCTGTGGGTTAGAAAGGTACATTTTGTCCTTCCAATGTACGGTAGCGAAGTATGAGAAACCGAAGATCAGCAGCTAATCTTGTCAGATACTAGAGTGGGTGGATATGGTCTTTTTGGTCTAAATACTTTGATGCATATCCCATTTCCATTACTATATTTACCAAAAGAAGGATAAGAAATTCAAATATTGTAGAAAGATAATATTTTCTTTGGAGACTGAAACCCAAAATACCATGGGTCCCGGGGAGTTTCTTCTCTGGGGTCTAGCCTGTCGGAGCCAGTGGTCACAGGTGGAAGCTGAATGCATACACTATGACGTGGAGAGGTTTTGGAAAGACACAGGCCCAGAGGTCCGCATGTACGGGGGAAAGGGTGATCCCTGTGAATTCAGCTGTGCGGTCAGCGGTGCATGCTTTTAGCAAAGCCAGGAAAATCCAGTCAGCAGAATGGGCTCTCGACTAGGGCATGCATTCCACACTGGAAAACCAAATTTCTTTCCGAAGCAATGTCCCTGAAAGCAGATGAAATAAAAAAGGTCCACGAAGCTTATACAAAGAAAACGAACAATTCGATTCAGAATTTTGTTCTCTGTGTCTGTGCACCCTGAGCTCTGTTGGACCTAACGGTCAGGAGACATTCCTCTTTCTCTCTTATTGGCTGACCCCAATGCATTTCAGTGGAGGATTCTAGAAACATCTCCTTTTTCCTCTCACAAGAGGGTTTCTCCATTTTTGTGTCTTATGGGAGAAGTGCTGGGTACTGCTGGCCCCCGAGTCCGTGCATCAAGAGCCATCAGCACACGTTGACACGCATACTGTTGTTTTTTTCCACGAACATGGCTTTCTTACCCATGTTAGCCACCTCCAGCGCAGACTGGTAGGAAGAGAGATGGGAACATGAAGGTCCCACTGCTAATCGTTTCCTGTGAGAATATATTAGTCAGCAGAGCAGGTGTAAGATGAAAACCACAGCTCCCGTCTCCCCAGAGCATGGGTATTTTAAGAATGGAGATATTTGCTCGTGGGATTCAGTGGTTTTTTATAAGTTTACCGTAACTCTTCAGGGTTTGCTGGTCAGAAACAAAATAAAAACCAAAACGGAAGCCAACCTTTCTATTATTTTAGGAAGTGCCATGCAGCGCCTAAAGTATTGAAGTGAAAGCACCAGGGGGAACCAGCTGTCTATTACCTCTAGGTCCACAGGACTCGGCGACCTGTGATTAAATTGGGGAGAGGAAGGAGGATTAGGGGAATCTTCTCACGTACATCCAAACTCCTAGGGAAAATCCCCAGGCTTTCCAGAGAGCTTAAAAGCCTGCACAGAATAGCAGCACAATGAAGTCTTAAGCCCTGGGGATTCATGCACCACAAAATGAAGTTCCTTTCTCGGCTCAGTTTGTTTCTGCTCTGTCCAGGAGCGGGCTGGGACCACGCACACAGGTGGCTGGCCGGCGCGCAGAGATTACTTCTGCTCTGGAGGAGCAGTAAGTACTAAAATAAAAAATTTGGGGATAGTTAGGGTAGGTTTAGGGGAGGAGAGGGGAAGAGGGAGGAAGGTTAGATAGGGGGGTAAGGAAGTTGCCTCCCAGTCCGCTCCTTAATTGGAGCGGACTGGGAAGGAACTGGGGGAGGCCCGATTGCGTCACTGCACGTATTTTGTGACAATTCCCCTCCCCCTGAGCGCCGCCTGCACCGGCGCAGCGCGGATTTTACAATCCAGCCCGCAAGTGTGCGCAGCCTTCGGATTTTATAACGTGCGCGTGCTGGCGTGTAACGCGGTATAAAATCGGGGCATCCGTGCGCGGCGCACCGGGAACCGCACGCACCTGGACGCGCGCGCGTCGCTTTTAAAAGCGACCCCCTTGGGGGAGGGGCATTGTGAGAAAAATAACTGAGAGAAATCTGAATTTCCCTCTGCAGCTCTCCCTCACGTTCTCCTTTTGCTCAGAGGCCACCTGAAGATGTAACCAGGATATCTCTCTCTAGTGTGTCTCTCTGGTGAAAGCTGTTAGTGCAGCTGTGTTTGAAAAAGGTTTGGACAAGTTCCTGGAGGAAAAGGTGGAGTTTCAGAAATCCCCTGCTTATCCTTGGGATAAGCAGCTTGGACTCGATCTACCCCCTTGGGATCCTGCCAGGTACTTGCGACCTGGATTGGCCACTGCTGGAAACAGGATGCTGGGCTTGATGGGCCTTTGGTCTGACCCAATACGGCATTCATATGTCGGTATGTTCTTGGGATAGATTGCAATGTTGTGATGCAATAGAAGCCTTGGTTAATGGCCTGAGTAATTTATGTCATGCTTTTTGCTGAGAGAGTGTTGGTGTTTGATTTGCATTGCCTGCTATGATTCACATCAGTAAAGGATCTTGTGGCTCTCACTGAATGAACTGTTACACTTCTGTCTGTGGGAATCTTACCCTCACTGCTCATTTCCTTTCTGTAAGTCTTTCTCTGCAGGTGTCCCTTTTCAAGTGACAAGTCATCGCAGGATGATCTTGCTGTGAACAGTTTGGGCTGCGCCGGGACCTGGATAAGCCAAGCAGACCAAGGTCTGCTCTCCGACTCTTTAAAAGAAGGGTGGCGTTTAAATTCAGCTGGGACACAGCCAGCATCACTGCGGAGATCCTGGGGAAAGTGACGCGAGAACCTTCTCCGCTGTGGTTCAGAAGTCGCTCCCCACCCCCCCTCCGCGGAGAAGGGGAGGGGGGGGGGGGCGGAGGCAGTGAGATGGCAGTGCCATGCATGAATGGCTGAAGGCTTAGATGAGCATTGGCAGCAAAAGGAGCTGCCAGTCTGCAGTTAACGCACGACGGTCCTCCTTCTGCGCAGGGGGCGAGCAGCCACCTCGGGGGTGTGCGGTCGCCCCGGCCATGGGCAGCTCGGCAAGGCGCTCTCTGAGGCCAATGAGGTGCCTGAAACTTATCACCAGTATCTGGGTGGCGGTGCTCTGCCAGCTGACGGTGCTTCTAGCGCAGCCCGGTACGTATGTGGCTTTGTTTTTCTGATTGTAGACAAGAACGGTGTCGCCTTGCGCTGTCTTCCTTTTGTTAGACGGAAACGTTCTGAAAATGGAAAAAGAAATAGACACATATAGTAAAGTTAGAAAAGATCAGGAAAATAAAAACACAGATCTTTAAAAAGCAAAACAAGAGACCTTAAAATGTTAGACTGTAAGTCTGAAATTTACTACATTTTACTTGTATTATTTTTCGGTTGAGTTTGGATTTAAAAAAAAAAAATACAAAGCAAAAACTGATGCAGCCTAATACCCAGGGAACCTGGGTTTGATTCCCAGATCTGGCTTTCGTCCCCCTAGGGTGGTGGTGGTGGGCAGAGTGAGCGCTCACAGCCCTGGGATGGAGGGAGGAAGGCCCGGCCATCCTGAAACGGCCACACCTATTGGCTCACTGGCTCATGATTCAGGGGGTTTCCATGGTCCTCCCTACTGAGCTGCAAGACTCCTGCTGTGGTGGCTGGGCTGGATGGGAAGGGGGGTGCAATGAGTGTGTGTGTGTGGGGGGGGGGGCTCCTGGGTAGTTACGAATGAAGGCATCATGGATTTGGGCTGAAAGCTCAAAGTAGCTGGAAAAAACCCCGGTGCCTCCTAAATCTTTGTCGGTCCCTCGCAATGAGTTTGCCAGTTAGCTGAGCGCACTCGGGTTTTCTTCCCCGTGGCTCCATCTCTTTCCTGCGTGACCCCATCGCCCAGAATAGGAGACCCCCTCCTCGGGAAAGAGAAAACCTGTGAAAGAGGACCAGAGACGTGTGTGGAAAGCTGCCAGTGCCCTTCTGGGGGGCCGATCCCACTGCAGCGTACGCTTAACTAGCTCTGCCTGGAAAACCTGGGCTGTAGGCGCTGGAGGGGGAAACTAGAAGGATATGATCTGGGGTGAGCCTTTCTTGTTTAATAATTGTCACTAGTGAAGGAGCTGTGGCAGGGAGCATTAATATGGTATGAAAACCCCTGGTGGGTTTTTTTTTTCTCTAGCCTGTACCAATTTCACAATCCTAAGGTGTAAAAAAGAATGTTTTGCCGGGAGTCCTAATGGCGAAGGACCCAATGCTTCCTCTCATTTCCTGTTCAATGGAAAACCCTCTGCTACATCTGGGTAACGTACGCTATAAATGCTCCGGTTCATGAAGGGACGCTTTCTAAATCTGCACATTTCTCTCCCAGGGATCAGTCTGCTCAAGGCGGTGAACAATTAACCCCCCCCCTCCAAAAAAAAAAAAGGAAAACATCTGCCATACAAATAGAAACCCCTCCCCCACCATCAACCTTCCCTCACTCCCAAAGCAACCAGAAATGGGGAAAAATGAAATTTGGGCTGGTGAAGCCTCCCTTGGTTTTGATATGGGGAAGTTTTTTACTTTAAAGGATTGATTCATGGCTCCGTTATGGCAGCGGAAGGACAGCGAGCGGAGAACCCAGAGAAGCAAGGGTTTGAGTCCCGCCTGCTCTCACAGATGCTCCTCGTGGCCTTTGGACAAGCCTCTTCCCCCCTCTGTTGCTTCAGGGACAAAGTTAGACTGGAAGTTCTCTTCAGCAGGGAAACGTCTGACAAGAACCTGAACTGTAACTTGCCTTGAGCTCAGATTTGCAAAACTTGGGCTCGCGGCAAAGTGACAAAGCGTTCAATAATCTCCCGCCTCTCAGGCCACGGCTGAAAAGCAGCTTCTGCCAATAAGATCCCCGATCGGGAGACCCGCCCCCCCCCCCTGACGTCACTGATGTCAGTGCCGGCCGTTAAACGGCGCCAGAACACCAGGCGTCGCGCGCCGTGCGTCGCGCACCGAAGGGGCACCCCACTTTGTGCACCCCTTCGTGCAATCCGTAGTGCTAGTTCTAGTTAATATCTTTGCAATCGGCTGTCTCTCATTTTTGTTTAATATGCAATCCTGTTATACTTTTTGCTCAATTGTTAAAAGTATTGCAATTTGAACTGTTATGATGGCTTTACAGAATGACGGTATATAAAACCCAACAAATAAATCAATAAATAAATAAGGCTGGCAGTGTTTCTGGACAGGCCCGGCTCTCTTTGGCTGTGAGGTGCTCCGTCTGCACCTTCGGCTGGGAGGCTTTCAGGTTGCAAGTAACCCATTCAGGGAGGCACCCTTGACACATGAAAAGTGAGCTCTGAGTACAAAGTGTGCCTTCCCTGGAACGGCTGCGGCAGACCATCTGGTGAGGGCCCGCATGCAGTCTCAACTGTTAACACCTTGTGTGCAAATAAGAGATACTGCAGTCTTCGAAATTTCAACCCAGCAGGGCAACAATTTCAATGAAATAAACTTTGTCAGGAGGCTGGTGGATAGCTCACCGGGGGAAACCTCCGAGCAGGGGGGGACCTCAGGGCATCGGATGAATGCGGGTTATTCCTGACGTCGCAGTGAGGCCAGTGTAATATGGCACTCTACGCCTAGCTCATCATTTTATACCTGCTTTAGCAGACCTTCTTCTGAGCTAAGCTTTGCTCAGGATTTAAGGATTTTAGGGCTCCTTGCAAATCCCACTCAAGTCAAGGGGTCACCCATGACGGCAGGCACTGTATTAAGACCCTGAAGTGCTTGACACACTTTTCTTTCATGTTGGAAATTTAACTCCTGGATCCGAGATGACACAAGATGCCAGCCATGAAACTACTGCCAAACAAAAGTAATGATGTTTCCATGCTTTGTTTTAAATTTTAAAAAAATGAGCTTTATAATAGAAACGGTAATTTGCAAGGCTGAGGTCTTTCCTGTGGGTAAAGCCCCTCGTGGATTAAAGGATGACCACTGCTGCTGGGGTTACCGCTGGCCAAAGCAAGAGGCCTTCCTCGTCAGCCCTTCATCAACGAGGAGGACTGTGGTCACCTGAACAGCCACCCCGCGGGGGGGGGAGTAAAATGAATGAACGCAGACGTCATTCCCGTCCTCCAGCCTTTAGGGATCCACAGTGTTTATCCCCTGCCCCTTTGAATTCCTTCACAGTTTTAGTCTTCACCACCTCCTCTGGAAGGGCATTCCAGGCATCCACCACCCTCTCCGTGAAGAAATACTTCCTGACATTGGTTCTGAATCGTCCTCCCTGGAGTTTCAATTCGGGACCCCTAGTTCTAATGATTTCTTTCCAAAGGAGAAGGTTTGTTGATTGTGCATCATTAAAACCTTTCAGGTACCTGAAGGTCTGTATCCTATCTCCCCTGCGCCTCCTCTCCTCCAGGGTTGTACATATTCAGATCCTTCAGCCTCTCCTCATAAGTCATTTGATGGAGACCCTCCCACCATTTTGGTCGCCCTGCTCTGGACCGCCTCCATCCTGCCTCTGTCCATTTTGAGATTTGGTCTCCAGAACTGAGCACAATAGGAACTGGATTTTCTGGAACCCGAGAAGCTAGGAACAGAACTGGGATTGCTGGTACAACTGGGGCTGGAGCAGCCCCCATGCGGAGCTACTGGAACCGGAGTCATCGATGCCAGAACTGGGTTTGCTTGTGACAAGCCATCGAGCCCTAGGGGAGCCTCGATGGCTTTCCCCGTTGGCTTTCCCCGAAATCGGAGCGGCCTCGGAGAGAACTTTCCTTCCAGCCCCCCCCCCCCCACCTTCCCCTCCCTTCCACTATCTAACCCGCCCCCCCAGCCCTAACTATCCCCCGCCCACCTTTATTTTTTTATTTATGCCTGCCTCCGGGCAGGCGTAGGTTGCGTGCGTCGGCCGAGTGCTGGCACGCGATTCCCGGGCCCAGCGGCAGTGGAGAGATGCCCATGCCCCGCTCCCGGACCGCCCCTCCCCGCCCACACCCCACCCATTTTTTCGAGCCCCGGGACTTAAACGCATCCCGGGGCTTGCGCCATCGCCAGGCCTATGCAAAATAGGCTCGGCGCGCGGAGGAGCAGGTTTTCGGGGTTACGTGCGTAACCCTTTTAAAGTCCACCCCATATGTTTCAGTGCACACAAATATTTCCAAGAAAATGCTTACCTTCTCTACCTATTTTAAAAACATACACCTGTATAATTTAGGTACATAAAAAAATATAACAAGTACGCATACTAACACCGATTTATATGTGGAGGAAGGTATTTTATAAAGTATGTATGTATAGGGGTGAATTTTCAAAGAGTTATGCGTGAAAAAAATTAGCATATATGCACATAGGTAGCCTGTACTGCATAATCAGTATTTTATAAACCTTAAAAGTATGTGCATAAAAATATGTGAAAAAAGGGGCGGAGCCAACAGTTACACGTGTAAGTTGCTATTGTAAAATTTTAAGAGACTAACGTGCATACATTTGGCAACTTACCCGTATAATTTTACACCTGCTAACTATGCGTGATTGATATAAGACTTGTTTATGGTGGACTATTGGCTGGGTGGGAGGTCTGGGTGAACTGGGGGGAGTTCTCGATGACTTGGAGAAGGACTGGGCCAACTGGTGGAGGAACTGGAAACTGGTAATTTCAATTGCGCCGCACATGTTTTAAAATATACTGATTTAACATGCATAAATCAGGTTTTACACGAGTAATCCTACGCGTATATTTTTTAAATTAGATGGACAAGTACACACGTTCAACGCGATGAAATACTCGCTTCCAACGCATTGCATAAGCTCATGTGTAAGCACACATACACGCGTATGTTGGGGGGTACACTTCTGTGTGTTTCATAATACACAAGTAACCAAGATGTACAGGGGTAGATTTTCAAAGGGTTACGCGCGTAACCATTTAAACCCCTCCCTGCGTGCGCCGAGCCTATTTTGCATAGGCTCGGCGGCGCGCACAAAACCTAGGATGCGCATATGTCCCTGGGCTTTGAAAAAGGGGCGGGAAGGGGGCGGGGTCATGGGCAGGGCACTGGTCCGGGGGTGGTCCAGGGGTGGGACTGAGGCCTCTGGCACAGCGGCTGTGCCGGGGAATGGCGCGCCGGCAGCCGGCCGGTGTGCGCAAGTTATGCCTGCCAGAGGCAGGCGTAACTCCTTGAAATAAGGTAGGGGGGATTTAGGTAGGGCTGGGGGGGTGGGTTAGATAGGGGAAGGCGGGGGGAGCGGAAGAAAAGTTCCCTCCGAGGCCACTCCGATTCCCGTGGAGGGAACGGGGAAAGCCATCGGGGCTCCCCTAGGATTCAGCGCGCGCAAGGTGCACAAGTGTGCACCCCCTTCTGTGCGCTGACCCTGGATTTTATAACATGCGCACGGTAGCGCTCACATGTTATAAAATCGGGTGTACATTTGTGCGCACCGGGTAGCGCGCACAAATGTACCCCATGCGCGCTCGTTTAAAAATCTGCCCCACAGGTTATGAAATGCTGTTGTGGGTCTCTGCAAGGCCATATATGTGCATGCATAGGGCTGAATGGAATTGTTTGAAAGTTATCCTCATGCCGTTCTGAAAATCCTCTCTCGCACACATATTTGAAAGCGGCAGTTTACCGATATCACTGCCGGTTCATCTGGACCTCCAGCTCACCTAGACCCTCTAACACTTCACCCTGAGCTCCCATCAGTTCCCCCAGATCTCCTGCCCCAAAACCGTAGACACGTCTGATGTCACCTGCGTGAATCAATTGGCAGGTGAATGAATACGTTTAGTAATGTGTACAATAAAGCAAGTACTGCATGTACTCCTGACCTGGAATGCCTTACCCCGCCCCTTTTTTTTCCCATGGTAAATTATGCACATGTACTCTCGACATTTATAACCTAGTAATGACGGCAGAAAAGGACTTCTTAAGGGCAGTAACTGCTGCTCCGTGCAGTTAGCCCCAAGCCATAACCCATAAAAATTGCAACTAGCAACATTTTTTACTAGGTGATGAGCTGCTTGACATGCGTTGCTTATGGACTTGGCCATAGAAGCCGTCCTGTGCTTTTTCCCTTATGTCTGCGTATCAGTACCCCGGACCATAGAAGTCTGGGCCCTCTTGGTTATTGTCTGGATCTAATTTCCCTTTTTCCCCTGCCGAAATGGAGAGCAATGTTGCAGTTGCATTAAAAACATCAAGGCTTATTGGTTAAGCCATGTCTTCCACTAAGGGTAGTAACTGCCGCACCAGCAAGTTACACCCCCTACACACTTTTCTTCATTTCCGTCCTCTAGCCTTTAGACACCACAGTGTTTATCCCTTTGAATTCTGTTTTCGTCTTCACCACCTCCTCTGGAAGGGCATTTCCGGCATCTATCACCCTCTCCATGAAGAAATATTTCCTGATGGTTTTGAGTCATCCACCCTAGAGTTTCATTTCATGACCCTTAGTTCTATTGTTTTCTTTCCAATGGAAAAGGTTCAAAGTTTCTGCCTCATTAAAACTTTTTAGTATCTGAAGGTCTGTATCAAATCACCCCTGTACCTTCTCTTCCAGGGTGTACATATTCAGAACCTTCAGCCACTCCTCATAAAGCTTCTGATACAGACACCACAGCATTTTGGTCACCCTTCTCTGGATCGCCTCCGTCCTGTCTTTATCTTTTTTCAGATATGGGTTCCAAAATTAAACACAGTAGTCCACGTGAGGCCTAACCAAGGACCTATACAAGGGCATTATCACCTCCTTTTTCTTACTGGTTATTCCTCTCTATGCAGCCCAGCATTCTTCTGGCTTTAGCTATCACCTTGTTATTTGCCTTCGCCATCGGCAGATCACCAGACACTATCTCCCCAAGATCCTTCTATTGGCTTGTACACATCAGTCTTTCACCCCATCACATACAGCTGTTTTGGATTACCGCACCCCACATGCATGACTCTGCACTTCATGACACTGAATCCCAGTTGCCAAATCTTCGACTAATCTTCATGCTTTCTTAAATCATTTTTCATTCCCTCTACTCCTTGAGGCATGTCCACTCTGATGCAGATCTTAGTGTCATCCACAAATAGACAAACTTTACCTTCTATCCCTTCTGCAATGTCACTCACAAAGATATGGAACAGAACCGGTCCCAACACCGATCCCCGTGGCACGACACTTAACACAGTTCTTTCTTCAGAGCAGATTCCATTTACCATTACACGCTGTCTACTATCAGTCAACCAGTTTGTAATCCATGCCACCACTTTGGCGCTCACACCCAAGCTTCTCGTTTTATTCACAAGCCTCCTGTGTGGGACTGTATCAAAAGCTTTGCTGAAATCCAAGTACATCACATTGAGGGCTCTTCAATCGAGCCAATTCTCTAGTTACCCAATAAAAAAAAAATCAATCAAATTTGTCTGAAAGGACATTCCCTTGGTGACTCTATGCTGCCTCGGATCCAGCAACCCACCCGATTGTAGATAGTTCACTATCCTTTCCAGCCTCTTTTCTGCTACCACTCTTGTGAAGCAGGACCACCACCCCTCTTCTCCAGTCATGCAGCACCCACTCCCATTTCCAGAGATCTATTGAACAGGTCCTTCAGCGGACTCGCCAGCACATCTCTGAGTTCCCTCAGTATCTGGGAATGTATCTTAACTGGTCCCGTGGTCTTGTCCACTTTCAGTTTGCCTAGCTCTTCGCATACATTCTCTTCTGTAAACGGAGTTGTGTCTGTCCCATCCCCATCTACGGTCTTGTCAGCCAGCAACTGTCCTTCTCTAGGGCCTTCTTTAGTGAACACCGAATTGAATTATTTGTTTAATATTTCCACCATTTCTTCATCTCTTCACACAGTGCTCCTTGTCACCTTTGAGTTTCACTATACCACTTCTGGCCTCTCTTCTTTCTCTGATATATCTGAAAAATATTTTGTCACCTCGCCATACCTCTTTGGCATTCCTCTCTTCCACTTGATGTTTTGCTTTTCTTATTTCTTTCTTTGTCTCCCTCAGTTTTAACAGATATTCTTCCTTGTGTTCCCTGCTTTTAGGATCCTTTACATTTCTTGAATGCTGTTCTTTTTGCCTTTATTTTTTCATTCACCTCCTTATAAAACCAGATCAGTTTCTTTTCCCTCTTGTTTACTTTTCTAACATATAATTTGGCCAATTGTTGTTTCACCTCACCTATTTTCTCCCAGTCTTCCAGTTCTTCCTTCCATTTTGACAAAGTCCATGTTTGTGAACTTCAAGACTTGGGTCTTCATGTGACTTCTCTGTACCCTATTTGTGATATCGAACCATACTGTTTGATGATCACTGGTGCTCTAGTGAGCCTCTACCTGAACATTAGAGACATTATCCCCATTTGTGAGCACCAGGTCGAGTATCACACCCTCCCTCATGGGATTCATTACCATTTGTTTGAGCAGAGCCCCTTGCAAGGCACCACTATCTCTCTACTTCTTGTAGATTCCGCAGAAGGGATACTCCAGTCCACATCCAGCAGATTAAAATCTCCAACGAGCAGAACTTCACCCTTTTTTCCCACCTTTTGGATGTCTTCGATGAGTTCTCAGTCCAGTTCTTCTGTTTGAGTCAGTGGCCTATAGATCACACCAGTAAAAATGGAAGCACCATCTTCTTTTTTTTTAGGACATGCTCAAGGCTTCTTCTCTACCTCACATCTGTTGCAATTCAGTTGCTTGGATAATGTTTTTGACATAAAGAGCAACTCCTTCCCTTTTTTGTCTTCTCTGTCCTTCCTTAACAAGTTATAGCCCTGGACCATATCCCAATCATGAGATTCTGTGAACCATGTCTCCATAATAGCAACAATGTCCAATTCCGCCTCTATCATTAGGGCCTGCAGGTATGGGATTTTGTTGCCCAGACTACGAGCATTTGTGATCATAGCTTTTCAGCTGCTCTTCCTAGTCACCTTTTCTGCGAGTACATGCTACTTATGTACATATATGCTATTTTTCTACACCAAACCCCTTTGAAAATTAAATTTACTCCTTTGTTTCTTATCCTTACCTGTTACTAACCCACAATAGTACACTGCTTCCTATTCTATGGCATTTTAATTTCCTCAGAGTATCTCATGAGGGACTTTATCAAATGCCTTCTGCAAATCCAGGTACAATATATCAACCAATTTGTCCTTATCCACCTGCTTATATCCATTTTCAAAGAATTCCAATAGATTAGTAAGGCATATTAACTCCATGCTGGTTCTTCTCCATTAAGCCATGTTTATCCAGATGCCTGGCAACTCTGTTCTTAACAATTGCTTCCACCATTTTCCACTGCACCAAAATCAGAATCACTGGTCTATAGTTTCCTCAGACATCCCTAGTGTCCTTATTAAAAATTGGTGTAGCATTGGCTATCCTCCAGTTCTCAGATAAACACCCTTATTCACAAAGATTAGTTATTCACCACAGGTCCCTTTATTGCCGGTGGGACCTACTCACTAATAATGTGTGTTTTTCACATTAAAATGGTAATGCACCTTTGTGAATAGAGGTGAGAGGCTGATATTGATGACAGATTACCGGAAGCAGGATTGCGACTTCATATCTGAATTCCTTCACAACTCTGGGATGAATACCATCTGGTCCTGCTGATTTGGCATCATTTAGTTTGCCAAGTTGCCCTAACACCTCTTCCAGATTCATAGTGCTTTGCTTCAATTTCTCTGAATCATCACCTATAGAAAATGGCTCTGTTATGGGTAAGAACATAAGAACATGCCATATTGGATCAGACCAAGGGTCCATCAAGCCCAGCATCCTGCTCCAACAGTGGCCAATCCAGGCCATAAGAACCTGGCAAGCACCCAAAAACTAAGTCTATTCCATGTTACCATTGCTAATGGCAGTGGCTATTCTATAAGTGAACTTAATAGCAGGTAATGGACTTCTCCTCCAAGAACTTATCCAATCCTTTTTTAAACACAGCTATACTAACTGCACTAACCACATCCTCTGGCAACAAATTCCAGAGTTTAATTGTGCGTTGAGTAAAAAAGAACTTTCTCCGATTAGTTTTAAATGTGCCCCATGCTAACTTCATGGAGTGCCCCCTAGTCTTTCTACTATCCGAAAGAGTAAATAACCCATTCACATCTACCTGTTCTAGACCTCTCATGATTTTAAACACCTCTGTCATATCCCACATCAGCTGTCTCTTCTCCAAGCTGAAAAGTCCTAACCTCTTTAGTCTTTCCTCATGGAGCTGTTCTATTCCCTTTATCATTTTAGTCGCCCTTCCCTGTACCTTCTCTCTCGCAACTATATCTTTTTTGAGATGAGGCGACCAGAATTGTACACAGTATTCAAGGTGCGGTCTCCCCATGGAGCGATACAGAGGCATTATGACATTTTCCATTTTTATTCACCATTCCCTTTCTAATAATTCCCAACATTCTGTTTGTTTTTTTGACTGCTGCAGCACACTGTACTGACGATTTCAATGTGTTATCCACTATGACGCCTAGATCTCTTTCTTGGGTGGTAGCTCCTAATATGGAACCTAATATTGAGGCCGATTCAGTAAAAGTCGCGGGAGAGCACCCACTCTCCAGGCGCGCGCACATGCCACTCACCTGTGCGCGTGATTCAGTAAAAAAAATATTCCAATTAGGGCCCGCGGTAAAAAGAGGCGCTAGGGACACTAGCGTGTCCCTAGCGCCTCTTTTTTGACAGGAGTGGTGGCTGTCAGCGAGTTTGACAACCGACGCTCAATTTTGCCGGCGTTGGTTCTCAAACCCGCTGACAGCCACGGGTTCGGAAACCGGATGCCGGCAAAATTGAGCGTCTGGTTTTCAACCTGCGAGCCGCGGGCCGATTAAAAAATTTTTTTTGTTTGTTTTTAATTATTTTTAACTTTTGGGACCTCTGACTTAATATCACCATGATATCACCATGATATTAAGTTGGAAGGTGTCAGAAAAGCAGTTTTTACTGCTTTTCTGTGCAGTTTACCAGTGCCGGCAGAAATTAATGCCTATTTTTGGGTAGGCGCTAATTTCTGAAAGTAAAGGGGTAGATTTTACAAATTTGCACACACGTGTACTTTTGTTCGCGCACCAGGCGCAAACAAGAGTACGCGGGATTTTAATAGATACGCGCGTAGCCGTGCGTATCTGTTAAAATCCGGGATCGGCGTGCACAAGGCTGGGCAAAATCGGCAGCTTGTGAGCGCCAAGCCACGCAGCCTGCCTCCATTCCCTCTGAGGCCGCTCTGAAATCAGAATGGCCTCGGAGGGAACTTTCCTTCCACCTCCCCCCACCCTTCCCCCTCCCTTCCCCCTACCTAACCCACCCCCCCAGCCCTATCTAAACCCCCCTACCTTTGTTGTACAAGTTACACCTGCCCGAAGCAGGCGTAACTTGCGCGCACCGGGCCGGCCGCCGGCGCATGATTGCCAGGCGCGGGAGCCATTTCGGAGGCCTCGGCCATGCCCCCAAAATGCCCCTGGGCCGGAACCACGCCCGCGGCCCCGTCCCCAAATGATGCGCTGCCCCAACACGCCCCCCCCCCCCCCCCCCCCGACACGCCCCCCCCCCCAGGAAAGCCCCGGGACTTATGCGCGTCCCGGGGCTTGTGTGTGCTGCCGAGCCTACTCAACATTGGCAGAAAGGAAGGGCAGTCACAACTTCCGACCGATCTTGAAATTAGGTTTACCAAAACCGCAGGAAAAACTCTGGGTTGGCTCACAGCGGGTCACTGACGCCTCCCCTTCCTCACTGAGGCTCACGGAGGGCAGGTCTTCGCTAACCTGCCCGGGCCCAGACCCCGGGGTTCCCCGTTCCCTAAGCCCAGGTGCTGAACAGGCTCCAGCCAGGCCCCAATACTTAAAGAGTAAAAGTTCCAAAAAAAAAAAGACCCAGAGGGGATCAGCCCAAACCAGCCAGAGAGTGGGCTGGAAAGGGAACTTCCTGACCCTGGCCGGGACCACCAAGCAGGGCTTGCCTGGCTGAAACCAGCTGGGCCTGTAAAATAACAAAATCTAACCCCTCGCTGCCTTCTGTACTCAGTACTAAACCCAAAGGACTGCCGAGCGTACCATTCAACACCCGTGTGGATGCAGGTTTTCCCGGCCTGTCCCGTGGCTGTCAGCGGGTTTGACAACCGACGCCGGTGAAATTAAGTGCTATTGTCCCTAGAGCCTCCTTATTAGCTCCCGGCCTCATTTGGTGCCTGGGCGCGCATCGGGAGAGCAGGCGTTCAATTCGGAGCGCCAGTTCTCCCGCGCGTTTTATTGGCTCGGCCTGCAAGTCACCAAACACCCAGGGCTGACTGGGAACCCAGGAAGTGCCCGGGTTACATAGAATATATTATATATATTTTGTAATATACCTCAGCGCATGCTGTTCCACTCTGAAGCCTTCCGGTTCACACTGGTACCTGAAGGACACTCCTTGTGAAAAAAACATTTCCTTCTTATTTCTTTATGTATTTGATTTGTTCTTTTGGAAGTACATTTTCTTTCAGGAAATGACCTCATAAACTGCACCTCTTTCTAAGGTGATCTCCTGCACGTTTGATATCTGGAATGCCTTGCGTTCCAAAGTAAGCGCAAATGCAGGGGGGGGAAAAACCAGGCAAAATTTGATCTGTGCCGGTGGAGGCTGTTATTGATTGTTTACTCAAAGTGGGCCTGGTACAAAATGTTAGCTAAATCAGCCTCACAAGCTTGGAGTGGGGTTAGTAATATCTCCTGACACTTCTGTCCTTGGTACCGCAGATATCCAGTAACATTCTTTGAGGCAGCGTCTAGGCAGGGTGAAGGTAAGAGCTACCAAATCAATATGACCTGTTCGTTTATGCTCTCTTTTTTTTGGCAGATGAGACACTGCTTTTAAGACATTCATCACCAGAATTGCTGCAGCATCCAGGAGAGACAGTCAGGTTCTACTGCAATATCTCCATGGTAAACTACAGTTATGCTGACGTGTTCATTAGCTGGCACAAGGTGCACAACCACAGCAAGCCCGAGAAGATTGTACAGCTTTCTCTTCAAAATGTCAGCGCCAAAGATCAGAGGTTTGATATCCGCTGGAATGCACCCACTCACGCCGTGGAACTGAGCATCAGAGACCTCTGGCAGAACGACAGCGGGAGCTATTACTGTGAACTGATAAATACAAAGGCTCAGAATCGTATAATCAAGAGCAATCTTTTGAATCTCTCAATAACAGGTATGTCTCGAAGGCGCTGCGTTGCCACACAGGTTTAGGTTGCTTTTCCAAAAGATGGGTAAGAAGGGGAGAAGTGATGATTGTTGGAGACTTTAATCTGCCGGATGTAGACTGGAGAATCCCTTCTGCAGAATCTAACAGTAGTAGCGAGATAGTGGATGCCCTGCAAAGGGCTCTGTTCAAACAAATGGTAATGGAACCCACGAGGGAGGGAGCTATACTCGACCTAGTGCTCACTAACGGGGATAATGTCTCTAATGTCCAGGTGGGTGCTCACCTCAGCACCAGTGATCATCAAACGATATGGTTTGACATCACAAATAAGATACAGAGATGTTGAACGAAGACCTGAGTTTTGCATTTCAAAAATACGAACTTTATTGAACTGGGGAAGTACCTGGAGGTAGAACTAGAAGACTGGGAGAAAACAAGAGAGGTGGAACAACAGTGGGCCAAACTAAAAAGAGCAATTGCAAAGGCAACAAATCTATATGTGAGAAAAATCAAGAAAAGTACGAGAAATAAGAAACCTATCTGGTTCTCAAAAGAGGTGGCTGATAAAATAAAAGCAAAAAGAACAGTGTTCATGAAATATAAAAGATCCCAAAGGGAGGAACACAAGGAAGAATATCTGGTTAAACTGAGGGAGACGAAAAAAGTAATCAAGAAAGCAAAAAGTCAAGTGGAAGAAAGGATTGCCAAAGAGGTAAAGCGATGTGACAAAGCATTTTTCAGATACATCAGAGAAAGGAAGAGGTCCAAAGTGGTATAGTGAAATGGAAAGGTGAAAAGGATCAATGTGTGGAGAGAGACAAAGGAATGGCAGAAATATTAAACAAATACTTCAGTTTGGTGTTCACTAAAGAAGACCCTGGAGAATGTCTATCGCTAGTTAAAAAGCAAATGGAAGGGGGGTGGAGTAGATGAAACTCCGTAATCAAAGATGGATACTTTAAACTGAATGTTCTAAAAAGACTGAAGCCTCCTTTTATATCCAAAAGACTTTAGAACTGTCTTGCAAGCCCTTGTTTTATCTAAGTTAGATTACTGTAATTTGATGTTTTTGGGCCTACCTGCTAATGTTATAAGACCTTTGCAATTACTACAAAATTCCGTGGCCAGACTTTTAACTGGGACTAGAAGATCCGACCATATCACTCCTATACTGAAGGATCTTCACTGGTTGCCTGACAAATATCGAGCCCAACACAAAGTTTTATCTTTAATTCATAAAACATTGTACAATGAAAATATTGAATGGCTAACCTCAGCTTTACATTTCCATAGTCCCTCAAGAATCACAAGATCAACTGGTACTGGGATGTTGCCTATTCCATCTCCTAAAATTGCACACCTCAATAATGTACGAGAAAGGGCGATTTCTATTGTCAGGCCCCAACTGTGGAACTCCCTGCCACAAGATTTACGGATGGAATCAGATATTAAAGTATTTAAAAAGGGTGTAAAAACTTGGCTATTCCAACAGGCCTTCCAATAATTTTATTGATGTTATACCCTTTTAATATTTATTTATTTTACTACTTTTCTTAATCTTTTGAATCTTTAAACTTTTAATTTTAATTTCTATGTTTTAATTATTTTTAAATTTTTATTACTTTATTTATTATGAAACTATGTATTTATATCTTTTTCTTTTACTTTTGAAATGCAGATGTTTTTAAATGAATATTTGCCTGTAAGTGTAAACTGATGTGACATGTTCTCATAAACATCGGTATATAAAAATTAATAAATAAATAAATAATAATGGAGATGCTGCTGAAGGAAAGAATAGTGAACTATCTACAGTCAGAAGAATTGCTGGACCAGAGGCAGCATGGCTTCACCAGAGGAAGGTCCTGTCAGACAGATCTGATTCACCTTTTTGATTGGGTGACTAGAGAATTGGCTCGATTGAAGAGCCCTCAATGTGATCTACTTGAAATTCAGTAAAGCTTTTGACACAGTTTCCCGCATAGGAGGCTTGTAAATAAAATGAGAAACTTGGGAGAGCGCCAAGGTGGTGGCCTGGATTACAAACTGGTTGACAGATAGAAGACAGCATGTGATGGTAAATGGAACCTACTTGAAGAGAGAACGGTGTTAAGCGGAATGCCGCAAGGATCGGCTTTGGGACCAGTGCTATTTAAAATCTTTGTGATCGACATTGCGGAATTATTACTCTCTGCTTTTATGGCAGGGGGAAAAGAGGAATACTGATGCTGCCTGATCTCCGCCTGCCCTGACCTCTTGCCTGGATATTGACTTTGCCAAATCTCTGCCTGCCCTGACCTATTGGCTGGATACCACACTGTCCGATCTCTGCCTACCCTGACCTTGACTTGGTTATTAACTCCGCCTGTCCGCGTTCCTCGGGACCCTGGCTGCTAGCCTCAGAACTCAAGGGCTTAAACTGTGGGGGAAGAGGCTGGTGCAGGTGAAGCCTAGCTTCTGTCCCAGTTCCAGTGAGTCTGCCTCCTTTTTGGTGGGGGCCCAGCTGGTTCGCTAGCTGGGCAGCACCAATCCCAGCACAACTGAAGGGCTCACACTCCAGCTTGGATGATCTGAGCAGAATCAAACCATCACACCCTCAGCTTGGTAGAGTTTGGACCCAATCCAACCTAGGTTACCCTTTCAAAATATTTACCCCTAAAATCAAAGGATATTTATTCATTCAAGATAAGAAAAAAATGTTGTTTATTATTAAACCTAGTTGACTACTTAAAGCTCTGAAGTTATCAATGTTCAGATATAATAGAGGCATCATCAATAGAAGTATTTAAGTACCAGCTGTTCAAGTGCATAAATTATAATTAGCTAATATTGCAGGTAGAAGTTGTATGGAAATGCTTTGACCTTAGTAGGTGAAACTCTATAAGAATCCAATGATCTTATAAAGTAATCATATACAATGACCAATTACAGTTGGTCTCTTGGGCCAACAAATTCTCCACCACAAGGGCTCTCACCTGTGGAATCCCCCAGGGCTCTGTGTTCTCCACAATCCTCTTCAACACCTACATTTGTCCAATCTGTGACATCATCCATTCTTTCAACACTGAAAGTCACGTATTTGTTGATGACATCAGCCATTGCATATCTCAATGATTGTCTCAAAGTGATGACTCTATAGCTTGAGAAATACACACTCAGACTAAACTGCTTCAAAACAGAACTCCTGTGGTTAAGCCAAAAAGGATGATTCCTATCAACTTTACTTGTATTACTTGAAACCCATTTACAACTCAAAGATTCCATGCACAGTCTGGGAGTGCAGCTTGACCATCATCTCAAGATGGAAATCCACGTCTTAATCATGATAAAGACTTCCTTTATATATCTGTGTCAGATTCATCATCTACGCAATGACCTCAATAAACATGATTTAGCTATCACTATATACTTACAGTTCACCACCCACAGAGACTACTTCAATTCCTTATTTCATAACTTCTCAAAATACCTCCAGCTTTTACAGGGCAGCAAGATTATTGGAAGAGGTCAAATCCAGGTGACCCCAATTTTTTTAGGAATTATACTGGCTCCCAGTTCAGAGTAGAGTAAAATTCAAAACATTACAGGTTCTCTTCAAATGCTTGAACCAACTGGCTCCTGAGTGTCTTCCCCAATTGCTGCGCAGCCAGACCCTCTTGTGGAAGCTTCAGTCCCCCTCACTATTGGCATTAGTTAGACTATCATGCATGAACTTTGCTCATTCACCTTCTTTGTCCCCAAAATTTGAAACCACTTGAAAACTTGTTACCACCAGTAACATCTACAAAAACAACTTGTTACACCAGTAACATCTACAAAAAAAATCAAAACCTGGCTATTCAGCCACGCCTTCCTCCTCAGCAGAGACTCGACTACTACCATGTATACCTGAACCACTGACCACAAATTCCTTTTCATAGGCTCGCCTATTACCTGGTTGTTTCTCCCCAGTAATATTTAATTTATCTTGCGTCGGATGCTTAACTTGCATCTTATTTGTGTGTATACATTATTCATGCATTCAATGTAGCTTGCTCCCAATCTACCTCATAGCTGTATGCATACATCATCCAGTTGGGTGCTCAATGTATCTTGCTTTCTGTCTTGTGCCTTACCATAAAAAAGGTGGAATATCAAACGTATATAATATAGAAATAATGCATGGCTGCCATTACTAATCTTGATTCCTTGATGTATTCATATTTTAGACAAAGTTGAAATGTTATCCACTGTTACCCCACACACCAGTAACGTCAATGTACCAATCAGTGTGATATCGTCAGTCATTGCAATCATGCTGCTCCTGCTCCTTGGATACGTTCTTTTTCTCCTCCTGCGCAAGGCTGAAGGTATGTATCTGGCCATGGTTTCTAATATTCTTCAAAAAGTTAAAGAAAGGGGAAAGAGAAGGAACTTGTCCCAGAGAGCACCAAAAAATTGTCAGAAAAATGCAGTCTGTGTGATTATAGGGGGCTCAAAATGTCTACACAATTCTCATTTTGTGTATCTTGTCCTTCTCACTTAAGAGTTTCTCAAAATGCCCCTTCCGCGAAATTTTTGGATGAATGGAAGAATCACATGCATAGGATGAGAATTACGTAGACTCTTTTGAAATCACTCTCCCAGTGTTCTCTGCACTTTTCCTGATGGCCTCCCAGCTGGTGTCGGTAGCAAATTGGCCCAAGAATTTAATGGAGCCAGGAGATGGAAGCAAACGCGTGCACTCTCCTATTACCGTTACATTACAGGACAGTCTGATATTAAACAGGCGTTCATAATACCAGAGGGGAAGGGGAAAACATCATTCAGGATCGGCAAAGTATTTTTGCGTTTGAAGGGTGGGACAAGTTTGAATTCACGAGGGCTGGTGCGTTTGTCTCGTAGCCAGAATGGATTTAATAAATAAAATCCACCAAAGGCAGATCAACAAAAACCTATGCCAAGTAAGTCTTTTCACAAATGAATAACCACACTTTGTAAGAATGACCTCACCATCTATGAAAACAATTTTCCAGTGATATGAAATTGCATATTCAATCACATTAGTATGTTTGAAAAAGCATAATTTGAATATATTTTTTAAAAAAAAGCTATAAAAATGGAATGAAAAAGGCTGTCAGTTCAAATATGTGTTCCAACTGCAAGTGGCAGTAATTTGAAATGCAGTCATGTCAATTGTAGTTAATCAATAATTCACATTTCACTTAGCGACCTGCCAGTTCAGACGCGTCTTGGATAATGTCAGAAATGAGTTTGGAAGACTTGGTCTACTTTTCTGTGGGCGCTTGTTCAGATTGTAAAACAGCATTACACAGTTTAATACCACTGAGAGTTTATTTCCCATTTCGGCTCAGGACTGGACTAGCACAGGCTCCAGGCCTTATATACCAGCAGAGCAGTGTAAATCTGGAAATCTCATGATTTACCTTTCTACCACCAGAGATTTCATCAGGAATCTGGTCCCAGATCTCAGCCTGCTTGCCTGGATGTCCCACTTCCACCTTAAAATGAACATGACCAAGACAGTACGCCTTATCTTAACTCCAAGTCCACTTCTCCTCTTCCCTCCCTCCTCTGTTTCTGTGAATACCACTGTAATCCTCCTAGTCCTTTCAGCCCATAACCTTGAGTCATCATCGGCTCCTTTCCATCTCTACACATATCCAAAACACTGCTAAAATGTGCTGTTTCTTTCTTTATAACACCACCAAAAGCCATCCCTTCCTGTCTGAACACAGTACCAGAACCCCTATCCACTCTCTCATCTCCTCCCGCTTAGACTATTGCAACCTGCTTCTCGCAGGTCTCCCGGCGAGACATCTCTCTCCAGTGCAATCCGTCCTTATTCAGCTGTGCAGATTTTCTTTCAGCCAAGTCACTAACCCCATATATCTCCCCTCTTCTTAAGTCACTACCATTGCCTCTCTATCCATTCCCACATATAATTCAAGCTTCTCTTACCTACAAGAGTTTTCACTGCAGTTCCTCTCTCATCTCTCCCTACACCCCCTCCTCGTGCACTCCGCTCATCGGACGAGTCACTCCTACCTGTGCCTTTCTCCTCTCCCGCCAATTCCCGACTCTGTGCTTTCCACCTGATTGCACTGTGTGCTTGGAAGAGGCTTCCTGAACCGGTGCACCAGGCTCCCTCTCTCGCCATGTTTAAATATCATTTAAACACCCATCTTTTTGAGGCTGCTTTTAAATCTTAATCCCTCATTGTTCCGTTTACAGCCTCATTGATTTTAATCATTTCCTAATAAATGCAATTCCCAAAGTCTCTTGTACCCTGACTGTTTGTCTTGATTAGAGTGTAAGCTCTACCTAGAAGGGACTGTCTCTTACATGATTTTAGTACAGTGCGCACATGTCACGTAGTGTTAAGTAGTAGCAATAGTAACAGAGCCATGTGGAAAAGCTTGCACCATGTCTGGTTTCCAAGTTCCAACTGCATTAATTAGTTTAATCTCTAATACTTTCAGCCGCATCTCCACTACGAAATATTGCAGATAAGATTCCAGAGCCCACGCAGGGCGCTCTGTGATTCGACACAGTCCATGTTCTGACTAAAGCATGCAAACTCTTCTAACTATGAAACCACAGAAGAGGAAAAAAAAATGTACAACTCGACACTTAAGAATGTCTGAAATGCTATTTTGCGTATTCTGGGGCCATGCAGAGAGCACATGGTGGTTACATGTTCAGTCAAGAACAGGAAAGAAGGCATTGAGGGGTGCAGCTAAGCAGATAATTGTTCTCATATTTTAAGGGATGCCAATCTGTACACAAGGCACAGCTAACACGTCATGCATGGGGATAAAAATAGAAAACTCTGCTTATTTATTTTATTTATTTATTTAGGTTTTTTATATACCGGCATTCATGAACAAGTCACATCATGCTGGTTTACATAGAAACAGGGGGTGCATAGAATAATAGAACTAAACTGGTTCTATTAAAATAAAATAAAAATAAAATAAAATAAATTAATTAATTAAATTAAATTAAAATAAATAAAATAAATAAAATTAATTAAATTAAAATAAAATAAATTAAATTAAAATAAAATAAAAATAGAACTAAACTGGTGCATAGAACAATAGAACTAAACTGGGGTGCATAGAACAATATAACTAAACTGGCACGGTAAATAAGGAACCGTTCAATTACCCTTTCACTCCTGTGAGATCCGAAGGATCCACATAAGAACTGATGGAAGAACCGTGTGTTTGTTTCTCTTATCCTATTTCTACCCATGTCTATGTGTGGCGGGTGGGACAATGACAGCCCTAATCATAATACCTGTGGCCTTTCCTTTGCCAGAATAACTCCGTACGATCACAAAGTTTGCCAGACAGCGGCTGTGCATTTCTGGAAGTGGACCCAGAATGCAGACAGGATGAATGGGAATTGAAATGTACCGTGGTCCAGTTGCCTCGCTGTGATATATTTCAGGCCCGCTTCTGGCTGGGTTCCTTCACAGCTTTGCACCTGCTTTGAGCTCTTGGGTGGGTGGTACTGGAGATAACGTCTCCAGTAATTGCCATAGTCCAGCCCCTATCTTTATAACCAAGTGTGTGTTGCCTTCACAGAGAACAAGAAACTGCAAAGTGAGAACAAACATTCGGTAAGATTTTTTTTTTTCATTGGCTGTGTGTTGGTTATTGAATTGTGAGAAATACAGGTTTCCATTACTGAAAATCACAGGAAATAAAAAGGGATAGTTTTGAGTTGTTATTATATTAACCTTAAACTTTCTTTTGCAAACACACACTGTCCCCAGCAAACCAATAATTACCCCTCAGTAAGCCAATACTTTTGCAAGCTTAACATAATAGCTTTTACCTGTTCAAGTCCTGCTCACACCCCAACAGATGCAGCTTCTGCTATCACTACACCCTCTGGATTTAGCTCTGACTGTGAGAGGATGAAAGAATCATGCAAGAGCCAGGATACTGTGCTACAACATCTGTTATGAGCTTTATAGCAGTGCAGGTCATTGGGGGAGTGGAAGGCCTTTCTGTTCCTGTAGCTCCTTCAGTAGAGGCAGGCAGCCTGATTATAATCGGGCCGATACAGTACAGTGCGTTCCGACAGAGCGCACTGTTAACCCTTGATTGGACGCGCATTTTGGCGTGCTAGCGTTACCCCTTATTCAGTAAGAGGTCGAAAACGCGCATCCAACCCCCCACGAACCTAATAGTGCCCGCAACATGCAAATGCATGTTGATGGCCCTATTAGGTATTCCCGCGCGATTCAGTAAGTAAAATGTGCAGCCAAGCCGCACATTTTATTTTAAGAAATTAGCGCCTACCCAAAGGTAGGCGCTAATTTCTGCTTTTCTGTGCACCCTCCGACTTAATACCGAAGGGTAAAAAAAGTAAAAAAAAAAAAGAAAAAAAAATTCAAAGTAGGCCCCGCGGGATGAAAACCGGACGCTCAATTTTGCCGCCATCTGGTTTCCGAACCCGTGGCTGGCAAAATTGAGCGTCAGCTGTCAAACCCGCTGACAGCCGCCGCTCCTGTCCCTAAAGAGGTGCTAGGGACGCGCCAGTGTCCCTAGCGCCTCTTTTTACCTGTTTCTACCGTGGGACCTAATTTGCATAGTGTATCACGCGCACAGGAGAGTGTCCTGTGCACGCGCCCACTCTCCCGCGGACTTTACTGTATCGGCCCGCATGTGAGTACAATCTATTGCCCTTGTGCCAACCTGCAATGTGACTACAGTCTGTGCTTTCATGGCATCTCTGGGTTAGACTCTCTAAATCCCCTTTTAACTCCTGGCAGAGATGTACAATAGTTTGTCAGATCTAAATCTGGTGAAGACTTGTTCCTCAGAAACTCCCAAAACCCTTATTCTGGGCCTGTAGACGCTTCTGGGAGGGTATCTACTTTTCCTCTGCAGGGACTGCCTCCTCTCCATGTCTCACAGATGAGACAACTCATTGGGGTGAAAGACAAAGCACCAAATCAGTAAAAAGAATCAAACCAGCAAAAGTACTACTAATCTACCACAAAACTGACCCCCAGATCACAAAGGAGAAAGTGGTTTTTGTCATATGTGCTTACATAGGTGGTGAACTGTCTGATGATGGCATTAGCCAATACAGTGCACTGAAAATACATAGTTGCGTATCGTGCACCATCATGCCCCTGAAATGCCCCTTTACTATGCGCACTAAGTTATGTGTCATGCAGAAGTATGGATAATAGTTGTCCCAGCTGAAAATTAAAGATGCACGCTATGCAGGCGAGTGCACGTGGGAACCCCATTTTTAAGCGCATTAAACCTAAGTCTTTGAAAACGACCTCCTATGGTACACTTGTCTCTTCATAGTCAATAAAACTGTCCCATATTCTGTAGGGCAGAGTTCTGGTCCTGGAGAAAAAAATCTGACTCTCTGAGGGCCATGGCATCATTTATCAGACCAATGTAAAAATTATCCAAAGGCAGTCTGGACCAGGAGCTTTCCATACTGTTATGGGGAGCGCTGGGAGAGCGATCCCCCTTAGAGGGAGTGTGCCCTTGGGCCCCTGGCACAATCCCAGGTGGATCAGGACCGCGCCAAGGGTAGGTGTAGCGTGTGACAGCATGGGTGGCGAGAGACGGCCCGACCCCCAGCCGGACCTGCATGCCTCTGGAACCAACTATGGAATGTTGGTAATGAACAGTCCTCCGACCGTTCCCAGCCTTTTCGGACCTGCCACTGGGATGGCAAAAGGCAGCAGGCCGGACTCAGGGCGTTGGCAGACGGAGGTTCAGTAACAGAAGACAAAGACTCAGGAACCACAGACTGTAGACGTAGGAACTTGGAAGGTTCAGACATTAGCACGGTCCCTTAGGGCGCCCTACACAGCCAGTACCACTGGTCTGGTCAAGGACCACCCTGTCCTACATCTGCGGGAGCGGAACCAGCACAGGAAGGGGACGAGGTACTGCACACCGGCAGTCAGAAGTGAGGTACTGCACACCAGCAGTCAGGAGCGAGGACTGGGACATGAACAAAAGGAACAAACATTAGGAAACAACAGGAACGTGCAAGACACCGGACACCAAGCTGGAACAAAGAACAAAGGCCTGACAGAGTGCTGGAAGAGGAGACATCCAGAGATGAGTAACTCCAATGCAAGGTAATGCATGAGTGCTGGAGAAGAGCTTTTATACCCCAGGAGCAGGCAACTGCCTGGGAGGAGTCCAGATGGACCACACCTCTCTGGCCCTATCAGAGTGGAGAGGAGCCACGGGCCTGCCCCTTAGGAGAGGGGCGTGGCCCACACCAGAGCATCCAGGCTGCAGTGGAGCAGGCCTCAGGTAGGCCCTGCTGACACCGAAGGCCTCCCAGGCTGTGGAGCAAGATCCGGATGATTACTCAGGCGAGACCCCGGCTTCGGAGCAGCCTCCAGAGAAGGTGAGAGGCCTCCTGTGGCACAGCTACGGGAGGAATCGTAACACATACCATGTTTGAAGAAGAGACCGACATGATCTCAAACTCTCTCATGTGCAGTTTCGTCTTTGGACGATCCTTAGATGGCCTAATGAAAGGAGTCACCACATGTGAAGTGTCCTGCTCTCTCCTTGGTTCTTTCATTCTCTCATTTCTTCTAGCAGTTATTCTCCTAACCATTCTCCAGTCAGGATTTAGTGTATTAATAATAATAATAATAATAATAATAATGACTTATGTTTAATGTAATGAGAATGGTTGATGATTGCTCAGCTTCTTTGGGTTTTCCTTTTCTGTTCTTCATACTTCTGAGATTCTGAGATTCACTTTTATGGGAGCTTTTTCGCTTTTTAAAATTTTGATCAGGATTTCGTGTAATGATAACAATTGTTTCTCTGGATGGTCAGGTGACCTAGTTTGGACCAATCCGAGGTGGTATATATTTAGTGAGTTTGCACAGCTATTTGAATGCCAGCAGGTTTCACGCTGCTCAGCAGTTTTATAGATTTATAGACAGAGGGGATGGATTATCAAAACGATTTATGTACAGAGAACACAGTGTTATCCATATAACTGGCTGTTGTGAAAAAGCCCGGGGCTCAGCACATATGGAAGTATGTACATAAGTCGATTTTGAGTGTAGTTTTATGCACACTGGTTATTGGCATTCCGGGAGTCGGGGGGGGGGGGGGGGGAATGTGGAGAGGAGGACGGATTTGGGACTTATTTTTCTTTTATTATCAAACACGTGCACGTTATGGAACAACCTATGCAGTTTTAGGGGCATTGAGAGGAGGCATTCCTGGGGACACGTTTAGAGAGAGGGGAGGAAAGTCCCATGTGCCAACAGCGTTTTCTAATCTTCACGTGCACCTTTCCAGCAAAATTCCACCCACAGAGAAAGCAGGGGCAAGTTGTGGGAGTACGCACACCTGGGGGGGGGGGGGGGGGGGCAGCGAGAGAGGAGGGAAGAGGGATTACACCAGCTTACTTTGCAATAGAAATGATTTGTTTTATTTATTTATTTTGCTTTTACATTCCGCCTTTCAGTGGATTACGTTCAGCTCCTGTAGGGACGACTCGGGAATTTTCAGTAGTAGCTGGCAATCGTACTTTACTAGGGAAATGGGCATAATGTCATAAAAGCCTATATTCACAGGCTACATGACACTGAGAGGAAAGTCCCAGTCTCTCATGCGTCTCTGTACAGTGCTGTGTATATCTGGTATGCACCATACAAATGATTAATGAGATGATAATCTTACCAGGGCCAACAGCAAGAGACTGGACGAGAGACCTCGGAAAGCAGGTTGCCAAGCCAAGAGCTGAATTGATCCCTTGCCATCTGGTTGAGAATGACTTTCCCCTATCATGAATCCAACACAAATGACCACATGTACTTTGTACCCTCGGCAAGTGCATGTGGACTTTTCTTTTGACAATTAGGGCAAGGCCTGCAGGTGAAAATTACGTTTGGTCTTTGTCCCAGTGCAGACGGTGTGAATATTTCTCAAAGAGCAAGAACTGGAGACTGATTAGACTAGGAGTAGGCAACTCCAGGTCCGCTTTGTGTTTCAGGAGATCCACAGTGAATAGGCAGGAGGTACATTTGCATTAACGGTCTCCATTGCAGGCAAATATATTTCATGCTTATTCGCTGTGGATCTCCTGAAAACCAGACCTGATTGTGACATGTCAGGACTGGCGTTGCCTACTCCAAGATTAGACACTGTGGAGGATTATATCTCAACGCAGAAAGTCACCGCAATCCCTACCGATGGGCAGGGGAATGGATTGCTCCTGTCCCCGGGAAAGAAAGAAAAATATTGTAAAAGAGTTTTTGACGGGGGTAGGGGAAGTCGGAATGGAGGCCTGGCAGCGTTTCGTTTTCTTTCTCCGACAGGACCCAACATTTTATTTGGGGGGGGGGGTTTCCTTTCATTTTATTTCTTCGGTTTTAAAAGTTCAGTTGTCTATTTATTTAAAGCAAAAAAAATGTGGAAGAGCCTTTGCCTACCTCTAGTGGACATGAATTCTCCCTGCCATATGTATTCCTCCTTTGTATCCGCTGGGCCTTTCGGGCCGCTGATATTCAAGCCCGGTCTAGGTCGCATGCTGCTGCTGCTGTAAGGCCGAGGGACTGAGCTGTAAACTAAAGAGGTTTCTCTCTGCTGCTTTCAGGACATGGAGCCCCGGGCCCCTTCCGTGTATTCTGTAGACTACGGTGTCCTGGAGTTTCGGAACGACGGCAGCACCAAGATGCCCCCTCCGACCGATAACGTGGAGTACGCGACCATCGTCTTCCCCCAAGCACCGCCCGCCAAGAAGAAGAAAAAGAGGAGGCAAGAGCCCGCGTAAAGGATCCATCCCACGGGCCTTTCTTCTCGTGTCCCCCCCCCCCCCAGCGCACGCTGTTCCCGGCCTGTTTGTTCCTCCAGGTTTCCTATTTGACCCCTTAAGCTGCCCCCACCCCCCCCCCCCGGAGGGGAATTGGAACGTGTGTATGTACTGGAGTTAGTATCGGGGGAGCACGCTAATAGCCGATACACTTTAGAGCGGCTCTCCTCCTGCCAGAAAGCTCCCTGGGGGGGGGGAGAGGCGGCTTGGGGTATGTGTAAGAGTTTATGCTGGAGAGAGAGTTTTTCAAAGACTTCTCAGCTGCCGAGTAGTCCCAAGGGCCCTTCTCTCGGCTCTCAGAGCTGCGCATTCAGAACTCGTTTACGTGACAAATCTTTTTTTTTGCGCCGGGCGCAGCTTTTTTCACTCTTACGGGGACCCGCTGAAAAGGAAGGCGTGGAGGATGGGAGGTGCGGGCGGTCACCAGGGCCCGATGCTGGTTTGGGAAAAAAAAGGAGACACAGCGCTCGCACGTAAATCCACGTTCCGAGATTAGCAAAACGCGCCTGTGCCAGAATCTAAAGAAGCGTCATTCCTGGTGCTAATGAGGCCCTGTCGAGCAACCACATCCCTACAGAGCCCCCCCCCCCTCCAGAGAAGCTGGCGTGGCTGCCGGACGCCGCTTCCCACAGGCAGCCGCAGCAGGCGATAGGGTTGCAGTGTACGGATGTGCCACGCGGCACAGCAGCGTCCTTGCCCCCACCTTCCCCTCACGGGACCTTATGTGATGAAGGAAGATGAGTGTGGTCATTTCCAACAGCACTTGCCCTCCTACTCATGCCCCCTTTCTAACAGGGGTCATGCGAGCGGCGGAGAAGGACCTCTCCTGCCTACCCCCGGCTCCTCTCCCTCTGTGGCTTCCACTCCCACTAGGACTGTCTCTTTGTATTTTAAACCGGGTGGCATTGCCTATCCAGGCCAGCACTGATATTTCGGGGGTCCCACTGATACCGGTGTCTTAAGCTTCACGCTCACGGTTGAACCCCCCTCCCCTCTGTATACAAACACAGGCCGCTTGCGTTGTACGACTCATTTACACTTGAGAGACGCAAGTAAGGCAGGGACGTTTTGTGCCCGACTCTGGTAAAAACCTTCTGTTTGTGTCTAGCAAAAGATTAATCCCCTAGGCTGCAAAAGTCCAGACGACCATCCTCTCCGGCCCAAAGATTTGGTGGTTGAAAAAATAAAAAGGAAAAAAAAATACAAGTTTGCAGGTTTTACCTGTGTCAAGTGCAAATAGTTCTAACCGGGCCTGTGAAGGTCCCTTTTGCAATTTTAACTTTTAAATATTAAAATGATCTACAATTTTTTTTAAATAAATGTATTTGCAGCTTATTACATTGGATCACCCTAAAATTGTTGCTAAAATTGTAGCTTTTATGTATGGAGGAAACACCAATTAACCCTTATTTTTAGCACCCGCCAAATAGACCTAATTCCCTAAAAAAAGAACCCCCTAAATTTGCTGTTTATAAAGACTGAGGATCAGAAGCCCTGGAACCAGAATTTGTTAAGGAGTTTTGTCCTTGGTGCCAAATGGAAGCAAGTCTTAGTGAACTGTGGAGGTCTGCCAGCTCCAGGGTGAAGAATTGTTGCTTTATAATTGTATTCCCTGCATTTTTGGCTCATGGGGTAGGAGTCGGTGCAGGAAAGGTCAGGAGGAATTGTTCAGCCCTGGTTGCTTGTTCTGCAGCTTTTGAAGAGGCTGTCGGCATGGGACCGAGCAGAAAAGCCAATGATCATGGTTACGGCTGAACCTAATCAACAGACAGAAGGCGGCCTCCGGTTCTTATTTTAGGACAGTAGGAACATAAGAAGTGCCATGCTGGGTCAGACCATGGCCAGTCCGGTTCTTCAGGAAGTGCCCATGTAGATGCCCAGTTCTCGAGTCTGGCACGGTTCCTTCTGCAGTTCCTCACAGTCTGCTTTAGCAGATTCAAGTAACCACTTTGAATATTTGTGAGTCGTCTGCAGACCTAATCACCGCACTCCTTGCTTCCTTTTCTGGATCATTAATAAATAAGTTAAACAACATCAATCCCAGTCCAGATCCCTGAGGCACTCCACTCTTTACCTCTTTCCACTGGGAAGACTGACCTTTCAGTCCTATTCTTTGTTTCCTGTCTTTTAATCAGTTACCTATCCACAGCAAGATCTCGCCTCCGATTCCTTGACTTTTTATGTTCCTGAGGAATCTTTCAAGGGACTTTATGAAACGCCTTCTGAAAATCCAACTACAGTATGTCATCTGGCACACCCTTGTCCACATACTTATTCATACCCTCAAAATAGTCGAATAAGTTAGCAAGGCACAATCTCCCTTTCTAAATCCATGCTAGCCCCTCACCATTAAACCCTGTTTATCCATATGTTTAGTAATAACTTAAACCGTGTTACCTGGTACTCACGTTGGGCTCACCAGTCTGTAATTACTCGGGTCACCCCAGAGCCTTTTTTTGAAAATTGGCATTACATTGGCTATCCTCCAGGTACAGAGGTAGATTGCCACGGTAAATCACAGATTGCCAATAGTAGATCTCTAGTTCCATAACTGAGGACCTTTAGAACCCTTGGGTAAATATCTTCAGGACCCGGTGATTTGTTACTATTTAGTTTCTCAGCTTGCTCTAGCACCTCTTCAAAATTGACATTGATTTGTTTCACTTCTTCTAAATCATCACCTACAAGGAATGGTTCTGGTGTGGGGATGTCCTCAACACCCTCCGCAATAAGGTCTGAAGCAAAGAATTCAATTTATTTTTTCTGCTAGGGTCTTATCCTCTCCCTCAGTGCCCCTTTTACCCTCTGGTCATCTATCGGCCCATCTGATTCCCTGGCAGGTTTCCTTTTTTTTTTTTTTTTTAAATTAGTTTTTACTCCCGTGACACGTCTGTCGTCAAGTTCCGCCTTGGCTTTTGTACTCGTGCTGCACATCTAACTCGCCATTGCTCATGCGCCTTCCTACTTTCCTCGTTCGCTCTTGCTTTCCATGTATTAAAAGATGCCTTTTGGGCTTTAGTAGCCTCTTTCACAGCACCATTTAGCCATTTTGGGAGATGACTATTCTGCTTTTGACCTTTTTAAATTTGTGGAATGCCAATTAATAAGGCCTGTGACACTTGCCTCCTTCTTACTCCTGTACTCTGTTCTGTAAAATTGTCCAAACTACCTGTCATAAATTAAATTGTACTGTATAAACGTAATTATTATTTTAAAATAAAAGTGTAAATGGAACTGTTAAATGCTTTGCACCTGTTTTTTCTTACATTCTAGCAGATCTTAGTAGTTAGAATGGATAAGCAAAAATAATCCCCATCCAGTCGTCATCACAGATGCAGGCAGGAACCCAGGAGATGGCAGCTCCAGGAGTGGCCCACAACACATCTCCCACCTCCCTAACCCGGGCAGTTCTGGTGTCTGCGTGATGGAAACACAGCACGAGGGCTCCAGGCTGCCTAGGGAGGGGGGGGGGGGGGCTAAGGGGTAGACTTTAAAAGGCCCAAGCGTGCCAAAACCAGGAGATTACACGTATGTCCGGCCAGCGCGCGCCGCGTGGATTAAAAAAAAAAAAAAGCGGCCGAGCTCACGTGTACCCCAGTGCAGGCACAAATCCAGAAAAGGGGCAGGGCATGGGGAGAGTCTGGGCGAGAAATGGGCGGTGGCCGTTAACCTAAAATGTGCACATAAGTATTTACATGGTAGAGACGCGGCATTCGTGCGTACATGGGTGCGTCCATATAAAACTGTGTGCGCACGCGCGCCGGAATGAAAGTTAACTGCCCCGTGTGTAAAAAAAGGGTTTCTTTTCTTTATAACCCCTTATCTGTCTAGTCAAAGAGCAGTCCTGAAGGCGCTGAGCCAAACACCATGTCCATGCTGGTGGGGTTACAGCGTCATTATTTTCAACGTTTCTGGCTGCAGCCCAAAATGCTGGCATTTCAGGGGGTGTTTGTGAGTGAAAGTTACTAATTAAAGCCTTTAACCGTGAAGAGGAAACAGGAAGTGGATGTTGAAAAGCACCTGTTGCAATAAAATAATTGTACTGTTATAAATCACAGCCTTTTATAGAGACAAGGCAAAAGGAGAGTAAGGCTCACTTTTATGTATTTATTCACACCTTCAAAAAAATCTTAGATTTGTAAGTCAAAACTTCCCTTTGCTAAAACCATGTGATTCTTCCCTATTAAGCCACGTCTAGGTATATGGCCAGTAGCTGTGTTTTTAAGACTCATTTTGCCTGGCACTGATGTCAGGCCCAGCAGTTTATAGTTTCTCAGATAATCCTGGAGCCTTGTATAAACATCGGCATTATACTGGCCACCCTCCTATGTGGCTGCTTTAAATGACAGGTTACATATTTCTAGTAGCAGATTTGTAAAGTCATGTTTGTGGTTTTTCAGGACTCTTGGATGGATGCCATCCAGTCCTGGTGATTTGTTACTCTTCATTTTGTCAATTTGATGTATTATATCTTTCATTGTCACAGAGGTTTGCTTTCATTGCTCAGAATCAGCAGAATTCTTTCAGTTTTTCCGATATTTCCTTTTCCTACCTGATCAACCCTTTTACCTTTTCGTCATTAGGAGAAGTCAATCAGTGTGCAGAATTAAGGGCTGAGTGGTTACTATCAACATTATTTTGTCAATTTTCATAGTCACATTTGGGCCGGCCTGGTGTGCCCCTGGGTACGGGGTGTCATAGTCATGCAAAGGTGACACCTAATGCTCAGATTTGGGACCCGTGAATGTGGGGGTTCCAGAAGGAGTCCCGGTGCATGGGCCTCTGCCAAGAATTGTTGCTGCAGTGAGGTTGGATATTTAACGGGAGAAAAAAAAATCCCTTGCAAAGTTGTGAATGAAATTTTATGATGTCAGATCTCAGTCCTGGCTCTGACTGAGCTGGAAGCCGAAATGGTGCAGGAGGAAACTGCTAAGTCAAACGAGAAGTCAAGCACTTAATACTCTTATCTGCAACTTTTCCAGCTGCCAAGAGGGCCCATGGTCCATGTGCACCCTAAATCTCAGCCCTGGATGTTACTGTTGCTCAATAAATGGGATTTCCTGGCCATTGGTAGGTGGGGGCAGGAGCTTTGTCTCCACAGCTGGATGAGCAAAAAGCCAGATCTCCCTTGCTGCTCCACACAGAACTGCCACTGGATTGGTTCCAGAAATAGTAGCTTCATATGCTGGTACATATTACTATTACTGGTACAGTCATAAGGGGATCTGAAGCAGGAGATCGGCGTGCGCTTGTGGCCGCTTCTTGTGAGCTGTGCACAGCAGCACACTCTCACTGATGGAGAGAAAAGAACATGCGTGCGTGGGATCAAAGGGTTAATGCAATCAGCAGTTTTGTTTTTCATTTTCCTGTAACACGCACGCTGTGTTTGACAGCTTGCACATCGGAGCCACTCAGTTTTTCCGCTTAAGCATCAATAATATGAGAAAAATGTGAGAGATTAAGAGGCACCAGCCACAGGCTTGGGCTGATCGTTCTACAGTTTCATTGCCATGTACCCAGAATGCTTCTACCAACAAGAATCAGCAGCTGAAAGCAAGAAAGCCAATATTCCCAAGTACATATGAAAGATACATTTGGGTCTTGTTTGTTTTTTCATAAAGTCTTGCTATGGATGTATGTTCTGTATTTTTAATGTTATGTACGTATTTCCTGTACATCCTCTTGGTGGCTTTGGCCGAGTTGTGAGGTCTATAAAAATTAAAAAAAAATAAAAATAAAGCTCCCATAGTTAATTGTGCCTGGACTATAGATGTGAGGGGACACTCCATGAAGTCATGCATTTAAAACAAATCACAGAAAATTCTTTTTCACTCAATGCACAATTAAACTCTGCAATTCATTACCAGAGGATGTGGTTAAGGCAATTAGTATAGCTGGGTTTAAAAAAGGGTTGGACAAGTTCCTAGAGAAGTCCATAAACTGTTATTAACCAAGTGGACTTGGAGAATAGCCACTGACTACTTATCACTGCACAAGAGTAGCCAATAGTTTGCCAAGTACTTGTGACCTGGACTGGCCACTATTGGAAACAGGATATTGGACTTGATGGACGCTCACTCTGACCCAGTATGTGTCCTTATGTATGGCTTCAGAGGAGTCTACCAGACCATCACACCCCAGCAGCATCAAAGTACGCTCTGCAGCCAGTTCGAGGTTTCATGGCCAGGACAACACATGTCGCACAAAAACTTCCAAACAGAAAAATACAGTCAAGTAAACTTAGCTGTGAGCAGATGAAATCCATCGTCACACAGTTTGCCGTTGATGGAGGGAATCGAAGGCTGGGGTGGATTGTCCTTTCGGGAGATCAGGCTTTTCCAGGGGGCCGGTCGCTCCCATCACATATTTTTCCCAACAAAGAAAAGAAGAGCGGATGCTGCGGCCTGAAAAGAAACCTGCACGGCCACGGTAGAGACTGTGGGACTGTGGCAGACCTATCCTGCAAGGCCGCACCGCCCTTCCCGCCCACCACCTTGCAGGAGCCGCACAGTGGCTCCTGGCCTCCTTCTATCTCCCTTCCGGCAGTGAGGAGCAGCGCTGCCATCCAAGAGCGGCCAAAGCCAAGGTCCAGAGGAAAGGGGAAGGCCTGAAAGCTGTGAGTATGCCTGTGTATGTGTGAGAGATAGACTGTGTGTGTATGTGTGAGAGAGAGCCTGTGTGTATGTATGGGAAAGCCCGCAGGTGTGTGTGTGACGGCCTGCATGTATACAAAAGAATGAGAGAGTCTGCCTGTGTGCATGTGAGAGCCTGCATGTGTACGTCAGAGCCTGCTTGTGTATGACAGCGACAGAGCCTGCGTGTTTGTGTGAAAGTCTGCACGTGTATGAGACAGCAAGAGAGCCTGCGTATGTGAGAGGCTGCATATGTATGACAGCAAGACAGCCTGCGTATGTGTGAGAGACTGCGCATGTATGAGAGAGTAAGACAACATGCATGTGTCTGTGAGAGTAAAAGAGCCTGTGTATGTGACAGTTTATATGTGAGTGTGAGAGAGCTTGTGTATGTGACAGTATGTGAGTGTGTGAGGGGGAGAGAAAGATGATAAAGATTATGAGCCCTCTTTCCCAAATCCACAACAACCTGTGGGTGACTGGAAATCAAAAGATCCCAGGTATGGAGAGTTGGAGATTTTTAATCCTATTATAAAATTTTGGGTTGTTATTTCATGTGTCTGCTGTTTGAAATATTTAGTGTTTGGGAAATATCAGAAAAAAATATGAGTCATTTTAATTTCTGATGTTCGTTGGCTGTTACTGAATTTATTCTTTTTATAAACATGGTTTTAATATTATGAATGATGTTTTATTTTTCTTGACTTTATTGCTTGAAGTTTTATGAGGAATGATATTTCTGTTTATCCATTGTTGCACTGCATAATACATTCAGGCTTGCTCTGGTTTACAGAGTATGAGTAGTTAGAGTGAATGAGCCAGGGAGCTTGTGTGTGAGCAAGAGTGAGTCAGTGAACATGTATGAGCCAGAGTCTGTGCAAGGGTGAACATTTATGTTAGAAAGTGTGTATATTTGAGAGAGAGGAGAAAGTTTGTGCATACCTCCTAATCTCGGATTAATCTATGGTAATCTCAGGGCGACTGGAATCTAAAGATCTCAGGTATGGAGACCAGGGGATTTTTTTTAGTCTTAATTTTACTTACTGGGTGTTATTTGGTGTATCTGCTGTTTTGAAATATTTTATTGATGTTTGGAAAATTTTTAAAAAGTTATATGTTTGTAATCATTGGATGTTCTATTCATCAGCTGCTTTGAAATATTCTTTTTATGAATATGGTTTTACAATTATGATTGGTTTATATATCTTGATTTATTGTTTGATGTTTAATGAGAAATGGAGATGTTTTTGTTTTTCCATCGTTTCACTGCATATAAAGTCTGTCTTGTTATGGTTTCAAATTAAGTTTTTGTCTGCATGTTTCTAGTTATAATTTTTTGTCTCTTTATTCTGTATTTGGTGGGGGTCTGTGTGTTCTGCATGACTCAGGTGAGGTATTCTGCTAGCATGTAGGGATCTATAACAGCTTGGCTTGTTCTATTATCCTAATATCAGGTGCATTGTTTTTTTTTTGGGCCTAGTGTAATATTTGCAATGTTGCCTTTTCATAGGTTGGGTTGTTGCTGTTTAAGTGCTGGCAGTTAGTGCTGTTTTCATATAGGAGATTTACTATATTGTAATTCAATTTACTTAAAGCTTTCTGAGGGCTAACATGCTTTACAATATACCTAATAACATATGACTGCAAGTGTCTTTTTGTGAAGAGTTTTCTGGCTGGTACCACAGCAGTGCATGTAAACAATATACATGCTGTAAGTGATATTTTTACCTTAGAACACTGAATATTCTTTTTCGTGTAACATCTGTTGCTATAATTGCATATTTTTCAATTATTTGTGGGAAGGGTGGGGCCAGGAGTGTGTGCAAGGCTATAAGGTTCATCCATGACACCTAATACCCTTGCACCAGCCCTGGCTGCACTGACTCCACAAGGCAAAGCAGGATTCTATATGGAGCTGTGCTACTTTGGGTTAGTGGTTCTCCCCAGTCTTGGCCAGGGCTTAATTTTCTCTTTGTATAAGCCCAGGGAACAGAATGGGTCACTTCTGGTCACCTCTCCCCTGGACTAGGTAGGCAGAGCAGAGCCTGGGAGAACATAAAAGCAACAGACTGTGTAGCCTGCAGTCATTGGTCAGTTTACTCAGTGGAAAAGGGTAAACAGTGGAGTGCCTCAGGGATTTGAACTTGGACCGGTGCTTTTTAATATATTTATAAATGATCTGGAAAGGAAAACGACGAGCAAGGTGATCAAATTTGCAGATGATACAAAATTGTTCAGAGTAGTTAAATCACAAGCGGATTGTGATAAGTTGCAGGAGGACCTTGTGAGACTGGAAAATTGGGCATCCAAATAGCAGATGAAATTAATGTGGACAAATGCAAGGTGATACATATAGGGAAAAATAACCCATTCTGTAGTTACACGATGTTACACGATCTAGACGTCATAGTGCATAATATATTGAAATCGTCAGCTTGTTGTACGGTGGTAGTCAAAAAAAGCAAACAATGTAAGGAATTATTATGAAGTGAATGGTGAATAAAATGGAGAATGTCATAATGCCTCTGTATCGCTCCATGGTGAGACCACACCTAGAGTACCGTGTTCAATTCTGGTCACCGCATCTAAAAAAAAAAAGACATAGTTGCACTGGAGAAAGTATAGACAAGGGGAACCAAAAAGATGAAGGAGATGAACGACTCACCAAGGAGGAAAGACTAAAGAGGTTAGGACTTTTCAGCTTGGAGAAGAGATGGCTGAGGGGGGATATGATAAAGGTCTATAAAATCATGAGAGGACTAGAACACATAAGAATTGGTTATCCCTTTCAGATAATAGAAGGACTAGGGGGCACTCCATGAAGTTAGCAAGTAGCACATTTAAAACAAATCATTATTTCTCACTCAGTGCACAATCAAGCGCTGGAATTTGTTGTTGGAGGATTTGGTTAAGGCAGTTAGTGTAGCTGGGTTTAAAAAAGGTTTGGATAAGTTCCTGGAGGAGAAGTTCATAAACAGCTATTAATCAAGCTGACTAGGAAATAGCCACTGCTATTACTGGCATTAATACCATGGGATCTATTTAATATTTGGGTACTTGCCAGGTACTTCTAACCTGGATTGGCCACTGATAACAACAGAAACAGAAAATTACATCGTAATAAAATCTTAAATACAATTCAAGATAAATTGATTCAAAATAAATAAGTAAAAGACAATGTCAAATGATAAACAGGTACACACAATTAGCCTAGGATAAATTCCTGTAACGAGAAACATTATAAAACAGAGGAAATTAATGTTTGGGATAAGACTTGTAGGTAATTTCATTTGATATCATTATAGGCCTTCCTAAATAGCCATGTTTTGACCTCCTTCTTGAAAGATATTTGGTTTGGTTGCATGTGAATTTCAACATTAGCTGGATTCAGAAAAGGTTTTAGTCTCCTTAAGGTTAATAATTTATAATATCCTTCTCTAATCTTTGCTGCAATATGCGCCTTGAAATACAGTTCACCGTCTATAGTAACTCCGAGGTCGTGAGCATGGGGTGTAGGATGAATTACTGATTGTTGGTCTTCTGATATCAGTGGTGGTAATGGATTGATGATTATTTTTCTATCTAACATTATAATTTTGGTTTTGGACATGTTCAGTATGGGCCAGATTTTAAAACCTAGGCGCGGGCGTAGATTTGTGCGCGCAACCCAATTTTATAACAAGCACACGCAGCCACCTTCCCCTCCCTTCCCCTACCTAACCCGCCCCCCCCCCCAGCCCTACCTAACCCCCCCCCCCCAACCTTTGTTTGGCAAGTTGCGCCTGCCCCTAGAGAGAGTCAACGGAGTAGTCAGGCGATGCAGAGGTCTGGGTCTGGAGAGAATGACATGGTCAGGCAAAACAGAGTCAAAGTCCATGTAGGCAATCCGAGAAGGAGTTGAAGAGCAGGAACACAAGAATAAGGAAATCAGGAACAAGGGTCAATGAGGAACAGGAACACAGGAACGAGATGAATCTCTCAGGAGGCAACGAGTACTTGACTATCGAGGAGACCTGTTGCAAAGGCAAAGGTAGGGAGTGGAGCCTGCGCTTAAATACTAAAACTCCACTGATGTCATCATCTGGGATCGCGGCTCGGTTCCCGCTGCAGGCCCTACTTAAGGTTCAGTGATGCGTGCGCGCCTAGGGAGGGGCATGGTGCCGAGTAGCAGCGTCTCTCCACGGGCCACGCGGAGAGGCCCAATGTGGAGCAGTGGAAGTGGTAGTTGGACTGGAGACACCAGAGTCTGTAGCTGAGCTGGAGGCACCAGGAGTGGCCCAAGGACAGAGCTGGTGGCCCACCGCCGCCAGAGATGAAGGACCAGGCATTGGAGTCACTGAAGAGAGGTGAGGGGGGGCCGTGCCTCGGGTCTGCCGCGGACGGCACGTGTAACTCCAACCAGTTTGCATGGATGGAACAGGGGCTGCAGCTCTGCTCACTCCTGGTCTAGAATGTGCTCAGATTCTTATTTAGGAAAGATGAAGTTTATTTTGGAGTTGAATTTTGACGGCGTGCTTTTGGAAGCTGTCGACACATTTGCTGAAAGGGAAAGTGCATGAGGGCAAAAGATACCCCCATGGGGCTGGTTTTGGAAAAATCCCCCCAAGCCAATATTTTCCTGCAAATCCTTTCCTGTCTTAGACCACATTCCAGGTTTTCTTCTAACCCTGAAATATTTGGAAACTCGATACTTGACTTTTGAATTGTTTTTTGGAGCCTCGCAGAATTCTTGGCCATGTTCCCAGATTTATTGCAATATCAGGTGCTGGAGGAACTCGAGGGAAGGAAATCCTGTTTCAGAATTTTATGAAAATGGAGGTAAGTGTATCAGAGCTTCGATAAGAAATTGAAAGCACAGGGGGGTGGGGGGTGGGGAAGCCCGATGATTCCACCGATCCCGTAATGCAGAGATCATTGCAGGGACTTGACTTGATGAATCCTTGATTTCCTGGGTCCATCTTCACTGCTCCATGACCCCCCTGCACAGCTGGCTGTATTTTCAACATCTTTCCGCAGCAAACTGTGGCATCTGCTGCTGGCTAAGAATTCAACTGAACTCAACAGACGTGAGACTTTGATGTGAATGGGGTGTTTTGATTTTTTTTCACAACGAGTTGAGAGGGAGACAGAAGCCCCGTTGGTCTTTTTCTGTGGGTTTGTCAGGCTTTGACTGTATTTCCGTCTAATGAGTAACTGTGGGGAAACAATGGCTTCTGCCCTCTGTCTTTGTTTTCGGTGCCTTTGCACGTTGCATATTACGCACTTCATTTGGGGAAAACAAGGGGTCCAGGTGGCACAGAACCATCTCAGAAAGGCAGCAATTGGCAGACGGCAGCCTTGAGGCAGCGCTTCAATGTCTAGTAATAGATGAGCATGCAGTAGACACTCTGCTTGAAGAAGATGAAACGTTCCTATGATGTGTGAAAAGTTACCGGCATTAACGGAATGACTGGAACTTCCCTTGGGGCTTCTATGACTGTACGGGAACATGTCTATAGACTAAAGCAGGCCTTCCCAAACTTCTCCTGGGGACCCCCACGGCCAGTCGGGTTTTCAGGAGATCCCCAATGAATATGCATGGGATACATTTGCATAGACAGAGTCTCCATGGTATGCACATGTATCTCATGCATATTAATTGTGGGTATCCTGAAAACCCTATTGGCCGTGGGGTCCCCAGGACAGGTTTGGGAAGGCCTTAAATAATTAAATAACCGTCAGACCTGCATGTAGGTTCCCTTCCACAAGGGTAACTGCTGGGACAGACCTAGAGCCCTGCGCAGCCTCCTAAGAGAGTGCCAGAGTACTGGGGCCTAGGGTTGCCAGTCCCTAGGTCTGGCTTGGAGTGTCCAGGAATTAAAACAGTTCTTCTCGACCCAGTCCTTGAGACACACCTAGCCAGTCTGGGATTTTCAGGATATCCGCAATGAATAAGCATGAGAGCGATTTACATACCGTGGAAGCAGTGTATACAACTCTATCTCATGCATATCCCCTAAGCAGCTCTTCCCTCCTCCCTCAGCCCCACGATGACTCCAGCAGTAAGAGAGCGTTTTTATAAAAACGGGGGTCAGCGTCTCCGGCCCAGCCCACGAATATTTTTAAAAGTGCTCTCAGTCAAGGTCAGAGTCTTCCCCCAAGGTTTTATTCCCTTACCAGCCCTCCCTACACTTCCTCACAGCTCCTCTCCCCCCCTTCTGGCTTCATCACCATCTCTGCCGCCCTCCCTTCACAAACATTCATTCTCCTTTCAGCAAAGCATTCGCAGAGAAAACCCAACGCTTCTCTCTCCTTCTCCAGTCCTGTCCAGTCCTTCTTCCATTTGAGCTGCACTTGGTTTGCGTTTTATTATTATCAATAACTGAACTGGCTGCGTGTCATGTTTTCTAAGGCCTTCCGGCACTGCGGTCTGACTTCCCTCAGCTCCAGTCTCATGAGTTCTCGTTTTTTTCTAAGGCATGGTTGGTATCGAAGTATTTCTGTGCCGATCCTCATCAGAGTCCCATGCAGGTTTCACGTCGACACACATGAAGCCTGCAAACAGCACGGACAGCTGAAAAGTGGATCCTTATCGGAGCCTGATGCAAACGTCACGCCGACACAGGGAAAGAGTGACTGCGGCATGGATAACTGAAGGGCGGATCTTCATCCGTAGCCACGTGCAGGTCTCACTCCGATACACATAAAGCACCAATATGCATAGATGGCTGAAGAGCAAGGTAGAGAAAGACATTTTTAAAAAACAGGGCGTGTTTCTATTATGACCGGTGCGTGGACGTATATAAAAAAAGTAAATAGCTGAAGACATTAAGAAAGGAGATCGAGGAATAAGACCAAACGACACAATGGAGCTAAGACAGAAGGTGAAGTGTTACATTTTGCACCAACCGGGAGATACCGCCACTTGAAATTCAACAGATGCATTTACGTTATGGGAGCAGAGCCATCCAGTCCTGAAAACATTAAATAAGAAGTGGCCGCTGCTGGAATGGAGGGGGGTCTAGTTCTGCCCCTTATGGCACCGAAGCCACAAGCTCTGCCACTGAGCACCGCCGAGCTATGTTTCTTTCCCCTCCGACACATACACTCTAACCACATCCGACCACTGGCTTCTGCACTGTGGCCTGGTCTCCCCTGCAAGAAAAGCCACAGCAAGCCAGAAGCGAATGCAGACAATGCCAGCCCTAAACACGACGGGCACCGCCAGGGCATAGGTGTCGCCGGAGGATGGGGGGGAGATGAGCGGCACGGGAGCAGGGACCCCGCAGTCATTTAGTGTACAGCGATCGGTGCACGGATATAAATAGTTCATATCACACTGGAGAGGGGGCTCTGGTACGTTATTACGGCGTGCATCGTTTTTTGGGGGAGGAAATTTGCATTAGTGGAGCTTTGCAGGTGTTTGGCACTGAAGACGAGAGCGCAGAGTTTGGATTTTTACTTTTCTAAAGCGTTCTCCTGAATTTAGTGCTCAGAAAAGGTCCTGAATTGTCAGCACCGTCACCAGCATTTAGGAGAAGGTAATTCAGCCTCCGCCTTCTTTCAGTCCTTGGGTTCTCCGCTGGCACCGCCGAAATAGCCAACAGTGGGCCTGGTTTGATTGTGATTGGGGGGGAGGGGTGACCTGCCCACCGGGCACTGGACTGAGCCCACCGATTCCTTCCACACAGGCCACCAAAATGGCTTCCACATAGCCGAGGCACCCGGTCACTGTGGCATTTGGGGGCGGCTGCCAGCTGTCTGTATTTCATTTCTCGAGCAAGGCCGACGCAGGCCTGGGTGTGGCCCCAGGGCATGCTGGGATTTGTAGTTTGGCTCTCCTTACGTCCAGGCATGCGGTGGGAGTAAAAGCAAAGCCCTAACCGTAGCCCCCTCAATGCACCTTTTCCACTGGTTAAAGGATTTCCCCCTTGAAACAGAAACCGGGCTAAAATTTCCCTTTTGCTGTGAGAAAATAAGTTGAAAACAAATGACATGTGCGGTTTTGGAATGGAAATGCTTTGTGATCACCGATGAAGTCCTGACAAGGAAGATACATTTTCCACTACAGAAGTTACTGTAATTAGCACGGTGGAATCTCAGCCCTAATATATATATATTTTTTTTTTATTATTATTTTTAAGAAAAGACTTAGAGGAAATGAGTGTACAAGAAGTCATTCTGAAGAGGGCTGGCAGAAGAATTCGCTTTGAACACCCTTGGTTGAAATATAGCTCTTTCCTTGCGTAGGGGAAGACGTACGCCGAGTCTGGGTTATTAGTGGTCCATGACTAAGTTTTATGTGTTGCAATGCTTGTCTTATTATGAATATTTTTATTGTGATCCGTTCTGGGCATTTGAGATAGGAAGGACAATAAAAGTGAATAAGTAAAAGTGTGCATCATTAAAAATTGCAACATGAGTATCTGTGTAATGATAGCACCTCCTCCCCAGCCTGGACGCACATTTTACTTTCAGAAATTAGCGCCTACCCAAAGGTAGACGTTAATTTCTGTCAGGGGAGGGTAGGACGCACGTTTTCGACGCGCTATTACCCCTTACTGAATAAGGGGTAAAGCTAGCACGTCAAAAACGCGCGTCCAAATGCCGGCTAACAATGCGCTCCACCAGAGCGCGCTGTGCTGTATCGGCCTGAAAGTTAGGCAGGGCCTGGAGGAGGGCTGGGCTGGTTGGAGCTGGAAGAGGCAGAGCAGGCTGGACATTACAAAGCAAGGTAAGCTAGACAAGGCAAGGCCGGACCAGAAGCAGGATAGAAGAACGCAGGATGCAATACTGTAGAACGCAGGAGGACCTGTTGCTGAGGTGCCGGCTGGGAGCGTGGTCTGGGTTAACGTTCCCAGCCGGTACTGATGTCATCAATATGCTCCTAAGCCAGTGGTGGGACTGGGGGTGTTGGTGCAGGGAGATTGTTGGTGGTGTGCAGTTGGCTCAATGGCCTACTGAGGTGAGGGCCGCCAATTGCGGCTTCTTGCTGCCACTGGCCAAACATATAACACTATTGAGCAGGTCTAACTTATTCGATTAACTTAACCGGATAAGTCTGAATATCGGCACTTAATCTGGTTAAGTTAACTGGATAAGTAGCACTGCCCCGATCTGCCCATTCCCTGCCCACTGACTATCCATCTATCTACTTATCTGGCTAAGTGGGGGTTGCCGAACATAGCCAGATATTCAGTGGCCACCACTTATTTGCACAAGTCCTACTTGTCCAACTAAGCAGCGTTTCAATATTGGCCTCCCACTGATTAATCCTAGCACCCAAGTGCAATGCTGTTTGGGTAAAGAAATCATCATTTCCACTTGTGGGAGCTGATAATGCACATTCACTGCACTCCCCATGCCTTGCCTTCCTGCCGCAGACTGGAAAGGTCACAGCAGATATGATTGGTTGCTGGAGTTAATGATCCTATCAGATCTGTTGTGTTCCATCGCCCTCTGCCTGCAAAGTGGGGGCATGACAGCCACTTGTAATGATGAAAAGACAAATCAGAGGTGCGCGAGACGGAGCTGCATTCCTGGACAACTGAATCGAGATATAGAAGTAGGGGGCTCTTTTATCTCTTTACATTTGTAATAAATCACTTGACAAGAGAAGTGTAACTAGTAAGTCCCGAAAAGGCAAAAAAACACCGTCGGCATCAAGTGCACAATATCACAGCGGGGGCAAGGCTGAAAAAGAGAAAAGGAAATAATTCACACATTCATGAACCAAAGTACCAAATGCACATTTACAATTAACCCCACCTTGCAAAAACCCAGTTTACGCAGGAGCAGATTTAGCAGACTCCCGCTGAGTGAAACTTCCAAGGACTTTTCCCAACCGAGACAGAATAAGGAGCGCAGCAGCCGCTGGGTGCTTCACAGCAGGGGTTTCTCATCCCAGGCCTCGGGGGTTTTCAGGATACCCACAATGGATATTCAGGAGAGAGGTTTGCATACGGTGGAGGCAGCGCATGCAGATTAACCGTGGGAATGCTGAACAGCAGAGCAGGATCTGGGACCCCCGTGCACAGGGATGGGAATTAGCAATAGCTTCACAACGGGCGCCTCCAGGCAGGAGGAAATGTAATGCGGTGAGAAAATAAAATGTCTAGGAAAATGTATGTCACGCTTCCTGGTTTGATGTCCCATTTTGTGAAGGAAACAACTGGTGAGAGCCACCTCTCTTAATTGAAGGGCACTGATTTTAGCCCAACAGCTCTGAAGATATAACTTATGCCCTGTAAACATGGCATCCAGAGTTTTACATTTAGGAACAGTGCCTTCAGAGGAGGCACACAGCTGATTCACGCAACCGGTCAGGGAAGAGCTTAAGCTTGCTACCACAGTCCAGATTCCTACTAAACTGGACATAACACAAACGTAACTGGGGTAGGCAAACCCTGGTATTCCCGCTATGGGTATCTCTCCGAGGTTTTCCTCTTCAAAGAGAGGAACTGGTCTGTAGAGCGAGCTGCAGCCCCAGTCCTGACACCACACTCTGCACCGACAAGGTGGCTGCCATCACGTTGCCAGCAAGACCGCTGGGACCTCCAGCTTCCCCGTGGGTAATGTCCTTTCCTAGCAGTGCCTCTGGGGGTGGGGATGTGAGAGGGGAGCAGAACCGGAGAATCTCTCCCCTCCCCCACCCTCAATCTTGATTTCCCCCTTTAGCTGGATTCTGTCCCCCAGATCCTGGATATTTTCTTCTTCTCCCCCCCCCCCCCCCCCCTTCTGCCTGGCCTCCCTCTGCGAGCTGCCTGCAGGGTGTCAGCAAGAAAACCCTTCAGATGTAGCTAGGCCCAGATTTAGGCATTTTGAATGTAAGCCAGAAGCGTAAGGTATTCTTCTTGCACTGACTAGCAAATGGTGACCTGGGAATTACTTATTAGCAGTACCTTGGTGGTCAGACAGAGAGGAGCCATGCAAATGCTTACCTTTGAAGCCCACAGAAGTCCTTCCCACCCATACAAATGGGGTGATATGACTGGAAGCCAGTGGTATAATCCTTTGGACTGCAGTGACACCAAGTGGACCTGGCTACAATTGCTAAGATTAAATGGATATTTCCACAGAAGGAAAACTTTGACTTGAATGGATCTATGGCAGTTCTTGGAATCAGAACTTGGGATATAATCCCAGACTGGAGCCAATGAAGAAGAGCAAGGGATCAATTGCTAATGAACTTTTTTTTAAAATTAGCTATAAAAGAAAGGTTGTCTTTTGTGTACAGTCAGACAGACAGAGCGAGGAAAGGACATAAGGACATAGCAATGAGGTGAGGGTCCTCCCCCAGACATGGCTGCTAGCACAATGGAGGGGGCAGTTGCAGACAGAGGGGAGCGTTCCTCCTGGCCATATTCTGTAAAATAGGAATTATCTAGCAGTGCCGAGAAAGCAGTGATTATTTTTTTATTTTTTAGTGAGGGAAAAGAGTGTGAGTTCCAAGAATTTTCTGACCTTTTGTTTCATTTATAGCTATTTAGAATAGGATCTGCATACATTCAGTATCAGGCTGACTTAGTTGCAGGGAAATTCAGAATGTTTGTCAGGATTTTATTAGTAGAGAGGGAAATTTATATATATATATATATATATATATAATTTTTTTTTTTTTTTTTTTGTGAGACCTGGGACTTCCAGTCTCCAGAAACAAGTGGACACTGCAGCTGAACTGCTGTCAGGATTTCAAGAATCTGCATTGGCTTCATCGAGCACAAAGTGGAGCAGCTTGTCTAAAGCAAAGGAACTGAGAACTTCTCTACTCTACTCTCCTTAAGAGTTAATTATGTAACCACCTGTCTCAAGTTGACTTAGTTTTCTTACTGTTTGCATTACATTAAATTATTGTAAAGCTGGTTGCTATGTTACGTTACATTGTGAACCGAGGTGATGTTTTTAACGTGCCCGGGTATATAAAAAAATCTTTAAATAAATAAATAAATAAATAAATAAATAAAATAAATATTATTATTCTGGCCAGAATTTAGGTGGGAGTTTGAAGTATTTTGCAAGTGAACTGAGATACAGAGTAGAGCTAGTGATTTTTCTTTTATATCTTGCAACCTGATTTTCCCCACTTTCCATGTTAATAAAATCTTCTTTCTTTTTTATTATAATGCCATTTGTCTGTGTTTGCTATAGAGTATAAGAATCCTAATGCGCTGTGTAACTGTGCATGCAGTGATTTTATATGCAATACTTGCTGTAGCTACATAAGGTGGGCTTTATGTTATCACTTATTGTCCTATTCTCTGCTCCAGCCTCTCCTCCCCAACATCTTCCAGGGAAACCCTTTAGTTGTGTGGGTGCATTACATGTGTCTGTCCCTAAACACACAGCTGAGAGATGGAGCTATTTTTGTGACCATGTGCCCGCACAGCTTCAGAACTGGAGAGTCACTGGCCCCCTGCCAACGGGCATCAAAAGCTTAAATCCAGCCTGGGATGTAGCATGAACAAACCTGACAGGTAACCGCACCAGAACCCGAGACTTGCCTTTTCCATCCTGCTTTCTGTACCCTGCAATTTTACCTTTACTGTTATTTTGCAATTTCTCTGTATTACTTTGGCAACACTTGCAAAAAAAAACCCGTGATGCAAATAAGGTTTCCTGAATCTGAATTGGCTGCTGCAAGGAAGGACATACAAACAGAAGTCCATCCTATTCTACTGCCTGCTTGCATTAGGTGATAATAACTGCTGGGAAATTATTCAGAGCAAGAGCACAGTTCAGGTTTCAGGACCCCGAGGAGCGCAAGCTTCCATCAGAAGAAAGCAAAGAGGCGGGTTTTAAAAAAGTTAAAATTAAAACGGACTTAGTTCTGGCGGGTCCTGCCCTCTTTGCTTTTTCAGGCAGATTTCCCACAAAGCGAGCCCGGAAGCCAGGACGATCTGGATAGGTGAGGAGGTGTTTGCTTTCTCTCTTTATTTATGGATTTTTTTGAAACGTTGTCAAATATTATGTAAGTCTCTATTGTAGCTCACCAGTTTTGGTCGTTAGCTTTACGTGGGAGCTGGGGTTTTGGTGTTGTTTTTTTTTACTATGGAAATGTGCAGTCCACTTTGGGATATCGAAAACTAAAGAGAGCTGTAACACAATCTAGGAGATTTGGGATTAATAATCAGTTTGCTGGATTTCCGGGCTCTAAGCCGCAAGAGCAGTTTACCTCTGCCTCTTCCTTACTGTGTTGCAGGTGGATCCTGTGGTGTCAGAATAAAAAAGTTGCCATCTTCTCAGCCAGCTTGCCCAGTCTTCTTTGGCCCTCAGTAGCCGCAGGACTGCAGGCAGCAGAAGTGGCCTGGCTATCACTACAACAGCAGGGAGCTTGACAGAGCAGCAGAAACCACACCTCATCCCCAGCACCCAGGATCATGGAGCTCTCTACCTGGCAAGAAGTATTTCAGGAAAAAGCGAAGGAGCTGGGCAAACGAGACACGTGGACTCTACTGCCGAGCGACAGTCTTCAGCCCAGTCCAGGCTGGATCCAGTATAAGCAGAACACATTTGCAAGGTAAAGTCCAGAGAGGAACCCTAGGACGGGAATGAGGGACTTTCCCTCTGGATGCTGTGCCGCTCACCCCGGAGCCAACTGGGATTCTCTGCAGAGTCCCAGAAACGCACAGATACAAAGAGCTCAGAGAACGAGGCCAGAGCAGGAGACCTAGAGGTGCTGAGGCAGACAGAGAGGAATTATAGAGTAGGTCCCACCTCCACTCTGGCAGTCCCTTTACTGCTGGGGCGGAACAAGATCACTAGGAATGGAGGGAGACATAGAGACCTATTACTCCATTCTGTACAAGGAAGGTCTCCGGGAAGGCAGTAATACCTCCAGTTGATGTGTTTTCCTCTCACACAGAGGATGCACCTTCAGGGCTGAGTGAGGGAGGGGAGGGACATGACTACCATTGTTATTGGCGATGCTCTTAGGAGAATCACCAGTCGGATGGCTGGCAGCCATGAGAACCACTCAGAAACCTTTCCTGCCAGAGATATGAAGGTCGTAGATCTCACTCATTGCCTAGATAGGATTTTACAGGCTGGGAGCTGCTGGCTCTTATGCTCCATATGGGTACCAATGACGTAGAGAGATTCTGGAGGTTAAACATAGGCTGCTGGGAAGGAAACTAAAAAGCAGAACCCCCTTAGGGTAGCATTCTCGGAAACGTTCCCATTTCCACGCACAGGACCCCAGAGGCAGCAGGTGGAGCTCCCGAGTCTCAATGTATGGATGAGATAATGGTGCAGGGAGGAGGGCTTTCTGTTCTTAAGATACTGGGGAACATTATGGGAAGGGGAAGCCTATTCTGGCAGGATGGGCTCCACCTGAAGCAAAATGGAGCCCAGCTGCTGGCGTTGTGAAAAAGGAGATAGCAGAGCTTTTAGTGTAAATCCCAGGACAAAGCCAACAGCCACTCGGGAGCCAAGGAGCACATGGTTTAGAGCAAGATATCTACAAAAGATATCATTAGAAAGGGTACATTAGGGTATTCTGAGTGTGAGGTTGTGGGAAAAAATGAGATCACTTAACCGCATTTAAGTAAAGAGTAGACACATATGAGTGATTCCCAATTACCTGAACCAACTGCTAATAAGGAGGTAGTAGAAAGGAATAAAAACAATACATTTACTGTGAGTGTCTGCATGCAAACGCCAGAAGTCTAAACAATAAGGCTGGAGAATTAGAGTATTTGGCTGTAGATGAAGACTTTGACATAACTGTCATTTCAGATACCTGATGAAAAAAAAAGAAAATGAATGGGAGACTGTAATATCAGAGTACAAAATAGATTCAAAATAACAAGGCGGATAGAAGTGGTGGTGGAGGTCACGGTCGTGCTTCAGCGTGGTTGACGTAACCTAGCAGGCGAACCTACAAGGCCTGCGCCAGCAGCTGGCAGACATATCCTAGGCTGGACCTTCATCTCTACCAGCCCCGTTCCCTTCAGGTTGAGCCTTTAGGTTCCAGGGCCCGGCAGGACTCAGGCGAATGTCTCAGAGGGTGGGTCAGAGAGAGAGAATCCAGGGGGCCAGGCTGATGTCACGGCATAGCCAGGGTCTATAGCAGAGGTCTATGCTAGGAGATTAGGCAAATGTCTTGATGGAGACAAATGCCAAATGGAGATGTCGCAAATGCCATTTTTTGCATATTTGTCCTCTCTGTTAAAATCCTAGCTTCCTTCTCTGTTTCCAAGTTGTGTAACTCCCTTGTTTTATTGTAACTGCAACCTTTTAGTTCCTAACTTGTTTAATGTTTATTATTATTATTATTATTATTTATTATTACGTCTGTTCCTTCTCCTCTTGTTAATTGTAAACCGGCATGATGCGATATCCATCGCGAATGCTGGTATAGAAAAACTTAAAATAAATAAAATAAATAAATAGGCAGACGGGGGACCAGAATGAGGCAAGGCAGGCTGGACGAGACAAGGCAAGACAGGAACAGGAGCGCAACAGGGTCCAAGGTAGCCACGCACACTGCAAGGCTGCAGGGGGACCCTGCTGCTGAGGCCACGAGTGCAGGATCCACAGCATTTAAATGGCCCGAGGGGGGCCTGATGTCATCGGAGAGCACCGAGCTCTGTTTCCCGCCGCGGAGCCTTGATAATGTGCGCATTTGAGCACAACCTTAGGAGAGGACGCGGCATGAGGGGGCCGACAGTGGCTTTCCGGCCGCAAAGAGGCTTGGGCTGCAGTCAGGGTAAGTCTGGCCGGTCATGGGGACTGTCCCACAGCCGGCCAAACGTTGCTTTAAGGATGCCGTAGCGTCAAGCAGGATACAGATTTTACAGCAAACCAACTGCACTCTGAAATCTCTGTGGATATAAATTCCATGTGTGACAGGAAGGAGTATAGTAGGTGGGGGCCGAATGCCGACCACCTGACCAGGATGGTGAAACAGATTGTGAAATGCTAAGAGAGATTAAACAGGCTACTAAGCGTGGACAAACAATAATAATAATGGGAGGTTACAATTATTCCTGTATCGACTGGGTGAATGTCTCATCGGGACATGTCAGAGAAGTAAAGTTTCTAGATGCCATAAATGACAACTTTATGGTCCTGTGGCCAATGGGGAGGGCGTGGCTGCTTTAAATGTCGTTCTCACTGGAGTGCAAATCTGGCACAAGGGTTAATGGTGGAGGAGTGATTTGGCGAACATGATCATAGTGCAATCAGATTTGAGGGGAAATAATAAATAAAACTGCTGCAATGACATTTTTAAAAAGGGAGACTCTGATAAGATGAGGAAACTGGTTAGAAGTGCGACCCCCGCCCTGTTGGGGCACATAAAATGACAAGAGTGTCTGATGACGGTTTGTGAGTTCCAAAAATACAAAATTGGTTGAGCAGATGGTGTAGTGCACCTGGCACAGAGGCAAGGACTGGGGTAATTTATAGGAGGGTCTCACTCAGAAGGTATCGTCAAATAGAAAAGCTTATTTTCAAAATCCAGGGTTTTTAGCAGTTAGGGTACAAATCCCTAAAATTCAGTGATTTCTCAGGGTGCACAGGTTTTATACAGCGAGGCTGATGCAATAAGGCAGGGCTTCCCAAACTATGGGTCGGGAGCCCAAATGCGGGTCACAAAACCTTCAGCTGGGGTTCACAGGTTCCTCAAATGGCAGTGCCCTTCAGTTGCCAGCAACATTTAACAGTGGACGTTAGCATGAGGCCTGTGAGCCAGCACACACTAAACAGGCCCTGCAGCGATCCCGCCCTCCCCTGAGTTTCCATGGTAACGGGAAAGGCCTGCTCCAGGAGGGATCAGAGCCTGTAAGCTTGCACTGGCTCAGGCCTCAGGCCTCGTGCTGATTCTCATTACTAAGGCCGCTGCCGCCTGCAGATCACCATTGGGCTTGGAGGCAGCCTCGAGGGAGGGACTGAGCGTGCACGGGCCAGCGGAGACTGCCACTGCTCCTCTCTTTCCACACAGCGCCAACCACTGAACTTACCCAAAGGAAAAATGTTGCCCCTTTCAGCTGCCCGCCCTCTTTTCCCATTGGTTGTCATCCAGCTGTGGCCCAGGGCCAAAGGAAAATGTTGCTGCTGATCCCGGCCGGGAGGCTGTTGGGAGTAGGGGCTGCTTGAAGGGACGGATCAGATGCAGGAGGGTTTTGAGGGTTCAGTCAGCTGGAGAGCGGGATTAGGTATGGAGGATGAGAGAAGAGGGATATCAGAAGACCAACCGGGGAAGAGGAGTTGGGGGCTGAGAGAAGGACTGGGAGATTTGAGAGAGAGGATGGGAGATGAGATTGAGGAGGGAATGGGAGAGAGGGCAAGAGAGAGGGGATGATGGAGGGGTCAGGAGGTGGTTAAAAAGGACTTGGGGGCGAGAGAGAAGCAGCTAGGGGGATATGAAAATGGCTGGAGAGAGTGAGAGGGGATGGGCTGGAGAGGTGGAAGAAGCTGGGAGGTGTAAGAGGGGCTGAGGTTGAAAAAGGGGCTCTGCTGGAGGGAGGAGGTTAAAGCCCTCTGGAAGGGGGGGGGGGGAGATTAAGAGAATGGATCGACTGGCGAGGGTGGAGGTTGAGAGGCGGAAACAGCTGGAATGCAGGGAGGGGGCAGTGACCATTGGCAGGGGGGCCGCATCCTTACTCATTCGTTTTGGTCGTTTTCGGGGCTCATAGGAGTTTTCAAGGGCCAAACTGGGGTCATATTGGCTAAAGGTTTGGGACGCCCTGCAGTCAGGTGCGCTCTGCACAGCTTAACCTGAAGGTGCGGGCACATCGTTTGCGCGATAACTTTACTGCCGATGCAGCGAGAAGTTTTGAGCGGAACAACGTGGGGGGGGCATTTGCAAAAGGAATTGCGCGCGTAAATGCATCTACTGTGGTAACAATTTTCAAAAGCCGTTTATTTGAGTGAAAAGTGCACTTGCGTGAGTAGATCCCATGGACAATTCAACAGCATAGAGGACCTGATTGTAAAGAGCATTTACTGAAGTAAGTGGGCTTTTGGAAACTTGTTGCAATAGTGATTTCATTTATGCTCGTAACTCCTTTTGAAAATTACCCTCCTACTGCAATCGATTTTAAAAAGCCCAGTGTACTCGGCTAAAACCCAGTTTTGCTCCAGCAAATGCTTTTTTTAAAATCGGGCCCTGTGCGTTTCGGTTAGCGCCCTCTCGTGCTAACGATGGCCTGTAAAACACCCACCTATGGTCTCTGCCCACAGAAAGTTGTCATACGCCGCTTATGTGAATGCAAGGAAAATGCCTATTAGGCGGATACCATTGCTGTCAGCCATAGGTCATCTGAAAGGTAAAATAGCAGAGAGACAAATGCAGCATGAATTCCATGCAAAGAGTAAAAATAATGACGCTACGTTTGAGGAGAGAGAGAGAGAGGCTCTCATATAAGTAAACTGTTTATACCACTGTAGGAGGGACAATTAGTAACTTGGGGTGAGGTAGTGGGCTAGGGTTTGGGGGCCAGTTTTACACGCACAGTCAGAGGTAGGAACAGCACAGTACACATCAGAGAAGATTTTATGGGATTTGGAGTGAGAAAAGGTACACAAAGGTGAGATTTGTACAATGTACTCTGGACCTAGCTTGATTTGATGAATGACCCCTTTAGTTTGAAAATGTTTTTGTAGGGCCTGGATCAATGTTTTCCTTGCTGCATTGTTTAGATAACCTTTCTGCTGTTAGGGTAGGCGCTGGCAAGGTTCCAGGTGTTTGGGTTTTGTTTGGGTTTTTTTTGGTAGGGATTTGTCTTACTTCACAAAGTGTTTAGTATTGGAGGGGGTTTGTTTTGCTGTTACTGAGGTGACACCAGCATTTGAATATTTTTTTTTTTTTATGTTCTAGCTCTCTTCTGCACCTGTTGCAAATCTTAAGTTCTTCTGATGATTATTGTTGTTTTATTGAAGGGTGAGCAAAATGATAAAGGGCATGGAATGGCTTCTCTATAAGGAAAGGCTAAATAGGTTAGGGCTCTTCAGCTTGGAGAAGAGATGGCTGAGGGGGGATATGATGGAAGTCTACAAAATCATGAAAGGAAATGAACGGGTAAATATGAATCAGTTATTTACTCCTTTGTATAATAGAAGGACTAGGGGTACTCCATGAAGTTAGAAAGTAGCACATTTAAAACAAATCAGAGAAAATTCTCTGTCACTCAACACACAATTAAATTCTGGAATTCTTTGCTGGAGGATGTGGTTAAGGCAGTCAGTGTAGCTGGGTTTAAAAAAGGTGTGGATAAGTTCCTGGAGGAGAAGTCCATAAATTGCTGTTAATCAATAGGGAATAGCCACTGCTTGTTGCCAGCATTAGTACCGTGGGATCTGTGTAATGTTTGAGTACTTGCCAGGTACTTGTTTCTTGGATTGGCCACTGTTGAAACAGGATACTGGGCTTGATGGATCCTTAGTCTAACTCAGTTTGGCATATCTTATATTCTTATGATATTCTCTGCATTTTTGGAAAGAGGATTCATAAATGAATACATTGATATTTGTTTTATTATATGATTGGATCTGTTGTTTCCGTTAAGTGTTCTTGGTTTACGTTTTACATGATGTGTATTTATAAACTACAATAAATATAAAATAAATAAATACAGATCAATAAGGTATTCTTAATGCTAAGTGCTTGAAATAATAGAATTAAAATATTTTAATGCATCACTCATCATGAAACTACTCAGAAATCCACTGTCAGGTGCACTGTAAGGCATTATTTAATCGATAAGAGTACAACAAGTAGGCCTAGACCTGTAGGTCAACAGCCCCCCCCCCCATGTTAACCTTGGGCCCCCCCAAAATTTCATTTCTGGCAATGCCACTGGCTTCGAGTCACTATTGAACGAGGAGAAATCCTTGCTGGCCGTGAAACGTTTGAATGAAGATTTTCAAGCTTAAGTAGCTTAAATTATTTTTTACTCTCCTTGGCAGGAATATTTGTGCAATGCATGCCGTACTCGCCTTTCTGCAGGTCTCTGGATAGGGCATGCTGGGTGGTCACAGAGCTGAGGAGTGCCCTCGGCACCACCAGCATCGCCCGTTAGACTGAAGAGCCAGCGGGGCACCGATTTTCGCCTGGGGTGTCGTGTCGTTTGCTCCAGAGCCGTCCCTGCCCTCAAGATTTGCTCCTTTCCGGCCCCGCTCCGCTCCAACTTGCTCCCGCCTCAGATCCTGACTCAGCGTAGCTCCTGCTTTTAGCTTCACTCAGGTCCCCTATCTGGGCCCAGCCCCGCTGGAATCTCCCCCATACTAAGTCCTTCCCAGCAGCAGGGAACACGATACCCCCAGGATTCGCTGCTTTCATGTGAAAGTTACGGGTGCTGTTTTTGAGATTGCGTCATTTGAAGCTATTTATTTATAGCAAAACAGATAATGCAGAATATCTGGAAAATAAAACCCTGGAATGCAAGAGTAGATAATGACTACTAGGACCACCCCTAGTCTCTAACCATCCTTCTTACCTGCTATAATGCCACCGGTGATCTCCAGCTTTACCCCTCACTTCTCTAGTACTAACCATCCTCTAGTGCTTATCTCAGGCTTTCTTCAATTCTCATATTTTGTTTGCCTCCATCACCTCCCGGGGAGGCTGCTCCATGCATCCACCAACTTTTCTGTGAAAAAAAATATTTCCCTGTGTTACTTCCGAGTCACAAATCATGATCCCTTTTTCTAGAACTTCATTCCATTAGAAACAATGCTTGCTTCTTGTGCACCGTTGTTTATACCTTCCAAGTGTTTGAATGTCTCTATTGTAAGCCTCGTTTCCTCCAGGGTATCAGGGTGCACTTGTTTAGATCCTTATATAAAAAGCTGCTTCATTCTACAAATGTCATAACTTAGTAAAATGTTGCCGACTGTATGGTGTTGGCCGTCTCGGAATTTTTTTTTTCATTTTCTTTGTTTAGTGGCACAAACGTTGGCAGAAGCCGGTGCCGTCTCTCGGACCTGTTCTGCGGATTCCCATTGCTGCAATGGCTTTTGAAAGCTGCCTCGGGTGGGAATCGGGTCTCCTGGCTGCGAGCGCTGCTAATAGGTGACGTGCTTAATAACCTGCCTGTTTGGTTTGTCTGCATTTTTTAGGTTTCACTGCACAAGCTGTAAGCGCTGGTGGGGATCAGCCCAGGTGCACATCCACTTTCACTTCAAGCTGTCCTGGGGTGAAGGCTGGGTGAAGATGAGAGTCTTTAAGCAGCAGTGCAAGCACTGCAAGGCAGCAAAGTTGGAGGAGCCAGAATTCACCAGGCAGAACATAGAAATAGTCTTAACCAATCTCCAGCAGAGGATCCAGATTAAATGCTATGGGTTGAAAATTGACAAGAATCCTGTCCTAACCTCCATCTACAGCGGCGATATGAAGGGGCCCCACGACAGGGATCACTGTGAGGCCTGTAGCATGGGAGTCTGTAAGTGGAGAGCTTGCGGCGAGGGTCAAAGAGACCAGGCCTCAGCTCGTCCGGCGCAGAAATGCACTGCTAACAGGCAGGACGATGGCCCATTTCTTCCCAGGATTGTACCACCTTCCCCGCCCACCCATGAGAACCCGGTTTTACCGCAAGCAGACTGGACACCCCTGATTGGCGTTATTGCACTGGGGGCAGGTTTATTGCTCAGATTATTATTCCGTTGACGTACGGCTCCCCCCAGTGGCAGAGTGGCTGTAAAATTGGCTGGTGTCTCTTTAAAAGGGAAATATCGTCAAAGTGGTTTGTTTTTTTTAAAGCTTAACTGGAAGTCAGGATTTTTTTTAACTGATTTGCTAACATCTGTGAATTTTCTTGCATTCTCTGTAAATTGCCACACTTGCTGCTTTGCATTTCGATTTGGCAGGGTTTTTGGGTTAAAAGTGACGTCTCATTGCTGTGCTTAATGCATTTACAATTATCTAGAGATTCTTTACATACTTTTATTTTCAAAATTGCTATTCTGTCACTCAAATATATCTTGAGGAGAATTACAGTAAATATTGCATAATACAAATACTTAAGAATTGTATATAACAGCACATAAATTTTGTCTGTGCACTGTCGCTGTTAAATATCTACTCCTTTTATCCTTGTTAAACTTGAGTATGACACGAGACCTAGTTTCATTGTGCTGTTCCATGCAGCGCATGCCTAAGTGACAGGCGCTATTTTCTGTGGGGTAGTGGTTCCCTGAATTAGTTTGTCTTATGTGAAGGGAGCCGATATATAATCTCACTGTATGATTTAATTATGGTGTGTAAATAATAAAAATGCATAATATTGTTTTAAATGTGTAACAAAGAATCAAGAGAAATAAAACTCATCTTCCTGTAATACTTCTTTTGGAACAATGTTCAATAGAATTGGCGTTTAGTCTGTGTTTTCAGTCCGTAAAAAGTATATATATTATTGGTCATAATAAAAGCCATCATATATTTGGGCAAACAGTCTCATGACTTTGCATCAATATCTAATGCTGGGAGGGTAGAGTGAGGAATTGGTGATAGAGTGATGTCTGACCTGGGAAAGGACCCTATGCCAGTATAAATATGTGGTCAGGGCTCTCAGGACCTAAGGTACTGGGTTTACCAACCCCCCCCTCCCCTTTCTTCAACAACGTCTACCGTCAGGGTATTCTGACTCGTCACCTTATCCCTTACCAATACTGCTGTGGTGTGGCCGCTGGTTCCTAGCCAGAAGACGACACCAGGAAGTTGCTGGCCGTGCAAAGTGACTTTCATTTACAGTGAGAAAAGTGATGTTCAACACAAAATGGCGCCCAGCCTTCACTTCAGTCTAACAGGGCACTTTAAATAAATCCAAGACTGAATAGTTGCCAGTTCAAGAAAGAAGCACACGCAAGTCCAAATAGTCCTTACATAAGTTCACCCACCTCACAGGTCTAGGGGAACCCCCTGCTCTCCACCCAGGGGCTCCACTAAGCTGTGTCTATGCCCTTAGGTTTTATGCTCCAGGTGGGTTCCTCCCTCCTCCCATTCCTTTGGATGCCCCAGCTCAAGAAGGAGTAGGCGGTTACCTGAGCCCAGTCCGTTAGGGTAGATTGAGGGAGTTGTCTACGCACTCCCTCACGTACCCTCCCCTTCATAAATAAATAAATAAAATCTTAGCCTTGGCAGGCTGAGTGTTTCCCCGTCCAAGGGACATCCCTCTTGACAGGGAGTTCACTAAGGGAGTATTGTTCTTTCTGTGGCCTTAGCTCCCGGCTAATAAAGGTCCATGGACGTTTTTGTCCAGACTGGAGCAACTCCAAGTTCCTTGCCTCCTCGTGGGCTTTACAGGCCTTCTCTAGTGTCTTTTTTTTAGCCGTAGCCGTCTGCGAGGTTCCGCTTTCTTTTGTGGGAGTGGCACCTGGGTAACCACCTTGGCTTTCTCATTCTGTTGACGGATCTTACCCCATGCCAGGTTGTAGCTATCCTGATGGCCTTGAAAGGCCCCAAAAGGGCCTTGAAATTTGGGCAATCCTGCCCAATGACCATGGGATAGGGCAAGCTAGTCATCTCTTGACTGGTCGGTGTCTTTAGGTATACATGGGTATAGGGACACTGTTGATGGTCCCCATGAATACACATCACTGTCACTAATTTTCCTCCTTTGACTCAGGGCCACTCCAGCAAGTCACTCCGCACCAGTGTTTTTTCACTACCAGAGTTCAATAACGCTCGGGTGGGGATGCCGTTTAGCTCCACTGGTATCACACATTCATGAGCCCTCTGGGGACATCCACCAAATTGCAACCATAGGCAGTCACCAGGTTAGTGTCCATAACCTCCAGTTCCCTGTGGAACGGTCTCTTGCGAACTGTCCTCACGCATCACAACGGAAGCACGTCAAGTCCGCTGAAGGTGGCTACTGTGGTGCCTGACCTGGTTGGGCCTGTTCCCAGTTCCGTCATTCCTTTTCCATGTTGAAGGGTTTTCCTCAGCAGAATATCGGTGCAGGCATGGTCTGGGCCTGGTAGTACGCCTCTGCTACTTCCAGGGACTTTTCCAAGGTCAGGTCCAGATGCCTGCAAACCCACTGTCTCATGGGTGGACTGAGACTGTCCTGGAACTGCTCCAGCAAAATTGCTTTCGCCACCTCCTCACCAGTTTTCTATTCTGGACATAGCCATTTCCAGGTGACCTTTTTAAGGTGGTGGAACAGGTCCTGATGATTCTCTCCAACCTGTAAAAGTTCATCCCAAAAACATTACTGGTAGGCCACTATGGTAATCCCTCCTCTTCAGAGGACTACTGCCTTAACCTCAGAGTATGGGGCTGTTCTCTCTGGATTGGCTCTTTGATAAGCCTCTTGACAAGATCCTGTAAGTAAGTTTCCCAAGTAAAGGGCCCACCGATCTTCTGGCCAGCCTGCAAGTCTTACATTGAGCTCGAAATTTGTCATAACCCCCTCTGGGGCCTCTCTAGGGGCCATTTTGAGGACAGTCATAGATACCAGAGCTGTACGGGTTATTGTGGTTTGTACCACTTGAGCTATCTGTACCATATGTACGTACAATGCCAGCTGTTGCTCCATTTGGGCCTCATAGCATCCTGTAGCTGCTGTTGGCCGGCAACCAGGGCTTGGATCACCTGCTCCATTTTGTACTTCTCCGGGGATAGGAGAGCCAGAAAAAATCCCTGCTGGAATCTCCAGCCCTAATTCACTTCTTGAACCCTCACTAACCAAGGCGGGGCTAACCCCCTTGCTGCACACACACTGGATCAGAGCTGGGAGAGCCCCAAGAAGAAAGAAAAAACTCTGAAGGGTTTGTCTCTGCTCTGTTGCTGCAGCTGTGAGTCCTTGGCTGTGCTTCCTGCTTAGTCAAGTAATCCCACTGCTGACACCATATGTGGTATGGCCAGGCAGTCAGTGGCCAGGTCACAGCCAGAAGAAGGCAGCAGGAAGCTTCTGGCTGTGCAATAGTGACTTTTATTTACAGTGAAAAGGCATCCAGCCTTCACTTCAGTATAACAGTGCACTTCGAAGAAACCCAAGACTGAATAGTTGCCAGTTCAAGAAAGAAACATACTCAAGTCCAAATAGTCCTTACATAAATTCACCCATCTCACAGCCCCAGGTCCAGGCATATGGGAAATCCTGTTCTCCTCCTAGGGGCTCCACTAAGCTGTCTACACCCTTAGGTTTTATGCTCTAGGCTGGGTTCTTCTCTCCTCCCATAATCCCTTGGGATGCCTCAACTTAAGGAGGTCTGGGTGGGTTACCTGACCCCGGTCCATGAAGGGATTGAGGGAGTTGTCTATGCACTCCCTTGCAACCCCCTTTAATGACGCAGGCTCACTATAATGACACCTGTGGTTAAAACCCCTATTTTGATCTTGTAGGGCAGTTCCCTTAATCTGGAGGTCCTGTCTCCTATAGAGTTCCACCTAAAATTACCACTCCTACTATGTTTGTCTCAGCTTCCTCTTAAAATAAAAAACCCCACTTTGAAATCATCTTTGTTTTATTTTATTTAATCCCTTAAAGCACTTGATATAACCCACGCTATTCTTATGAATAACAACTTTCCACTCCTTAAGTCTCCACTATTAAGAATGTATTAAACTTGGAACAGTTCCAGCATTTCATACAGTCCCTGGGTTTCCCAAACCATACAAACATTCAGTCTTTTAAACATTACAAAACAGAAAGGACTCACTAGTAGGCGTTACTTACTTAATAACAATGGTTCTACCTCTCTGTGGTCTCCCTGACACATTTCAGTGCAAGAATGTCGGGCATCTTAGGCAAACCTTAAAGCCTTGCGCCTCACAACCCTCTCATTGCACCCATCTCACACACACACAATCAACAAGTTATGCATTTACAATAACAGAATTTACATGAACTAAATTACAATTACAATATAATAAACCTCCCATACCATAAACAGCATTAAATGGCATTGCCAGCACTCAAAGAGTAACAATCCTGCCTGTGAAAAGGCCACACCGCAAATATTACACCAGACCCTAAAGCACCAATACACCTCCTATTAGGAATACAGAACAAGCCTGCCAGCTCTAGATCTCTACACAGAAATTACACACTCGCACAAAAATCCCCACTCGCTCTCCGGGCGCCCTCTTACCTGCAAGCCGGCGAACCCGAAAGACGTCCCCGGCTTCCCTGCAACCTCGACTGTAGGCGCTGGGAGAAAGGGCCACGCAGCCGGCGCCGGGACCCATCGGGGTAAGGCCCTTATTTCTCGCCCTACCACCGCCGGCCCACCGCCAGCCACGAGGCTGCTTGATCGCATCGCCAGCAATGAAACCGGGCCCCCAAACGAGTTGCGCAGCTGACGTCACCTGAAACGCGACCAACGAGGGGATTTAAATCCCCACTCGCTCTCCGGGCGCTGTGTGCCCGGCGTTGCGCGCTGAAGGTGCGCGACAAAGGAGCCTGCCCCCCTTTGTGCGCCCCTTCGTGCACCCCGGGAGTGCAGCCCAGTAGCACACATAATAACTAATCGCCTCTATATTGAATCCTCAAGTAACATCCTACTTGCCCATAACCCCAGGTGGTAGGAACTGCCACATTCAAAAAAACCACTAAGCCTCATGTCCTCTACCTCCGTCATCTCACTTCGGACCCCCCCATTATCGATCTACTCATATCTCATACCGTAACACCTTATACCGCTATCACCACACACCCCTCCGGATCTCTTTCATAGCTCTTCACCATCTCATCCAACCGCATCCCACCCTCAACCATATTACACTCGATACTGATTCTAAGCACCTTACAGGCCTCATACAGCACGCATCCAGACTACACTCCCGACGTCTCTCAACTAAACACCACATTCGCCGGGTATCAGAGAATAGCGCTTGTAGATTGGATTTTCGAGTCTGCGCCTGGTATCTTCCATGGAAAGGACACCTACAGAAAGAGCAGGGGCAAAAGTCATCCGGCAGGCTTCAAAAGGAAACTATGATATGGGTACTTTTAGTTTAAACTCGGGTGCGACATCTGTGAGTGGAAAGCATCCTGGTTTGGACTTTCCCCACGTAGATCCTGCCCGCAGTACAAGGAAAAGTGCCTGTGGACCTTCAAACTAGCCACCCTGCTAAGCACTGTCCCTTTAAAAGTTATCTGTATCAGTGTGATGCCTGGATATGGGGGTTTCTGATGACAATCAGGACGGCAGCACCAAAAAATTCACTTGCAACTTTACGCACTAATATCACCTCAGGAGCAACCCTGGATTTGTCAATAGGCACCCATGATGCCTGTGCCTAGAGTGAAAACCATTTAGGAGCAGCAGACTGGCTAAGATTTGCTGCCTTCCAGCTCTGTTGATTCTCATTCAGCAGCCCTGTACTACCCTGTAATAGACCCTTACAGGAGGTGGGGGGGATGAAAGCACCAAAAATGCCAAAGGGGTACCAAATCCTAAATCCATCCCTGCTCAGGAGTGAAATGTAGAAGGAAAATGGAGTTTGGAGGATGGGGGTGGGTTATATCTGTGACTCCCATCTGTATGGTGCCTGCAGGGGCAGAGATGGCTTTCGGTTTCAATTCCTGACCAGGAAAAGGTAACTTGGCAAGCAGCCAAAGGTTATTTGTTTTAAATACTTCCCGATGGTTCTCAGAGTGGCTGCCAGCATTACTAGAAATCAGGCAGAAGGAGCTGTCCTCTTGCTAGGGGAGGAAGGGACCCCGGCTCTGGGGGCGTCTCCGTGGCCTTCCTTCGCACCTGAATCATTTCTGGATGCCGCCGGTGACCTGCCTCACGCTCCTAGCACCTGCTGCGGACGTTACAAAAGAGGCCCAGGTAGGTGAGAAAAACAACTGCCATGCGATGCGAGGTGAGGGACGTACGTTAACAAGATTAGCAGGAAAGTGCAAGGCCTAATGTAAAATTGCAAGTTTTAGAGTCTTAGCAGCCACCTGATCTTATGGGAGGAGTTCAAAACAAGGTTTGGATAAGTTCTTGGAGGAGAAGTCCATTAACTGCTGTTAATCAAGTTGACTTAGGGAATAGCTGCTGCTATTAATTGCATCAGTAGCATGGGTTCTTCTTAGTGTTTGGGTATTTGCCAGGTTCTTGTGGCCTGGTTTGGCCTCTGTTGGAAACAGGATGCTGGGCTTGATGGACCCTTGGTCTGACCCAGCATGGCTATTTCTTATGTTCTTAAGAAGAAAGCTCTTCTGATATGTAATAAAGGATCCATAGAACAGAGTGTGGGGGGAAATAATAACCAGTCTGAGAAGCATTAGCCACCACAGCAGGAGCTCTCTAAGGGGGGAGAGGTGGTGAGCCGCCTGCAGAGATCGACAAATCTCAATCTGCCCCATTTGGGAGACTCCTCTGCACTGCAGAATTTATATTCTGGGAAATCAGCCTCCCACATTAAATTGGCAAAGAGAAAATGGCGTGCACAAGTTCACTTACAGCCACATCTCTAGCCAGGGTGCCATGGGGACTTTTGTTCCTGCTGCATTTGCAATTGGACTGGAAGGCAAAATGCTCTGTGAAGAATTTGGCATCTCCCCCTGACAGTAGCCGGTGCTACTCAGCCATGGCTGGGCCCCTGGGCTGCTGCCTTCAAGGAGACGAGAAGCAATCCTTCAGATTCCCCCCCAGTTTGCTTTCACGAGTAATTGGGCAGTTAATGTGCTGTGGCCTTGGGCAAGTCACTTTACCCTTCATTGCCTCAGGTACAAACTTACGGGCCGATACAGTAAAAGTTGCGGGAGAGCGGGTGAACGCCCGCTCTCCTGGCGCGCGCACAGGTCACTCTCCTGTGCGCATGATTCACTATTCAAATTAGGGCCGTCCCTAGCGCCTCTTTTCGGACAGGAGCAGCGGCTGTCAGCGAGTTTGACAGCTGACGCTCAATTTTGCCGGCGTCGGTTCTCGAGCCCAGTGACAGCCACGGGTTCGGAAACCGGATGCAGGTAAAATGGAGCATCCGGTTTGTTCGACCCGACAGCCGCGGGCCGACTTCAAATTTTTTTTTTTTTAAACTTTTTGTAACTTTCGGGACCTCTGACTTAATATCGCCATGACATTAAGTCAGTGGATGCACAGAAAAGCAGTTTTTACTGCTTTTCTGTGCGCTTTCCTGGTGCCCGGAGAAATTAGCGCCTACCTTTGGGTAGGTGCTAATTTCTGAAAGTAAAATGTGCGGCTTGGCTACACATTTTGCTTTCTGAATTGCGCAGGAATACCTAATAGGGCCATCAACATGCATTTGCATGTTGCGGGCACTATTAGGTTCAGAGGGGTTGGACATGCATTTTTGACCCCTTACTGAATAAGGGTAACGCTAGCTCGTCGAAAACGTGCGTCCAATTGCGGGTTAACAGTGCGCTCCGCTGGAGCGCACTGTACTGTATCGGCCAGTTAGATTGTAAGCCCTCTGGGGATAGGGAAATACCTACAGAACCTGAATGTAATCCACTTTGAAGGGCTGAAAAAAAAGTGTGAAAAGTGGAATATAAATCTAAATTAAAAAATAAAAATAATAATAACAAAGGATGAAAGATAACACCTACAGAAACTGTTACTGCAACCTTCAAACACAAAAACCGCTGAACCTAAGACGTGCGTCTGAAAAGCTTGCAGGGTCGGATTCAGGGATTCGCAACGTAGGCGCATTCTTAGGGCACCAAATCCTGAAGGTTCCTGAAAACCGGGACTCCTCCCGCTGTTTGATTTCCCATCAGCCCCAGTCCTGTGCCTTTGGGCACCATAATCTTAAACCCCGCCCTGCATAACATGTGTGCGGAATCTTTGCCCCCAAAGCTGGGATCTAAAATGCCGAAATGCTGGCATCGGGCATGTACCGCATATTTTGGGCACAAGAGCTTTCCTTAGGAAACCGTTTCTCTAATATGGCTACCATGGTCACGATCACCTTTCATTTCTAGCTGCAGATTACAGGAGATGTTGGTAGGTTTTTGTGACTTTTTCACACTGCTTTTGTTTGGGACATTTTACATTGGGACACACAAAAACATAAAATAAAACAAATAGCGAAATAATAGGCCGATGCGGTGTGGAGCGCCCGCTCTCCTGACGCGCGCCCAGCCACCTCTCCTAGGTGCGCGATACGGTATTGAAATGAGGCTTCGTGCTAAAAAGAGGGCGCCAGGGACAATAGCGCGTCCCTGGCGCCTCCTTAGCAGCAGAAGCCCAGGAGAGGTGGCTGTAAGCGGGTTTGGAAAACGGACGGGCGCTGATTTTGACGAGTGTCTGTTTTCCTAACCTGTGCACAGCCAAGGGTTAGGAAAATGGACGCTTGTAATATTGCGTGTCTGTTTTTCTAACCTGAATGCTGTCACGCCTTTTTTTTTTTTTTTAACCCTTTGGTTGCTCCGACTTAATATCGCCACGATAATACTTCGGAAGATGTACAAGAAAAGCAATGTTTTCTTCTTTTCTCTACACTTTTAAGGGCTGCTCAGAAATGAATGCCTACTCTTGGGTAGGCGTTCATTTCTGAGCGTAAAAAGTGCGGATCGGCTGCGCATTTGTTTTTCTGTATCTGGGGCGGATAGCTAATGACTTCATCAAAATGCATTTGCGTGAGATGATCAACTGTTAGATTGGGGGGGGGGGGTTTGCATGTGCGTTTTGGACGCACTAAACCCCTTATTGTATAAGGGGTATGGACGCGCGTCCAGCTGCGGGTTAAACAGTGTGCTCAGCTGAGTGCGTGCTTTACTGTATCGGCCTGTAAGAAACTCCATGGTGCAGGTCCACGATTATGGTCCACGATCTATGGTGCCGGTCCACGATTATGAATAAGTGCCTAATTAAATCTAGGCTTCATCAAGGCCATTTGGCACATTTTTCTATGACCCCATACTTTTCATTAGTGCTTCATTTTTCTATGGACAATAAGTTTAGCATAGGTTAACCAGTTTTTTAGGTCCTTTCCTTCCACTCCTTTGTTGTTATATGTGGTTGGGATAGTGGAAGGTGTTTGCTCCCTCTTTTTTAATGTGCTTTATATATAAAGGACACGGTTCCACTTTCATTTTATTTTTTCACAGACAAGCCTATAAATGATCAAAGTAAAACATTTTTTTCTGGGATTAAAGTTGGAGAGCATGAAATTCTTCCCTAGCGAGAAATGTCTGGGCAATTTGATGGTCATTCAGTTTTGGAGCGTGGCCGGGTTAGCTCTTCTCCAGTGCAGGGTGGGCAGTTTTATGTCATTCCTCTTCGGGTTTTAGCAATCGATACTTTGATGGTGACGGGCACACCCAACCATCAGAACCCTCCCCCACTGTACCCCCATATTTATCAAGCTGTAGCCATAAATAGTTTATAGTTGTAACAACCGGCTCTGTGTTTGGGGAGTTATTTTGGGCAGTAGTGTTTTTTACATTTTTTCAGGACAGGTTGAGCCAGTCCTAGTTAGGGAGGAAACCTGAAGCTCAAGTCCCTGCATGCACTGGGATGAAATCTGCCCTGGTAAAATGGATCGGGCTGGTGGGGAACCCCCGCAAGACTTCCAGGATAGCTCATGTACCTCAGCAGAACAGCTGATTGGCTCCTAATTTGAGAGCTAGGGTGAGCGAAGGGCCGTGAATGCTTTTTGAATATTGTGCAGCGGGATGGGCTTGCCTGGGGCAGTCGGGTCCCGTCGGTTGCTATAGGCTGGAGAGGAAGCCTCTGCCGTGCCAGGACTATCCTGTGTTACCCAGGGGCCAGCAGGGGTCACCTCTCAGAAGCCATCATCCATCCTCCCCCTAAGGGCCTGGACAAATCATAACCTCCTGACCTAAAGAGCAGGGGACCCCAGCATGGAGCTTTTCCACCACTGTGCACATTTCAATCATTCAGCCCAAAATACGTCATCAACAACCTTATTTAATAGATTTACAGTGAATGAATGTTTTGAGGGAGCCCAGCTGGCCCACAGGCTAACTGGCAGGTATTAATGCTCTTACAGCCTGGTTTACTGAGCTTTCTTCCCATGAAGAGCGAGCATTAACTAGGATAAAATGTCCTGAATGAAAGCGATCCTCCTCAGACACGGCAGAACCTTACCTATGGATTCCACAGTGTCAGTGGCGTAGCGAGGGGTGGGTGGGGGTGGGCGGCCGCCCCGGGCGCCGGGTCTAAGGGGGCGCCAAAAAGCTATTTAAATAAAAAAAGAAATTAGTATTTTAAGCCCAGATGTAACTGTTGTTGAATACTGGCAGATCGTCTTTTTTTTTTGTTTGTTATGAGAGATTTATAGTAATGGTCAGGGGCGGATTGACCTATCGGGGGATCGGGCATCCCCCGGTGGGCCGGTCTACCTGGTCACGTGGTCTCGACCACGTGGCTCTTCTTCAGCCCAGCCTCAACGCCTTCGCCAAGCTGGCAGGGGCCGAAGAAATACAAATCGAGGCCGGCGGGGGCCGAAGAAAAGAAGATCAGCCAGGTGAGCCAGCGGCGCGCGGGCCGAAGAAATGAAGATGGGAACCTCCCAGCCAGCCCCCGCTGGAGAAATTAAAATCGAGGCCGGCGGCAGCCGAAGAAAAGAAGATGGGCGCCTCCCAGCCAGCCTCAAGCGGGGGCTGGCTGGGAGGCACCCATCTTCTTTTCTTCGGCCTCCGCCGGCTTTGATTTTAATTTCTTCGGCCTCTGCCGGAGACAGCCGGCCCCCGAAGGCCGGCGAGGGCCGAATAAATTAAAATCGAGGCCGGCGGTGGCGGAGGCCGAAGCAAACAAGATGGACGCCTCCCAGCCAGCCTCAAGCGGGGGCCGGCTGGGCGGCGCCCATCTTCTTTTCTTCGGCCTCCGCCGGCCTCAATTTTAATGTCTTTGGCCCCCGCCGGAGACCAAGAGGGCCGAAGACATTAAAATCGAGGCCGGCGGGGGCCGAAGAAGTGAACACCGGTCTGCTAACCGCCGCCGGAGACCAGCTGTTCAACCTTGGATCGGAAGGGTGCTTCTGTGTGTATGTGAGAAAGGAGCGGTGTGTGTGTATGAGAAAGGAATGGTGCTTCTGTGTGTGTGTATACGGTATGTATGTGAGAGAGGAATCTGCCAGTTTAAAAAAAAAAATTTGTGCTGGTAGTGCAACTTTTGAAAAGTTGGATGAAAGATTAAATTACTGAATGTTAAGCATCCCTCTTCTAGAAAATAAAATTTAGCAAAGTGGGTAGAGACAAATACTAAAGCAAAAAAAATTAAACTATTTAAAATGTTCATCTCAGCAAAATCACAAATTTAAGATACTGATGCCAGGTTTTGTTTTTTTTTAGCATAATTTAAGCATGAAGACTAGAATAGTTCCAATCTGAAATGGTTTTACTATTTTTTTAAGCCTTTAGAAAATGTATATTTTTAAATGACTAAGACTGGAATCTTGATGGAGGGAGGGGGCGCCGAAGAGAAGAAGTCTCTTGCCCCGGGCGCCAAATTGTCTAGCTACGCCACTGCACAGTGTGTGTACTTTTAGCCTTTCGATGGGTTTAGTTCAGGGGAGTAAAGCAGTGGGGCCTGCGCTAGATGTTCAAATGTGTGCATGCTATTTGCCCTTTCCCAGCCAGTTCCCTGCAAAGAGTAGTACAAAATAATGCAGGGAGATTCTCTGAAAATCTGTGTAACATAAGCACATTAATAGCAACTGGAAATCTTTATAGCCACAATCCCCAGGTAGAACCCACCTAGACCTGCGTGGCTATAGGACATAGCAGCGTGAACACAATCAAAACATTATAAAAGAAATAACTACAAACAATGCAGTAACAAAACACCAAAATATGATAAAAGTAAAAAGAATTAATAATAATAATAATAAGAGGATACCCTCTCCCATCACTGCTCAATTCCCCACAGCTAATGGCCATGGTCACTACCAGAACATGGAAGATGTATGTAAAAGTTCTGGATGAAAAGATAATCATCATGGTAAATTAACGAACCTACTGGCACCTAGCAGTAAACATGAGATGCAGTAAACATGAGATGCAGTTCTAATTTTATGCCCTTTTAATATTTAATATTTATTATTTTAACTATTTATTTTCATATTTTGAAACTTTAATTTCTAATTTAAAATTATATGGTTTATTTTATTTTAATATTTTAATTATTTTATTATGAAACTATGTATTTACATCTTTTCCTTTACTTTTGAAATGCAAATGTTTTTAAATGAATATTTGCCCTTAAGTGTAAACCGATGTGATATATTTACATGAACACTGGTATATAAACACCAATAAATAAATAAAATAAATAACAGTTTATGGTAATATAGCAGCATGATGCAGTAACTCCAGGAATTCTTCAGTAAAAGGCTAATCTTGAAACAGGAAGTGATCCCATGTCAGTGTGAACGCCACTAGATTCCCAGTGCTGTTAGTTTCCTTCCAGTGACTGCTGTTCTGGGGATTGTGCACCTAAAGGTTCCTTGTTTGCTGTGGTAGTAGTCCCTCTGATGAAGGTTCTTGCTGGAACCAAACCATGGGCATATTTATTGAGGTACTGTTGCTTTTATCATGTTTTCCAGTATTAGGTTAGTGTAACCTATAAGTATAGAAACATAGAAATGACGGCAGAAGAAGCCCAAACCGCCCATCTAGTCTGCCCAGCAAGCTTCGCACTTTTTGTTTTTCTCATACTTATCTGTTACTCTTGGCTCTTAGTAACCTTTTGGTTCTATTTATCTTCCACCCCCACCATTAATGCAGAGAGCAGTGTTGGAGCTGCATGTAAGTGAAATATTTAGCTTAGTTGGGGGAAGTAACCGCCGCAATAAGCAAGCTACTCCCATGCTTATTTGTTTACCCAGACTATGTAATTCAGTCCTTGTTGGTTGTTGTCTGTATATAGATCCACTTTTCTTCATTCCCCCTGCCGTTGAAGCAGAGAGTTATGCTGGATATGCATTTAAAGTGACGTATCAGTCTTTCTCCCTTGCCGTTGAAGCAGAGAGCTATGCTGGATATGCATTGAAAGTGAAGTATCAGGCTTATTTGGTTTGGGATAGTAACTGCCGTAACAAGCAAGCTACTCCCTGCTTTTTTGTGAATGCAAATCTTTTTTTCCACATTCATTCATTGATACTGTTCCCAAAGGCACATAGAATTAAAATAGACCCTACCTGCAACTTCTGAGGTCCAGGGCTCCCTGTGGGGGTAAAGCAGAGCTTCAAGGACCTTTTGCATTAACTAACATACACAGCCCTTTTCCAATCCCTGTAAACAGAACTAATGATCTCTACAGTCTATAGCAGCAATAATCACACCGAGAAGAAGTGGTTTCCAACTTCTTTACTAATAATTGATTAAATTGATTTTACAACACTTAACAGCTAATTTGAAAAGGAATATGCGTGTGCCCATAAACATGCGTATCAGTCCGTGAACAGAGAATCACTGCAATTTTGTATTGTGTGTGTATCATTTAAAATCCCACTGTCGTGCGTATGTGTGCATGTAATCTTAAATCGCGGCTTTAAATGTCCCAAGCATATTTCCGCTAGATCTTTACTGGCTTTTATGCATGAATGCAGGTGGATTTAAAACCAGCTCGCGCGAGGGAAAAACCAGTTTTTCCTGTTTGTCCAGTTGGTATTGAGGTCTTCAAGACCCCTCTGGTTCTTCATCCTGTGAGCCCCCCCACTTGACCCTGAACTTTCATGCTGTGCTGAAAGCCCTAAAACTCGAGATCTCCAGGCTTGCTCCTCATCAGGACCTGCAGAAAATGTATGCGGATAACACACGGAAGCGCACCATATCGGCTTTTTTAAAATTCGGAGTTACGTGCGTAGGTCTTAGCCCCACCCAGAACGCCCATGTCCCGCCCGTTTTCCACCCCTTTATTCTTGCCGTGCGCATGAGTATGTATGCACGTACTTCGCGAATTCTTAAAATTCGCGTTGCTGATAAGCGTTCTGCATATGCGTGTATGTGGCCATTTTTTTGCGCGAGCAACACTTTTAAAATCTGCCTCTTAGATGTTAAAATTGATGAACACTAATGAAGAATAAAGATTATTCATTTTGTGACCTTACTCTTCTAGTACAGTCTTTTCATTTATGGAAGCCAATTCCTTAGAAATTTATCACCTCCTTTTTTAGTACTCAGATTGAAAAAATCTTAATCCTTTTTCCAACTCCCAAATTTATGTCAATCTTATCCTCACTGTAGCATGGATAGAATTTAGCTCCAACTACTTATCAAGTCCTAAATATCATACCTCTCCCGTAGTCTCCTCAAATGTCTTAGATCTCATAGGAACATAAGATTTGCAATACTAAACCAAGTCTGACCCAGACAAGCCCAGTATCCTGTTTCCAACAGTGGCCAGGCCAAGTCACAAGTTCCTGGCAAGATCTTAAATAATAATAATAATAATCCTCCCCTTTAATCCCCTCTTCTTTCTCATACGTCCCCTCTGTTCCATGCAAAGTTCTTAACTTTTCTGATCTATTTGCAAAATGTAAACTCTCTTGATTGTCAATTCATTATTAGGTTTTCTAACACATTTATCCTGCTTCTTACCAGGATTATTTATATCCCGCGCTATATTAGTACCATTCATCTAATATTCGTAAATTGGTTATTTACTCTTTCAAAAAATACGACTAGGAGACACTCCATACACAGGCCGATTCAGTAAAGTCCACGGGAGAGCGGGCGAACGCTCGCTCTCCCGTCACGCGCACCGGCGAGTGGCCGGTGCACGCGATTCAGTATTTAAATTAGGCCCGGAGGTAAAAATGGGCAAAAGGAGGCGCTAGGGACACTAGCGTGTCCCTAGCGCCTCCTTTTTGACAGGAGCGGCGGCTGTCAGCAGGTTTGACAGCCGACGCTCAATTTTGCCGGCATCGGTTCTCGAACCCACTGACAGCCACGGGCTCGGAAGCCGGACGCTGGCAAAATGGAGCATCCGGTTTTCGGCCCAACAGCCGCGGGTCGAATTCCAAATTTTTTTTTTTTAACTTTTTTTACCCTTCGGGACCTCCGACTTAATATCGCCATGATATTAAGTCGGAGGGTGCACAGAAAAGCAGTTTTTACTGCTTTTCTGTGCACTTTCCCGGTGCCGGAGGAAATTAGCGCCTACCTTTGGGTAGGCGCTAATTTCTGAAAGTAAAATGTGCAGCTTGGCTGCACATTTTACTTTCTGAATCGCGAGCAAATACCTAATAGGACCATCAACATGCATTTGCATATTGAGGGCGCTATTAGGTGCTGCGGGTTGGATGCGTGTTTTCTGCCCCTTACTGAATAAAGGGTAAGGGAAAACACGCATCCAACGACAGGCTAACAGTGCGCTCCGTTGGAGCGCACTGTACTGTATTGGCCTGACAGTTAGTAGGTAGCATATTCAAAACAAAATCGGAGACAATTCTCTTTCACACAATGCCCAATTAAGTAGACTTATCACTGCATGATAGCAGCATGGGATCTGTTTATTTTTATTTATTTATTTAACGGATTTTGTATACTGACATTTGTTAATAACATCTCATCGGTTTCCATAAAACAAATATGCAGCATAAATGCTTTACAATAAAACAGAATAAAGGCTTTACAATAAAACAGATTTAGAACGGGGAGGGGGGAGATAAAATTTAAAAGAAACTAGGAGGGGGGAGGGGAAAGGGGAGAGGGGGATAAAGGGAGAGATGGGGGAGGAATGGGAGCTAAGAACGGAGGGGGAAGGGGGAAGAGAAGGGGGGGTTTTAAATGACAACACTGAATATACATAGGGAGAGTCAAGGGCTATATACAATACATGGGGGAAACAAGGGCTATATACAGGACAATTATTGTATAAATTATTGTATAATAATATATATAAGTCATATAATTATATATATATATATATATATATATATATATATATATATAAGAAAGAGAGGAGAAAGTTTGTGCATCCCTCTCCCTCTAATCCATGACAATCTCAGGGTGACTTGAAATCAAAGTTCCCAGGTATGGAGAGAGTGAATTTTTAAAATCCTTTTTATTTTTCAGCTGTTATTTGATGTGTCTTCTGTTTTGAAATATTTTATTGGTGTTTGAGACATTTTAAAGAAGTTGAATATGAGTTTTTAATAATTTGATCTTTTATTCATCAGCTTTTTTTGAAATATTATTAGTATGTTTTTAGTATTATTATTATTATGTACTTATTTTATTTTTTGATGTTTGAGGAATGGTGATGGTTCTGTTTTTTCATTGTTGTACTGCATAGAGAGTCTGGCTTCTTGCAGTTTCCAGTTCAGATTTTGTCTGTGCATTTGTATTTCTATTTTATGGTTGCTGTATTCTGTATTTGGTGAGGGTCTGTTTATGTTCTGTATGTGGGACTGAGGTGAGGCATTCTCCTAATAGGAAGTATATTAGTGTATTTGGACTTCCAAAGGGTGAAGCCCACACCCAACATATATCACAATAGGCCTAATACCATATGCGTTCCAAATGTTTTTTTGCAGGGATTTCTGGTTTGCATCACAGCAGTGCATGTAAATATAATGAAAGTGATATTTTTACCTCAGAATAATCTAATTTGATATTTTTCATTTTAATATAAATGCATAACTCTTTAACTATATGAGTGGAATGGAGCAGGGAGCGTTGTGCAAGGCTATAAGGTTTGCCTAGGGCAACCTTATAGCCTTGCCTTGTGATTATTCCTGTCTGTTTTTAATTTTCTTTATAGTCTGTGTTTCATTTCTTTATAGTAAGTTATTAATCTAGTAAGTTGATTTGCTGTTTGAATAAAGCTAGAAGGGAAAAAAAAAAAACAAAAAAAGAAACCTCCAAACAGACAGCTCTCCAGCTTTTAAACTGCTTTTAAACTCTCCCTTGGAGTTAGTTGGCACAAAAAATCGGTTCAAACTACAAATTGGGGCATAAAGACTGTTTTTTAAAACAATTGACCAAAAGCAAAGGCAACAGTCCAGAAGTGACGTAATCTAACTGAATTGGGTGTGTCCCAGACGTTGGGCAAGGTATTCGTAGAGGAGGGGAGCCATTGTGTTCCTGAGCACAAGCTGGAAGGGTTTTTCTCCTGGTGGATGTGTATATTACATTGTGGAATCTGCATTGTGGCTAAGTATATTTTTTTGATTATTGCAAGGTTTTTGATTATTGCAAGGTTCTGTGATTATTCCTGTGTGTTTTTAATTTTCTTTATAGTCTGTGTTTCATTTCTTTATAGTAAGTTATTCATCTAGTAAGTTGATTTGCTGTTTGAATAAAGCTAGAAGGGGAAAAAACCCCCCCCCCAAAAAAGAAACCTCCAAACAGACAGCTCTCCAGCTTTTAAACTGCTTTTAAACAGCTTTTAAAACAGCTTTTAAACTCTCCCTTGGAGTTAGTTGGCACAAAAAATCGGTTCAAACTACAAATTGGGGCATAAAGACTGTTTTTTAAAACAATTGACCAAAAGCAAAGGCAACAGTCCAGAAGTGCCCTGCTTTACCCAGCTTGTCCCAGGCTAAACTGTTTGACTCCCTCCCTCCCTACCCCTCTACCCACCCACCCCTGGGGCTTGTTTTCTAATAAAGACTGCCTAACTTCCCATTGGCAGCGAGATAAATTAGTACATTGGTAACAGTCAAGGAAATACAAATCACAAACTACCAAGATGAGGACTATCCAATGTAACTGCTGTGGAGCCTTTATTCTGAGGGAAAGCATCTGGAAACTTAGAGCTTGCCCAATTTGTGCACAACTCTCTTCCTTGAAAATGGAGCTGACTGAGATAAAAGCTCAATTAGCTTCAATTAAAGGTAGTACACCCACATTGCATTACACAGATAATAATTCCCCAATATCACGGAAAAACCAGGAGTCAAGAAAAGGAGATCCATTAGGCTCAGGTAGGACCCACAGTCACCCATTCTTGACAGATGAGCAGCCAACAGGTACACCCTCCCACTCAAACAGGTCATTAAGAAATTCTTTAAAATCCAGGAAGACAGTGGGCTCTGGTAGAATTAGACCTGTGATGAGGAGACACACAATGTACCAAATGCAAAAAGAACAAGCCCTCTCTATATTAAAAACTGAGGAAGTTCTTGAGAAAAACATTGCAGTATTACCAGAAAAGAGAGAAAAAACACAATGCATGCAGTATTTCAAGATCCATAACCAAAAGAAAAATCTAATTGAGATGGATAACTCTGTCAACAGTGGCACAACTACAAACAGAAAGAGTAAAGTGAATAACAAATCTCAACTAATATCTCATAAGGAGTCCAGGAAAAGCAATAACCTTAAAGAGAGTACCTGGAAGGCTATGACCACAAATGCTCATAGTTTGGGAAATAAAATCCCTGATCTGCAGGCCCTAATGGCTGAGGCAGAATTGGACATTGTTGCTATCACAGAAACATGGTTCACAGAATCTCATGAATGGGATACAACAATACCAGGCTACAACTTGTTAAGGAAGGACAGAGAGGATAGAAAAGGGGGAGGTGTGGCTCTTTATGTCAGAAACAACATCCAAGCATCTGAGCTACAAGGAAGTTGGGGTAAAGAAGAAGCTCTATGGGTCGACCTAAAAAAAGATGACGGAGTGTCCATTTATATTGGAGTGGTTTACAGGCCTCCAAACCAAAAGGAAGAGCTGGACAGAGATCTGATTGAAGACATCCATAAGATAGGCAGGAAGGGAGAAGTGGGATCGTGGGTGACTTTAATATGCCAGATGTAGACTGGAAAATCCCATCTGCAGAAAATAAAAATAGTAGAGCAATAATGGATGCCATGCAAGTATCTTTGTTCAAACAAATGGTGTTGGAACCCACGAGAGAAGGTGCTATACTCGACTTATTGCTCAATAATGCAGATAATGTCTCAGATGTCCAGGTGGGCGCCCACCTCAGCAGCAGTGATTATCGAACAGTATGGTTTAATATCACTAATAGAATAGGGAAAAGAACCACAAAGACCCGAGTTTTACAGTTCAAAAACACAGACTTTGAGGAAATGGGAAAGTACCTGGAGGAAGAACTTAAAGGATGGGAGAACGAGAGAGATGTGGATCAGCAGTGGACCAATCTAAAAGGAGCAATCACCAAGGCAACTGCTCTATATGTTAGAAACATAAAGAAAAGCAAAAGAAAATTGAAACCTATCTGGTTCTCAAAGGAGGTGGCTGACAAAATTAAAGCTAAAAGAACAGCATTCAAGAAATATAAAGGATCCCAAAGGGAGGAGCACAAAGAAGAATATTTGTATCAACTGAGGGAGACGAAGAAAACAATCAAGTTGGCAAAAAATCAAGCAGAAGAGAGGATTGCCAAGGAGATAAAAAATGGTGACAAAACATTTTTCAGATACATCAGCGAAAAGAGAAAGGTCCAAAGTGGTATAGTGAAATTGAAAGGTGGTAATGATCAATGTGTGGAGACAGACAAAGAAATGGCAGAAATATTAAACAAATACTTCAGCTCTGTGTTCACTAAAGAAGACCCTGGAGAAGGACCATCTCTACACAACAAGAAACTGGAGGGAAGTGGAATAGATGAAAATCCTTTTACAGTAGAAAATGTGTGGGAAGAGCTAAAGAACCTGAAAGTGGACAAGCCATGGGGCCTGATGGGATTCATCCAAGGATATTGAGGGAGCTCAGAGATGTTCTGGCGGGTCCGCTGTGTGACCTGTTCAATAGATCCCTAGAAACGGGAGTGGTGCCGAGAGATTGGAGAAGAGCGGTGGTGGTCCCGCTTCACAAGAGTGGGAACAGGGAGGAGGCTGGCAACTACAGGCCGGTTAGCCTCACTTCGGTGGTGGGAAAAATAATGGAGTCTCTGCTGAAAGAGAGAATAGTGAACTATCTACAGTCCGGAGAATTGATGGACCAGAGGCAACATGGATTCACCAGGGGAAGATCCTGTCAGACAAATCTGATTGACTTTTTTGACTGAGTAACCAAGGAATTGGATCAAGGAAGAGCGCTCGATGTCATATACTTGGATTTCAGCAAAGCTTTTGATACGGTTCCGCACAGGAGACTGGTGAATAAAACGAGAAGCTTGGGAGTGAGTGCCGAGGTGGTGACCTGGATTGCAAATTGGTTGACGGACAGAAGACAATGTGTGATGGTAAACGGAACCTTCTCTGAAGAGAGAGCGGTTTTAAGTGGTGTACCGCAAGGATCGGTGTTGGGACCGGTCCTGTTCAATATCTTTGTGAGCGACGTTGCGGACGGGATAGAAGGTAAGGTTTGTCTGTTGCGGATGACACTAAGATCTGCAACAGAGTGGACACGCCGGAAGGAGTGGAGAGAATGAGACGGGATCTAAGGAAACTGGAAGAGTGGTCGAAGATATGGCAGCTGAGATTCAATGCCAAGAAGTGCAAAGTCATGCATATGGGGAGCGGAAATCCGAATGAACTGTATTCAATGGGGGGGGGAAAGGCTGACGTGCACGGAGCAGGAGAGGGACCTTGGGGTGATAGTGTCTAATGATATGAAGTCTGCGAAACAATGCGTCAAGGCGATAGCAAAAGCCAGAAGAATGCTGGGCTGCATAGAGAGAGGAATATCGAGTAAGAAAAGGGAAGTGATTATTCCCTTGTACAGGTCCTTGGTGAAGCCTCACCTGGAGTACTGTGTTCAGTTCTGGAGACCGTATCTACAAAAAGACAAAGACAAGATGGAAGCGGTACAGAGAAGGGCGACCAGGAAGGTGGAGGATCTTCATCGCATGACGTACGAGGAGAGATTGAAGAATCTAAATATGTACACCCTGGAGGAAAGGAGGAGCAGAGGTGATATGATACAGACTTTCAGATACTTGAAAGGTTTTAATGATCCAAAGGCAACGACAAACCTTTACCATAAGAAAAAATCAGCAGAACCAGGGGTCACGATTTGAAGCTCCAGGGAGGAAGATTCAGAAACCAATGTCAGGAAGTATTTCTTCACGGAGAGGGTGGTGGATGCCTGGAATGCCCTTCCGGAGGAAGTGGTGAAGACCAGAACTGTGAAGGACTTCAAAGGGGCGTGGGATAAACACTGTGGATCCATAAAGTCAAGAGGCCGCCAATGAAGAGTAGGTGACTCGCCAGAATGATGGCTACTGCCTGGAGACAATACCCTTATTCAATAAACATACACATGGTTAATGTGACTCCAACATCACTCTAAGCTTCAACAGCAAGAGGAATGTGGAAAAAAAAGGATTTGCACTCACAAAGACGAGAGTAGCTGGCTTGTTACGGTGGTTACTACCCCCAAACCAAATAACCAAATTACTACCTCCACCTTCCTCTATTCCTGATGCCTTTCAACTAGCTGATCACTCCATTCTTATACTTCACTTTCAATGCATATCCAGCATAGTTCTCTGCTTCAACAGCAGGGGAGAAGAAAAACTGTTACTTCACACATCCAGCAGAGCTCTCTGTTTAAACGGCAGGGGAGAAGAAAAAAGGGTTCGCACTCACAAGCGGGGAGTAGCTGGCTTGTTACGGCGGTTACTACCCCAAACCAAATGTACCTGATACTTCACTCTCGATGCATATCCAGCATGGCTCTCTGCTTCAACAGCATGGGAGAAAGACTGATACATCACGAATTTCCAGCATAGCTCTCTGCTTCAACGGCAGGGGAAAAGAAAAACTGATACTTCACGCATATCCAGCATAACTTCAACGGCAGGGGAGAAGAAAAAAGGATTCACACTCACAAAGCGGGGAGTAGCTGGCTTGTTACGGCGGTTACTACCCCCAAACCCAAATGTGCCTGATACTTCGCTTTCGATGCATATCCAGCATAGCTCTCTGCTTCAACGGCAGGGGAGAAGAAAAAAACTGATACCTCACGCATATCCAGCATAGCTCCCTGCTTCAACGGCAGGGGAGAAGATAAACAACCAATAAGGGCTGTATAACATAATCTGGGTAAAAACAAATAAGCATGGGTGTAGCTTGCTTATTGCGGCGGTTACTACCCCTACTACCTCTAACATAATCAAGCTAGATATTTCACTTGGATGCAGCTCCATCACCGCTCTCTACATTAATGGTGGGGGTGGAAGGGAATTAGAACCAAGAGCTAAGAGAAACAGATAAGTATGAGAGAAAAAATGAGGGAAGCTTGCTGGGCAGACTGGATGGGCCATTTGGTCTTCTTCTGCCGTCATTTCTATGTTTCTATGTTTCTAATACCCTGCACCAGCCATGGGTTTGGGGTGTGTGTCAGTTTTTAAAGTTTGTATTACTGAAGGGAGCTGGGTGTTTTTTCGGTGCGCCTGGGACAGAGAATGAATGAACTGGGGGGGGGGGGGGGCAGCACAGTGATTGTTTGCACAGGGCTGCAAAAAAGCTAGCACCGGCCCTGTTGAACTGCTAAATATGTTTTCGCAGATCTGAATTTCCCTTTGTGTCATTTTATTTTCTCAGGTTGGCTGCAGCACACATGCCAGGAGTGTAATAAATAAATTTTCAGATGTTTTGACAGAACGTTGTAATAAAGGGAGGACAACAAATTCATTGGCACAAGAAACCTGAAGTGCATGGAAGCTGCTCCTTTAGCAGAAGGGAGCTGAAGGGTTACCAGCTCAGTCCCTGGTGCCTGTGCTTGGAAAAATAGACTTTACTCTTTGGGGAACTGCAGTGTGCATTGAGCAATGCCCGATATGCTGAAGAGTACAAGTTGCTTTCAGTTTCCTGATGCAGCAGAGGGGAGCCTTCCCGCAGAGGTTTTCTCCAGTAACCAGGAGCTGAAGCTGATAGTGTAAATACGGTAATTTCTCAGTCCCACTATAAACAAAACAGAGAACATGGATTTGTATATCTGGAACAGCATATTAGAAGACAAACTTAAGAAGAAGGGCTTGAATGACCCCTGGACTCTCGCACTGGATGACTCCATCCAGCCGAACCAGGGATGGAAACGTTACACGTTACAGATATTTGGCAGGTGAGATGCCGCGTCATTTTATTTATATAATTATTTATCTTCATTTATATACACCGTCCCTGTCTGTCTGTCTGTATGTATATTGTCACTGCCGCGTCATTTTATTTATTTATTTATCTTAATTTATATACCGTCTGTCTGTCTGTATATTGTCACTGCTGCATCATTTTATTTATTTATATATTTATTTATCTTAATTTATATACCGTCTGTCTGTCTGTATATTGTCACTGCTGCGTCATTTTATTTATTTATATATTTATTTATCTTAGTTTATAAACTGTCTGTCTGTATATTGTCACCGCTGCATCATTTTATTTATTTATATATTTATTTATCTTAATTTATATACCGTCTGTCTGTCTGTATATTGTCACTGCTGCGTCATTTTATTTATTTATCTATATATTTATTTATCTTAATTTATATACCGTCTGTCTGTCTGTGTATTGTCACTGCTGCATCATTTTATTTATATATATATTTATTTATCTTTATTTATATACCATCTGTCTGTATATTGTCACTGCTGCATCATTTTATTTATCTATATATTTATCTTAATTTATATACCGTCTGTCTGTCTGTATATTGTCACTGCCGCATCATTTTTTAAAGAAAGTTTATTGCTCAGGGAAGGTGTCACGATCACAGCCAGGCCTACATTTCTGCTCAGATACATTAGGCCTATGCCTAGGGCAGAAAAATCTGGGGGCAGCAGGTGGGGCTTAAGATTTGCCACCTCCTGCTGCTCAGGATGGGCTGTGATCTCATCTGGGGCTGAAGAATGCAGCCATTTGTGCCGCCCTCCCTTCCTGATGAGGCCCAATGGAGCTGAAGCCTGTGTCACTCCCTGCCCTTCTAGAGTGGTCCATGGGAGCTGAAGACCTTAGACCGACCACGCTCTCTGATCCCGTTCCTCCATCAATTCCTCTCTCTCACCGCCACTGATCCAGGCAGCAGGAGGAGGAAAGGGACGGTGCCTTGAGCCACCTCCAGGCCAGCAGGAGGAGGAAGGACGGTGCCTTGAGCTACATCCTCCACTATTGCTCAGGGCTGAACTGATTGAACCCCACAGGATGCCATAATGCAGCAAAGTTCATAGCACAAGTGGAGCCCTGGGTATCAGAGCAGGAGGGCAGGTCCTGAGGCACTGCTGCTCCTCCAGCAACTCCTGCTGACCTGGACCAGTTCTGGGAAGAGAGGAGGGGGATTAGAGGGGGAGCACTGAGGTGGATGGTAGGAGGGGCTGAGAGGTGAATCATTGTTGTGAGGGGTGAGAAGGGCATTGAAAGGGGAATCATTTTGTTAGGGGGGGGAGGTGAGGAGACATTGGAGTGTTAGGAGGGGCTGAGAGCAGTTCCCTCTAATTTTTTTAATTTTTTTGTGTGTTTTTATAAGCCAAGCTCAAATTTGTGCACCTCAAGCCAGTCTAATGCAAATAATACCCGGATTTCTTTTGTGCTATGTTTTCCATTGTGTGTGGGATTCACGACTTGTGGGTGTGTACACGTCCACAGCTTAGAGGGGAAGGAGAGGGTAATCTGCTTGGGGGAGTTGGCTTTGGGGATGAGAGAGGGACTGGAGGGGGGATGTGCGAGAGAGAAAGTGAGGGGGGAATAGAGAGCAGATGTATATTTGTGGGTATGAACATAAGAACATGCCATACTGGGTCAGACCAAAGGTCCATCAAGCCCAGCATCCTGTTTCCAACAGTGGCCAATCCAGGCCATAAGAACCTGGCAGGATCCCAAGGAGTAGTTGGATTCCAAGCTGCTTATCTCATCACTGTCCCATCTCAGAGCATTTACCCCACCCCCTTGTACATACACACACACACACAGACTCAGACACATACCCCCACACACACACCCCCCCACACACACACTGTCCCATCACAGAGCATTTACCCCACCCCCTTGTACATACACACACACACACAGACTCAGACACACACACCCCCCCCACACACACACACCCCACACTGTCCCATCACAGAGCATTTACCCCACCCCCTTGTACATACACACACACACACAGACTCAGACACACACCCCCACACACACCCCCCCACACACACACTGTCCCATCTCAGAGCATTTACCCCACCCCCTTGTATACACACACACACACAGACTCAGACACACACCCCCCCACACACACACACCCCCCCACACTGTCCCATCACAGAGCATTTACCCCACCCCCTTGTACATACACACACACACACAGACTCAGACACACACCCCCACACACACCCCCCCCACACACACACTGTCCCATCTCAGAGCATTTACCCCACCCCCTTGTATACACACACACACACACACAGAGTCCTGAATGTGGGTGTGTGAGAGAGAGCGTGTGTGTGTGTGCGTGTGTGCGTGTGTGTGTGTGTGCATGTGTGTGTGTGTGCCTGCAGAAAAAGACCCAAGTGCTCCATTCACACTGCCCAGCAAGCTCCTCTTTTTTTTAAATTATATTCTTAGGGTAATTGTTGCTCTGTGCAGGTTATCCCAGTCAGCACAGGTTAGCCTTTGTCTCCATCATTCAGCCATTATGAATCCTCTGGGCCTGATTTTAAAAGGCATTTACTGGTTTTTGAAAATTGCTACAATAAATGCCATTAAATTGTCCACGGGATTCACTCGCTTAAGTGCACGTTACTAGGATAAATGGCTTTTGAAAATTGTTACAATAGTAATTACATTGAAAATGGCCCCCTCTGTGTTTCTCCCGTGCTCTTTTGATTTCCCTTACTGTCCTTGTCCCCACTGCCTCCTCTGGGAGGGAATTCCGTGCATCCACCTCACTTTCCGTCAAGAAATTCTTCCAAACCTTGGTCCTGACTTGACCCCCCTTGGAGCTTCATATTATGACCCTTTCTCCTACAGTTTTCATAGCCACAAATAAAGTTTGATTCTTGTGCATTATTAATACTTTTCAGGTTTCTGTAGGTCTGTATCATATCTCCCCTGCCCCTCCTCTCTTCAGGGTACACAAATCCAGATCCTTCAGCCTCTCCTCATAGGTCTTCTCATACAGACCACACCATTTTGGTCGCCCTTCTCTGGACCGCCTCCATCTTGTCTCTATCCTTTTTGAGATATGGCCTCACAGTACTCCAAGTGAGGCCTCACCAGAGACCTGGACAGAGGCCTAATCCCCTCTTTTATCCCCACATTCTAAAAAGTGTGTCATTATTCAGTTTCTGGGAAGGAAAGAAGTAGAAAGCAAACATTTATTAAGCCGACTGACTTAACTGCAGCCTTTACCAATTGTGTTTTATAGTGGACTCTGTGAGAAAGAGATCTCATTCCCAGTTCCATTTGGAGGGGCAGGAGCCTCACCTTTAGTGCCCGTTGTGTCTGTGTGAAAAGCCCTGGATGAATCAGGCCCTTAGTGTCTAGGACAAAGGTTCTCACCCCTGTCCTGGAGGATGCCCAGCCAGTCAGGTTCTCAGGACATCCATAATGAATATACATGAGATAAAATGTGCAAATTCCCCTCATGCACGATTGCCAGCCACCTGGACCTGATCCTTCTTGTTAGCTGCCTGTCCTGACCTTGGCCTGTTCCTGACTCCGTTAGTCTGCTGCATGACCTGACCCTGGTGTGCTTCTGGACTTTCATTAAGCTGCATCATCCTAGGGACCCTCCTGTCAGCAACCAAAACCCAAGGGCGACTGGTAAAGGTGAAGCTCCAGACTGTCCTGCTACAGGGTGCATTTCCCAGCTGCCGGCATAGGCCTCAACTACGCCGCAGCACAAAGGGCTCTGACACCTATTACCTTTCACAGTCTGTGGCTTGCAGCCAGCTCTGCCTCAGTGGGTGTCCCTCAGACTCTGTCCTTGCTGTACACCTCCTGTTACGTCCTGCTGATTTACCAGGTATCCAAATGACTTGGCCATTGTTGGCTATGCTACATAGAGAAGAGCTGCAGTAACGTCTTTGGAATTTTCCTGGTTCAGAGTTAATTGTTATAACAGAGCAAACCCTAGGATTCGCACACCTTTTAAGCACATCTGTACAGTTCTGATACTCTTTCTATTGGGATATGGCTCTGTGAAGGAGAATTCACAAGAAAATCCCAACATACTCGTTGTAAATAAAAGTGCAATGAAAGGCAGCCAGAGCCTAGCCTGCCTCTATTCTCTGGTCATTCTGACCACACAAAGTGCCACAGGCTCCATTTCATTTTATTATTCCTAATTTCCCTCTTCTTAAACATTTTATCTGAGCAGTGGTACAATATAAGGGTACGTACATAAATCCATTACTGTCCCTTTCTCTGTTCTGCAGGTTCCGCTGCTCAGGCTGTAGCCGGACATGGGCATCAGCCAAAATACAGATTCTCTTCCACATGAAGCTGGAGACGATGCCAGAGAGACGTGGCTGGGTGAAGATGAGGGTCTTCAAACAAGAGTGTAAAAAATGCAGTGGGGCCACGTTTGAGGAGCCGGAATTCCTGAGTGAGAACATTGAGGTCGCTCTGGAAAAACTGGTGAACCGGATCCAGGAGAAGTGCTACAGAGATCTCAGTGGTAAAAGCACAACCTCTGCTTTCATCTATACTGGGATACAGGATGGACCACACGAGAGTGCACACTGTGAGGCCTGCCACTTGGGACTCTGTGACCTAAATCCTCAAGGCCAAGAGCCAGGAAGTTACTCATCCCCTGGGAAAACAATGCCAGCATCAGCTCCAAAAGCTGAAAAACATAGGAGTCTGGACCCGACACCAATAAGATCACTTTACAATACAGAGGGACTTAAAGAGCACCAACACATTGAGTCAGCACCACAATACAAGACAAAGGTATATGTCAGTCAGTCACAGAAACCTCTCAGTTCAATTTATAATTCTTGGAGAGCTGGAAGTAACCTGCAACCTATATCAGCATCACCATATAACCCATCAGGATCTGTGAATCACACACAGAAAATTCTTAGTTTAATTCATAACACTGAAAGAGCTAGAAATAACCTGCAAATTGTACCACAATCACTGATTATCTTTCCAGGATCCATGAATCAGACACCAGAATCCCTCAGTTCAAGACAATCAAGATTAGCAAGGCGCTATGATGATCAACCCAAATCATGTTGTTCGTGTACGCTATTATAAATTGAAAAAAAGTGAAAAAAAGAATACAGCCACATTAACAGTTAGGATTTAGCTGCTAAGCTTGTTAATGCAAATGTTGGTTTAATTTGTATCTACAACATTTACAAAGAAAAAGTTAATTTGTATTTGTCACTACTTTTGTGTACTTAAAATGCTAAATTTCTGGTTCCCTCCAGTGTATACTTTGTCTCCTGATTAGAAGTTGATTTGGTTCTCTGCACCTTCTTTCAGTACCAGGCAAGTCACTTTATATTTTCTTACCCACCCTTTGAGCTTGCACGGTTTATTGTAATTTGCTAGTGATATACAACAGCCAGTGCCAGGATGCATGCAAGTTGGCTGGCACTACACACTGCCCACTGCTGGTCACACTGGACTGTGAACTCTCCCCCGTGACCATCTCCAGCAATGATCCTTTAAGTGTATTAGTGCACTCTAAAGGTAACTGTGAAAGAATTATGTATATCTCCCTCCAGACTCATTTGTTTGAAGCCTCCTAGGATTTAATGGAATAATGGATAAACAGAAGCAGACCCTGGCATTATGTGAATGAACATCCTTACCCTGCCATTATGAGGTAACATTCCACTGACGTAGAGCCTGAAATGTTCCTTATACTGCTATGTTAGTTTGGTTACTTTAATGATTTTATTGTGTTTGTTCTTTTGTAGTCAGCTGAGATTTGTGAATCAGTTGAATATAAATTTGTAATCCCTATATTAAAAAGGGATCCAGGAGTGATCCAGGAAACTATAGACCGGTGAGCCTGACTTCAGTGCCAGGTAAAATCGTGGAAACTGGGGGGGACAAGATGGCCACCCTCTGAGATCCAGTTGGGACAAGATGGCCACCCACTGAGATCCACGCAAGAGTCTCCTCAGCTTTTTCTTGAACTCTTTGAATTTCCTCAAGTGAAATGCCCCATACTAAGTGGAAATCCAGTTTAAGGGATAATACCACCAGCTCTCCCTTACCTGGCCTGACTCAACTGCAACTTGAAGTATTCTTCATGGCGATGCCAACTTCAACTCCCGGAGCGATGGCCACTGCAACGGTAGACGCGAAGCGGAAGTCTCCGTTGCTGGCCAATGAGATCTCCCTAAACCAGGGAGGGCCGGTCACACCATCTCCTTCTTGGTATAGCCCCACGATAGCTTCAGATCGACCGGAGGAATTGCATGAAGCCCCGAGTGGTTCGGGAATTCATCTGAAAGAGGCCAAGCTTTTTACTCTATTTAACATGAGAGAGGAGATTGTAGCGGGGGTACATAGGATACTCATGATGGAGGACTCTGCTGCTGCCGTTACTTTATCCTCAGCCTTGGCAAAGGCTGTTCCCAATGGCTCTGGTGGAGTGGTGCCTGGAGGGCAGATCATCAAGGCCCAGGTTGGTAAACTCCATCTTTCAAGAACCCCCGCTATAACGCTGGACACTCTATGGAACGCATTGTTTAATTTGGAAATATTGATTGCTGTGTTAACCTCAGTAGTTATGGACACCAATAAATGCCTTCAGGATAGTTCAAATAAATATTGATGCAAGAGTCAAAGGTATTGAATCTGGAGTCTCGTTTGGATATAATGGAAAAGGTACAGCAACAATTAGTTGAATCTGAAATAATTTCTTCTAAAAAGATTGAAAACATTGAGAATGGAATGCATTCACTTAATATGAGAGTTTTTAACTTTCCCATTGTAAAGAAAATTGCTCCTATAGAATTATTCCGGAATTACATCTCAGAGATTCTTAAGGATCCAAGTTCTTTAATGCCTGTGCCTCAAGTCCAAACTGAGGATGCTCCTAGAGATGAATCACCCCTGGATTCGTCATTAGATTTAACTAATTTCCTTCAAGATTCTTTAACAATGGAGATTAAACAGCGGGGAACTTTACTGGTGACTTTCGCTTTTCCTGCAGATCGTGATATTATTACCCTGCATTTTTTCCTGCGTAACAACTATTGCTGTTTTACGGTCAGAAGCTGTGGATGTACCCTGATTTAACCAGGGTCACACAACTGTGCTGTAAGACGTTTCTTGCTTTCTGCCCAGAGGTTATAACTAAAGGGGGTCAATTCAGGCTTCGTTATCCGTGTAAATGTTCTGTAAAAATTAATAATGTCAATTACCTTTTTTTTGAGCCATCTCAACTAAGGGTTCTTCTTGACTCTCTACCTTGAATGTGCCGGCTAAGTTAGTATCTGGCTTCTTCTCAGTATTTCCTTTGTCTTGATTTCCTGTTCCCGCTCCTTTCATGTTCCCCTATCTTTTCCTTTATATTATATGGTGTAGAAGCATTTGTGTTTTCATCTTTTGCCATCTTGTATGATGAATAAATGATATTTCCAATTTTTTTATTTCTGTGTACCTCATTATTCTGTGCAAGAAATTCTTGTATGTACATTTGAAATTGCATAAAATTAAAATAAATAAATTAAAAAAAAATCGTGGAAACTGTTATAAAGAATAAAATCACAAAACATTTAGATAGAGATGGTTTGATGGGACACAGCCAACATGGATTTACCCAAGGGAAGTCTTGCCTCACAAATCTCATACATTTTTTTGAAGGGGTGAATGAACATATGGACAAAGTTGAACCAGTTGTTGCGCTGGAGGTGGATTCTTGGGCTGAGGTGGGGTTGACGCAACTTGTAGGCAAGAGCCTATGGGTCCCCACCATCAGCAGGTGGAGTGGGCTGAAGCTAGAGGCCACTGGAGCTTCACCTATACCAGCCCATGTTCCCCTCGCGTTGAGCCCTTGGTTGCTGGGGCTGGCAGGACTTAGGCGGGCCTCGAGATAGGATAATGAAGGTAGATGGTTCAGCCCAGAGACAGCAGCCAGCAGGCGGCGTAAATCTATCCAAGACGGGTTGCGGAACTGGAACCCAAGCACCAAAGAACAAAGAAGAGACTGGAAGTGCTTGAGCAAAGAAAGGCCGAAGCCTTGAAAGTCCACATCCAGAGGACAGAAGCAGAGGTGTCACTGTCGAGCTGAAATGGAAGCTGGCGGTCAATGGAAGCTGTGGCGAGAAACGTAGAACTCTGGACAAGAGAGTCTATAGCAAGGTTATCCATAGCAACGGTCAGGGCGCAGAGAAGGCAGGCGTGGTCAGACGTAGCAATGGTCAAGGCACAGAGAAGACAGGTGTGGTCAGACGTACCAGAGGTCAGGCTTGGAGAAGGCAGGCGAGGTCAGACATAGCAGAGGTCAAGCTTGGAGATATTCACAAGGCAAAGTCAGGCAAAGCAAAGTCAAAGTCTGTGAAGTCAATCCGAAGCAAGGAGCAGGGTAGAAACGAAGAGACAGGAACCAGGAACAATGAGGAATCAGGAACGCAGGGCTGAGATGAATATCTAGAAGCAATGAGCACTCGATCAACAGGGAACCGAGGGGACCCGTTGCAAAGACAACACTTAGAAGCGCTGCCTGAGCTTAAGTACACTGAGAGTGATGACATCAGCATCCGGGTCCACAGCCAGGTTCCCGCCATGGGCCCTTTAAAAGCATCAGAGTTGCGTGTGTGCGCGCCTAGGAGGGGGCGTGGCACCGTCGGCAGCATTTCTGCATGGAGCAAGAGGCGAGGCCTGCTTAGAGGAGGAATCCTGGCTGGAGGTCCCGGGCAGCATGGCAGGACCAGGGACACTGGGGGGGCCTGAGGTCAGAACCGGCGGCTGACTGCCACCAGCGACTGGTGAGTGCTGAGATCCGTCTGGGAAGGTGAGAGGGCCGCGCTGCGGGCCTCGATTGGGCAGCAAGCATAACACCAGTAGATGTCATATATTTGGATTTCCAGAAGGCATTCGACAAAGTCCCGCATGAGAGGCTTCTAAGAAAACTAAAAAAGTCATGGGATAGGAGGCGATGTCCTTTTGTGGATTACAAACTGGTTAAGACAGGAAACAGAGAGTAGGATTAAATGGTCAATTTTCTTAATTGAAAAGGGTAAACAGTGGAGTGCCTCGGGGATCTGTACTTGGACCGGTGCTTTTCAATATATTTATAAATGATCTGGAAAGGAATACGATGAGTGAGGTGATCAAATTTGTGAACAGCACAAAATTATGCAGAGTAGTTAAATCTCAAGTGGATTGTGATGAATTGCAGGAAGACCTTGTGAGACTGGAAGATTGGGCTTCCAAATAGCAGATGAAGTTTATTGTGAACAAGTGCAAGGTGTTGCATATAAGGAAAAATAACCCTTGCTGCAGTTACACAATGTTAGGTTTTATCTTAGGCATTACCACCCAGGAAAGAGATTTAGGCGTCATAGTGAATAATACATTGACATCATGGCTCAGTGTGCTGTGGCGATAAAAAAAGTAAACAATGTTAGGAATTATTAGGAAGGGAATGGAAAATAAAACAGAGGATGTCATAATGCCTCTGTATCGCTCCATGGTGAGACCCCATCTTGAATACTGTGTACAATTCTGGTCGCCACATCTCAAAAAAGATATAATTGCGATGGAGAAAGTACAGAGAAGGGTGACCAAAATGATAAAGGGGATGGAACAGCTCCCCTATGAGGAAAGGCTGAAGAGGTTAGTACAATTCAGTTTGGAGAAGAGACGGCTGAGGGGGGATATGATAGAAGTCTACAAAATCATGAAAGGACGTGAACAAGTTAATGTAAATCGGTTATTTACTCTCTCAGATAATAGAAGGACCAGGGGTCACTCCATGAAGTTAGCAAGTAGCACATTTAAAAGAAATCAAAGAAAATTCTTTTTCACTCAGCGTATATTTAAACTCTGGAATTCATTGCCATAGGATGTGGTTACAGCAGTTGGTGTAACTGGGTTTAAAAGGGTTTGATAAGTTCCTAGAGTTTTAATCCATAAACTGCTATGACGGTTATTAATAAGCAATAGTAACTTGTCATCTTTTAATTGTTTGGGTAATTGCCAGGCACTTGTGACTTGGATTGGCCTCTGTTGGAAACAGGATACTGGGATTGATGGACCCTTGGTCTGACACAGTTTGGCATTTCTTATGTTCTTAAATAACTAAATCATGCAATAGCTTTGATTTTACTGAATCCTAGTGGAACTCGTTGGCACGGGACACTGTGGAAGCAAAGAAAACCAGGGATTAGACACATTTAATGCAATCAGATGGGTCACAGGCTGACCTTTCACCTCAGGTTCAATGCTGTAAGGGACCCTGGACAAGGGTGCCAGGGAAATACAAGCAAATAAACCACAGACACCAGAAACTCGAAGAATTCAGGCTGGCCCGATGGCTCACAATTCCTGAGCCTGCCTTCCCCTTCTCGGCCAGCTGGGGATGGGGGATCCCATAGACGCATCAATCGAAGACCCCAGCCACAGGGAGTCACAGCTGGGACACAACAGGGACACCTGCTGGTCCCACTTAGGATCCACGTGTACCAGGTTCTGGAGGGAGCCACAGTCTGTGGACCCCAATTGATGCTGAGACAGACAGGGGGGGGGGGGGGGGCTAAACATGGGGACAATTTCTGGGTGGTTGTGAGTGAAGGCTCATGGCCATGTACTCCCAGTACAGACTGGTTCTGATTAAACTGGAAGAGGGTGAATGCCAGGATTCCTCTCCCTCCCTCCCCCATGACAATGAATGGAGAACTCTATGCGTTCCTACTTCTTATTACACCTCCTCTAGGCACCCCTCAGTTACCTCAGCGGGAGAGAGGATCCTGGGTAAAATGGGCCTTTCGTCTGAACCAATTTATGAGTTTTTCTGTTCTTGGCATTCAGACACAGGCGCATGTAAGTAACTGATGCTGGCTTTCTTCTGCAGGTCTCCTGCCCTCTCCTTGCCTCCTGTGGCTCTGGAGGATGAAGCACGGTTGCCTCTATGGGCTACCCACTTTCAGCCCGTTTGCCAGTCTCCCTTGCACAGGCTGCAGGCACAGCCTGGTCCTGCTGCTCTCAGCTGTTTCACCCCATAGCCCTCAGGGAAACCCCCAGGAGCCCCTCTGCTACCCACTTTCCGAGGCAGAGCCTTTCTGCAGAAAGCTGTAAGGAGTTCAGCGATTCCTCTGCCTTCCCATTTTGTTTGCACTTTATTTGAGAGGGTGGACCGGTGAGTGGGACACGGGGGAAGTCGGCGGGAGCCCAGTGACTTGTTTGGGGGCTGAAGGGGTTAACAGCTCGGGGCCGGGAGGAGTTTGGAAACATTTCCCAGCTTCTGTGAAAGCCACTTTCAGTTTCCAGTCTCCCAGAAACGAAACTGTCCCTGGCAGACTGAATTTCAGCCTGCGGGCTCCCTCCGGCGGCCATCGGGTGCGGTGATCCCTCCCAGCTTTCCTGGGAATCTCGCCGGATCCCCCCAGCGTTCAGCCCTGCCGGGACCGGGACACGGGGAGCAGGGGAGCGAGCGGCGATTTGTAACTTTGGAGCAGCAAATTCCAAGACAAAGTCAGTGCCCCGAACACTTCTGACTTTTCGACTTCTGCTTGGTCCCTTTATGTAAATTGCTTGCTGGCCTTGGTGTCAAATATAAAATCTATGCAGGTGATGTCCCGTTTTTCTTTGCCTATCAAGATTTGAGGTCACTTACATTAAAACTATTAGAAATTTATTTAAACGCAATTCACACTTGGCTTCCTCATAATAAACTGCACCTAAATGTGAATAAAACTGAAATATTCTTTCAGCTCAAAATAATAACATAGGTTGCCCAAAAACCTTTTCTTTTAAACAACTGTTAAACAGCAAGCAGGTAATTTGGGTGTCACAACTGATAGCTCATGGGCAATGAAGTGTCACATTAGTAACTTAGTCAAAAGTTCATTCTTGAAATTACGTATGTTAAAAATCCTAAAACCGCTACTAGACCCTCGAGATTTCAGAACAGTCCCCCAGGCTCTGGTATTAACTGGACTGGACCACTGTAACGCTGTTCTGATTGGCTTTCCAAATGCCACTAACAGAATTGGGTACTTGCCAGGTTTTTGTGGCCTGGTTTTGGCCTCTGTTGGAACCAGGATGCTGGGCTTGATGGACCCTTGGTCTGACCCAATATGTTGGTTCTTATGTTCTAATGCAGCGGCTCGTTTCCTTACAGGAGCCAAGATGCGTGAACTCATTACACCAAATCTAGAAGGCCTGCATTGGCTTCCAGGACAAGAAAGAATTTATTATAAAATAATATCCATAATACATAAAACTCTGCAAAACGTTTCTTCACCACGGGCCAGTGCTATCCAGCGCATATTTGTGCTTTTAGATCCGAAAGCACAAATCTACTAGAAATGCCTATCAAAGTAGCCAGGCTTGGCATTACCCATGAAACGGCAGTCTCAGTTGCAGGACCCGTTATCTGGAATGCTGTCCCAGAAAAAAAAAAATGTTTAATAGCATGCAGCAAGATTTTCAAAAAGGCATTAAAAATCTACCTATTTAAAATTGCGTTTGAAGATCATGAAAGTATTCTAATGATTTCATTATCTTTACATTATTTTTAACGTTTTGTTTAATTTTATTGTTTTATTGTTTTTATTTTCATTTATCTAAATGACTTAAATGTTTTAAATATGTCTCTTGATTTGTACCTAAACTTGTTCTCCGCTATGACCTGTGGAATAAGCAGAATATAAGAGTTTTTAAGTAAATAAATAAATAGACCCTTCTCGCCATTCAGCGGGTGCCTCAGGAACAGGATCCTCCTGCTTCACAATGTGTGTTGCTTTCCTGATCCTGCCTACGTTCCAGCTCCTACTCCTGATGTCCCTCCAGTTACTTTTACTGTGCTTTCTAAATCCTGATCTTGCCTCCTTCCTTGCCCCACCTAGCCTCCTATCTCGCTCCCAGCCTTGTCTCTGCCTCTTGCCCTCGGTCCTTGCTCCTCCTGCCTGCCCTGGCTCCTGTTCCCTGCGTGGCCCCCCCTCCTCTTGCCTTGATCCTCGCTCCTTCAGACTGCTCTCTCTTGTGCTTGACCTTGCCTGTTTCCTAACTGTGCTTGAATGCTGCCTGCCTGACTCCTGCCTGGTATCCGTCTATGCCTAAACGCTGCCTGCTCTGACTCTTGGCCTGTCCCTGGACTTACCTCGCTTAAGTCCTGCTGGCCCCCAAACTCAAGGGCTCAAGCTCCGAGAATAGGGGTTGTAGAGGTGAAGATTATATCTTGTGCCCTATCGTGTCCACCTACGGGCGGTGTAGGCCTAGTAAGTTTACCTACTAGGCAAAGTCATTCATGCCTCAGTGCAAAGACTCACCAATCATGACATGTAGCTAATGGTCCATGCCTTGTGGAAGCCCATGCCTACATTTAGCAGATACTGAGGGAGGACAGCATCCAGACTGCCTTTTGCCCGCAGTGATGGTCTTGAAAATTAAACTGTCAGTATTCGTTAGTACTGGTGAAAATTATTTATTTGGTTCAGTGACTATTCTGTATTTTTTCAAAAGCTGAAAACAGGTTTCAATTTGAGCTGATCTTAACCTAGACAAACTCATGTAGGATGGTATCATAGCACCACTACAATGATCAAGATCAGTTATAATGATAAAAACCACTTACAGTTGCAAACAGAAAATGTAAATATTCAAGACATTACATTAGTAGTCCAGTCAAAAATATTCTTTCATTCTAAAGTTATAGTTGTAATAATTATTATACAAACAATAATGCAGTAGCTAACAACCGAACACTAAAGTACAATCATAAAAAATAATCATCCAAAAGGCATAAAATAACTCATCTAACTTGAAACCAACTTGAATAACTGATATATATTGAGCAAAAATAATAATAACTCAGTACCAAACGAATAGTATAATCAAACCTGTTTTACTATGTTCAGGGCACTCAATTTAGAATAAAAATAAACTTTAGAAGACTCAAGTAAGCCCAGAGTTTTTCCCTAAGACCTTCTAAAATATCCATATCTTTAAAAGTCATCTAAGTCACAAAGTTTTCTGCCTGCTGTACTTCTCTGTACTTCTCTGGGGAATTTGTTTCACCCTTCCACCATTGTGCTGCTGTGTAGGAAAAAGACAGGATGCATAATAAATCTTCATTAGGTAAGTACTTGCCTGGGAATGTACTCTCTCATATGTTGTCTTGAGTAGTTGGGAGCTACAGCTTGCAGATTGCCCCAATAATTCAAACCAGGTGGGTTGTAATAAAGAGCAGCTCACACGATACACACAATAGACCAGCACCACCAAGCTTCTCCAAGTATTGCCCTGTCGGCTTAGACATTACCACAGGGAGAAGTGTTAGGATTTGTGAGTATGGGGCCCTGGGCCGAGATGAGAGTTTGCACTGCCCATGGGTAGGAGCCCCGTGAGCCTCACCAATGGGAGGCGAGGTCTCAGCTGTGGACTGAAACCTTTTTTGTAGGAACACCAAAAATAGTAACGGGAGGGCAAGCCACTGCGGAGACAGGCAGGGAGCGAAAGCCGTCTCTGCTGGCAGAAGTCATCTCCTTAACCCCTGGAGCACCTAATACTCCAATGCTTCCCTTCCTCCTGATGACACCTGAAGGCTCATCAATAGAGATGTGAATCGGAACCGGAATCGGCTCGGATTCCGGTTCCGATTCACATTGTGGGGTTTTTTTCGTCCGGCCCGATCGCGGTTATGTTTATCGGCTGCGCCCGAGCCGATAAACAAAAAACCCACCCCGACCCTTTAAAACTAACCCCTTAGCTTCCCCCACCCTCCCGACCCCCCAAAAACATTTTACAGGTACCTAGTGGTCCAGTGGCGGTCCCGGGAGCATTTTCCCGTTCCCGGGCCGTCCTCCCGCGCCATCGGCTGCCACTAATCAAAATGTCGCCGATGGCCCTTTGCCCTTACCATGTGACAGGGTATCCATGCCATTGGCCGGCCCCTGTCACATGGTAGGAGCACTGGATGGCCCACACCATTTTTAAAGATGGCGCCGGCCATCCATTACGGCCGGTGCCATCTTTAAAAATGGCACATGCCGGGTCCACAGCCAGGTTCCTTCTCAGCTGCTAGTGGACCTCATCCCACCAGCAGCTGAACAGGGAAGCGTGTTACTTTTATACTGAGCGCCGGCCGTGCATAGCAGGAACATTGGCGGGGCCATGGTGGAGCTATTCCCACCACGGCCTAAAGAAAAAGTCACGATCAGGTGCTTCTCCTCCTTCCTGCTTGCACGGCCCAGAAAGAAAAACTTTGATGGAGGAGCATCAGCTGTGTGCAGAAGAGGAGCAGCGTTTGTGGCAGAGCCGCCGTGGATCCCACCTCGTGGCGGCCCGTGAAGAGTAGGCCCAGAAGTGAGAGAGAGACTGAGGCCCTGTAGAGTGTGTGTATGAGAGTGAGTTGAGAGATTGTGTGTGAGAGAGAGTTGAAAGACTGTGTGTGGGAGTGAGAGCCTGTATGATCAGAGACAGCATGTGAGAGCCTTTGTGTGTGTGTTTTTGTGTGTGTCTGAGACAGCATGTGAGACTGAGAAAGCCTGTGTGTTTGTGTGAGACAGCATGTGAGAGAACCTGTGTTTGTGTGTGAGAGAATAAGACAGCATGTGAAAGAGAGAGACAGTGTGTATTATGTATGAGAGATAGCATTTGAGAGTGAGAGCAGTGTGTGTGATACAGCATGTGAGAACCTGTGCATGTATGTGTGAGAGAGTGAGAAAAAGAGAGAGACTATGTGAGAATAAGAGCCTGAGTGTGCTTGTGTGAGAATGAGAGCCTGAGTGTGCTTGTGTGAGAATGAGAGCATGAGTGTGTGTGTGTGAGAGAGACAGCATGTGAGAATGAGAGCCTGAGTGTGCTTGTGTGAGAATGAGAGCACGAGTGTGTGTGTGAGAGAGAGACAGAATGTGTGAATGAGAGCCTGAGTGTGCTTGTGTGAGAATCAGAGCATGAGTGTGTGTGTGAGAGAGACAGCATGTGAGAATGAGAACCCGAGTGTGTGTTTGAGGGAAGACAAGAAGAAGACAGGTGGATAGAGAAAAAACAGAAAACAAAGAGACCCCCATAAAAGGAATTGGCAAAAGACCAAGAAAGGGAAGGTGAGAAAAGAAAAGCCTGTGACCAACCAATTAGAAAACTAAGATCAGACAACAAAATAAAAAAAAAAATCATTTTTGAATTTTTAGTGCTTGACATATGTTATCTTTGGAAATGTGCAAAAGTAGTGTTTTCTCTATGCCGATCTTGATCGGCACCTCCCCAATAGCCATGTGGCATCAGTGACAGTGGCAGCAGAGTAATGAGAGAGGATCCGAGGTTGCTGTCAAAAGAAAGAGAGGGGGGTCTGCCTTTAGTGTGTGCATGTGTATGAATGGGAGTCTGCCTGGGGGTTTGTGTGTGAATGCATGGGTGCCTGCCTGAGGGTGTGTGTGTATGTGTGTGTGAGAATGAATGTGTGCATGCCTTGGGGGTGGGGGAGGGAGCAGTGTGAGAATGAATGGGAGACTGCCTGGGGGTCTGTGTTGAGTGTGCGTGAGAATGACTGTCTAGGAGCTTGCCTGGGTGTGTGTGTATGTGCATATGTGAGGGAGCCAGTGAGATTGAGACCGTGTGTGTATGAGAGAATCCGGGGGAGTAAGAGCTTGTGTGTGTGTGTGTGTGGGGGGGGGGGGGGGGGTGAGAGAGCCTTAGAGCCTGAGAATGTGTCAGTGTCTGTGAGAGAAAGATTGTGCATGTATTTGTGTGTGGTTTGTGTGACAGTGTATGTGTGAGAGAGAATGGATATGCGAGAATGTGTCAGGAGGATAACCTCCTAATCCTTGACAATATCAGGGTAACTGGAAATCAAGAGCTCCCACGTATGGACAGCAGGGGCTTCTTTTTAAATCCTTATTAGTTTTTATTATTGGGTGTTATTTGTTATATGTACTGTTTTGAAATATTTTATTGGTGCTTGGGGAAATTTAAAAAAAATGTATATGATTTTAATTAGTAGGAGTTATTCTATTTCTCAGTAGTTTTAAAATATTATTTTATTAGTATTGTTTTACCATTATAATTGACGCTTTGTTTCTTGATTTTATTTGTTTTATGAGGAATGGTGGTTCTGTTTTTCCCTTGTTACACACAAGAGTCTGGCTTCTTGGGGTTTCCATTTCAGTTTTTGTCTAATTTGTGCTCCTTTATTTTGTATTCTGTATTTGGTGAGGGTCTGTCTCTGCTCTGTGTGTGTGACCATGATGAGAGATTCTGCTAGCATGTAGTGTCTGTATAGGGATCTATAGCAATCGGGTTTGTTTTGTTTCCCCAGTAGGTGGTGTATTGGTGTCCTAGGACCCAGTGTAATATTTACCTGTGCTTTTTCACAGGTAGGGTTATTGTTGTTTGAGTCCTTGGTGTTATTACTGTTACATTATGATAGGTTTGCTGTATAGATTTTGAGTGTCTTTTTTCTGGGGTTTTCTGTTGGTTCACATGTCTGGCAGTGGGAGGTGTCTATGCTGCTATTACAGTGAGGTGAGAGCAGAATTTGAAAATATTTTTTTGTATGATGAGCTGTAAGGGAAACATCCAAGCTCCATTGTTGGGGGAATTTCAGTGGATGCACAGTGTCTTATAGAACTGAAGGTGTAGGATTTATATTGACATTCTGTACCTTCCTGTATTCATTCCATACTTCACGCTCATAGCCAAACAGAATTAGCTGAATGAGGCTATCAAATAATTTTAATAGTAGTTTTACTAGAAGTGTGAAACTAGCCAGCTTTTTAAAATTATGCAGAAGATCCTTTGGGTGGATGTATGAATGGGATCCTGCCTGGGTTGCATATATCTATATATATTCATTTATTTATTTAAGTTTTTTTCTATACCGACAATTGTTGTTGGACATCATATTGGTTTACAGGCAACAAGGAATCAGCAACAACGCTTTACAGTATAACGAATATAACAGCTTTTACAGAGTAAATATAATAGTAGTTTAACAGAGCAACTAAGCAGGTTATAGATGTTCCGAGTAGAAGTAACAGATTTGTATGCAAAAAGGTACACATAACAATATTTGGATATCGTATCGGTTTACACGCAACAAGGAATCAGTAACAGAGCTCTATAGTGTAACCAATATAACAGCTTTTACAGAGTAACTATAGTAGTCACAGTTTAATTGTTGTAAATCTGGTGCTGGATACTCCTGTTGGGGGAGGAGTTAGCAATCTGTAATGACTTGACTCCTATGGAAGGAGGAGTTAGCAATCTGTTACGAAACTGCTCCTGTAGAGGAAGGAGTTAGCAATCTGTTATGGATCTACTCCTAAGGAAGGAGGAGTTAGCAATCTGATGTGTTCAGCTTCTGTAGAGGAAGGAGTTAGGGTTAGACTGCGAAGTTAGCAATCTGTTATGCATCTGTTGCTGGAGACTCCTGCTGGAGAAGGAGTAGCAATACATTACCAGCAGAGTGCTGGAGAGGGCACTCAGCTGTAGAGGAATGTAGATAGGTGGATCCTTGGGCCGATTGCAGATGACTGCGCCCCCAGGAGGATATCCTGAGAGGGACCACAGGCTAGGCTTGAGTATGGAGACAGACACAGATAATTCTTTTATTAGACAGGTTAGTAGAACCACCAGAGGTGGCAGTAGTGAGCTGATTTGCCCGGCAGGGCTGAAGTTCCCTCAGGTACTGGAACAGCGATCCCAGGGTAAGTGAGCTGAAGAGAAACTATAGATAGTGAGTAGACAGGGTATGCTGTTTTCATAGCCAGAACTAGATGACAACACTCACATAAGGTCTGAAGGAAGCTCAGTAGCTGGAAAGGGTTAGGCCCTCGAGGAGCGAGTACCTGGTTCCAGGGAAAGCTCTGAGAGCTATGGTAACTCACAAATGTCTGTATCTGCGATAGCTTCCAGGCAGTAGAGAATCTTCAGAGTGTCCAGGAACATGGGCCCTCGAGGAGTGAGTATCGGTTCCTATCAGCAATCTGAAATAGAGAAAAGAGAGCGAGGCCCCCGAGGAGCGGCTATCCCTGGTAAGTCCGAGGAGGCAGAGTAACGTAGAGAGAAGCGAGTCTAAGGCAATCCTCGCTATCAGTCCTTGCTAACTCGATTCATTAGCAAATACTGAGACATTTTATATTGGAAGTGGGGGGGCCCCCGAGGTTCGCGCCCTTGCTGGTACATCAATGGGAGCACGCGCCCTACGTCATCAGGCAACATGGCGGATCCGCAGCGTCGAACCGGTCCGGGGACGCCGGAGAGAGAAGGCAAGGAAATGCCGTGGCAGACCCAGAGGGTGTCGCCACAGAGGTAAAGAGGGCGGAGTGAGGGCGTCAAGCAGCGACGGACGCAACATTAACAGAGCAACTAAGCAGGTTATAGATGTTCAGAGCAGATTCAACAGATTTATATGCAACACAGTGCATGTATAAATATTTAACTCATATAATTATATATATATATATATATATATATATAACTCATAATTATATATAATTATATATATATAACTCATAATTATATATATAACTCATATAATTATATATATATATATATATATATATAACTCATAATTATATATAATTATATATATATAACTCATAATTATATATATAACTCATATAATTATATATATATATAAGAAAGAGAGGAGAAAGTTTGTGCATCTTTCTCCCACTAATCCATGACAATCTCAGGGTGACTTGAAATCAAAGTTCCCAGGTATGGAGAGAGTGAATTTTTAAAATCCTTTTTAGTTTTATTTTTCAGCTGTTATTTGATGTGTCTGCTGTTTTTAAATATTTTATTGGTGTTTGAGACATTTTAAAAAACATGAATATGAGTTTTTAATTATTTGATCTTTTATTTAGCAGTTTGAAATAATATTATTAGTATGTTTTAGTATTATGATTATGTATTTATTTTATGTCTTGATTTTATTGTTTGATGTTTGAAGAATGGTGATGGTTCTGTTTTTCATTGTTGCACTGCATAGTCTGGCTTCTTGCAGTTTCCAGTTCAGATTTTCTCTGCGCATTTGTATTTCTACTTTATGGTTATTGTATTCTGTATTTGGTGAGGGTCTGTTTATGTTCTGCATTTGTGACTGAGGAAGTGTATTAGTGTATTTGGGCTTTCAAAGGGTCAAGCCCACACCCAACACACATCCCGATAGGCCTAATACCATATATGTTCCAAATCTCTTTTTTGCAGGGATTTCTAGTTGGCATCACAGCAGTGCATGTAAATATAATGAAAGTGATATTTTTACCTCAGAATACAGTGATATTTTTCATTTTAATATAAATGTATAACTCCTTACCTATGTGAGTGGAATGGAGCAGGGAGCGTTGTGCAAGGCTATAAGGTTCGCCCTGGGCACCTAATATTTATGTATTTATTTATTTATTTTTGATTTTTATATACCGATGTTCCTGTAAAGTATACATATCAGACCGGTTTACAAGGAAGAAACTGTCGCCTCGATGGCGGTTTACATTGAAACATTTAACAATTAACATTTAACATTTAACAAATTATATGTTAAATGTAAACAAATTATATGTTAAATGTAATTTAATAATTATATGAGTTAATACCCTGCACCAGCCATGGGTTTGGGGTGTGTGTCAGTTTTTAAAGTTTGTATCACTGAAGGGAGCTGGGTGTTTTTTTTGGGATGCCCGGGACAGAGAATGAATGAACTGGGGGGGCAGCACAGTGATTGCAAAGGGCTGCAAAAAAGCTAGCACAGGCCCTGTTGAACTGCTAAATATGTTTTCGCAGATCTGAATTTTCCTTTGTGTCATTTTATTGTGCCAGGAGTGTAATAAATGAATTTTCAGATGTTTTGACAGAACGTTGTAATAAAGAGAAGAAGAAACCTGAAGTGCACAGAAGCTGCTCCTGTAGCAGAAGGGAGCTGAAGGGTTACCAGCTCAGTCCCTGGTGCATGTGCTTGGAAAAATAGACTTTACTCTTTGGGGAACTGCAGTGTGCATTGAGCAATGCCCGATATGCTGAAGAGTACAAGTTGCTTTCAGTTTCCTGATGCAGCAGAGGGGAGCCTTCCCGCAGAGGTTTTCTCCAGAAACCAGGGGCTGAAGCTGATAGTGTAATTACGGTAATTTCTCAGTCCCACTATAAACAAAACAGAGAACATGGACTTGTATATCTGGAACAGCATATTAGAAGACAAACTTAAGAAGAAGGGCTTGAATGACCCCTGGACTCTCGCACTGGATGACTCCATCCAGCCGAACCAGGGATGGAAACGTTACACGTTGCAGATATTTGGCAGGTGAGATGCCGCGTCATTTTATTTATATAATTATTTATCTTCATTTATATACCATCTGTCTGTCTGTATTTTGTCACTGCTGCATCATTTTATTTTATTTATTTATCTTAATTTATATACGTCTGTCTGTCTGTATATTGTCACTGCTGCATCATTTTTTAAAGAAAGTTTATTGCTCAGGGAAGGTGTCACGATCACAGCCAGGCCTGCATTTCTGCTCAGATACATTAGGCCTATGCCTAGGGCAGCAGAATTCTGGGGGCAGCAGGTGGGGCTTAAGATTTGCCAACTCCCACTGCTCAGGATGGGCTGCGATCCCATAGGGGCTGAAGAATGCAGCCGTTTGTGCCGCCCCTCCCTTCCTGATGAGGCCCAGTGAAGCCTGTGTCAACCCCTGCCCTTCTAGAGTGGTCCATGGGAGCTGAAGACCTTAGACCGACTCCGCTCTCTGATCCCGTTCCTCCATCAATTCCTCTCTCTCACCGCCGCTGATCCAGCCAGCAGGAGGAGGAAGGGGACAGTGCCTTGAGCCACCTCCAGGCCAGCAGGAGGAGGAAAGGGACGGTGCCTTGAGCCACATCCTCCATTATTGCTCAGAGCTGAACTGATTGAACCCCACAGGATGCCATAATGCAGCAAAGTTCATAGCACAAGTGGGGCCCTGGGTGTCAGAGCAGGAGGGCAGGTCCTGAGGCACTGCTGCTCCTCCAGCTCCTCCTGCTGACCCGGATCAGTTCTGGGAAGAGAGGAGGGGGATTAGAGGGGGAGCACTGAGATGGATGGCAGGAGGGGCTGAGAGGCGAATCATTGTGAGGGGTGAGAAGGGTATTGAAAGGGGAATCATTTTGTTGGGGGGTGAGGAGATGTTGAAAGGGAATCATTGAAGTGTTAGGAGGGGCTGAGAGCAGTTCCCTCTAATTAAAAAAATTTTTTTTTGTGCAACGTTTTATAAACCAAGTTCAGATTTGAACACTACAAGCCAGTCTACTGCAAATAATACCCGGATTTCTTGTGTGTGCTATGTTTTCCATTGTGTGCGGGTTTCACAACTTATGGGTGTGCACAGCTTAGAGGGAACAGTGTCTGAGGGGAAGGAGGGTAATCTGCTTGAGGGATGAGAGAAGGGCTGGAGGGGGGTGTGAGAGAGAGAGAGAGAGGGGAATGGAAAGCAGGCGTATATTTGTGGGTATGAACATAAGAATATAAGAAATTGCCATACTGGGTCAGACCAAGGGCCTGACCCAGTATGGTCAACATTTAGAAAAAGACTAAAAACTTGGCTTTTCAAAAAAGCATTCTCAGGCCTTGATTAAATCCTCATTTTTGATTGAATTATTCATTTTTAAATATTAAATATTTAAAAATGATGAAATATTCATTTTTGCTAAACAATTATATTAATTGATGCAACTGACTGAAATGTAAATATTTCTTTGTTCAATTTCTCCCCCTTTCCAGATCCTAGTTAATTTTCCCTGTTTTATTGTAACTTTCTCACATCCATAATATTGTTTTCTGTATTTGAAGTTTGAATTGGGAATATTGTTTACTATGTTACTCTCTACCTTACACACATTGTTAATTGTAAACCGGGTTGATGTGATTCTAGTCATGAAACTCGGTATAACAAAATAATAAATAAATAAAAATAAAAAAAGGGTCCAAGCCCAGCATCCTGTTTCCAGCAGAGGCCAAACCAGGCCACAAGTACCTGGCAGGATCCCAAAGGGTAGTTGCATTCCAAGCTGCATATCTCATCACTGTCCCATTACAGTGCATTTACTCCACCCCCTCGTATACACACACACACACACACAGCCCCATCACAGGAGAGAATGTAGGTGTGTGAGAGAGCGTGTGTGTGTGTGTGTGTGTGTGTGTGTGTAAGAGCAAATAACATAGTAATGTAGTACATGTCAGCAGAAAAAGACCCAGTCAGCACTGGGTATCGTTTATCATCATCATTCAGCCATTATGAATCCTCTGGGCCTGATTTTAAAAGGCATTTACTGTTTTCTGAAAATTGCTACAATAAATGCCATTGAATTATGCATTTACTCACTTAAGTGCACATTACTAGAATAAATGGCTTTTGAAAATTAATAGTAATTACATTTACATGTGTAACTCCTTTTGAAAATGCTCCCCTCTGTGTTTATCCCGTGCTCTTTTGATTTCCCTTACTGTCCTTGTCCCCACTGCCTCCTCTGGGAGGGAATTCCATGCATCCACCTCACTTTCCGTGAAGAAATTCTTCCTAACGTTGGTCCTGACTTGACCCCCTTGAAGCTTCATATTATGACCCTTTCTTCTACAGTTTTCTTAGCAACAAATAGGCAGATCGATACAGTAAAGTGCGGCCGCGGTTACCCGGCTCCTAACTCACCTTCTACTCACTTTCCGGCCGCGTTAGCCCTTCCCGCGATACACTATCCCCTTTAACTCATCCCTACCGCCTCTTAAAATCCCCGGGTGCCCCCTTCCGCCCGCGGCATGTATATTAAATGTAAACGAGCAAATTAGCTATTCCCTCCCATACAGTAACGCGTGCCCCGACTATCGCTTTTTTACCCTGCCGTTTTGCCGCGCATTTACCCTGCTAACTTACCGCCTACCCTTACCCCAGCGTTAGAGGCAGGGGTAAGGGTAGACGGCAAACTTTCCCCCAGCTCCCGCTCACCTGCCCTGGCCGCGTCCGGTCTCCGGTGCAGCCCCAGTCCTGTCCCCTCCTCCCGAAGCAAAAAAAAAAAAAAAACCCCGAAAAAAAGTAGCAAGAGAGCAAGGGGAGAGACGGGCAATCCTAGGCTCGGGCCTGCTATGGTAGTCCCTTCTCCTCTCCTCCCGAAGCAGGGCGCGAAAAGCAGCCTTGCTCCAGGAGGAGGGGGGGGGGGCAGTTTAAAGCGACGAAGCGATTTACTTTTGCAGCCCTCCCCTCCGGACATCAGCGACGACGACCGGGCAATCTTACGCTCGGGCCTGCCAGTCCCTTGTTCTCTCCTCCCGAAGCAGGGCGCGAAAAGCAGCCTTGCTCCGGGAGGAGGGGGGGCAGTTTAAAGCGACGAAGCGATTTACTTTTGCAGCCCCCCCCTCCGGACATCAGCGACGACGACCGGGCAATCCTAGGCTCGGGCCTGCTAGTCCCTTGTTCTCTCCTCCCGAAGCAGGGCGCGAAAAGCAGCCTTGCTCCGGGAGGAGGGGGGGGGGGGCAGTTTAAAGCGACAAAGTGACTTACTTTTGCAGCCCCCCCCCTCCGGACATCGGCGACGACCGACCGCGGCTCCTGCCTCCAGCCTCCAGCTGTCAGACAGACGCATCGCACGTGGGAAAGCGGCCCCTATGCGTGCAATTGGCTGCTCAAGACGTGACGTCACATGCCGTGACGCCAAACGTCGTGACGTCACGTCTTGAGCAGCCAATTGCACGCATAGGAGCCGCTTTCCCACATGCGATGCGTCTGTCTGACAGCTGGAGGCTGGAGCCGCGGTCGTCGCCGATGTCCGGAGGGGGGGGCTGCAAAAGTAAGTCGCTTTGTCGCTTTAAACTGCACCCCCCCCTCCTCCCGGAGCAAGGCTGCTTTTCGCGCCCTGCTTCGGGAGGAGAGGAGAAGGGACTAGCAGGCCGAGCCTAGGATTGCCCGTCTCTCCCCTCGCTCTCTTGCTACTTTTTCGGGTTTTTTTTTTTTTTTTGCTTCGGGAGGAGGGGACAGGACTGGGGCTGCACCGGAGACCGGACGCGGCCAGGGCAGGTGAGCGGGGGCTGGGGGAAAGTTTGCCGAGCATCGGAGAACATAACTGTCCACTTCCTGGTACCTGTCATTTCAAATGTCATTTGAAATGACATTTGAAATGACAGATACCAGCGTGGCCGTGAAGCGTTAGGCCCGCGCACCCAAGATACTGTATAGGCGCTCTATACAGTAAAATGGGTTGCGCGGGCCTAACCTTCGCCTAATGCTTTGCAGACGCGGCATGCATTTGCATGCAATTTGAAGAGAGTATCGAGTGGTAGGTGAAGAGAACTGTGCGTGCGGGAACGAGGGTGCGCCTGGCACTGCTGCACTCTTTCTAACGCGGCATAACTGTATCGACCTGAGAGTTTGATTCTTGTGCATTATTAATACTTTTCAGTTGTCTGTAGGTCTGTATCATATCTCCCCTGCCCCTCCTTTCTTCAGGGTATACAAATCCAGATCCTTCAGCCTCTCCTCATAGGTCTTCTCATACAGACACCACACCATTTTGATTGCCCTTCTCTGGACTGCCTCCATCTTGTCTCTATCCTTTTTGAGATATGGCCTCACAGTACTCCAATTGAGGCCTCACCATAGACCTGTACAGAGGCCTTATCCCCTCTTTTATCTCCACATTCTAACAACTATAAATCTCTGGTGGAAAGCATTCCTGAAACCAAGGCTCTGCAGGCTTTTCCTTCCTCTGTGTTGGGAAGGAAGCTGCAGTATGTAAACATAGCTGGTAGTGACTGAATTTCAGAAAAAACAGGACTGGGAGCAGCCAGCCTGAGATCACTAGCACAACACCACAGTCAGGAGGAGAAATCTAGGGGAGAATTCTATACATACATTCACTACTCACCAAAAAGGGAAAATAATAAGATCAAATTCATCATTTAGCATCACTGCAACATTAGCAATAATCGAAAAGTGCTCTGTGCACCACCAAAAAAATATGGAAAGGAAATGCAATTTATTTGCAAGCTTCAAGCTGGCACCACCCGAGGGCAGCTCCAGAAAGCTTCAGCCTCCAATAACTCCTGTGGACAGAGACTCACGTGAGTTGCTTTTCTCTTCTTCCCAGTGTTTTCTTGGCTGGAAGATTTGTGTTTAGTGAGCTCTGCTGTGCCTCACTATTATAGGAGGATCAGAGGATTCCCTTTCCCACTGTTTATCCAGTTTTGTAACTGGTTTTACACTACAAAGTTTTTGATTGTTGCTGATGCTGTACTGACAGTAGAGGGTGAACTTCATCTGATTGTTTGGCTTTTTTCAATAGCAGGTATATTGATTACATTATGGAAGGCTTTACCAGAGAAGAAATGATCTGCTCATGGATCCTGAAAGAAACAGGGAGTGGTTATCACTGGGAATTGTGCTCGGTGTTATGCTTCTCTCCGGGTACAAGGTTTACCAAATGACTTGGCCATTGTTGGCTATGCTTCATAGAGAAGAGCTGCAGTAACATCCTTGGAATTCTCCTGGTTCAGAGTTAATTGTTATAACAGAGCAAGCCCTAAGATTTGCATATCTTTTAGGCAAATATAAACTGCCACCCCTGCAGGGTCAAAGATTGCTGTCGTGACCGAGGTTGATGGTATCAGTAATGTAGTCGTGAAATATGTACAGGGCAGTGAGCTCTCAGGTGTTGCCCTACAGGGGTGCTGTTTAAGGCCTTCCTCCCTACTGGGTCTCTTTTCAGAAAGGGGGTTCAATAGGGATTCTAATTGCTACCACCCACCTAGTGCAGTCTCTTGCCGGTAAAGAGGGGAGGCAAGGATAAACAAAGGGCAAATTGCAAAATACTTGAATGAAAATTATGTCATCTTGTAGTGTGATTAAAAAAAAAATATATATATATATATATATATATATATTTCTAAGTATGATTAATTGTACTCTGTAGTTTATGGTTGTCCATATAGATTATAAACTTACCTTGTCTGGAACCTAATGTGAAGTTAAAATTTATGGTGAAAAAATGGTATAGCGGGAATGTTAGGGACAACATTCTATTTTAAGTTGGGGGGTATGTAGATAAGATCTAAAAAATATAAATACATTAAATAAAAAAGTTTACCTTTGTCGGGAGCTGGAGCAGGGCTTCAGAGGTGTTAAGGTTTCTTTTAGGGAAAAGAATAGAGCTGTTTCCTGCTTGCAGCGGCTGCTGCACTTGTTAAAAAAAACAAAACCAAAACAAAACTGGAGAGCAGTGCTGGTCTCAGTTTAAAATGAGAAATGTTTGTGGTTTTTTTTTTGTTTGTGGCTGAGCCTGAGGCTGAAGGGAACTCCAGCAGGGTGGTGGCTGCATTAGTGCAGACAATATAGAGATTTTTATTTTTTTTTTTGAAGAGATGGAATGGCAATAAAATTGAGCATTATAAAGTGTATAACATTTTAGTGACAGTCACTATAAAGAAGATATCACTATAATAGCTCAATTACCACATGCTATTAAACCGAACATAAGGAAATTACCACAATTACCACATGCTATTAAACAAATTACATAAGGAAATATTTTACGGCAAAGTAAAATTGTATCCAAAGAATTTTTGTCTATATCCAATGAATAAGTTAAGAAGGAACTCATCAGTGTGAAAGAATATCAAAAAGAAAAAGAGCTGTATGAAAATATTTATAGTGGAATTGTTCTTTTAATTATAAAAGTGAAAGAAGAAGAAGAAGAAAAGGTAGGGAATACAAATTATCTTTTGATTTAATTTAGCTAGTTAAACAGTAACAAGTAGCTCTGTGAAAGACAGAATACACAGGTTGACATATATATACCGGTATTTAGTTATGGAAGATCTGGAGCGGTGTCAGGGAGTTAGTATTTGTTATTGGTTTATTTAAAGCATAAGTTAGTAGGTACAAGAAAGAAGAAACAGCATACAGAGAAAAAGAAGAGAAAAGAAGAAGACTAAAGGACGAAAGAACGACAAGATTATCATCTGGCCAGCAACGAAAAGAAGAAGAAAAAACAGATAAGTTTAATAATAGAACTTAAAACTACTACTGCCAGGCCTGAGCATATTGTTTTACATGTGCACTTGAGAATAACTACAACAATAAGTAAGAAAAGACACAAAATACAAAGGGAAAGTAAAAGACCATAACAAAAGTAAAGTTTACTTACCTGAATATAACAAGGAGAAGAAATTCTGGATCTAAATAAGGGAAAGAAAATAAAATAAAATACAAAGAATCAATTTCCTTTTATTTCAAAGAAATGATATAAGGAACATTAAAGTTAATAAACAAGAAAGCATAAGAACTGAAATATTTATCTGATAAATAGATGAGTAGGAAGGAGCTTGAATATATTCTTTTATAATTACTTGTTTGTTTATAGTTGATAATCTGTGATTGGGAAAAGAAAAAGAAATATATTTTAAGGTTTATTAAGAGAATTGTTTTTTGAATATTCACAATAGTATTAAGAAATAGTACGATTTCATTAAACGAGTATTTTTAAATAAATTTATTAAAAAGAAAACCAAAAACAATATCTTATTTGTCCTTGCCTCCCCTCTTTACCGGCAAGAGACTGCACTAGGTGGGTGGTAGCAATTACAATCCCTAGCGAACCCCCTATCTGAAAAGATACCCAGTAGGGAGGAAGACCTTAAACAGCACCCCTGTAGGGCAACACCTGAGAGCTCGCTGCCCCGTACTTAGTTCACGACTACATTACTGATACCATCAACCTCGGTCACAACAGCAATCTTCGACCCTGCAGGGGTGGCGGTTTATATTCATCTGTACAGTTCTGATACTCTTTCTAAGGGATATGGCTCTGTAAAGGAGAATTCACAAGAATATCCCAAAATACTCGTTGTATGTTAATAAAAGTGCAATGAAAGCCAGCCAGAGCCTAGCCTGCCTCTATTCTCTGGTCATTCTGATCACACAAAGTGCCACAGGCTCCATGTCATTTTATTATTCCTAATTTCCCTCTTGTTAAACATTTTATGCAAGCAGTGGTACAATATAAGGGTACATACATAAATCCATTACTGTCCCTTTCTCTGTTCTGCAGGTTCCGCTGCTCAGGCTGTAGCCGGACATGGGCATCAGCCAAAATACAGATTCTCTTCCACATGAAGCTGGAGACGATGCCAGAGAGACGTGGCTGGGTGAAGATGAGGGTCTTCAAACAAGAGTGTAAAAAATGCAGTGGGGCCACATTTGAGGAGCCAGAATTCCTGAGTGAGAACATTGAGGTCGCTCTGGAAAAACTGGTGAGCCGGATCCAGGAGAAGTGCTACAGAGATCTCAGTGGTAAAAGCACAACCTCTGCTTTCAACTATACTGGGAAACAGGATGGACCACACGAGAGTGCACACTGTGAGGCCTGCCGCCTGGGACTCTGTGACCTAAAACCTCAAGGCCAAGAGCCAGGAAATTATTCATCCACTGGGAAAACAATGCCAGCATCAGCTCCAAAAGCTGAAAAACATAGGAGGCTGGACCAGACACCAATAAGATCACTTTACAATACAGAGGGACTTAAAGAGCACCAACAGATTGAGTCAGCACCACAATACAAGACAAGGGTATATGTCAGTCAGACACAGAAACCTCTCAGTTCAATTTATAATTCTTGGAGAGCTGAAGATAAATTGCAACCTATATCAGTATCACTAAATAACCCATCAGGATCTGTGAATCAGACACAGAAACCTCTCAGTTCAGTTTATAACTCTGGGAGAGCTGAAGATAACCTGCAAGCTGTATCAGCATCACTATATAACCCATCAGGATTTGTGAATCAGACACAGAAACCTCTCAGTTCAGTTTATAACTCTGGGAGAGCGGAAGATAACCTGCAACCTATATCAGCATCGCTATATAACCCATCAGGATCTGTGAATCAGACACAGAAACCTCTCAGTTCAATTTATAACTCTGGGAGAGCTGGAAATAACCTGCAAACTGTGCCAGCATCACTGAATAAACCACCAGCATCAGCGAATCAATCACAGAAACCTCTCAGTTCAGTTTATAACTCTGGGAGAGCTGGAAATAACCTGCAACCTATGTCAGCATCACCATATAACCCATCAGGAACTGTGAATCAATCACAGAAATCCCTCAGTTCAGTTTATAACAGGGAAAAATCAAACCTTAAGCCACCAACGGTGCCATTTTCCGTTTATAACTCATCAGGGTCTGTGAAACAGGTACAAAAAGCCTCAACAAGCCAGGCGAGAATGGGGCCAGCTGTGCGAGGACAACTTTATACCTTATGGGGATCTGGGAGTGAGCAAGAAAAGCAGCGATTACTTGCAAACTCAACACGATCTAATGTTTGGAAACCACAGGCAGGAACGAAAACACAGAGCAGGAAAGCCAGGCTGCCAGAGAGGTCTGCAGATGTAGAGTCCAAAAGCATTTGCCCCTGCACTCTCGTATAAATATCCAACGGCCGACTTCTGGGTGCATACGGGGGTTACAGACACTAACACTGCCTCCTGCTGGTGATGCCAGACAGTGAGCTCTCGCCCCCAGCAATGGTGCTTTAGAGTGAAATGCAGCAAAATGAAATCACCTTTCCCCTGTGATACACCTGAGAGAGAATAATGCACCTCTCTCTCTCTTTCTGCATTCCTGGGTGGTAAACCTCATGAAACTAAATTGGAGCCCAGCATTGGGCGCTGCTTTAGATTTTGCCGAGTTCATAGTAATTCCTCGGGCTCTGACTGTGAAAGGCAGCCCCCGCGCTATGGATTCTTTCATCTATGCTTGAGGTTTTCTGATTACTAATGGTGCAAAAGCTTGAAAATCTGATATTTTATACAGATGTGAAACCTGATAAACATTAAACTCTGCCAGTGGGTCTCCAGCTTTCTGTTTTATGTGACTCTGTGAGTGCTGTTGATGTTATAAGATTAGCAAGGCTATGCAGGAACAGTTGTAATGTTCCTGGAGCTTTCATTCAAAGGTGTTTTTTGGGCAGATGGTGGGATGCTGCATCTTGTGATATAGCCCGTGGTATTGAGTCGGATAATATATGTCAAGCCTTTAGTTTGAGATACGTTAAGCAGCCAATAAGTGCATTCTCACTGTGCATTAGAAACTCTACACTCCCTGGATGTACTAAGAGACAAAATGATAACAGGAGCCCAAGCCTGCGTGCAGCCACCTTAAGGGCTCGTCCATGACACCTTCCACAGGCATGGAGTGGGGGTACTAATGACAGAATGATTATGGCTTGATTACAGCTGGGCAAATGAGGACAGAGAACCTTGATTTTGAGTTGCCGAGGGCTTTGCAGATAATCATTCATTGTTTCTTACTATTGGCACTTGTGTTGTCTGTTGCAATCCCCAAAACTGCCAAATTTTCTGCAGTTTTGGAACTTCAGATGTAAAGAATGCAGGTAAACTAAAAACACCTGGAATTTTAAACCCCAAGGGGAAGATTTTAAAAGCCTATGCGCGTAAATCCAGGTGGGGGTTACGCGCGCCGGGCCTGTTTTCAAAAGGCCTGGCGGCGCGCATAAAGCCCCAGGACGTGTGTAAGTCCCGGGGCTTGAAAAAATGGGCGGGGGCGTGGCCAGAGGCCTCTGCAAGGCCGCTGGGCTGAGGGATCGCACGCCGGCACTTGGCCGGTGCGCGCAAGTTACGCCTGCCTCTGGCAGGCGTAACTTCTGAGACTAAGGTAAGGGGTGTTTTCTTTGGGTTGGGGGGCAGGTCAGGGAGGGGAAGGTGGGGGGAGGAAGGAAAGTTCCCTCCGAGGCCGCTCTGATTTCGGAGCGGCCTCGGAAGGAACAGGGAAAGCCAGCTGGTCTCCCCGAGGGCTTGGCATGAGCAAGGTGCACTAGTGTGCACCCCCCTTGCATGCGCCGACCCCTGAATTTTTTTTTTTTTAAATTGTAGTTTTTATTAAGAGTGCAAAAAACCATGAGCAATTACATAAGAACATTCCGTAATGATATCGCATTCAGAGACAGTGTAAACAAATATTGTAATCTAGCATTTAAACTCTGCTACAAGTAACATTATCAGTATACATTCTTATCGCATATATAAAACCAATAAAGCACATTGACAATCATAATAAATGACTATGCTTTACACTCTTCTATTTTCATCCCCTTTCCCCCCCAACCCCCCTTGCTCCTGAAAACCAAAGTGCTATAAATTAATAGAAGGTGAATGAAATACAACTCAGCCCCGCCCCTTACGTAGAATCCAAAGAGGAGAATTAGGTCCCTTCTGCCTTCCCTCGTTGAAACTCCACTTACTCCTTCCCTTCTCCCTAGCAAGGTGAACATGGTGGAACGTGACAATAAAAGGCCATCACACGTCTCTTAATTCATCCCTAGGCGTGCCAAGAGATGTAAGGATCCCATATTTTCTGAAAAGTCTGAACCGTCTCATGTTTGCATGCCGTGATTTTACTAAGTTGAAATATATTTGATACTTTCTTTTGTACCTCGAATAATTGAGGAAGGGTAGGTGTCCCCCAGTATTTGGCTATAACACATCGTGCTGCGACAAATACAAAATAATTCACTTTCTTTGTGTGCTGGGCTTGCCAAATCGTGGAAACATTCAGAAGGACTTGGCTTGTAATATAATCCTCATCTGAAGAGTTCATCGCTGATAGCCATTGAAATACCTGTTGCCAAAACTGTTGAATATATGGGCAGGACCACCACATATGGAGATATGAACCAGCTTGTTGGCAGCCCTTCTGTTGTGACCGTCGCTGCCCGGCATCTCCACTCCTCCCTCTTTACCTCTTTGGCGACTCCTTCTCTGCTTGATGGAAGTCTGGCTACCGTGGCGTCATCTTGCCGTCCTCCTCCAGCGTTCCCGGACCGGCTGGACGCTGCACTCCGCCATGTTTCCCAGAAGCCTAAGGGCGTGTGCACGGCGCGGCCCCGACTGAAGTACCAGCAGTGGCGCGCGAACCTCAGGGGCGTCCCCCTGAGATGACGTCATCCGCACCGGATATTTAAGGTCTCTGAAATCGCTAACTAATCAAGTTAGCAAGGGGTTATTCTACCTAAGCTACTCTGCCTCCTCGGACTTACCAGGGGTACCCGCTCCTTGGGGGCCTCGCTCTCTGCTTTTTCAGGTCGCAGTCTAGAACCGGTACTCGCTCCTCGAAGGCCCACGTTCCCGGACTTGTTTCTGAATTCCACTTCTGCCAGGAGGTCATTGCTGCCTACAACACCAGTGAGTTACCATCTCTCTCTCAGAGCTTTCCCTGGAACCAGGTACTCGCTCCTCAAGGGCCTAATTCATTCCAGCTCCTGGGCTGCTTCTATGAGACTATTGTGTGAGTGTTACCATCAAGGTTCTGTTCCTGAACACTGCATACCCTGCCTACTCACTATATTCAGTTTCTGTACAGCTCAGCCATCCAGCGATCGCTGTTCCAGTATCTGAGGGACTACAGCCCAGCCAGGCACTCCAGCTCACTACTGCCACCTCTGGTAGTTCAATATACTGTTTAATAAAAGAACTAGTGTGTGTCTGTCTCCAAACTCTGAGCCTGACTGGTGGTCCCTCTCGGGATCTTCCCCCGGGGGCGTGATCATCTGCCACCGGCCCAAGGATCCATCCACAACTGTCCCAAATAATAACACCTTCCAACACCTCCCCTGATTTAGCAGGATATAATTTTTGTAAATAGACAGGGCTATAGTGCCAGCGATATAACAACTTATAGCAATTTTCCATAAGAGAGGATGCTATCAGTCCTCTGCCGATTCCCTTATATATTTCACGCCATCCCTCAAGATCCACCTCTATACCAATGTCCTTTTCCCATGCCTTAACAAAGTGGGGCTTCTTTGGCAGGTCAGAATTTAAAAAGCCATAAAGTTTGGAGATAACCTTAGACATTTTATTGGCCCCCATGCATAACCCTTCAAAAAAGGTTACCCCTTGATGCAAGCTTCCACACACCTGCAACGAGGTCAAAAAGTGTCTTAGTGTAGATATTGATACAGATCACCGGCATGTAAATCATATTTAAGGCATAAATTCTGAAAGGAATACATCCCTTGAGGTCCCCCATATTTGCGTTATAGTTTGTATCCGATTTGCCTTCCATGAAACAAAAGCTTTACGTGGTAGCCCATTTGAAAAGTCATATTGTAAAAGAGGTATGATTGTGGGGAGCATACCTTTATTCCCATAAATTTTTTCCTCCAGTTATCCCATATCATAAGAGTAGTTTGGCAGGGGCAGCGGTGACATTTGGAGTGTAAGCCAGGTGTTGGAAGGTTGCCATATAAGAGCTTGTAGAGGCATATCTCCCACCAATGCCTGCTCCAGTTTTACCCAAATCTTAACCACCGGAGTTTTATGCCAGTTTAGAATGTCACGTAAACGAGCTGCCATGAGATAACAGAGTAAGTTAGGTACATCTAGTCCTTCCTGTTCCTTTGATAAATGTAATCTTTTCTTAGATACGCGAGGGGGCTTACCCTTCCATATAAATTTCTGCAATCTACGCTGCCAGAACTTCAGCTCTACCTGTGGAACCGGTAGCGGAAGAGTCTGGAATAGATATATAAGACACGGTAGAACATTCATTTTTAACACAGCAATGTGCCCTAGCCAAGAGATATGGTATCTATCCCACTCCTCCAGCTCTTTAAGAACATAACATAAGAAAATGCCATACTGGGTCAGACCAAGGGTCCATCAAGCCCAGCATCCTGTTTCCAACAGTGGCCAATCCAGGCCATAAGAACCTGGCAAGTACCCAAAAACTAAGTCTATTCCATGTTACCATTGCTTATGGCAGTGGCTATTCTCTAAGTGAACTTAATAGCAGGTAATGGACTTCTCCTCCAAGAACTTATCCAATCCTTTTTTAAACACAGCTATACTAACTGCACTAACCACATCCTCTGGCAACAAATTCCAGAGTTTAATTGTGCGTTGAGTAAAAAAGAACTTTCTCCGATTAGTTTTAAATGTGCCCCATGCTAACTTCATGGAGTGCCCCCTAGTCTTTCTACTATCCGAAAGAGTAAATAACCGATTCACATCTACCCGTTCTAGACCTCTCATGATTTTAAACACCTCTATCATATCCCCCCTCAGTCGTCTCTTCTCCAAGCTGAAAAGTCTTAGCCTGAAAAGTCTTATTTAATAAGGGGGTATAGTTCAGATGATAAATATCATCCAGCCTTGCGAGGTAAATCCCTAAATATTTTATCTGTCGTGTTGGCCATGTAAACGCATAGGCTGCCTTTAGGTCCTCAGCTTGTCCTGGTGGGACAGAAATATTAAAAATCTCTGATTTGTCCCAGTTTATTTTAAAGACTGATATGGAGCTGAACTGCGAAATTTCCGCTACAATCTGTCAGGGACACATCAGGATCTGAGATGGAAAACAAAATATCATCAGCAAAACGGGCCAATTTAGACGAAAAACCCCAAAGATCTATTCCTTTTATTCTTGGATTATTGCGAATTATTATAGCAAAAGGCTCTAGAAAGAGTGCAAACAAAAGCGGTGATAGAGGACAATCTTGTCGAGTCCCTATTTGTACCTGAAAAGAATCCGAGTATCCCCCATTTACTTTAATACAAGCCAACAGTTTGGCAATCCATTGAATTTACTGAGGTCCAAATTTCATATGATCTAATAATTTGAACAAGTAAGGTCAATGTACTAGATCAAACGCCTTCTTGGCGTCAATAGTTAAAAGCAAGGCTGGTATATTTTACTTTTGTGTCCACCATATGAAATCTACCGCCTTCCTGACATTATCAGAAGCCATCCTACCAGGGATGAATCCCGATTGGTCAGGGAAAACAAGGTCACCCACCACTCCCTTCAACCTATCTGCCAAAATCTTAGCCAGGATCTTTAAAACAAGGTTAATAAGGGAGATTGGGCGGTATGAACCACATAAAGATGGATCCCATCCAGGCTTGGCCAAAACTGTATTTCCAGGCTTGTTAGTTGACTGTGAGATTACTCCACTATCTCTTAACGAATTAAACATGTTGGTAAGAGGATCGATAAGGACCTTCCCAAAGGTCTGGTAAAACTTCACCATGTACCCATCCAGTCCTGGTGATTTCCTTGCCTTGAGCTGTTTAATGGCTGCTTGTACTTCTAAGGTTGTGATTTCCTTGTCAAGGCTAAGACGTCCCAACTCTGCTAAAAGGGGTATCACCATGGTGCGTAAATATGTATCTATACCGGATTCGCTAATAATGGCATCCACACTATATAGTGCCGCATAGAAATGTAAGAAGCGCTGTCTAATTTCTTTAGTACTTGTTAAGATTGATCCTTTTTCATCTTTAATTTTAACTATATTGTTTTGAGTTTGAAATTTCTTCAATTTTTGAGCCAAAAGTTTCTCCACCTTGTTTTCCCCTTCAAAAAATTTTTGCCTAAGAATGTCTAGTTGGAAAGCGATTGTGGTGGCATCTAAATTCGCTAGTTCATCTCGCAATCCTTGAAGAGTTCACCAATTGGTCTTTGAGGGATGGCATTTATGAGTGTGTTCTGCCACTCCCAATTGAGCCATCAAATGGCCCCATTCTTGATGGGCCATTTTTTTGACATGGGATGCTCTCGCAATCAGGTGGCCCTTGATAACTGCTTTCAGGCCTTCCCTACTGTTCCCTTGGATACTTCTGCATTATCACTGATAGCCATATATTCCATAATAATGCTCTCCAAGGAGCAGACATATTCTACATCATCTAATAAAGAGTCATTGAGCTTCCAGTAAAGTTGTCCTCTATCCAAAAATTGAAAAGATATCTCCACACATACCAGACCGTGGTCCAACCATGTGATATGTTCAATGTCCATGCTAGTTATAGTATTTATTAAACCTTTGTCAACCATTATCATATCAATACGTGAGTATGTGTTGTGCGGGCAAGAGTAGAAGCTATAATTCTTGGACTTAGGAAATCTCACTCGCCACACATCTACCACATTAAAATCAGTAAGCAAAGTTTTGAGGGCCTTTATGTCTTTATGCAAGGCCGCAGCCGAACCCCTGGAATTATCCAGTGAGGGATTAATAGTCAAATTAAAATCCCACCTAATATAAATTGACCTTCCACCGAATTCTGAAGAGCCTCAGCCAAAATATGGAAGAATTCCCCCTGACTCTGATTCGGAGCATAAGCTGTGACCAGACTAAACTTATGTCCACCAATAGAAATGACCAATATTAAATATCTACCATCTGTTGTTTTAACACATTTAATCTCATCAAATACAAAATCCTTTCTGAAAAGAATGCCCTCCCCCGCATACTTAGAACCCTTATTTGCAACCGCCCAATATTGTATAAGCTATTAGGAGCGCATTAACCCCAAATGTCTGGCGTTGAGGTGTGATTCTTGAATCATTGCTACTGCTGCATTTTGCTGATGCAATTCATTATATAACAGTTTTCGTTTTCGAAAATAATTCAGACCTTTGACATTCATAGACAGTATTTTAAATGATGCCATGGATATTGAATAATATCAGGAAACTGTGCATAGGAGAAGCAGACCAAAGAACCCTTTAAGGAAGGAGCTTGTTATATAGTCCCTAATGGCCCTTCTATCTAACAATCTACTACTAGACTGAGTAAGAAATAATAATAAAATAGTAGCATCCTTCACCCCTCTTCCCTCCCTCCCTCCCTCCCTCCCCCTGCCCCCCCTCCCCTATTTTCCCGCAACAATCGTCCCCGAAGAAAGGATTGAAAGTTAACATAGGAGGAAAATCTCCAGGAACTCATTTTCCCTCTGATGCCAAACGGCCATCCCCACAACTGGAAAATTATAGCGCAACTGGTTAGAACTGCATCTCTGTTAACTGATTAGTCCAAGGAACTATGCTGCAAATATGCTAATAGTCCAGTCCGGCATTTTTAAACTTTTGTACTGCAAAAAGGTACCTGCCTCAGCGGCCTCTGCCCCAGTACTTAATTATCGTATTTAAGCAATACCTGTCTCATATTAGTCCTTCTCAGGTGGCATCCTTAGAGGTTGTTGGGCTCGGAAATTCCGCTTCAGTCGATGTCCTCCTCGATCCACCCGCTGCCATCTTGGTTGCTCAGATCTTCTCGAGGCTGGAGTCAGAGTGGTATTTTGGACATCTTGGACAGAGTAACCAGCTTCTGTTAAAACCTTCGCTGTATCATTCACTTTCTGGATTCTGTAGGTGGTTCCTTGTTTCACGAATTGCAACCCAAAAGGATATAATCAGCGGTATTTTATCTCTTCCCGCCGAAGTAGCGCTGTGACAGCACGTAGCTCTTGCCTCTTATGAAGAATAATGGCCGCCAAGTCAGCGAATACTGTGATATTATGTCCTTTCCACTGAAAGTATGGCTGTTGTCTCGCTTGGCGGTAGATCCTCTCTTTCTCCTGATAAATATGATATAATTCGTCCTCCATCCGGACTTCGGTGTTCTCCAGGCGCCTTCCTATTTCCACCATATCTTCCTTCATATCGTTAATGGCAAACATAATATCACGTTTATGGTTCTTAATATCGTCTTAGCTCGCAGAACCAGGATCAGAATTCCGCTCTGTTGGGGATTGCCTCTTCTTTCTGGGATTCCTCCCGTTCCATGCCCAGCTCGGGCCCGCTATCACCTTCCCCATCGGCATCCACCATTTTGAGTTGAGTTGGTTCCCGAGTTTTCTCAGATTTTCGGTACGAAAATTGCTTGAAATCTACTGATTTCCTCCTGGTCGTCATCCGCGCATTAACCGCTATCCTTCTACCAAAATTCGGACTGGAGACCCAACAGTTCAGTGCAATGTTGTGGGATTTTCACTCGGCATCTGGAGGAGATCTCTTTCAAGCTTCCATCATCCCTGGTGACGTCACTTCCTCCCGCCGACCCCTGATTTTATAACATGTGCGCGGCTGCGTTAGCGATTACTAGTAATACGCCTGTAATTTCATGTTTTAGTTCTTTTCAGAACGTATAGGTGTATACCATCCTGTCCCAGTGATTTGTTATTCTTTAGTTTGTCAGTTTGCTCTATTACATCTTCCCAGTTCACCCTGATTTGCTTCAGTTCCTCAAAGAATGTTTCTGGTATAGTTTATCTCCCTAATACCATTCCTTAGTAAAGAATGAAGCAGATAATTCATAATTTTCTGCTACAGTCATGTCTTCTCTTCTCTGAGTACCCATCTGGAAGAAGAGAGAAGAATCAGAGCTAAAGCTGCACAGAGTTCAAAGCACTAAAAACCTTTGATTGACCATAACAAGTTTAACAGGTCAGAACTAATTAGTGCTGTTTGATCAGCTTTTATTTGTGTTTGTGGGTGTGTATGGGAAAGATAGCCTTGAATATGGGGGTAAAGGATTGGTGACCAGCAGTTACTGGCTGAAACCATAAATGTATAAACAGAGAAGTCACTTCAAACGTTTTGTGAATGGAACACAAATTCACAAACATTAGTTTGTTTCAGCTCATGAAGGGGGAACCTTCAAGATCTGCAGCTGCTGGTGGCTCATCCAGAATAATTTTCCAATGTGATTAATAACATTCAAGGTGTGCAGATCTCTACAAATGGGACAGTGAGCTCTGTGCAAGCCTTGACATCTTCAGCGATGCACCAGATATGCACCAGGATTAGTTTTATGCACCGTCCATCTGGTGGCGTTCGATGTCCTTCTCTCCATATTATTATCTAGCTTTGAAATTATTTTCCATAAATCAGATAAAGTAACATTATCCGGCGGCATAGCCGAGATAGTGCTACTAGTAAGAACTAGAAGTACATCAATATTTTGCACAAATAAAGCAACTTTTCAGACCCTTGGTTTTCTGCTTGATTAATCAAGCTTACTTCCAAAGGGACCGTTCCTACCAGTTCTCTTGTCAATTCGGTAGATGGACCCCTATTTGGCTGCGGTGGAGATTCAGGTCCCTCGCCAGGACTAAGGGAGGCTAGTGTTGTACCTCCCAATACGTCCTCACTTGGCGTTATCATCTGCCTCACGACATGATGATCCATAGGGCCGGTGCGATGTTGTTGCACTGGGGACGATGTCAAGATCTTCGCTTTCCTTTTCTTCCCCATCCACAAAGAAAAAAGAAAAAAAGTCAAAGAGTTCTGCCCAAACGCCCAAACTCACCCCTGGACCAAGCTGCGCACCCCTTCGGCGTGCGTGGCTTAGGCGTCGCGCTGCGCCACAGCAGGTTTTAAAATCCGTGGCCACGCCTCCTCTGACGTCGCCGCCTGCAACTCAGGCTCTCTCACCAGCTGAGGATGATATTCGGGGCCTCTCTCTTGCTTGGTAAGCCTCGGGAAGGGGCCGACAGCCCTCTCCTTTCTCCTTCTCACTCCCCCAGCACCATGATCTTAAGTATGCATTGAACTTCCTAATCTTCCTCTGTCTGGAGCTGTGCGTGCTGCTAGCAGTATCCCAGAGAGTGTTAGCTTGGACATTTGTACCCTCAACGTCACTCATAATTCCCCACAATGTGTAGGTTGGCTGAAGATACAGACTGCATAGACCTCTTAAAGGTTAAAAGCCCTGAGATTCACCCCATACCTCAATGTTCTGAAGCAAGTATGCAGACTGGGAGTACAACTGGAGAGATTTCCTTCTGCCGGAGGGAAATGGCCACAAGGACTGCCATGAACCTGGGGAACACCTGAGAACTGTTGCCTGCACGGAATGAGTTGAGCCACGACCCCTGTGAAGTCAGCTGTCCATGACTGAGACCAGATAAAGCCAGGGGCCTGCAGCAGGTTCAGTGGGAGTACAGCTGGAAAGATTTCCTCCTGCCGGAGGGAAACAGACAGAAGCACTGCCGTGAACCTGGGGAACACCTGAGAACTGTTGCCTGCATGGAACGAGTTGAGCCACACCCCTGTGACATCAGCTGTCCATGACTGAGACCGGATAAAGCCAGGGGTCTGCGGCACGCAAGCTGCCGGCGTGCTCCTTGTTGTGCTTGTTACCATCAGAGACCATTCCTATCGAAGATACATGGGCAGGAAAAGGAAACAAGGTATTTCCCTCAGTCCCAACCTCTGTGGCAGTTAGGGGACCCATGGACACTCATATTATACATAGGTCGAATTATGATTCTTTAAATCCTAATCCGGAAGTATCTTTTTCTTTGGGTTCAATTCAGAGTCCTGGCCATCATTCATCACCCCAGAGTCAAGACTCTAGAACTGACAAGGATATAAATGATTTAAGTGCATTATCATTAATTGATGATATTCCTCAAAATAAGGAAACGACTGCAGTTGAGGTTGGCTTAGGGGCTCCTTTAGCTGCAGCAGCTTCCATAGGAAGAATGGAAGGTTCTAATGTAGAGATACCTGATTTAAATAATGTGACTTTGCTTGATGTATGGAGGTCAGTGAATAGTATGGAGAAATTATTGGCTCAAGCCATGACCCAATTTGGGTCTTCTGAGACTAAAAACATGCTCCAAGATCATGCAACGTGTTTAAACAATTTGGAAAATAATTAATCAGTGATTAATTCACAAGTTGCAAACTTAAAAGTGGTAAATACATCTTTTATTAAAGATAGCTTGGTAATGTCAAGACAGCTTGAGAGTTTAGAAAATGTAATGAGATCAAAGAATCTCTGTTTTTTAAATTTTATGATTACTAGGTTATTATCTGCTACAGAGTTGCTACGGAAATATCTAGGTGAAGTGTTACAAATTTCCTTAAGTAAAGAAATGGTGTTGTCTAAGATATTTTATGTTCCTAGATCTAGAACCAGCTCTCTGGGTCCAGAAGATGGAATAGATATAGTACAAGGGAATAGCCCTAATTTAACATCGTTTTTGGAAGCATCAGTTGATGATATTCCAACAAGGGCTACTCTCTTAGTAACTAATAGTGAGAAAAAAATGCAGTCTTACAAAAATATTTTAAGAACAAGGATTTTCTGTTCTGTGGAAATAAAATCCAGGTATTCCCAGCTATGGCAAAAAGTATGCAGATGAGAAGAAAATTTTTATTACTAAAAGACAGGGTTCTTTCTTTAGGTGCACTATTTTATCTTGAATTTCTGTGCAAGTGTTGCATTTCTTTGGTTGGAAATAAATGTATTTTCTATGATCCTTATCTGGAAACTTTTCTTCTTGATAGAGTCAAAATCTGTATGATCTAGAGAATTGCTGAGGTATCGATGTAAAGAGTAGACATATACATATCTCTCATTTGAAAATTATGGTAGTGTTTGATATAATTTGCTTGTTGTAGTACTCCCCAAATATAGGGGGGTCATTTTCTAAGCTTTTCGCATGCGATAGCTTGCCGGGGGCGGAGTTGGGGCGGGGAAGGGAGGAATTAGGGTGGCGAGGAGGCGGACGCGGCATTATCCTTGCTGGCGGCGATAAGGTAAGGACTGTTATCATCGCCAGTAGTGCGCCCAATAGCGCCACCTTTCACGGTGGTGCTATTGGGTGCGAAAGCCGGCAGCGATAACACCGCGGTGGTGCGATCGCTTCCGGCTTTCGCAGGCCCGCCCCCCTCTTCGCCCCTCCGCCCCCCGTTACCGCTGGATTCACCATTCTGTGAAAGAATGGAAAATCCAGGCCATAAATGAGGACCGGAGGTAAGGTAGTGGACTGATAGTCCAAATCGTTTGTAATGTTTTTCTTATGTTTACTTATGTAATCCTTATTTCTTGTGTTTTATTGATGTAAAAATTGATAAAATTCAAATAATTAAAAGAAAAAAGTATGCAGGCTCTGTGCCTGGGATTATTACAGATGGATTATCTAGTAACATCATTACAGTGATCTAAAAGTACTGGAGACATGAAGAGTAAGAGCTGGTTGCTGCTAGACTCCAAGAAATATTTTAAAATCCCCATTGCACTGCAGTGTTACCCATTCCAGCTTTTCCTTTCCACTTAGACACACTTCTTATCTGTTGAGGTACGGTAGATAAATCAGAAATGAGGGGCTTTGGTCTTTGCACAGGACGCATGAAAATGAAACCCGACTACACATTACAGATGTTTCCTGTGCAAAGAGCAAGTACTGCAGTTGGAGCTACCTGCAAACTGTGACGGTTTTAACCCTTTATGCTGTAAAGAAAAGCAAATAAAATAATCCCCAAAGCACAAATAAAGCAGAAGCGGCAGAGGGAGCAGCAGCTGCACGGCTGATCCTCCTTTTGGGCATGCATGTGGGCTTCAGAGAAGGCGATTGGAGTAGTGGATTGGAGAGAATATGGTGGGGCATGAGATGCATTTCTCCTTTCACTTGTTTTTCGATTGCAGACCCCCAGCTGACAGGCCTCACAAAATGCGCTTTTGTGGGGTCCCTTCAGCCTTTCTTCCACGATGATTTCTTGCAGTGCTTCCTCCTCATACTCTCCGTAGAAATGCTGCCCAATACTGAGGACCAAGTTGCCCAAGATTATCTCGATGTTCCCCATCTCAAACTCTGGCTCTTCCAGCTTTCCCTTCTTACAGGATTCACACATCTGCTTAAAGATCCTCATCTTCACGCTGCCTTTTCGTCTTCTCCTGGAGTCTCGCATTGACCATTTTCCGAGCTGCATGTGGAACAGTATGAGCACATGAGCTGAGGCCCACGAGTGGTCACAGTACGAGCAACTGAATCTGGGTAGAAGAAGGGGAGAAATACAGGTGAGGCAGGCCTTATACACACAGCTCAAAAGCAGAGACCAATGTCAGTGAGGGAAACATCCAAATCCACCTATGTACGTAGATGAAATTTATGAAGAGCATGGGGAAGAGACTTCCCTGAAACCCATCTCCTTGTCCTGTAGGTCTGAAGGATTAACAGAAGTTTCTACGCACACCCAAACCAGCAGCATGCAAAAATGTTTAATTACTGCTACTGATAATTCTAAAGTTTGTGACACCCGTACCCCTTCCTGAGTAAAGTGTTTCAGATCTGCAGTGTGAAGCATTGATTTGTGTTGATATTTCAGTACAAAGACTTAAGATGAAGAAAAATCCCAGTCTTTCTCTGAAAACGGCTATACTCTCTCCCAACCCCCCCCCTGTTCTGACATACAAGTCCTGTTGTTTCCAGCTACAAGAGAGTTTAGATGGTAAAATTGATAAGTGTAGATGGCTCTTACTACTTATGCTAAGTGAAGTGACGCAATCTCAGAATAGTTTCAATAACCTACAACGAAAAACAGGCAGGAGACAGCTCTCCAGGGAACTAATTTAGGATCACTCCTTGGCCTCCTTACGGCTCAGATCTAATGTAAGATCTGAGTTAAATGTATGTATTATGTTGTTATCATGTAAACTGGAGTCAAGGCAGTTTGCTATACTTCGGTTTATAAAAAAAAAAAAAAATCCAAATGAGCAGAAGGCAGTCCTTTTGATCGAGAATGAGAACCAATGCACTATGGAGGAGTTAGCACCAATTCCACAGGGGCATGATGAGGAGGATTTTTATGTATTGTTTTATTGTTATGATTATGATTGGGGTTTTTTGAAATTTTTATTGGTCACAAATAATACATAACAAGTACAAGACACTGTACATTGTACAACTGGAGTAATAAAAACAATAATAGTAACCAATATAGTTTTTGAAGACATATTCCACCCCCCTTTACCCCTTCATACTACATGCTACTGTGACACAAAGCTCCTCACGGGGAATCAAAGTACATAAATAAAAGGAGAAAAACACTATTATTATCTGTATTTCCTACATATCTAGAGATAAAAACAACATATATACCGGCTTCAAATAAGAAGCCTCAAACTGTTGCAGGGATGATTGTTTTTTATGTTTGTTTATTATTGCAAATTGCTTGGAGATTTTTAAAATCGGGCAGTACATCATGTAGAATAAACGAATGAATAAACAAATGAATGATTTAATTCTGGAATGGTTCAGCTTTTCTGGAACTCTCTATGCTCATAGTCAGGAAATGAACCTGCTTTATCTCAACGGTTATTGAAAAAGCTGCCAGAGCACCCGAGTTTGGCACGATAATTCACGTTGGATAATACCAGAACAGTTTTACTGCTGTTTCCTCAGGCTGCTGGCAACTTTGCATGGGGCAAGCCATTGATGCCTCCCCCGGGGTGGGACTTACCAGTCCTTATTAAATAACCTTTAGTGCAGGCTACAGTCACTCTGGCATAGCAGCCGTTAGCCTACTCCTGAAGTACTTTACATACAGGCCAATACAGTACAGTGCGCTCCGGCGGAGCGCACTGTTAACCCGCGATTGGATGCACGTTTTCAACGCGCTAGCTTTACCCCTTATTCAGTAAGGGGTAATAGCACGTCGAAAACGCGCGTCCAACCCCCCGAGACTAATAGCGCCCGCAACATGCAAATGCATGTTGATGGCCCTATTAGTTATTCACGCACAATTCAGTAAGCAAAATGTGCAGCCAAGCCACACATTTTACTTTCAGAAATTAGCGCCTAACCAAAGGCTGGCGTTAATTTCTGCCGGCACCGGGAAAGTGCACAGAAAAGCAGTAAAAACTGCTTTTCTGTACACCCTCTAACTTAATATCATGGCGATATTAAGTCGGAGGACCCGAAAGTTTTAAAAAAAAAATAAAAATTTGAAATCGGCCCATGGCTTGCGCGTTGAAAACCGGACGCTCAATTTTTCTGGCGTCTGGTTTCCGAACCCGTGGCTGTCAGTGGATTTGAGAACCGATGCCGGCAAAATTGAGCGTCAGCTGTCAAACCCGCTGACAGCCGCCGCCCCTGTCCAAAAAGAGGCGCTAGGGACGTGCTAGTGTCCCTAGTGCCTCTTTTTACCGCTGGGCCTAATTTAAATATTTTTATTTACTGTATCGCGTGCACAGGACACTGGCCTGTGCGTGCGACTTTTACTGTATCGGCCCGATAGCTAGCAAGGACGTACAGTGGGTTAAACATACGATCAACTTTGGCATAATGATTCAATGCTTTAATTTAAAGCATGTGTGGCTGTTGTGATTTTGGAGGCACCTGAAACTATGTGAGGCAGTTCCTAGATCGGGGTTTCTCTGCCTCTCTTTATGTCCTGGAGAGCAGAAACAGAGGGATCACTGTGTAAATGTGAATGGCGGAGGGGAGTGAGAGAGGGAGAGTCCGCCGTACTGCTCAACTCTTGATCTCCCTAATACTTGCAATAATGATGCTCAGAAACCTGTGCATAGATTTTTGGGATATTTGATATTTACCCAGAATGAAGGACGGGGCCTTGCATTAAGAGGCAATTGACAGCTCTGTGTGTGTGTGAGTGTAGGGTCTCAGACCCCCCCCCTCTCATGTGCTGCTTCCACTTCCTATTATAGAAGTGGCCGAGAGCTAATCTAGTCCCGTCTTTCTTTCTTAAAGGAGGCAGCTTTTATTTGTAATAACATATACATTAAAATAAACACATTTCCCTTGCGCTTTAGACCAACGAAACAACAAGGAAGGCTATCTAAAAAAAGCCGTGAGGGCAACAAAGTGGATTAGAAGGAAATACGTCTCAATAAAAAGTTTCTGATCGGACATTTTGGCTTCTAATCCACTTTATTGCCTTTGCGCTTTACGGAAATTAACTGTGGTATTTCCCCCTAATTTCTTTTTATTTTGCTTGTCATATAAAGCTTAGGGGTACTTACTATATTAGGTTCTTTTTGTCTTTTTTTTTTTTAATATTGAGAACATAAAAAATTGACAGTGTGCATTTCTTTTTCTTCTCTGCATAACTGTACTGAAAAATAACTTTATTAAAGGAAGATTTACTCCACATCTTACCTTGCAAATGCATACTCTCTGTGCTGCTTCCAGCTACCTCCCAAGGAAATATTATTATCCCGTGTCAGAGTCCAGCTGTCCGCGTAGCTCCTCAATGCTATCTTCACATGAAAGAGGGACATCCAAGTGTCCTCATCCCAAACCATTTTCCAGGAATCTCTGCTTATGTCCTTATTTAATGAACGAAAAGCCCCAGGCGTTGCGATGGCTGCTGAAGTCTGGTTTGCACCATGGATGCTGGCTGATGCCTGAGAAGGATTCGTCACGTTAAAAGGATCACGGAGCTAAGATATCTTAAGTTTTGGGTTTCTGGGAATCGAAACTGAAAGTGAGTGCTGCTGCCGAACACAAAACAAATAATGGCTTAGTGGGGCTTATTTCTCAACAGACAAGAGGAGCGGCTAGAAACGTTTAAAACGCTCTTTTTCGTTATATCCAGAGCGTTCTCTCTTGGCTGGCACGAAAGCAGAGCTGAAGGGAGTCAGGCCGCACCGCTTCTCCCTTGGAGAGGTGCAGGGAAAGGGCGCTCTCTTCTGTGCATGTCACCAATGCATACAATAATTCCAGTTGATTGAAAAACATAAAAAGTAATGAAACAGATTGCATGATTAGTCCCATTACCCACCAGCTGGAATTTAGACAAATTGTTCACACCCTTTCTGGTAAAATATAACATGTAGATATAATACAGTCTGTGACAATTGAGACAGTCTCTTTCTCTAATGAGCTGTTTGCCATAGACCCTATCCATGTCCAGAAGGACAAGCTGAGCTTTTTACCCCCTTGCATGCAGGGCGAGATGGTTCTGATTTCCTGGCCGCTCTGCTGAAGGACCTGGTCAATAGGTCCCTGGAAACGGGAGTGGTGCTGCGAGACTGGAGAAGAGCGGTGGTGATCCCGCTTCACAAGAGTGGGAGCAGAGAGGAGGCTGGAAGGTATAGGCCGGTTAGTCCTACCTCGATGGTGGGGAAATGAATGAAGACTCTGCTGAAAGAAAGGACAGTGAACTATCTGCAGCAGGGGCTTCCCAAACCTGTCCTGGGGATCCCCCACAGCCAGTCGGGTTTTCAGGATACCGCCAATGAATACGCATGAGACACATTTGCATATCCATGGAGACTCTGTATGCAAATTTATCTCATGCATATTCATTGGGGGTATCCTGAAAACTTGACAGGACAGGTTTGGGAAGCCCTGATCTACAATCTGCTGGGTTGCTGGATACAAAGCAAAGGAAGGCCCTGTCAAAGGAATTGATTTTTTTGATTAGGTGAGTAGAGAATGAGATCAAGAAAGAGCACTTGATGTGATTTATCTGGATTTCAGCAAAGCTTTTGATACAACCCTGCATAGGAGGCTCATGAAAAAGATTAAAAAAAAAGCCTGGGGGTGGTTCCCAGGGTAGTGTAATGGATTATAAACTGACAGACAGACGACAGCGAGCAGTGATAAATGAAAGAGAGAAGAGCCATACGGATCAGTTCTGGGGACGGTTCTTTTCAGTAATCTTTGTGAGTGATATTGGGAAGGGTTAAAGGAAAATTTAGGATGATACTAAGATCTGCAAGAGTAGACACGCCCGAAGGAGTAGATAGAATGAGAGGTGATGACAGAAAACCCAAGGAGTGGTGGAAGGTTTGGCAGCTGGGATTGAATACCAAGGAGTGCAGTCATGCATCGGGGATGAGGGCGGAAATCTCATGTGCGCAGAGCGAGAGAGAGAGAGAGACCTCAGGGTGACGGTGTCTGACGATCTGAAGATGAGAAAGCAATGTGACAAGGCGGTGGCTGAGGCCAGAGGGATGCTGGGCTGCACAGAGAGGGGATAACCAGCAGGGAAAAGGAGGCGCTGATCCCCTTGCACAGGTCCTCGGTGAGGCCTCACCTGGAGCACTGGGCTCAGTTCCGGAGTCCGTATCTCAGAAAGGACAGAGACAGGACGGAGGCGATCAAAATGGTGTGTGGGGTCTGCACTGAAAGCGATACGAGAGACTGAAAGACCTGAATACGTACACCCTGGAGGAGAGACGGGGGGAGATGTGATACAGACTTTAACTACCTGAAAGGAATTAATGATGCGCAGGAATTAAACCTTTTCCAGTGGAAAGAAAACTGTAGAACTAGGGGGTCATGATATGAAACTCCGAGTGGGCAGATTCAGGAACAGCTTGATGAAGTCTTCCCCCCCCGGATAGGGAAGTGAAGACAAAAGGGCATGGGATAAACACAGAGGATCCCCTAATGGCTCAGGGAAGGAAACGGGTTAACTTATATGTCAGTTGGGATAATCTGCGTGGAGCAGCAGCTACCAGCCATAACGGAAGGCATGTGGGTAACCTGCACGGATTGGCAGTTACTATCCTGAAAGAAAATGGCTGAGCAAGCTAGATGGGTCTTTTTCTGCCGACATTTACTGTTACCGTGTTATCACTGAGTTCGCTAAAACCTGAACAGGCTCAGTTTATTTCCCCGAATATGAAGTTACATGGCTCACCCCAGTTATACATCGGATGCATCACAAATAATGTGCAACATGCTGGGCCTGCTAATTATTTCATAAATTCCCTCTGACCTAGAACAGGCTCCACAACAGCAATGACAGGCAGGCAACCTAACGAATCCGAAGGCTCATTTGGTTCATAGAAGTCAGGCCGATAGCGTAAGGGGGGGCGGGAGAGCGGGCGCTCAGTGTTGAGCGCCCGCTCTCCCGCCGCGCGCCCAGCCACCTCTCCTGGGCGCGCGATACCGTATTTAAATGAGGGGGGGTCGGGCTAACAAGGAGGCGCTAGGGACAACAGTGCACGCCCAGCACCTCCTCAGCAGCGAGACCCCGGGGGGGCTGTCAGCGGGTTCAGAAAACGGACTCGTCTGTTTTTCCTAACCTGACCCGCCAGCACATTTTTATATTTCATTTAAAAACAATTTTTTTTTTTTACCTTTTTGGTTCCTCCAACTTAATATCGCTAGGCTATTAAGTCGGAGGATGTACAGAAAAGCAGTATTTTCTGTTTTTCTGCACACTTTTTTGGGCTGCTCAGAAACGAATGCCTGCACTTGGGTAGGCGCTAATTTCTGAACATAAAATGTGTGGATCGGGCGCACATTTTTTTTTTTTAGGTATCTGGGACGAATTACTAACAGCCTCATCAACGTGCATTTGCCTGTGATGAGCGCTATTAGTTACTGGGGGGGTTTGGACGCGCGTTATGGCCTGCACGTGCATAGGAGAAATACATGGAAGAGGGATGGGTTTCTGGCGCTGGTTTCCTTCCCTGCTCCGCATGCTTCCTGCCTTCTTTTGTCGCATCTGAACAAACAGCTCCCACGCAGACCTGGTGGAGCCTGCTTTCTGGGTCACACACACCCATCTATGGTCCACACACACACGTGTGTGAAACCCCTGTCAGAATCCTTATATCCCTCCTGACAAGCCCCGACAATCTGGTGTGGGCCTGACACCAAACCCAGCCTTTCACCTAGGGCCCTGAGGTCTTATATACGCTGGTGAAGGGATCCTCCCTTCATCCAGGATTCCCTGCGGGTCCCAGCCTTAGGGAGGATCGGGGTGAGACAATTGTGCCCGTTCCTTTGAGGTAGTCTGAGAGGGTTTTCTGTACAATCCCTCACCATGAGTTTCCCTCATAACTAGTCTAACCCTTCTAGAGAAGCCCCGGGAAACAGAGAAAGAGATAACTTTCTTTTCTTGCTGCCCCATGCCTGGGGCGAATCACAACCGTGTACATACATATTAACACATTAAAAAAATGCAACAAACTAAAGACACATGAACAAACGCACCATACGCCAGAACCTGTTTTCTCTAAAGGTGAGCTGCACCAAAGCCTGAATGTTCAAAGCGCTGAGTGCATAAAATCCGTGGGTTGCACGCGTGGCCGGGCCGTGCTCATGCTGAGCGCATTTTAGAAACGGCCCGGCCATGTGCGTAAACACCCCCCCCTCGGTATGCGCAGAAGTGCCGGGCCAACGAAAAGGCTGGCAGGTGTGTGCCGAGGTTACTTCTGCTTCAAAGGAGCAGTAAGATAAAGAGCAAAACTAGGTAGGGGTTAGGGGTTGGGGAGGAGAGGAGAGGAGAGGAGAGGAGAGGGGAAAAGGCAGGAAGGGTAGGAAGGCATGTAGGAAAGTTCCCTCCAAGTCTGCTTTTTGTTGAAACCATTTTTATTGAACAATAAAGTATTAAACAAAACAGAGTCAGAGATTTTCACAGTTTACCCATCTGTACAGCGTCACCAAACATACACATATTAAGTGACAGATATACCAAGTATATATTCAGCGTATGCTTACACTGGATAAATGCCCACCAGAAGTGGTTCTGCATACTGGTAGGATATTTTGCATTAAAAAAAAAAAAAAAATCTCACTAAATATACAAGAAGGTACGCCATTCTGCACCTACCCCTCCCACCGGCCCCAGGATTCAGGATTCGAAACAAAGAAAAGGCTAAAAGCACCGTACAGAATGGCCACTTGTCCAAGACTAATCAGTAGTTACGTCACTCAGGATCAGGCTCCGAGCCACCGGAGATAAAGAATGGAGGTAGATGTCCCACCGCTTAGGAAGATTCTTTTTCTTTTTAAACCATTCCATTTTTTTCCTATATATTTGTCTAATATACACGTGTGGTGGATCACGTTACAAAACTGCAACACTGTGGGCGGGTCTGAAGAGATCCATCTTTGTAAAACACATTTTTTCGCAAGACGTATTGTCAGCCTGCACCACCATTGTCCATATTTCTTTGGAAATAAGATGCCTCTTACGTCATCCCAAAGAAACACATTTATATGATATGCAAAAGATACCCCGCATGTGTGTATCAAGTAGTTATGCACACAATGCCAGAACGAGCAGATTCGTGGACAAGACCAAAACTGGCATCCAAGCGAACTACGGGGGTCCCCCACATTTAGGGCACTGTCCGCTACCTAAGTTTCTCATTTTAACTGCTTGAACAGAAGCAAGATAAAATCTATCCAAAAGTTTAAAATTGAAGCTCTGGGCACGGGCATAGCATGCCGAAGTTAAATGGGTTCCCAGCTCTCTATTCCAACTAACAACCGCTATATCCCATTCAGGAGGGAGTTGGGACTTACTTAGTAGCTTATACCAGAAGGAGAGTCTGTGATGGGTAGGATCATCTATATCTAAAAAATCTGATAACATTTCCCACGCGTGGTTGTGGGGGTCAGGCAAAAATAAAGAGTGTACATAGTGGTGGAGTTTCAGGTAAGCGTAAAAAAACCATAGTCCTGTTTTAGGGCCTGAAACGAGTACATAGAATTATTGTCATCCACCACATGTACAACAGCCTTAATGCCCCTCGCATACCACTGATGGAAAACTCTATTACGTAGGCCAGGTACAAAAGCCTTGTTTCCCAAAATGGGTAAAAAGTGAGTGGTCCGCTGAGGAAATTGTAATCTTCGACAAGCCCAGTACCAAGCCTCTAAGGTTGGCTGGATCAATACATTATGTCAAAGATGCGTGGGGAGTATTCGAGGTGTTTTATGTAAGAGAAATGAGAGTCTCAGTGGTTTGACCAGAAACTGTTGTACTACCAAAGGAGAGTAATAAATAGTTCCCATAATCCAATCAGCCACATGACGTAATTGACAAGTCACATAGGTGGTGTACTTATTGCAATCATATATTAATTTGATATGGCCTATCATTTCAATATAAATTGTACTCTGGACAGTATCCCATTGGTTATCCTCCTTCCAACAGGTCTGGTAAAGGCTCCGTTTTCAAGAGATATAAAATACTGCAAACCCTGCAAAGGCACCATGTACATATCACTTTTTTGCAAGAAACAAAGCTAAACAAACTCGAACATCAAAAGCTCTGCCGTATGTGGGTAAACCAGGTGTACTCTGTGCAAGCATCTAGAAAGACTAGGGGGCACTCCATGAAGTTAGCATGGAGCACATTTAAAACTAATCAGAGAAAGTTCTTTTTTACTCAACGCACAATTAAACTCTGGAATTTGTTGCCAGAGGATGTGGTTAGTGCAGTTAGTATAGCTGTGTTTAAAAAAGAATTGGATAAGTTCTTGGAGGAGAAGTCCATTACCTGCTATTAAGTTCACTTAGGGGCGGATTTTCATACTCCGCGAATAGGCCTACTTTGTTTGCGCTCCAGGCGCAAACAAAAGTACGCTGGATTTTAGTAGATACGCGCGGAGCCGCGCGTATCTGCTAAAAACCTGGATCGGCGCGCGCAAGGCTATCGATTTTGTATAGCCGGCGCGCGCCGAGCCGCGCAGCCTACCCCCGTTCCCTCCGAGGCCGCTCCGAAATCGGAGCGGCCTCGGAGGGAACTTCCTTTTGCCCTCCCCTCACCTTCCCCTCCCTAACCCACCCACCCGGCCCTGTCTAAGCCCCCCCCTTACCTTTGTTGGGGGATTTACGCCTCCCAGAGGGAGGCGTAAATCCCCGCGCGTCAGCGGGCCTCCTGCGCGCCGGGACGCGACCTGGGGGCGGGTCCGGAGGGCGCGGCCACGCCCCGGGCCGCCCCCGACATGCCCCAAAAACGCCGCGCGGTTCGGGCCCGCCCCCGACACGCCCCCCCCCGACACGCCCCCTCCGAAAACCCCGGGACTTACGCGAGTCCCGGGGCTCTGCGCGCGCCGGTAGGCCTATGTAAAATAGGCTTACCGGCGAGCAGGGCTCTGAAAATCCGCCCCTTAGAGAATAGCCACTGCCATTAGCAATGGTTACATGGAATAGACTTAGTGTTTGGGTACTTGCCAGGTTCTTATGGCCTGGATTGGTCACTGTTGGAGACAGGATGCTGGGCTTGATGGACCCTTGGTCTGACCCAGTATGGCATTTTCTTATGTTCTTATGGCTGTTACTACCCTTAACCAATAAACCTGATACTGTTGATGCAACTCCAACACTGCTCTCTGCTTCAACAGCAAGAGGTAATGGGGAATAGGACTCAGATAGCAATAAACAAGGGCCATGAGTTTTACGGTCTGGGAAACTGATAAGTATGGGGGTGACCTGTATGATGCGGCAGATACTACCATAAGCTTGCTGAGAAGACTGGATGGATCGTTTGATCCTTTTCTGCCGTCATTTCTATGCTTCTATGTAACCTGGGAAATATATTAGTTTTCATAATTGGGATACGACCCAACCACGAAATATCCAGGCAACTCCGGCTTATCTAAGTCACTATATATGATTTTAATCAATGCAGATAGTTCAAATTAAACAGCCGACCCCCTCTGGACCTATGCGTATCCCCAAATATTTCACCCATTCCTTGGCCAGCCTGAACAGCAAACTACAGATTTCTAAGAAGTCTGCAAAGGCTGTCATGCATCATGGGTGACTTTTTAAATAAACTCCGTTATTTGAAGCACTTACCAGTTCTAACCACATACCCAATAAGGGTACAGGAATTGTGGGTTCACACTACTCCTGGGGACATACAGAAAAGTGCACCAGAGAAACAAAAAGCAAAACAGGTTGAGCGATAATGTTTTATTGAGCCTCTGTGACACTGTAATACATTTCTCTGTTTCTTTTTTTTTGTTTGTTTATTTATTGCATTTTCATAAAACAACAAGCATTACAGCTTATAGAAAAATACAGATTTTACAAGAAAAAAGGTGCACTTGGTAGTTATCTTATTACAGAAACATAACACATCTATCTTGTAATATTAAAGAAATAGAGGGGAGTTCCAAAATGTAAAACAGCAGGAGCAGAATTATACAGTGGTAATAATATATGAAACAGGCTGCCACTATGCCATTACCTATAATTACCTCAGTCAAGCTTATGCATTTTAGACAGTACCAGTCAAAGTACAAGAATCTAAATGTATACGTAGATGTTCTGGATCGAAATATATTCGTTTAACATTTTGATGAATTAAGATACAATGACAAGGAAATCTTAAATTTAGCTTTCACCGCCAAAGCCTCTGCCCGCATTTGAAGAAACTTTTTTCTTCGTTCCTGAGTGGATCGGGTAATATCTGGAAAAACCCAGACCAGATAGCCAAGAAATAAAGGGGGTAATTTATCAAAATGCGATAAGGCGTTTTCGCATGTGTTAAGGGCCTATCGCATGCGATAGGCCCTTACCGCATGCGAAAACTTGTTTAATGCATGCGATAGCACCATATCGTATGGTGCAATGCAAATTCAGAAAATAGGAGGAGTTAGGGGTGGAGAGTGGGCTGGGTTGCGATGGAGAAGGTACAGAGAAGGGCTACCAAAATGATAAAGGGGATGGAACAGCTCCCCTATGAGGAAAGGCTGAAGAGGTTAGGACTTTTCAGCTTGGAGAAGAGACGGCTGAGGGGGGATATGATAGAGGTGTTTAAGATCATGAGAGGTCTTGAACGAGTAGATGTGACTCGGTTATTTACACTTTCGAATAATAGAAGGACTAGGGGGCATTCCATGAAGTTAGCAAGTAGCACATTTAAGACTAATCGGAGAAAATTCTTTTTCACTCAACGCACAATTAAGCTCTGGAATTTGTTGCCAGAGAAGGTAGTTAGTGCAGTTAGTGTAGCTGGGTTCAAAAAAGGTTTGGATAAGTTCTTGGAGGAGAAGTCCATTAATGGCTATTAATCAATTATACTTAGGGAATAGCCACTGCTATTAATTGCATCAGTAGCATGGGTTCTTCTTAGTGTTTGGGTAATTGCCAGGTTCTTGTGGCTTGGTTTGGCCTCTGTTGGAAACAGGATGCTGGGCTTGATGGACCCTTGGTCTGTCCCAGCATGGCATGTTCTTATGTTCTTATGTTAGCCTGTCTGCGAAGAGCTATTGCACAGCTGTAACGCTGATTTTAACTACACCTCTTTGGATTGTGTTAGGCTGTGCAATAGCTGCTATGACCATGTGGTATGGTTTCATTGCCCTTTGTGATGTCTCCCATAAGTCCTATTTCAGGTGACACACTCTCACTCTCTCACTTTCTCTCTCTCTCGGCCAAAGGTAGGCGTTAATTTCTCCGGGCACCGGGAAAGTGCACAGAATTGTGCACCGTCGGTCCCGAAAGTTAAAAAAAATTTTGAAGTCAGCCCGCGCTCGAAAACCAGACGCTCAATTTTGCAGGCCCGTGTTTGAAAATTACCCCCTGCGTGTTTTTTAAGGATTATTTTAAGCAAGCATTTCCCTGAAGAAGACATTTTGCCAAAATATGGCCATGTTGGGTCATTTTTCAAACGCCTGCGATTTTACCAATGTTTCTGTTTGTAGTATGTAGAAGAAGAGAATATTTTGATGTAATATTTCAATAGCTTTCTGATTGTGCGGATTGTTTCTATTCATGTAACAGTTATTTCCTTGGCTGCACCGCTCCCCATAGATCTGCAGCATGTAACGTTTCCATCCTGGACCCGGCTGCACGCGGTCCTCGCCCCGGTTCCGCTCTCTGACCTCGTCTTGGAATTTGCTGCTCCAAAGGTACAAATCGCAGCTCGCTCCCCTGCTCCCCGTGTCCCGGCAGAGCTGAACGCTGGGGGGATCCGGCGCGATTCCCAGGAAAGCTGGGAGGGATCACCGCACCCGATGGCCGCCGGAGGGAGCCCGCAGGCTGAGATTCAGTCTGCCAGGGACAGTTTCGTTTCTGGGAGACTGGAAACTGAAAGTGGCTTTCACAGCAGCTGGGAAATGTTTCCAAACTCCTCCCGGCCTCGAGCTGTTAACCCCTTCAGCCCCAAATAAGTCACTGGGCTCCCGCTAACTTCCCCCGTGTCCCACTCACCGGTCCACCCTCTCAAATAAAGTGCAAACAAAATGGGAAGGCAGAGGAATCGCTGAACTCCTTACAGCTTTCTGCAGAAAGGCTCTGCCTCGGAAAGTGGGTAGCAGAGGGGCTCCTAGGGGTTTCCCTGAGTGCTATGGGGTGAAACAGCTGAGAGCAGCAGGACCAGGCTGTGCCTGCAGCCTGTGCAAGGGAGACTGGCAAAAGGGCAGAAACTGGGTAGCCCATAGAGGCAACCGTGCTTCATCCTCCAGAGCCACAGGAGGCAAGGAGAGGGCAGGAGACCTGCAGGAAGAAAGCCAGCATCAGTTACTTACATGCGCCTGTGTCTGAATGCCAAGAACAGAAACACTCATAAATTGGTTCAGACGAAAGGCCCATTTTACCCAGGATCCTCTCTCCCGCTGAGGTAACTGAGGGGTGCCTATAGGAGGTGTAATAAGAAGTAGGGACGCATAGATTTCTCCATTCATTGTCATGGAGGGGAGGAGAGGAATCCTGGCATTCACCCTCTTCCAGTTTAATCAGAACCAGTCTGTACTGGGAGTACATGGCCATGAGCCTTCACTCACAACCACCCAGAAATTGTCCCCATGTTTAGCCTCCCCCCACTTGTCTGTCTCAGCATCAATCGGGGTCCACAGACTGTGACTCCCTCCAGAACCTGGTACACGTGGGTCCTAAGTGGGACCAGCAGGTGTCCCTGTTGTGTCCCAGCTGTGACTCCCTGTGGCTGGGGTCTTCAATTGATGCGTCTATGGGATTCCCCCATCCCCAGCTGGCCGAGAAGGGGAAGGCAGGCTCAGGAATTGTGAGCCATCGGGCCAGCCTGAATTCTTCGAGTTTCTGGTGTCTGTGGTTTATTTGGTTGTATTTCCCTGGCACCCTTGACCAGGGTCCCTTACAGCATTGAACCTGAGGTGAAAGGTCAGCCTGTGACCCATCTGTTTGCATTAAATGTGTCTAATCCCTGGTTTTCTTTGCTTCCACGGTGTCCCGTGCCGACGAGTTCCACTAGAATTCAGTAAAATCAAAGCCATTGCATGATTTAGTTATTTATTATACAAATTTATATTCTGCTGATGGTCAAATCTCAGCTGACTACAAAAGAACAAACACAATAAAATCATAGTAAAGTAAACCAAACTAACATAGCAGTATAAGGAACATTTCAGGCTCTACGTCAGTGGAATGTTACCTCATAACAGCAGGGTCAGGATGTTCATTCACATAATGCCAGGGTCTGCTTCTGTTTATCCATTATTCCATTAAATCCTAGGAGGCTTCAAACAAATGAGTCCGGAGGGAGATATGCATAATTCTTTCACAGTTAAAACAGGATTTTGTTTGTTACCTTTAGAGTGCACTAAATGCACTTAAAGGATGATTGCTGGAGATGATCAGGGGGGAGAGTTCACAGTCCAGTGTGACCAGCAGTGGGCAGTGTGTAGTGCCAGCCAACTTGCATACATCCTGGCACTGGCTGTTGTATATCACTAGCAAATTACAATAAACCGTGCAAGCTCAAAGGGTGGGTAAGAAAATATAAAGTGACTTGCCTGGTACTGAAAGAAGGTGCAGAGAACCAAATCAACTTCTAATCAGGAGACAAAGTATACACTGGAGGGAACCAGAAATTTAGCATTTTAAGTACACAAAAGTGGTGTCAAATACAAATTAACTTTTTCTTTGTAAAAGTTGTAGATGCAAATTAAACCAACATTTGCATTAACAAGCTTAACAGCTAAATCCTATTAATGTGGCCGTATTGGGGTTTTTTTTCAACTTTTTTCAATTTATAATAGCGTACACGAGCAACATGATTTGGGTTGATCATCATAGCGCCTTGCTAATCTTGATTGTCTTGAACTGAGGGATTTTGGTGTCTGATTCATGGATCCTGGTGAGTTATACAGTGATTGTGGTTCAGTTTGCAGGTTATCTCCAGCTCTCTCAGTGTTATGAACTGAACTGAGAATTTTCTGTGTCTGATTCACAGATCCTGGTGAGTTATACAGTGATTGTGATAGAGTTTGCAGGTTATTTCTAGTTCTCTCAGTGTTACGAACTGGAATCAGAGGTTTCTGTGCCTGATTCACAGATGCTGGTGAGCTATACAGTGATGGTGGTGCAATTTCCTGGTTACCTCCAAAAACAGAACTGAGAGATTTCTGTGACTGTCTGACATAAACCTTTGATTTATTCAGTGATTCTGATACAGTTTGCAGGTTATATCCAACTCTTTCAGTGTTATGAACTGAACTAAACATTTTCTGTGCCTGATTCACATACCCTGGTGAGTTATACAGTAATGCTGGTGTAGTTTGCAGATTCTCTCCAGCTCTCTCAGTGTTATAAACTAAGCTAAGAGATTTCTGTGTTTGATTAATGGAAACTGGTGAATTATAAAGTGATGCTGATACAGTTTGCTGCTTAAGTTTCGATTTTTTCAAGTTATAAACTGAACTGAGAGGTTCCTGTGTCTGATTCACAGATCCTGATAGGTTATATAGTGATGCTGATATAGGTTGCAGGTTATCTTCATCTCTCCCAGACTTATAAATTGAACGGAGTGGTTTCTGTGTCTGATTCACAGATCCTGATAGGTTATATAGTGATGCTGATATAGGTTGCAGGTTATCTTCTGCTCTCCCAGAGTTATAAATTGAACTGAGATGTTTCTGTGACTGACTGACATACCACTTTGTCTTGTATTGTGGTGCTGACTCAATGTATTGGTGCTCTTTAAGTCCCTCTGTATTGTAAAGTGATCTTATTGGTGTCTGGTCCAGCCTCCTATGTTTTTCAGCTTTTGGAGCTGATGCTGGCATTGTTTTCCCAGTGGATAAATAACTTCCTGGCTCTTGGCCTTGAGGTTTTAGGTCACAGAGTCCCAGGCAGCAGGCCTCACAGTGTGCACTCTCGTGTGGTCCATCCTGTTTCCCAGTATAGATGAAAGCAGAGGTTGTGCTTTTACCACTGAGATCTCTGTAGCACTTCTCCTGGATCCGGTTCACCAGTTTTTCCAGAGCGACCTCAATGTTCTCACTCAGGAATTCCGGCTCCTCAAACGTGGCCCCACTGCAATTTTTACACTCTTGTTTGAAGACCCTCATCTTCACCCAGCCACGTCTCTCTGGCATCGTCTCCAGCTTCATGTGGAAGAGAATCTGTATTTTGGCTGATGCCCATGTCCGGCTACAGCCTGAGCAGCGGAACCTGCAGAACAGAGAAAGGGACAGTAATGGATTTATGTACGTACCCTTATATTGTACCACTGCTCAGATAAAATGTTTAAGAAGAGGGAAATTAGGAATAATAAAATGAAATGGAGCCTGTGGCACTTTGTGTGGTCAGAATGACCAGAGAATAGAGGCAGGCTAGGCTCTGGCTGGCTTTCATTGCACTTTTATTATCATACGAGTATTTTGGGATTTTCTTGTGAATTCTCCTTCACAGAGCCATTTCCCAATAGAAAGAGTATCAGAACTGTACAGATGTGCCTAAAAGATATGCGAATCCTAGGGCTTGCTCTGTTAAAACAATTAACCCTGAACCAGGAGAATTCCAAGGACGTTACTGCAGCTCTTCTCTACGTAGCATAGCCAACAATGGCCAAGTCATTTGGTAAACCTTGTACCCGGAGAGAAGCATAACACAGAGCACAATTCCCAGTGATAACCACTCCCTGTTTCTTTCAGGATCCATGAGCAGATCATTTCTTCTCTGGTAAAGCCCTCCATAATGTAATAAATATATCTGCTATTGAAAAAAGCCAAATAATCAGATGAATTTCACCCTCTGTTGTCAGTACAGTATTAGCAACAATCAAAAACCTTGTAGTGTAAAACCAGTTACAAAACTGGATGAAGAGTGGGAAAGGGAATCCTCTGATCCTCCTATAATAGTGAGGCACAGCGGAGCTCACTAAACACAAATCATCTTCCAGCCAAGAAAACACTGGGAAGAAGAGAAAAGCAACTCACGCGAGTCTCTGTCCACAGGAGTTATCGGAGGCTGTTTGAAGCTTTCTGGAGCTGCCCTCGGGTGGTGCCAGCTTGAAGCTTGCAAATAAATTGCGTTTCCTTTCCATATTTTTTTGGTGGTGCACAGAGCACTTTTCGATTATTGCTAATGTTGCAGTGATGCTAAATGATGAATTTGATCTTGTTATTTTCCCTTTTTGGTGAGTAGTGAATGTATGTATAGAATTCTCCCCTGGATTTCTCCTTCTGACTGTGGTGTTGTGCTAGTGATCTCAGGCTGGCTACTCCCAGTCCTGTTTTTTCTGAAATTCAGTCACTACCAGCTATGTTTACATAGTGCAGCTTCCTTCCCAACACAGAGGAAGGAAAAGCCTGCAGAGCCTTGGTTTCAGGAATGCTTTCCATCAGAGATTTATAGTTGTTAGAATGTGGGGATAAAAGAGGGGATTAGGCCTCTGTACAGGTCTGTGGTGAGGCCTCACTTGGAGTACTGTGAGGCCATATCTCAAAAAGGATAGAGACAGGATGGAAGTGGTCAGAGAAGGGCAACCAAAATGGTGTGGTGTCTGTATGAGAAGACCTATGAGGAGAGGCTGAAGGATCTGGATTTGTATACCCTGAAGAGAGGAGGGGCAGGGGAGATAAGATACAGACCTACAGAAACCTGAAAAGTATTAATAATGCACAAGAATCAAACTTTATTTGTGGCTATGAAAACTGTAGAAGAAAGGGTCATAATATGAAGCTCCAAGGGGGGTCAAGTCAGGACCAAGGTTTGGAAGAATTTCTTGACGGAAAGTGAGGTGGATGCATGGAATTCCCTCCCAGAGGAGGCAGTGGGGACAAGGACAGTAAGGGAAATCAAAAGAGCACGGGAGAAACACAGAGGGGGCCATTTTCAATGTAATTACTATTGTAGCAATTTTCAAAAGCCATTTATCCTAGTAACGTGCACTTAAGCGAGTGAATCCCGTGGACAATTCAATGGCATTTATTGTAGCAATTTTCAAAAACCAGTAAATGCCTTTTAAAATCAGGCCCAGAGGATTCATAATGGCTGAATGATGGAGACAAAGGCTAACCTGTGCTGACTGGGATAACCTGCACAGAGCAACAATTACCCTAAGAATATAATTTAAAAAAAAAAAAGAGGAGCTTGCTGGGCTGCGTGAATGGAGCACTTGGGTCTTTTTCTGCTGACATGTACTACTTTACTATGTTATTTGCTCTTACGCACACCCCCCCCACACACACAGACACACACACACATACACACACACGCTCTCTCTCACACACCCACATTCTCTCCTTCCCCGTCACTCACATGCGCTATCAGCCTCACTCTCCCCTTTCTATTTTGGCTCTGGGTGGATGAGCTCAGCAAGCAGCCGTGGCCTCTTATTTACTTCAGCTCCTGCTGGGCCTCTTCTTTCCTTTGGCCCACAGGTGGGGCCTCTCCTTATTTTCTGACGGCGGGCAGGGCTTCTTCTCTCCTTTAGCTCCTGCGGGCACATCATTTTTCTGTGTTGCTGCGAGGAACCTCTTCTAGCCCCGCAGGACACGTTATCTAGCTCTTCTTCTGGCCCATGGGGTGTCATAACCCGGCGGACATATCTTTAACTATGTGCCCTGCAGCCAGGTGAGGCAGCCAGTGGAGGAGAGTTTTGGTGGGCACATTTTGCTGCCTCCAAATGTTGCCACCTGAGGTGGCTGCCTCACCCTGCCTCATGATTCACCTTCTCATAGGGATGGTTGTATGTAGAGGATAGATGTTCTTTGTGGTGTGTGTGTGTATAGGTGAGGGGATCCCTGCTCTGTGATGGGGCAGTGCGTGTGTGTGTTTAGGAGGGGGTGAGATAAGTGCTCTGTGAAGGGACAATGTGTGTGTGTATAGGTGGTGGAGGGATACCTGCTCTGTGATGGGACAGTGTATGTGTGTGTGTAGGGGGTGGAGGGATACCTGCTCTGTGATGGGGCAGTATGTGTGTGTGTGTGTAGGGGGTGGAGGGATACCTGCTCTGTGATGGGGCAGTGTGTGTGTGTGTGTGTGTGTGTAGGTGGTGGAGGGATACCTGCTCTGTGATGGGGCAGTGTTGAGTGTGTGTGAAGGAAGTCTGCAGCACCACTGTCCTTGCGTTACCTATTGTGTAGTTGGACAGTATGTGTGAGTGGGAGGGGAAACCTTCACTGCTGCTGCCTGGGCTGTGGAGGGTCAGGATGTGCTTGTGTGAAAGAAGCTTGCATGCTCTGTGCACAAGGGTAGAAAAGTAGAATTTGCAGTGCTCTTATCATGATGGATTTGTTGCCCCTCTTGGTGTCAGTTTGCCCCTCTCCTTCCCCTGTTTCTAGGAAGGTCGGATGACAGGGAGCAGAAGGTCTAAGGCACAGGCTCCAGTTTCCTGTGGCAACTCTGCAGCAAGAGTTAAAAAATTCTGTGGCGTAGTCATAGGTGTGCTTAGTGAGGGGGCGGGGGGGGGGGGGGGGGGCGGCGAGGGGCGCGGTCCTCCCCGGGTGGCAACAGGGGAAGGGATGCCATTGCTGGTAGGAGGAAGGTCCCGTGGCGGCGTGGAACAGTGGGGGAAACCCCACCAGCAACAGCAAGGAGCTGCAGTGGTAGAGGCTGGCGTTACTGCTGGCATTTCCTGGAACTGGCGCGGTGGCACAGAACAGGCCAAGCATTGCCGCGTATGAGGGTGGGGGTGTGTGCATGAAGGTTTGTGTGGGTGGGTGTGTGTATGAGGGTGTGTGGGTGTGTGTATGAGGGTGTGTATGTGAGTGTGTGTATAAGTATGAGGGTGTGTGGGTGTGTGAGATGGTGAGTGTACAGAACAGTGAGTGTGTGTGTGTGTGTGTGTGCCTGTGGGTACATATGTGTGAGAAGGTGCCTGTGTGCGGGGGTGGGGATGAGAGAGAGGAAGCGTGTGTGTGTGTGCATGGGTGAGACAGGAATCCTGTGTGAGAGATAAAGAGGAAGCGTGTATGTGTGAGAGAGAGACAGAGGAAATATGTGTGCTGTCTCTTTTACACACACACTCACACACACACTCAAGCTCCCTCTGTCACAAAGCGTGTAAGTGTATGAGAGACAGAGGGAGCATATTTTGTTTGTGTCTCTGTGTGCGTGTGTACCCCCAGTTCACAACTATCTCAGGCTGACAGATATGGAGAGTGGGGGATTTTTAAGATCCTTATTAGTTTTAATTACTGGATGTTATTTGATGTCTGCTGTTTTGAAATATTTTATCAATGTTTAGGAAATTTTAAAAAATTTCTACAGGAGCTTCTAATTATTGAATATTATTCTATTCATAAGCTGTTTTGAAATGTAGATTTTTTAGTATGGTTTTTCTATTCTGATTGATTTATATTTCTTGATTGTTTTGTTTTGAGGAATATTGCTTTTCAGCTTTTCCATTGTTGCACTGCATACAGAATCTGGTGTGTGGTTTCCAGTTCAGTTTTTGTCTGCATGTATGCATGTGTGGGTGTGAGAGAGAGAGAGAGGAAGCGTGTGTGTGTTAGCATGTGAGAAACACAGAGGAAGCGTGTGTGTGTGTTTGTGTGTGTGTGAGAAAGATGGAGGAAGCATGTCTGTGTGTGAGAGAGGTACAGAGAAAATGCATGTGTGTGTATTTCTCACACACACACACATGCTCCCTCTGTCTCTCACCAAGCATATATGTGTGTGTATAAGAGAGAGGAGGCATATTGTGTGTGTGTGTGTGTGTGTTCGTGCCCCCAGCACGAACACACACACACACACACACAATATGCCTGGAGAGCGGGAGATTTTTAAAATCCTTATTAGTTTTAATTATTGGGTGTTATTTGATGTATCTGCTGTTTTGAAATGTTTAAGAAATTTTAAAACTATATATGAAGGGTGTATGTGCCAAAGAAGTATCCGCCCCAGGTGCCAAATACTCCAGGTACGCCTCTGGGTGTATTAACAAAAAATTTGTACCTTTAGAAAAATAAAGTTGTTTTCCACCTTGCTCATGTGTCTATATAATGTATTTATGGGTAGTGAATGGAATTTCAAATATCTGCAGAGGGAGGAGATCCTGGAAATGGAGAGAAAAGGCCGGGGATGCGGGCATGAGAGGCAGAAAGAACCAGGAGAGGGAGGAAGGATCAGAGATTGGAAAGATTGAGGATCTAGGATGAGGGAAGAGGAAGGGAAGAAGGGAGAGGAGGGGAGGAGAGAGGATCTGGGATTGTATGGAGGAAGGCGGTTGGAGGGGGAGGTTGCAGGATCTGGGGTGAAGAGTGTCACGTTTGCTGGCTGACGGGGCTGCCCCGCGAGCCACCACGCTCACCCCAGCTGCTGCCTGCTGCCGCCATGGGCCTCCTTGTCGCAGCACGCCGACGACCGCCGCTGACGCTGCCGTTCTGCCCTTGAGATGCACGCGCACATAATAATATGGGCTCCACGACGGGGAAGCTCAGAGCGGCGCCTCCCGATGGGGTCAGCCCTATTGAGCTATTTAAGCAAGGACCCCGCAGCCTTGCCTCACCTCGGCCACGGGTCTCCTGCCTAGAGCAGCGCGTGTGGCTCCTGTGTTCCCGGGTCCTTACTGCCCGAGTTCCCGCCCAGCCTTGCTTAGCCCAGCCCGTCTCCTCCAGCCTCATCCTGCCCTGTCCGTTTTGTCCAGCCTTGCCCTGCCCAGTCTCTTTTGTGTGCCACTGACCTCCTGACACTGAACTCTTGCTTTGGACCTGACCACAATTGCCTGTCGCCTGGACCTACCTTTTCCCTGCCCCTCCCCCAACAATCTCAAATGCCCTCTCACATACACACATACACACACACATACACACACACCCACACACCCCAGGCACCGATCTCCTACGAAGGAAGATTTAAAGGGATTAGGTCTCTTCAGCTTGGAGAAGAGACCTGTGACAGAGGTCTATAAAATAATGAGTGGAACGGGACGAGTAAACGTTAATCAGTTGTTTACTCTTTCGAAAAGTTACAAAGTTACTGGTTAATTCATTAAAAACTAATAAGAGAAATTATTTTTTTTACTCAACGCATAATTAAGCTGTGGAATTCGTTGCCAAAGGATGTGATGAAAACTGAGTTTAAAAGAGGTTTGGAAAAGTTCCTAGAGGAAAAGTCCATAAACAATTATTAAGGTGGAGTTGCAGAAATCCCCTGCTTGTTCCTGGGATAAGCAGCTTGGGATCCTGCCAGGTACTTGTGACTTGGATTGGCCACTATTGGAAACAGGATGCTGGGCTTGATGGACCTGGGGTCTGACCCAGTATGGCAAGTCTTATGTTCTTATGTTCATACCCACAAATATATACCTGCTCTCCATTCCTCTCTCTCTCTCTCTCCCTCTCTTGCACACCCCCGCCTCCAGCTCCTCTCTCATCCCCCAAGCCAACTCCCCCAAGCAGATTACCCTCTCCTTCCCCTCTAAGCTGTGCACGTGCATGCCCACAAGTCGTAAAACCCACACACAGTGGAAAACATAGCACACAAGAAATCCGGGTATTATTTGCATTAGACTGGCTTGTAGTGCACAAATCTGAACTTGGTTTATAAAATGTTGCATAAAAAAATTAACAAATTAGAGAGAATTTCTCTCAGCCCCTCCTAACACTCCAATGATTCCCTTTCAACATCTCCTCACCCCCCAACAAAATGATTCCCCTTTCAATACCCTTCTCACCCCTCACAATGATTCACCTCTCAGCCCCTCCTGCCATCCATCTCAATGCTCCCCCTCTAATCCCCCTCCTCTCTTCCCAGAACTGATCCGGGTCAGCAGGAGGAGCTGGAGGAGCAGCAGTGCCTCAGGACCTGCCCTCCTGCTCTGACACCCAGGGCCCCACTCGTGCTATGAACTTTGCTGCATTATGGCATCCTGTGGGGTTCAATCAGTTCAGTCCTGAGCAATAGTGGAGGATGTGGCTCAAGACTCCGTCCCTTTCCTCTTCCTGCTGGCCTGGAGATGGCTCGAGGCACCGTCTCTTTCTTCCTCCTGCTGGCCTGGAGGTGGCTCGAGGCACCGTCCCTTTCCTCCTGCTGCTGCTGGCCTGGAGGTGGCTCAAGGTACCGTCCCTTTTCTCCTCCTGCTGGCCTGGAGGTGGCTCAAGGCACAGTCCCTTTCCTCCTGCTACTGGCCTGGAGGTGGCTCAAGGCACCGTCCCTTTCCTCCTGCTGCTGGCCTGGAGATGGCTCAAGGTACCGTCCCTTTTCTCCTTCTGCTGGCCTGGGGGTGGCTCAAGGCTTAGTCCCTTTCCTCCTCCTGCTGGCCTGGTGGTGGCTCGAGGCACCGTTCCTTTCCTCCTGCTGCTGGCCGGATCAGCGGCGGTGAGAGAGAGGTATTGAGGAGGAACGGGATCAGAAAGCGTGGTCGGTCTAAGGTCTTCAGTCCCCATGGACCACTCTAGAAGGGCAGGGGTGACAAAGGCTTCAGCTCTATTGGACCTCATCAGGTAGGAAGGGTGGCACAAACGGCTGCATTCTTCAGCCCCAGATGGGATCGCAGCCCATCCTGAGCAGCGGGAGGTGGCAAATCTTAAGCCCCACCTGCTGCCCCCAGAATTCTACTGCCCTAGGCATAGGCCAAGTGTGTCTGAGCAGAAATGCAGGCCTGGCTATGATCGTGATCTTCCCTGAGCAATAACATTTTTTTAAAAAATGATGCAGCAGAGACAATATACAGACAGACAGACGTATATAAATTAAGATAAATAAATAAAATAAAACGATGCAGCAGTGACAATATACAGACAGACGTATATAAATTAAATAAATATATAGATAAATAAATAAAATGACGCAGCAGTGACAATATACAGACAGACAGACGGTATACAAATTAAGATAAATAAATATATAGATAAATAAAATGATGCAGCAGTGACAATATACAGACAGACAGACGAATATAAATTAAGATAAATAAATCTATAAATAAATAAAATGACGCAGCAGTGACAATATACAGACAGACCTACATAAATTAAGATAAATAAATATATAGATAAATAAATAAAATGACGCAGCAGTGACAATATACAGACAGACAGATGGTATACAAATTAAGATAAATAAATATATAGATAAATAAAAAGATGCAGCAGTGACAATATACAGACAGACAGACTGTATATAAATTAAGATAAATAAATAAATAAAATGACGTGGCATCTCACCTGCCAAATATCTGCAACGTATAACGTTTCCAACCCTGGTTCGGCTGGATGGAGTCATTCAGTGCAAGAGTCCAGGGATCATTCAAGCCCTTCTTCTTAAGTTTGTCTTCAAATATGCTGTTCCAGATATACAAGTCCATGTTCTCTGTTTTGTTTATAGTGGGACTGAGATATTATTTACACTATCATCTTCAGCCCCTGGTTACTGGAGAAAACCTATGCGAGAAGGCTCCCCTCTGCTGCATCAGGAAACTGAAAGCAACTTGTACTCTTCAGCATATCGGGCATTGCTCAATGCACACTGCAGTTCCCCAAAGAGTAAAGTCTATTTTTCCAAGCACACGCACCCAGGGACTGAGCTGGTAACCCTTCAGCTCCCTTCTGCTACAGGAGTAGCTTCCGTGCACTTCAGGTTTCTTCTTCTCTTTATTACAACGTTCTGTCAAAACATCTGAAAATTCATTTATTACACTCCTGGCAAAATAAAATGACACAAAGGAAAATTCAGATCTGCGAAAACATATTCAGCAGTTCAACAGGGCCGGTGCTAGCGTTTTGCTGCCCTGTGTAATTATTACTTCTGGGGGAATTCTGCGCAAAAAAAAATTTTAAATTCTGCACACAAAAACTTAAAATTCTGTAAAATTCTGCAAACTTTATATTGGTCAAAATAACACAATTTACATGACTGTCTTTAAGTAATTACATTTTAAATTAATACAGAAAAAAGTTATTACTTAAAGATGCAGAATTTTAAATATTTTCTAGGGAAATTCACTGTAAGAGTGTCCCTTCCACTCGCTCTCCCTACTCCCCTGGCCACTTTGCCCTGTCAGGCCCCAACTCTTCCACCTGCTAGTATCTCTCCCCTCCACCTATAGGCTCAACCCCTTCCACTCTATATCCACTCCCAGAGTTTGACCCCGTTCTCAGTACTGCCCCTCACACAGGCTCCCTCTGTCCCTCCCTCTCTAACACACATGCTCCCTCTCTCTCTAGTGCATATACACACATCCCCTCATACAGACTCCCTAACTCTCACTCACACACATCCCCTCATACAGGGTCCCTCTCTCTTGCATACACACCCACACACGCTCCCTTTCTCTCTCACACATGCTCCCTCTCTCTACTGCACATACACACACCCTCATATAGGCTCCCTCACTCTCTCGCACACACACACACATCCCCTCATACAGGACCATCTCCCTTGCAGACACACCCACACAAGCGCCCTTTCTCTCTCACACAGGCTATCTATGTCTCTCTCTCACGCACCCCTTCACACAGGCTCTGTCTCACACATACACAATCCCTTCACACAGGCCAACATCCTCACATACACACGATCCCTTTTTCATACAAACAAGCTCCAAATCTCTCACAATCTCCTCATATAAGCTCTCTCTCTTTGGCACCCACACTCAAGCTTCCCCCTCCTCCCCCTGCTCTCTCACCTCCCATGCTCTCTCACACCTTCCTGCTCACCCCCTGCTCTCTCTCACCCTCCCCTCCCTCACACCCCCTCCCCCACACTCCTCTTCCTGTTATGGGTGTGGATCCCTGGGCTGAGGGGGCGTTGGTACCACCAGAGGGGAGTAGCCCCACGGGTTCCCACCATCAGCAGGCGAGGCTGGAGAAGGCCTGAGACCCTGCTGGGGCTTCACCAATACCATCCCTCGTTCTCCTCAGGTTGAGCCCTTGAGTACTGGAGTCGATTGGACTTATGTAGGGTCTCAGGGGTTAAGCTGGAGATCTGGTAGTAGTGCAGGTCCAGGCAGAAGGCAAACCTCTAAGGCAGTGGTCCCCAACCCTGTCCTGGGGGCCCACCAGCCAGTCGGGTTTTTGGGATATCCACAATGAATATGCATGAGAGAAAATTTACATGTTATGGAGGCAGTGCATGCAAATTTTTTCACATGCATATTCATTGAGGATATCCCAAAAGCCCGACTGGCTGGTGGGCCCCCAGGACAGGGTTGGGGTCCACTGCTCTAAGGCAACAAAGTAGAATAGATACCCGATGTCCGATCAGAATCTTTACTCTATAGAAACGTAATATTAAAATAAGCCCGACTCTGGCCGAGTTTCGCCCCTTGCATTGGGGCTGCCTCAGGGGCTAAAATGCACAAACAAATAAATGTAACTCAATAACAATACAAAACTACAATAATATTTGAAAACATAATAAAAACATGACGTATAAGACAACATATAAAATGGCAACATATATACTTGTGTATGGATCACATTGAACATTAAAATTGCTTATTTGCACACTGCATATATTATTTATGAACCTCATATTTTAATTAATTTTAATTTTTTTAAATATATTTTACATTTTTTAATTATATTATTTTAGATCCATATGTTCTTAATATCACGTCTCTATAGAATAAAGATTCTGATCGGACATCGGGTGTCTATTCTACTTTGTTTCCCTCACCGCAATTATAGATAGCCTTCCTTGTTGTTTTCTTGAACCTTGAAGGCAGGCAGGTAAGGTCTTGGCAGGCAGTGAATCTCATAGTCAGGCAGGCAAGGTCTTTGCAGGCGGTGAATCTCGTAGTCAGGCAGGCAAGGGTCTTGGCAGGAATCAGAAGCAGGAAGAAGTGCAGGAATGCAGGAACGGGCTTCCAAGACATGACACAGGAGCCAAGTAGCCAAGGCAAAGGCCTGAGGAGCAGGCCGAGCCTTAAATAGTCTGAGGCCCGGAAGGGGAAGTCCCAACTCCACCCACAGAGGTCCCTTTAAATAGGGACATGGGGTGCGCGCGTAGGAGGCCAGGGGTCAGCTGGGAGGCCCGAGCATGGCCCGGCCGTATCCAGGCCGCGACATCAGTGAGGGAGGCCCTGCAGCGAGGCAGTGTGGCGGGATGTGCCGACGGCAGTCTCCCGCCGCCGTGAGGATCCTGGGTCCGGCCCTCCGCGGTCGGCTCCCGTAACACTCCCTCTCCTCTCACTCACACACATTCACTCTCACCGGGGCCTTCACCTTCGCTGCGAGCAGAGCACGACCCGCGACACACGAGGGCCTTCGTCTTCACGCGCTGCGTTCGTGGCATGCCGGGGTTTCCTCTGCCATTTTCTGCACATGGAGGGGAATTCTGTGCAAACTCTGTGCTCCACAGTAGCGCAGAATTCCCCCAGGACTAACAATTCTGTGCTGCTCCCCCCCCCCTCTGTCCCGGGCCCACCAAAAAACACCCAGCTCCCTCCAGTGAAACTGACACCAGCCCCCCTCTCCAAACCCCTGGCTGGTGCAGGGTATTAGGTGCCCCAGGTGAACCTTATAGCCTTGTACAACGCCCCCTGCCCCATTCCACACTCAGTTAAAGAGTTATGCATTTATATTATAAACGAAAAATATCAAAGTACCATATTCTGAGGGAACAATATCATTTATTTTTGTTTTGTTTGTATTTTTTAATATACCGACATTCGATCGAGATATCACATCAGTTTACAGTAAACTGTTGGTTCAAATAAGATATGGATTCTTATTTTTACAAGAAAACTTAAGAGTTTTTACAAGATAACTTAGTAACTTTTACAAGATAATTTAATAATTTATACAAGAGAACTTAATAACTCCTACAATAACTTAAAAATAGAGATTATGCAATGTTGTCACTATACATTGAAAGGTATAACTGAGAGCTTACAAAATGACTATAAAATTACATAGTAAATTAGCTATCGCGTTTATATAGTGGGGTGGTTGTACACTAAAGGAAATGGCATACGAACTTAGATTTTCGTCATTATCGGTGAATATTAAGGTGGAGTATTCTTGGAGGTTCTGAGTGCGTTATGACATGTTTTGGATAGTAGATGATGGGTAAGGGTTAAGTCACAGGAGGAAAGGCTTTTTGGAAGAGCCAGGTTTTCAGATGTTTTTTGAATATTTGGGTTGAGGGTTCGGTTCTGAGATGGGATGGAAGGTTGTTCCAGAGGGATGGTCCTGCCACTGATAGGGCGCGTTCCCGTACCGTTTTAGGGGAGGGGATTGGAAGGAGCCCGGAGTTGGTGGAGCGGTTTCCTTTGGGGAGTGTGAAAGTGAAGGGAAGTATTTAGCCAGTTCATTTTGTCGCTGGTCAGTTTTTTGTGGATGAGTGTGAGGATTTTATATTGAGTTCTGAAGGTGATGGGTAGCCAGTGTAGATCCTTGAGGATGGGCATGATGTGGTCCGATCTTTTGCTGTTTGTGAGAGATCTTGCGGCAGCGTTTTGAAGTAGCTGCATCGGTCTGAGGGTGGCGGCAGGAAGGCCGAGGAAGTTGCAGTAGTCGAGCTTTGAGAAGAGTAATGTTTGGAGAACGGATCAGTAGTCCTGAAGGTAGAGAAGCAGTTTACATGCACTGCTGTGATGCCAACCAGAAATCCCTGCAAAAAACAAAAGACACCTGGAACTCATATGGAATTAGGCCTATTGTGATGTATGTTGGGTGTGGGCTTCACCATTTGAAAGTCCAAATACACTAATATACTTCCTATTAGGAAAATGTCTCACTTCAGTCACACATGCAGAACATAAACAAACCCTCACCAAATGCAGAATAGAGCAACCATAAAGTAGAAATGCAAACGCACAGACAAAATCTGAACTGGAAACCGCAAGAAGCCAGAAACTCTATGCAGTGCAACAATGAAAATTCAGAACAATCACCATTCCTCAAACATAAAAAAATAAAATCAAGAAATAAAATAAATACATAATTATAATACTAAAAACATACTCATAATATTATTTTTAAAATGATGAATAAAAATCAAATAATTAAAAACTCATATACAAGTGTTTTTAAGTGTCCCAAACACCAATAAAATATTTAAAAACAGCAGACACATCAAATAACACACCTGAAAAATAAAACTAAAAAGGATTTTAAAAATTCACACTCTCCATATCTGGGAACTTTGATTTCCAGTCACCCTGAGATTGTCATGGATTAGAGGGAGAGGGATGCACAAACTTTCTCCTCTTTTTCTTTTATACACACACGCACAAGCTCATACACATATACGTGCCCTCTCAGAGTAGGTATCGCCAGATCTTCTTTAGTTGGGTTCTACCAGCAGAGTCAGGCCCTCATCTTCATTTCAGCTGCTTGCAGGTTGGAATCCATCCACCTGAAGCACCAATTTTCTCTCTCTCACACACACACACACACACACAAAACCAAGGCAGGCACACACACACATACACAAGTCCATTACCTGCTATTAAGTTCACTTAGAGAATAGCCACTGCCATTAGCAATGGTTACATGGAATAGACTTAGTTTTTGGGTACTTGCCAGGTTCTTATGGCCTGGATTGGCCACTATTGGAAACAGGATGCTGGGCTTGATGGACCCTTGGTCTGACCCAGTATGGCATTTTCTTATGTTCTTATGTACACACCCCACCCCAGACAAGCTCCCATTTACACCCACACACTCCAGGCAGGCTCCCATTCACATCCACCCAAATCCCAGGCAGGCTCCCATTCTCACACATACACTCCCTGACTCATCCCAGAAAGGTTGCCTTGCATACATCTGTGTGTGCACGCACAAACACACATACACACCACCACCCATTCTAGGCAGCCTCCTATTCACACACACACACACACACACCCACCCATCACATGCAGCCTCCCATTCACACATACACATATGCAACTCAGGCAGGCTCTCATTCATACATCCACCCAAAGGATATTCTGCATAATTTAAAAAAGCTGGCTAGTTTCACACTTCTAGTAAAACTATTATTAAAATTATTTGATAGCCTCATTCAGCTAATTCTATATGGCTATGAGAGTGAAGCCTGGAAGGTATACAGTAAGGGACAGAATATCAATATAAATCCTGCACCTTTAGTTCTATAAGACACTGTGCATCCACTGAAATTCCCCCAACAATGGAGCTTGGATGTTTCCCTTATAGCTCATCATACAAAAAAATATTTTCAAATTCTGGTGTCACCTCACAGTAACAGCAGCACAAACACCTCTCACTGCCAGGCACATTGTGAACTAACACAAAACCCCGCAAAAAAGACACTCAAAATCTATACTGCAATCCCATTGTAACATAACAGTAATAACACCAAGGACTCAAACAACAATAACCCTACCTGTGAAAAAGCACAGGTAAATATTACACTGGGTCCTAGAATACCAATACACCACCTACTGAGGAAACAAAACAAACCCGATTGCTATAGATCCCTATACAGACACTACATGCTAGCAGAATCTCTCACCATGGTCACATACACAGAACAGAGACAGACACTCACCAAATACAGAATAAAGGATCACAAATTAGACAAAAACTGAAATGGAAACCCCAAGAAGCCAGAGTCTGTGTGTAACAGTGGAAAAACAGAACCACCATGCCTCATAAAACAAATAAAGTTAAGAAATATAAAGCATCAATTAAAATGGTAAAACCGTACTAACAAAATAATATTTTAAAACTACTGAGAAATAAAATAACTCCTACTAATTAAAATCATATACATTTTTTAAAAATTTCCCAAGCACCAATAAAATATTTCAAAACAGTACATATAACAAATAACACCCAATAATAAGAACTAATAAGGATTTTTAAAGAAAACCCCTGCTGTCCATACCTGGGAACTCTTGATTTCCAGTCACCCTGAGATTGTTGAGGATTAGGAGGTCAGGAAGGAACACAAACTTTATCCTCTCTCTCTGACATATACTCGCTTGTCCATTCTCTCTCACACATACACTGTCACATACCACACACATAAATACATGCACAACCTCTTTCTCTCACAGACACTGACACACTCTCAGGCTCTAAGGCCCTCTCTCCCCCCCCCACAAGTTCCTGCTCCCCGGATTCTCTCATACACACACACGCTTTAAATCTCACTGGCTCCCTTACATACACACATACACCCAGTCAAGCTCCTGGTCATTCTCACGCACAGTCAACACACTCAATGATCTAAGAGCATTAATACCTGCCAGTTAGCCTGTGGGCCAACTGGGCTCCCTCAAAACATTCATTCACTTTAAATCTATTAAATAAGGTTGTTGATATCGTATTTTGGGCTGAATGATTGAAATGTGCACAGTGGTGGAAAAGCTCCATGCTGGGGTCCCAGGCTCTTTAGGTCAGAAGGTTGTGATTTGTCCAGGCCCTTAGGGGGAGGATGGATGATGGCTTCTGAGAGGTGACCCCTGCTGGCCCCTGGGTAACACAGGATAGTCCTGGCACGGCAGAGGCTTCCTTTCCAGCCTATAGCAACCGACGGGACCCGACTGCCCCAGGCAAGCCCATCCCGCTGCACAATATTCAAAAAGCATACACGGCCCTTCGCTCACCCTAGTTCTCAAATTAGGAGCCAATCAGCTGTTGTGCTGAGGTACATGAGCTATCCTGGAAGTCATGCGGGGGTTCCCCACCAGCCCGATCCATTTTACCAGGGCAGATTTCATCCCAGTGCATGCAGGGACTTGAGCTTCAGGTTTCCTCCCTAACTAGGACTGGCTCAACCTGTTCTGAAAAATTGTAAAAAACACTACTGCCCAAAATAACTCCCCAAACATAGAGCCGGTTGTTACAACTATAAACTATTTATGGCTACAGCTTGATAAATATGGGGGTGGATTTGTGGAGGGAGTGTTCTGATGGTTGAGTGGGCATGTCTACGAATATCTAGTCATGCCATTCGACCTGTGTAATGCCCCTGCTGTGTTCCAGCACCTGATGAATGAGGTTTTTCACAAGTGCTCAGTAACCCACAATACAGTGGGGGCACTGAGAGGAGAGGATCACCGTGCTGGTGGCTGAAAGGAATCAGTAAGTTCTTGCTTAGGAAATTTTCTTTTTTAAAAGTATTGGGGCGAAGTTAACTATTTGGGAATATTATTTAGTGTGTTTGTGCTTTTAATAGTCAGTAAGGCAGCAAATAAACAGAAGTTAGACTGTATTTTTAAATAGTCAGTCAGTAAGGCAGCTAGTAAGCAGATGTTAGAGTGTTTGTATATTAATAAAAAAAAAAAAAAAAGTAGCCAGAAACTAGAAATAAGCTAGGAGCAGTGTATACCTACGTAAAAAGGTTGAAAAGTTCAGTTCAGTTACTCACCTTGGAAAGGTGTTAAGGCAGTGTGATTTGGTTTGATTAGGTACCAATATTTGTTAATCAAGAGAGCAGTGAGTCACTCTAGCTGACTACCTGAAGTTAGACTGTTTGTTCACACTAAACTTTCAAAAGGGAAACTTTGAGAAAATGAGAAAAATAGAAAAAAACTGAAAGGAGCAGCTACAAAGGTAAAAAGTATGCAAGAGGCGTGGTCATTGTTAAAAAATACAATCTTAGAAGCACAGTCCAGATGTATTCCACACATTAAGAAAGGTGGAAAGAAGGCAAAACGATTACCGGCATGTTTAAAAGGGAAGGTGAAAGAAGCTATTTTAGCCAAAAGTTAATTAAAAAATTGGAGGAAGGATCCAACAGAAGAAAATAGGATAATGCATAAGTGTTGGCAAGTTAAATGTAAGACATTGATAAGACAGGCTAAGAGAGAATTTGAAAAGAAGTTGGCCGTAGAGGCAAAAACTCACCGTAAAAACCTTTTAAAATATATCTGAAGCAGAAAGCCTGCGAGGGAGTCAGTTGGACCGTTAGATGATCGAGGGGTTAAAGGAGCACTTAGAGAAGATAAGGCCATTGTGGAAAGATTAAATGATTTCTTTGCTTTGGTGTTTACTGAAGAGGATATTGGGGAGGTACCCGTAGCGGAGAAGGTTTTCATGGGTAATGATTCAGATGGACTGAACCAAATCACGGTGAACCTAGAAGATGTGGTAGGGCTGATTGACAAACTGGAGTAGTAAATCACCTGGACCAGATAGTGTACACCCCAGGGTTCTGAAGGAACTAAAAAATGAAATTTCAGACCTATTAGTAAACATTTGTAACTTATCATTAAATCATCCATTGTACCTGAAGCCTGAGGGTAGCTAATGTAACCCCAATATTTAAAAAGGGCTCCAGGGGCGATATGGGAAACTACAGACCAGTTAGCCTGACTTCAGTGCCAGGCAAAATAGTGGAAAGTGTTCTAAATATGAAAATCACAGAACATATAGAAAGACACGGTTTAATGGAACAAAGTCAGCATGGCTTTACCCAAGGCAAGTCTTGCCTCACAAATCTGCTTCAATTTTTTGAAGGAGTTAATAAACATGTAGATAAAGGTGAACCGGTAGACATAGTGTATTTGGATTTTCAGAAGGCGTTTGACAAAGTTCCTCAAGAGAGGCTTCTAGGAAAAGTAAAAAGTCATGGGATAGGTGGCGATGTCCTTTCATAGATTACAAACTGGCTAAAAGACAGGAAACAGAGAGTAAGATTAAATGGACAATTTTCTCAGTGGAAGGGAGTGGGCAGTAGAGTGTCTCAGGGATCTGTATTGGGACACTTACTTTTCAATATATTTATAAATGATCTGGAAAGAAATACGACGAGTGAGGTAATCAAATTTGCAGATGATGCAAAATTGTTCAGAGTAGTTAAATCACAAGCAGATTGTGATAAATTGCAGAAAGACCTTGTGAGACTGGAAAATTGGGCATCGAAATGGCAGATGAAATTTAATGTGGATAAGTGCAAGGTGATGCATATAGGGAAAAATAACCCATGCTATAGTTACACAATGTTAGGTTCCATATTAGGAGCTACCACACAAGAAAGAGATCTAGGCATCATAGTGGATAACACATTGAAATCATCTGTTCAGTGTGCTGCGGCAGTCAAAAAAACAAACAGAATGTTGGGAATTATTAGAAAGGGAATGGTGAATAAAACAGAAAATATCATAATGTCTCTGTATCACGCCATGGTGCGACCGCACCTTGAATACTGTGTACAATTCTGGTCGCCGCATCTCAAAAAAGATATAGTTGCGATGGAGAAGGTACAGAGAAAGGCGACCAAAATGATAAGGAGAATGGAACAACTCCCCTATGAGTAAAGAGTAAAGAGGTTAGGACTTTTCAGCTTGGAGAAGAGATGGCTGAGCGGGATATGATAGAGGTGTTTAAAATCATGAGAGGTCTAAAACAGGTAGATGTGAATTGGTTATTTACTCTTTCAGATAATAGAAAGACTAGGAGGCACTCCATGAAGTTAGCATGTGGCACATTTAAAACTAATCAGAAAAAGTTCTTTTTCACTCAACGCACAATTAAACTCTGGAATTTGTTGCCAGAGAATGTGGTTAGTACAGTTAGTGTAGCTGTGTTTTAAAAAGGATTGGATAAGTTCTTGGAGGAGAAGTCCATTACCTGCTATTAATTGAGTTGACTTAGAAAATAGCCACTGCTATTACTAGCAACGGTAACATGGAATAGACTTAGTTTTTGGGTACTTGCCAGGTTCTTATGGCCTGGATTGGCCACTGTTAGAAAGAGGATGCTGGGCTTGATGAACCCTTGGTCTGACCCATGTTCTTATGTTCTTATAACTCGGTAGTGGTATACCTTGACGACGTCCTGATCTACTCTAGGGATCTTCGATCATATTGCCTGGACATTGGACTGGTGCTCCAACGACTCCGGATGAACAAGCTCTATGCAAAGCTTGAGAAGTGTCTGTTTAAGCGTGAGTCTCTCCCCTTCCTGGGGTACATCATCTCCAGCACCGGATTCCATATGGACTCAGAAAAGATGGCCTGTATCCAGGAGTGGCCCCAGCCATCTGGTCTCCGGGCCTTACAACATTTCTTAGGGTTCAAACTTCTACAGACACTTTATTCCATGAAATTCGCAGCTCGTTGTACCACTCACCGCCCTCACTAGAAAAGAGGCAAATCCCAAACAGTGGCCTCCAGATGCTGTCAGTTGAAATAAGCGTTTCTTCAGAACACCTGCTTGCGCCATCCGGACCCCACGTGCCCATTCATCATCGAGGTCAATGCCTCTGCCATCGCCATGGGAGCTGTGCTAAGCCAGCATTCTGACAAGGAAGCTTTACTACCTTGCTCCTTCTTTTCTCAAAAATTTTATTCAGCAGAGAACTACAGTATCGGAGATAAGGAATTACTGGCTATCAAGATGGCATTTGAGGAATGGCATCAGTGGCTTGAGGGTGCCCAGCATATTATTATGGTATATACAGATCATAAAAAAAACCTGGAATATCTCAGGCATGCTCAGCACTTGAACACACACCAAGCTCGCTGGTCCCTATTTTTTAGTCGTTTCAACTTCGTTCTGAGATATAGGCTGGCTACCAAGAATATCCAGGCAGATGACCTTTCATGAGCCTCTGAAGCAGAGGAGAAACATGAGTCCCCGGGATATATCATTGATCCGGCGTGTATCCTCCTGGCCGCTGCCCAGCCTGTTCCGCCTGGGGAAACAATGGTCCCTCTTCAGTGTCACCAAAAAGTCCTAGCCTGGGCTCACAATTTACCCATTGCTGGTCTTCCAGGAAGGAGGTGAACCTTGCAGCTGCTACAGCAGTACTATTGGTGGCTGCAAGTCGAAAGGGACGTCAAGGCATATGTGGAATCTTGACCAACATGTGCTCGTCAATAGCTCATGATAGGGCAACCTTGGGGGTTGTTACAGCTGCTGCTGGCCTCCAAGGAACCCTGGACCCACCTGTCCACTGATTTTGTGGTGGACCGCTCTCTCTCATGTGGCTGTTACATTATTTGAGTCATTATAGAAAAGTACTCAAAGATGGTTCACTTCATGGCCCTCCGGGGACTTCTCTCAGCTCCAGAATTGGCTCAACTATTTGCCATCCATATCTTCCATTTACATGGCCTTCTCTGACATATTGCTTCTGACCGGTGGGGGGTGCAATTCACTGCCAAGTTCTAACGTTCATTATGCCACAAATTCAATATGCAATTGGATTTTACTATAGCTTACCACCCTCAGGGAAATGGTCAAGCAGAGCAAGTCAACTGAACTCTGAAGACCTTCCTTCAGTCATTTGTGAACAATGGCCAGGATGATTGGGCCAGCCTACTTCCTTGGGCCAAGTTTTGGCATAATTCCCATGTTAACTCAGCTACAGTTTCTTATTGCGTTCGGCAGACAACCTGCTCCAGCGCTTCCTATACCCCTGACCATGCCATCTACGGCAGCCCAAATGGCCGCCCTGGAACTCAAGGGACTCTGGGAAAAGACCGAAGACATGATCCAACGGGCCGCGTTGAGAGCTAAGGTGATGGCGAATAAACTTCGGTGAGCAGCACCTCAGTTCAATAACGGGGACAAGGTATGGCTCAGTACCCAGCACAATAAGCTCCTGGTGCCTTCTATGCATTTAGCTCCTCGTTACATTGGGCTCTTTTCGGTCACCAAAAGAACTGGTCCTGTTATGACCCGACTGCAGCTACCCTCCTCTTTAAGAATCTGCAATTCTTTTCATGTCTCTCTACTGAAACCTCTAGCCCTATCATGGCCCCACCGGAAACCTCCGGAGCCGCAAAACCTGTCCTCCAAAGATGATCAGATCTACCAGGTGAAAGAGGTCCTAGACGTCTGGTGGTGTAATGGGAAGTGGAAATACCTACTTTCCTTGGAGGGTTTTGACCCAGAAGAAAACTCGTGGGAGCCGGCTTCCAATATATTGGACAAGAGCCTTCACAGGCAGTTCTACTTGGCTCACCCAAAAAGCCAAAACCCCTGGGGAGGGGGTGTAGAGGAGGGGGTACTGTTGCAGTTGCCAGCCACGGAGGTCCGCGGTTGGCGTTCTTCACCTTAGGCAGCAGGAGGCCCTCTCCAGCCCCTACTCCGGCCACATTGCTCCCCAGACGTTCCCGCGCTACCTGGCCCCGTTCTTTGGCGTCCCTGGCTTCGCGATGCCAGTCCTGCTGCCAGTCCCCCTAGGCACATGTGCGCGGATCCCTCTAATATTTAAAGGGCCAGCAGCAGGAAAACTCCCCGCGGTCCCAACCAATGACGTCAGACTAGGGACTATTTAAACCCTGCCTGATCATCAATTAGTTGCCTCAGCATCAGGTCCCATTCTGGTTAAGAGTTGCTGGTTGCTCTGCGTGTTCTTGCTCCTGTGTGTTCCTGGTCCTGCTCTGTGTGCTCCAGTTCCTACCTTGCTTCCTGTTCCTGGGTCCCCGCTCTGCTCCTTTTCCTCCATGACTGGTCGCCTGGATTCTGACCTCGGTACGTTCCTGGATTCTGTCTTGTCTGCCACCTGCCCTGACCATCTGCCTGTTCTCTGGTTATTCTGCTTGCTGCTTGCCCCTGATCTCTGGTGCGCCTGACTCCACCTGCTGTCATCATGGGATTCATCATCTTCTGGAGACCCACACCTAAGTCCAGCTGGCCCTTGTACCCAAGGGCTCATCCTGCAGGGAATGAGGGCTGGTATTGGTGAAGGTCCAGCTGGGTCTCCACACCAAGCATACCCGCCTCTGACGATGAGGACCTATAGGAGGTCTCCTTCTGTAGGTAGCGTCAACCTCGTCTCGGCTAGGAGTCCACTGAACAACATTTGGCTTCCAGCACATCCCTCCCACACCTTCCTATGTCATTGGTGGCCACATGTACCATGACAGCCAGCTCCTCCCCAGCACTGTTTAAAATCCTATCTAGGTGACTTCTGAAAGCACAGTGGGCACTCTTTTCTCAAGTGAAGCACACTTGAGTCAGCAGAAAAAAACAATTTGAACAATATCTTCAACTCCTTCCCTCAGATAATGGACAGGAATCCATTACTCTCTGATGAAAACCTCTACTTCTCAGGCTCTCCTCAGGTGAAAAACAGCTTTACTCTCCGTGAATTGGAAACTGGGTCCCTGGTACCAAGGGCACTCATTTCCAACAAGGCACAAAAATAGACTTGGACTCAAAATGGAGAAAAAACAAAATAAGAGAGAGGAAGTGTAGAAAAGCTTCCTTGTCTGTCAAACTGAGATGACAATCAATGAGAAAAACAACTTAATGGTGGAACTCCTCTGCATGGGGGATCACTGACTGATCTGTCCACTGGAGGTGAGATAGAAAGCAGCAGAATCTTCCCTATCCCTGATCTCCCGGACTCCCAAGTTCACTGTGAAGGGGGGGAACCAAGACTCTCATGTGGAAGGTTTCCAAAAATAATGGATCAAGAAGTGTATAAAGCAATCAGAAGTAGGCCAGACTGACAGGCTGACCCACAGAGGGCAAATCAGGAAAAATCCTCTGAAATAACTTTAGCAAAATTAAACAAGAGGCAAGAAAATCTTGCCTTCTGAAACTTTAACCCACAAGTCTAAATGAACAATCCACACCCTAAGATGGTGGCAGGGTTTTATATACTGCTAGAGCACACCATCTGCAGCTCTCACATGGGGGAGTCAAGCCAAAACCTCTCCTCACTAAATCTCTCTGAACCTCCCCAGTTAGATAGCACATTCCTCTTTATAAGGAAACCAAGGTGTTGGGAAATTGGACTCTTGGTCTGTGGTGTGGTTGGCGCAGCCGGATGGGTGAGCCCATATGGCCAACACTGACAGCTGGCAGATATACCCCAATTGGGACTAACTGGAGCTTCAACTATATCAATTGTCTCCCCCCGCAGGTTGAGCTGAAGGGTCCCTGGGAAAATAGCCAGAAAGCGAGAGTCCTAGTACAAGCCATGGTCAGGGCAGGCAGCAGACAGTGGGATGCAGTAGACAGACCAGAGGTCAGGGCAGGCAGCAGAGAGGCGTAGGGCAGGTCCTAGGCAAGTGTCAGGTCCAGGAGGCAATCAGGAGTGTCGGAGAACAAGCCGAGATCAAACCAGGAAGTCAAGCCAAGGGAAACAGGGTGAGACAAGGGCGAGGATGGGGACAAACCACAACAGAGAGGACAGGATTGGGCAGGGGAGACAGACTAGAAGACAGAACTATAGCAGAAAGCAAGAACACAGGAACACAAGAGATCATGAAAACAGGCAGACAACGCAAGGATAAGCAACACACACATTAAGGAGAAGATAACTTAGGAGACCTGTTGCTGAGGCAAATAGTACAGGGCTGAGTGGGTTTAAATAGCTTGAGGCAGGTGACATTATCCAAGTGCGAATGCAGGAGGCCCCCGCATATATCACGTGCGTACTGCATATGGCATCCACCGGCAGGTCCCTGCTAAAAGCATGTCCTTGTGTGCGTAATGGCAGCATTTTGGTGAGAGGAAGGAGCTGGACAACAGTAAGTTGGACAGCTGAGGGCAGACGCTAGGGACTTAGGGTTCTAACGCAAGGGTTCCTTACATATATATATATCTAGGATCCCCTGTGTCATCACCAGTTCTGTGGCTGTGCTAAGGACCATAAAATCAGGGATTTCCCTGTTCCCCACAGAATTGGCCTAGGAGACAAGAGACTTGGTCGATGCATAAACGGCAGCGTTTCTCCCCTCCCTATCCACCAATCTAGGCTTAGCAGCAGGAAGAAGACAGTGGCAGTGTAGTCCCTCAGACTGCATCCTTCTCTTCCTCTGTTAAGGACTGGAATGTGGTGGTTTGAAAAGCACAAGGCACGGTAGTGCTGCATGGTTCAAACTCTGGCTCCAGGCAGCAGACGAGGAGGACATACCAAAAGGTGCAGCTCCACCACCGCTGTCCTCCTCCCATGCTTGGATCAGGGGATGGAGGGGGTTCAGAGGTCTAAAGCATATGTTGGTGCAAATGAGTGAGGGAATCAAAGGAGGAGTGGGGTGTGCATAAGTGAAGGATCATAATGAGGGACTGGAAGGGCAGTGGGGTATGAGTGAGTGAGAGGTTTGGAAAGGACATGTGAGTGAGAGTCGAGGAGATTTGTGAACGAGTAGGAGTATCAGAGGTGTGGTAGGAGTGAGTGAGCGAGAGAAAGAATAAGCATTGGGAGGAGGATTGTAGGGGTGTGCAGGGGTAAAATTTTGTTTTGTTTTTGGGAGGGTTTCCCATGAATTTCGTTTTGTTTAATGTTTATTTTGTTATTAAAAATAACAAAAAAACAGAAAAAAAAGAAATGGGTCCTCCTGAGGCCTCCCATCCCCACTACCTATTGCTCCCATTCAAAAAAAATGCCAGGGCCAGGATCCTCTGCGACCCCCAGTTACCCAGTCCAGTAGGGATCTGCCAACAAGATCTAGGGCCAGACCAAAGCCTTGGACTTGCATTGACCTAGGCCACGGTAGTTTGCTGCGACCTCAGCCTAAGCCCTATGCAAGGCCCAGGCTTGGAGGGCTGGGCCCGATGCTGGAGTCTAGGCCGGATGCCTGGGCTTTGGATTTGTCCCATCCCTGATGCCAGGGCCTGGTCCAAAAGCCAGGTAATGATGCCTGGGTCTATGCCAGGGCCTGATGCTGAGGCCCAGACAGGAGGCCCTATCACAATACCTGGCCCTAGACCTGATGCTGAGGCCCAGTCCAGTCCAGATCCTGGCATCGGGCCTGGACCAGGGTCTATGCCCAGGCATCGGGACCCAGCTTCCAGACAAGGCTCCAGCGTCAGGCCTGTGCCTGGAAATTTACCCAAGGGAAATTTCCCAGGTCTGGACCTTTGTTTGGGTCTTGTCTGAGCCTCCGACATCAGGCCAGGGCCTAAGTTGAGACCCTGACATCTTGTTCAGGCATAGGCTGCGGCCCTTTGTCAGCTTGAGGCCTATGTCTAGATGAGACCTCGGGCCAAAGCCTAAACTGAGGCACTGACGTCTTGCTCAGCATAGACCGGAGCCCCTGCTTTGGTTCTCGGCCTATTCCCTGTGTGAAGTCCTGGCTTTGGACTTCAGCCTGGTCCAGTTGGTGACTTTTTAAAATATTTTCAAATCAGAATGAAGTAGAATCAGTCACTGTAGAAAGGTGAGGGGGCTGCGCCGCGGGTCTGCTGCTGCTGGCACGCATTACACTGATTGCAGGAAAATATCAGCCTGGGGACTACTTTTCAAAACTGGCCCACAGGATATCTGTGACTCACTCGTGCACTTTCTGTGCAGCACATGCTTCAACAACTCCCAAAACCACACCATCAACCCTTGAGAGGTACATCATGTGACCTGGAGCCTGGCAGAAGTGAGACAAAAACACTCCAATAAATTTCATATTTTTCCTAAACAACTAACTACAGCACACCTTAGACCAGGGGTGAGCAAACTGAGCTGCAATCCCGCTTCCATCCATGCAATTTGTTGGATCCTCCACAAGTTTGGTTACATCTTTCATATATATCCTGGTCTGGTGTTAAAGTTGCTTGCCAACCAATCAAATGTTGAACCAGCTGCCAAATAATGAGACAACCACACTGCCAACCAGTGGCTCAAACACACAGACAAAGACATTTGCTGTTGTGCTACTGCTCATGTGCTCACTCAGCAAATGCCACCCTGCCCAAGCACTTCTACATCATTATGTGGAAATTCTTGCTTGTTGCCAGCCTTTCCTCAACCTGCAGCAGCCCCTTCTCTCTTTCAGATTTTCACCTCAGCACCCTCTCTCTCCCGGAGACTCACTGATCCCATAGCCAGCTGCTCCTCTCAAAGCCCAGCCACCTCTGACAGAAGATTCTCTAACACTGCACAGGCACTTCTTTCTGGTTCACCCCTCCCTTTCTATGATAGTAGCTTGCCTCCATTTCTCAGGGCCCAACTCCAGCACATTCATAGACTGTGTGCCACACAGAATGCTGCTTTTATGGTTCCGTAGGCTCCACTCTGCCAATCTGTTCCAGGGAAGGGGCAACCAGAAGTGATCCATACTGCCAGCTTCCTCCAGAGCTTAAGAAAAAAAGAAAAGAAAATTAAACCCTGGCCAAGAGTGAGGCTGGGGAGAGCTTGGCTCAAAGTAGCAAAGCTCCAGATGGAATCCTACTTTCCCACATGGAGCCAATGCAGTGAGAGCTAGACTACTGCAAAGGTATTGGGCAACCTAGGCAAACCTTACAGTCTTGCACATACATATCCAGCCCCAACCTCTCCACACACAGTTAAAAGTTATGCAAATGGACAAAAAATATCACATATATATTATATTTACATGCACTACTGTGGCACCAACCAGAAAACCTTGCAAAAACGTAAACAAGACAATTGGAACTCATATGATATTAGGCCTATTGTAATATGTGTTGGGTGTAGGTTTGGCCCTCAGCAAGCGATGAGTTAACTAAATTACAAAATAGTAAACCTCCCATACCAAAACATCACTAACTGCCAGCACTCAAACAGTAACAACCCTACCTATGAAAAGTCCCCAAACCGCAATGCATCTCCTATTAGGAAAATAAAATAAACCAAGCTTCTAAAGATCCCTCCAAAGAAACGACATACTAACAAAATCCCTCACCTCAGACACACATGCAGACTCATCAAATGCAGAATAAAGAGACCATAAGAAATAAAAAGAAATGTGTAGACAAAAACTAAACTGGAAAATGCATCAAGCCAGATTCTGTATGGAGTGCAACAATAGAAAAACAAACATTACTACTGCTCATAAAATATCAAGTAAAAACTAAGAAATATAAAACATAATAGTAAAACCAAATCAATAATTACCAATAAAAAGAAGAAATATTTCACAACATAATTAAAAAAAAATTCCCAAACACCAATAAAATATTCAAAAGAGTAGAATCATCAAACAACACCCAATAATATTTTTTTATCAGAAAAAAAATACCCTGCTTTCCATACCTGGGAATCTTTGATTTCCAGTCATCCTGAGATTTTCATGTATTAGCAAGGAAAAAATGGTGCAAACACACATACACACACACACACACATACAAGCTGCCACTCACATACACACACACACAAGATTCCACTCACACACACACTCAAGCAAGTTTCCTCTCTCACATGCAGCATAAGAACATAAGACTTGTCATACTGGCTCAGACCAAGGGTCCATCAAGCCCAGTATCCTGTTTCAAACAGGGGCCAATCCAAGTCACAAGTACCTGGCAGGTTCCCAAACATTAAATACATCTCAAGTTACTATTGCTTATTAATTTACCATCATAGCAGTTTATGGAATTTTCCTCTAGGAACTTATCCAAACCTTTCTACCCTTCCTCTCCCATCATCAGTCCTTTCTCCTTCTCCTTCCTATCCCCAGTCCTTTCACCTTCTTCTCACCACATTCCTAGTCCTCCTCCTATCCTCTTCCCTTTCCTTCTTTTCTCCCTATCCCTGAGATCTCCTCCCTGTATGAATACTTAAGATTCATTTTCCTCATCCAATTAAATACAAGAAATTATATAGACATAGACACAAGTTTTGTAATGTAATATAAAAGATGGAAATGTTTGTCAATGTGCTTCAGAAGTTTCTAATTACTGACTTTATCAGGGGGAAGGAGGAACAATAGCAACAGTGACCAAGGATGGCAAAACTCTAAATCCATCTCTGGGGGTATGCCCGTCTCTCTGGAACATGTCAGTCTCTCCAAAATGGTCTCAAAATCTCCTTCCTCTCTCACTTGCTTTGAGATCCTGAGGGAATCTCCAGCCCTCCAGTCTCCAACCCACTCTCTCATGAAACCAGGGGATTGTATTAAGCTCCTCTCTATTCCTCTCTCGCCTTCTCACGGACGTCTGAGCATGCTCATGGGGATATTTATACCCCGCACAAGCCTCCCACAAAAAGGTGGGTTATGGCAATGAGAAGCATCCTAAATAGCAAAACCCTCTCCTGCTGCCCATTGCTGGAAAAATACATGGGGATAATATCAGTGACTGGCAAATGCCCATCACAAAGGTATCCACGACTGCAGGCGTAATGTGCCTATAGAACTTGAGGAACATTCTCCTGTTGCACGTGGGTAACTGTGAGAGCTTCCTTATTAACAGTCCTAAAAGCCTACCCTCGTTAATAAGCATTGAAAAGCAATGTAAACCGTCCCTGTGACCCGCATTGGGGGGGGGGGGGGGCTAATCTTGTCTGATGGAGTTGGCTGGGATCAAGCACAGCATGGGGCAGATGTGCTGGAGCCCAGGGAGAAAGGAAAGGAGGGAAGTCAGCTGCCACATCTGCAGAAACCCCCCCTGCTGCCCATAGGGGTAGATTTTAAAAGGTGCACGCGGGAGTAGAATTGTTCGCGCAACCCGTTGTGAACAAATCTACTCCCGATTTTATAACATGTGGGTGCTGCCGCACGCACATGTTATAAAATACAGGGTCAGCACACACAAGGCTGCGCAAAATCGGCAGCCTGCGCGCGCCAAGCCGCGCAGCCATCCTCCATTCCCTCCGCTCCCCCCCCCCACCTTCCCCTATCTAACCCACCACCCAGCCCTAATTCCCCCCTACCTTTATTTTACGCCTGCCCGAGGCAGATGTAACTTGCGCGCGCCAGCCAGCTGCCGGCGTGCCATGTTCCGGTCCAGGGGCTGGTCTGGAGGCTGCGGCCATGCCCCTGGAACGCCCCTGGGCCGGAATCACACCCGCGGCCCCGCCCCGGAATGCCCCCGATGATGTGCCGGCCGCGACATGCCCCCGACACGCCCCCCCCCCCCCACCCAGGAAAGCCCCTGGACTTACGGGCAGCCCGGGGCTTGCGCACGCCACCGAGCCTATGCAAGATAGCTCGGTGCGCGCAGGGGGTGGAAGGGGCAGCTTTTTGGGGGTTACGCGCGTAACCCTTTGAAAATTTGCCCCATAGTGTGTCGGTGAGAGCTGGGCTTGCAGGAGACTTACCCTGCAGCCATCAGGGCTGGCGAGGGGACCTGAGTTGCCCAGGTATGATTCTGGGGGAAGAGGAAAGGTTTCAATTAAAGGGGGAAAATATAAACCAAAATAAATAATGACGCGTCGGTGGGAAGCAGGAAAGAGCACAGCAATAAAGAACTGAACCAGTCAACTTTAATGTATGACCTCTCTTTGGACAAGAGTATCTGCAGTCCTGCGATGGTCTCAATTTCTATCTTCAAGAAGGCCCAGCTTTCCTACATAACCCTCTTCCTTTGCAGCTGTAACGCTGCAGCCATGGGACACATAAAATGATAAGAGGTGCTGTCCCTGAACAATGAAGGTCAGCAGCTGAAATGTATTTAGTGGGTTCAGAAATGGGGGGTCATGCAATGGTGAAGTGGACCCTGCTAGGAGCAGCCGGACAGACCACTTTTCCCTTGACCAGTCAGGGACCGCAATGGCCGTTCTCCTCTCCAAGAACCTGGTCCCTAGTATTTTCTTTTATTAGCGCTGGCATAAAATAAAGCATCACGAGAACAGAGTCACCCCACTCCCAGGTATAATGACAGCTCTTAACTTTATTTCAGAATTTTACTCCCAGCCACCGTATACATTTTAGATCCCAGAGTTCATGGAATACACAGTCAGAGTAAAACATACAGTACAAAACCTATATGGCACCCAGAAGTTTGGAATACCTTCCTCCCAATCTACACTTTAACAGACTTCAGAACTTTTCAGTTCTTCTCCCTTATTCCACATTTTCTTTTCTCCAAATTCTGGTACGTAGAAGTCACATCCCCAACTCCCCTCTCAACCCTAAGGGCTACTCACAAGCTCATGACCTCATGAACTTGTCGTCCTTCATCCTGAGCCTCTCTCTTGAACAATGAGCAGAATCCCTCAGAATAGTTCATGCTCCAATTCTTTGCGGTGTTCCCCTCATCTCAGGACACCCCTTTATCCTCGTCCAAGCTTTCTCTTCCTCCACTTCCATGTTTCTTCCCAGTTGGTTCCTTAGGAAGAGGACTCACTAGCTCTCCTTGCCTCAGCCTTGGGCCTTTTCCCTCTAGGGCAAAAAACTTCTGTAGGGCCCACTCCATGTGGAGGGGGCCCCACCAGCCCATGGGCTAGCAGCTCCAGGACAACTACATCCTTCCCCTGTAGAAAGGGCAACTCCTGCCAGTCTGACCCAGAATTATAGCTTCCCGGAATACTCTGAACCAATGCAACCTTCCCACACAGTTAAAGGGACAATACACCCAAAACAATGACACTGAAATACCTGTGCATACATCAGTATCCACCACCTAGTAATCTGGACTCACACCAAGTGCCACCCCGTGCTCACTCTGAAGTAGTGCAGGTTCAAACCTGTGAACATGCATCATAATTCTGCAGACTATGGAAATTCCTGGGTCTCACCCACCCAAAAGATCTTGTACTTCTAGAATAGAAAAGGTCTTCCCACACAAGTACACGAGGGAGTGGCTTCATAAGCATAAGAAACCTTTACCTCGTCATTCCGTTTTCTGGTTTTTATCTTGTACCACATTTAAAGCTTCTAAGCATTTTTAAGCGTGCATTAAATATAAGAAAATTAAATTGAAGTAAGGCCATGCCCTTTGCAATCTTGCGGAAAGTCCTTATAAGGGTCACTAGCTTCACATTCCTGGTCTTGATTGCCGTTGGCTCTATTGTTCTTGGTCCACAGGCCCAGCATGGCATGGCTTCTGGATTTTACCAAGTTAAACATATTTGGGGGGCTCTGAAGTTGGTTTCTTAACAGCATGCACATCTGGTAATATCAAATAGGCCCCAGTAAGGACTCAGTGGTGGTAAAATGCACAAGGAAGGAATTAAAAGAGGGCTCTCTGGAAGCACTTCTGTGTATTGCACACATCCCTAAAGTTCACACGGCCGGCTCAGAGAAAAGTGGCTAATCGCTGCACTTTCCATCCCTGCAAAACATTAAAGATCTGAAAAGGAGCACAACTAGACTATAAATAAGGTTAAAAGATGAACCAAAAAATCAAATTGGTAAGCTAAACCAAATTCAAAAAACAAAAAACATTTTTTTGTTTTGAAAAACAATTCTTCCTAAATTCTCACAAACTGCTGAAGTGTTTTGCCATCTGCAAATTCATTTTTAAGATCATGCAGAGCTATAGGAACACTTTTAAATTTGCTTTTCCTGGAAAGGTTTCCCAGTTGGATTTCACACAGAGACAAGCACGAGGTGGGGCCTTCCAAAACAAAAGGGCAGCCCTGAGTCACCCTCACGTCACGAGTGTGCACCTTTCGAAAAATTCATGCGAGTTGCTTTTCAGGGCTTGCTCAGTCACAAAAGCAAAGCCTTGTATTTGCATAGTGATGCCTGCAACCGGTCAGTACTCTAACGTGCAACACCTAGTGGATGCTTCTGTTACTAGAAAAAGGAAGTTCGGGAAGGATTAGCCACATTTTAAATCACAGGCTACTTAGCATGCACCCTAATGCACCCCCAAAACCGGACAGCTGGAAGCAGGAAGACAGGCAATGGATCTTCCTGACACGACCTGTTTCTGATACACTGCCTTGGGGCAACCGCTGGGCAAGAATCTGACCGAATTTTGCAGTTATTTGATACTCTTTAATGACGAGCGGTGGGGTCTCCTTACATACATCTGTCACGTTATATGCTAAGAGGATGTTATGTCAGCGTAGTCAGGGACAATGCTGTACAAGAGCAATAGGCCCCGGCTGGGTGCATGGTGAGAGTATAATGTCTCTGCAAATACCTTGTGTGTATGAGATCTGGCATGGCTTACCTGACATAAACCTGTCAATCTGATCACAAGAAAACTCTTTATTAAGCCACTTTTTAGCTGGTTTCCTGTCTGCGGCATAAATAATTTACTAATTGTCATATTGGTCTTTTCTGGACCCTCCTGCTTCTTGGGGCTCTCAGTTCAGCTGGGACCAGGACTGGGATGTGGTGCTGCGAGCCTTCATTTGTATCGCCCTGGGGATTTCTGTCCCTTCTATTCTATATCCCCTGCCAACTCACCTAACCCAGACCTGGGCCAACGGGCATACACCAGGGCTACTTTTGGAACACTCAATCCGGCCACCAGGTGTCGCCCTAGAACAATGACGGAGAATCCCTCACCCCAAGGGGCTGTAAATGCCGACTCCGCAGCATCTCCGGTTCCAGCTGACTCTGGGAGCAGAGGAACAGAAACTGGGAACTGAATGCAGGTCCCTTTGAATGCAGGTCCCTTTGAATGCAGGTCCCTTTGAATGACAGTGCCACCGAGCCTCCGGGCTGACCTGTGATTGCCAGCTGATGGCTTTAGCTGGGTAAAAGGGCCTCCCAAGACTCTAAAATGTTTCTTCTTTCTATTTTAGTTTTACCTGTTCACAGTGTCCCAAGACCTGGACCTCAGCCCGCGTGACTCTGCTCTTCCACTACAGGCTGCTGCCAAAGAAAAGAAAAGGGACTGTCCTGCTGAGCCCCTTCCAGCAGATGTGCCGGGAGTGTGGTGCCGAGACATTTGAGAAGCCGCAGTTCAAGGAGGACAATGTTGACAGAGTCCTCCAGAGTTTGATTGACAAAATAAGGAAGAACTGCTATGGTGAGCGGGAGGTGCTGGATGCTCCGGTGGAAAGACCTGTCACGTTTAGAAATAAGCCTCATGAGCGCGAGCTGTGTGAAGCCTGCCATGAAGGCATCTGTAATAAGGAGGTTTGACACGCACCAGCTGCACGGAGCACCTGAAGGGTTGGGCAGGATGCAGAACTTTAGGGACAGGCTGCAGTGAGAACCACGTCTGCTGTTGATTTGAGTAATGAGACTGTAGGCAGCAGGTAATCTGAAACCAAACCTTTTATTAGAGAGAGACAAAGACAAAGGGGGAGGAACAAAGAATGAGGAAGTTGAGTTCCCGTAATTTGTTCCTGGAGTAGCACAGGTTTTTACAGCAATCGTGTTAACACTCAGCTACTCAGCTCCTCCAGCAGTGTGCATAGCATTATAAACCCTTCACAAATATTCATACGATGCCTTCATAACATCAAGACAGACAACAGTTAACACATATTTTGAGCTCAGAAATGAAAACAAAAGTAAAGGTAAACCAAAAAGGTATTTGAAAAGGGCCTGGGAAATGCCAGAAAAAACAAAAACTAGAATTCTGTTTAAAAATTGAAAAAGAAAATAAAACTGAAAAAACTTAGAAAAATAAAATATCGGCCTTAATTCTTTCATGACAGGAAGGCCGTTGACCTGAAAAATAAAAGCTAGCATACAAAAAAGTAATAAAAAAAATGATATCATGCATCCACTAGGAGGCGCTATCACAAGCCGCTTTGTGGAATAATACCAATTTTAGATTTTAACCTTGGAGAATGAATTTGGTCAGCAGCACTCAGCTGAAATTCAAAGTGGAATACCAATCAATTAAGCATTGCAAGAAAGAGCTTGTGAGATTGCCTGAAATGTAATGGTTAGCGAACCCTGTGTACCAACCTCCACCAATAATTGCACGTTAAAGAATCATAACTTTTTTCAATGTCTCTTTGTACTTTCAAAACAATCTAATTAGCATAACCATGCCACACTTCCATTTTTATTCATATAAGCATGCCTTCAATAGGAATACTCCATTTGTTTAAACAAACGAAACCTAATTTTTCTCTCTTTCTCTCCGTTCGCCTGCACTGAAGGAAGCGCTTCACTGCATTCACCCACATGCTGATTCAAACCCTCCTTCCTCTTCTTCCTTTTTTTTTCTTTGTTAAGATTCTGCTCAATTAACCCCTTAACTACCAGTGTCATTAGAGTTTTAAAGCTCTAACACCAGGAAATGCTTTTGTCAATAACTTCAAACAAAACAAGTCAAACAAAACAATGCCTGCGATTTGCCATCCATCTCTGGAAAAGTTTACTGAAAGCAAAATATAGAAGCAACAAATGAAGATTATAAGAACGCAAGTGCATGGTGATCACCTTAATTAAGATGTGAGAAAAAGGTAAGAGAAAAAAAACGATACCGCAGGATAGATAGACAAAACAAATACTGGGGGGGTATAGAAACTTAGGAACTAAAGGCTGAATCAAAGACATTTGTGGTCAGGGATCCTTCCAGGGGATAGGCTCTCATTTGTGGGCTTAAAGTGAGTGTCCAGCCATGCAACGGATTGGGGCATTTTTAAATTGCTCAGGAGTCAGTGAAAGAGGGGGCGGAGCAGGCGGAGGGACCCCTCTTGCAACATTATCTGCTGGAGCATGAATGGCTTTGGTGGCCATAAACACTCCGTCTGTTTTCGCTTCTGTATCTAGGGTGTCTTCTGAGTTCTCTGAGTTTGGAATTTCCTCTGGGGTGATACAGGAACGACGTTGAGCCACACGCTCAATCAGTTCAGAGTTAAAAATGGGTGGGGACAGAAGGGGACTAGACTTGGGCTTTGGGGCGACTGGGGGTTTGGGACTAGGGAGTGTGGGGTCACGGGTAAGGTAAGGAAGTGAGGGGGTTTGGGATAGAGGAAGCGTGGGGCCCAAGGAATCTGTAGGATGTGATAGGATAAAGGCAGGGCTGCACAAACCTGATCTAGCAGGAGGTGCTCTCCTTTCTACCTCAGTAGGTTTATGTCCCTCCTTTGGGGTAATACTCTCTCCATCGGGGACACAGTGTAAAGTCCCTTCAGCTTTAACAGTCCCAGACATCGGCATATCAGTAGGTGCCGTGGGACTCAATTGAGGTTCCTTCTCCAGGGGTGCAGTTGGGACTAAATGTGAATACCCCACTGCTGTAACTGTTTCCTTTAAAGGTGATGGCTTTGTACTCTGCATTAAACACCATCGAGTATATTGTGGGTCACTTACAACAGTGTATGGGGGCGGTGACTGATTAGACTCAAGCTCCTTTTCTAAATATACTTGAGTCATAACAAACCAGAGGCAAATTAACTTCTCATATGGCTTGTGCAAAGAGATAACACGTTCTAATGGGCATGTCGGGCTGACCTCTACAGCATCTTTTGTACTTCCTAACTTTCCTGACCAGAACTTAGACATAATAACAATTTACCAATGGGTAAATATAGTAAAATTTGATAGCTCTCCCTTCTAAGAAAGACAGCATATTCTTACCTGGATGAATATCTCACTGAGCTGTACGTCGATGTGCTCCTCCGTATAAGGTACGGCAACTGTTGGGCTTAAGTGAAGTCATGTGGACATGCAACTTAAAAAACAAAAAATTAGTGCAGCTACCCCGGGCTGCTTACCTCTCGCGATGGAGCCCCTTAAGTACTGCCTATCCGACGGTTCAATACTTATACTTGTCATGGAGTCCCAGCTGAACTGCCTATCCATGTTTTGGGCAACTCCCCAGACGACGTCTCTCAGACGTTCCAATCTGAGTGCTCGCGATGTACGTCTGGACCGCTTATCTGCCTGAGCGTGAGTTCCCGTGAAGTTTTTTGTCATCTGGTCTGTTCAGTCAGGGAGATTCAAATCACTGCTGCAGGCGAAAAACCATCCTCTGCTACCAAAATGTTGATTCGAGTAATGAGACTGTAGGCAGCAGGTAATCTGAAACCAAACCTTTTATTAGAGAGAGACAAAGACAAAGGGGGAGGAACAAAGAATGAGGAAGTTTTTGGGTACTTGCCAGGTTCTTATGGCCTGGATTGGCCACTGTTGGAAACAGGATGCTGGGCTTGATGGACCCTTGGTCTGATCCAGTATGGCATTTTCTTATGTTCTTAAGTTGAGTTCCCGTAATTTGTTCCTGGAGTAGCACAGGTTTTTACAGCAATCATGTTAACACTCAGCTACTCAGCTCCTCCAGCAGTGTGCATAGCATTATAAACCCTTCCTACTGACCAATCAGAGCATATTCAGGGTGTTGTTTTAGATAAGTGCTGTACATTTGATTTGATTATGTATTAGACCAATTAGCTAAAGGGTCTGGGGTGTTGGCTCATTGCATTCCAGCATGTATTCAGGGTGCTCTTCTTTCTTTGTCTAGAAACTAGTATTCAGGAATACAGCAGAGATGAGGTGCCTCAGAAAGTCAGTGCATAATACTGCATACCCTGCGATGCAGGAAGCTGCTTGGCATAGGTTGGCTTGAGGCACTCAGTAACAGATTTGTTTGTGTAACCTTTGCACCACCATCCAGTGGGGCACAGGGGCACATGGGGGATCTGTGGGCTCCTAGGTTCTTCCAGCAGAGGGGAGGGAGTGCTACCACGCCCTTAGGATTTAGACTTTCCAGAAACACAAACCATACAGCCACACAAACTCTGGGGTTGCTCCAAGAATAAATACCTAACCGAGGCACTTGTGGAATACTAATGATTTGGGAAAAAAAAAAACCAAAACAACTTTCTTCTTTTAACATTCATAGCAATAACAAAAAAAATCCAAACAGTCAAAAATATAAATTCATTAGCAGGCAGGGGCTTCCTTGACTCCTCTCAACAGGCGCCTCGCTGGGCCTTGAGGTCTTTGAGCACTCGGTAGTTTGGGCCATCTGTGGGAGTTGGTGGGGGTCAGCCCAGGTCCCTCTCCAACGTCATGGCCGCAGTCCAGAAGTTTCTTGGTGCCCCCCCCCCCCCCAGGCCCTGGTGCCCTAGGCAATCACCCACCCCGCCCTCCCCTTGCTCACAACCCTGTCTCTCATCCCTTTCAGGTTGCTCCCCTTTTTCTTACCTGAGTTATTCATGCAAATCTCTGCGTAAAGAGGGCAGTACTCCCTTTACGAGAATGAAATCCTATCCCCCTCTTGAGTCTCTCCACAGAATTTCCACTGGAAAACTCATCTGTAAAAGACCTGTAGATCTCTCTCCTGAATACTCTCCAGCTGTGGACCCCCTTCCTGACCTTAGCTGTCTTTCTATAGTGTCAAACTCACAGATCTGGACCGTTCCCAATCAAAGAAACAGGACACCTGGTACAGGGGGCTTCCTCTCAATGGGAATCTTCCGGCATTCATCTCCCTCACCTGCAGCTCCAGCCCGGGGAGGAAGAGCGCAGAATATTCTATTAACCCTCCTCCACCTCGGGCACCCCTTGACGGGGTGCGCCTGGAAACACCACTACACCTCCCATGAGCTCATAGCCAAAGACACACGCGCGCACATCTCCAGCAAGGGGCAACATGAAACACACCACAGACACCTTACACAAATTTCCGAAATAGCTAACCCTCTCTCTGTTAAAGGTGATTTGAGATCTTATGACCCGATAGGGGGTAAGTTTTGGTCTTTTTATTCCATATCATGGCAAGGGGAGAAGTAAATAAGCAACGGCGGGTTTTTTGTTTTGAGAATGCTTTCACGTTGAAATTCTTACTCGATTTGTAGGGGCTGGACACGACTTTACATTTAAAGTCCCTGCAAAAGCTTGCAACTTTATCCGGATGTACAGAGCTTAGCTTATGGAAGAAACTTTCTGTCCGTGTTTGAAATAAACGTAAGAATTCTCCGGTGTGATCCTACCGAGCAGCCCCAAAGCTGCAGCCACGGCTCCGTCAGCGGTTATGTCGTGCGCCTCGCCTTTCCTTCTGCCCACGGTTTTGAAATTAAGCGGCTGACTTCTCAAAAGCAAAGCGAGCTTGCAGCCATCTTGTGCCCACAGACAATTATTTTTAAGATATTCACCGTCTCCCCTTCCTTATCTCTGAGGTTGCCAAAGGCAGAGCATAAAACTTAATTTAACCAGGGTGCATGGTCTGCGTGGGGGGAGGTCAGGGCACTGGGCCCCTGTAGCATGCCCTTGTGCATTTTAGGGATGAGCCGTGCTGCCCCCAGAAGATTAGTGGTCAGTCAGGAAGAAGATACAAAGGGGACAAATAGGATGGAACTCATTTTCTGTTCTGCACAACGGGAGCCAGAGAACTGGATCCCAAGCTGCACCAGCGGCGACTCGCGAATGCACTGCCTCATTGCTATAGTTAAGCTTTCACAGCTGAGGGAGGTTTTACTGAATCAGTTCCCATTCATGTTATTATCCAGAAATAAATGTTGGCATGCTTAGACTGCTTAACCAGCTACATCTCCTCTATGGAAGAGATCCAAATCCTCACGTCATAGCCTAGGAGGCAACTTTTCAAAATGATTGCTAAACTCAATAAATCTTACTCTTCTCTGGACACAGTGAAGGAGATTGTTCAATACTGGGGTGCTCAAACACCTACTGTACCCAGAAAACTGGCACCTACACGCCAGGGCTGCCAAGGTCGGTGGAAGGGATCGAGACTCCTGAGGGACGTGCAGGCTCACAGCGCCCTGCCTCGCCAGGCAGGGATGATGCTGGGTCACTTCCATCTGCCCACTTGCCTGGCGTTACATGAAGCAAGGAAAGGAAAGCTGCCCATTCCTGGCAGATCTGATTGCTCGGGCTGGCAGAGGGAGCTGTAATTAATTTTTGGTCACGTTTATAAATCTCGACTCGTCTGATGCATTCTCTAGTGAGAGCAGGGAATGAGAACTAGTTGGTTGTTGTTAAGAGTTTTATTATTAAAGTTTTCTTGTTGTTGTTGAATTATGATTTGCTTGGGAAATATTTTGAATTTTTTTTTTTAATGAATTGTACTTTTAGATGCTGTAAGCTGCTCTGGGCTTGGGAAAAAACTATTAAACAGTTGAACTTGTGTCGAAGTGGATCTGGTACAAAGATCTCGCTCAATGAAATGTCTAACCTGTAAATATACATAAAATTCCTTGTAGATATATCAAACTCAGATTGTATCTCGGCAAACAACTCTACTACCTGCAAGCACGAACTGTGATAAATAAGTCCATCCCTTTAGAGCCCACGGTGAGAAAATCATATTTTCCAGCTCCGGTTGAAATCGAAATAAAAGGGGACCCTTCCCAATGAGCTTGCAGCCTATCACGTAATTGCCACCAAGTTTGATAGCAAGCAGGACAATTGGATTATGCCGCACGTACTCAGGTAAACTAGAACGCGGAACATGCAATGAATTACCCAGGTTAAAGGATTTGCACCATGTGGTCAAAAAAAAAGCAGTTGGGGAAAACCGTTGCGTACCAAACAGCCAATCTTTCCTATGTCATAGTAGACAGGCTATATTGTAATTCAGCAAATTAGGCCACCCCATCCCCCCGCCCGCTCCCAGAGTATACATCAGTTTGTGTAGGGCTAGGCATGCCTTCTTGTTCCTCCCCATAAAAAATCTCCTTAAAGCTCTATGCAGCTCCTCAATATGCGTACGTTTAATCCAGATGGGCAGCATTTGTAGTAAAGAAAGCCACCGTGACAGTTCCATCATCTTAAACACTTGAATCCTACCATAAGAGGACACCCCCGTCAATTTACGTTTGGTTTTATCCAATAAAGGCAAGACATTACTGTAATACATGTTCTGAGTAACTGTGGGAATTCTGACCCCAAGGTAGGTCATCTCCTTCTCCACCCAACATAAAGGAAAGGCACCTGGTCACTGGGACCGTAAGGTACCTAACACGTCCAAGGCCTCCGACTTGTCAAGATTAATTTTAAGCCCAGAAAATATACCAAATTGCAATTGCAGGTCCATTACTTTCAGTAAAGAACCAACGGGATCTGTCAAAAAAAACTAGAACATAGTCCGCAAATGCAGTGATTTTGAAAGATTCTTCTACAATTGCAAAACCCTTAGGGCCAGATTTTCGAATCTACGCCCAATTTTATAACATGTGTGTGCAGCCGCGCGCATGTTATAAAATCCAGGGTCGGCGCGCGCAAAGGGGTGCACGCCGAGTCCTAGGGGAGCCCCGATGGCTTTCCCCGTACCCTCCAAGGCCGCTCCGAAATCGGACCGGCCTTGGAGGGAACTTTCCTTCTGCACCCCTCCACCTTCCCCTCCCTTCCCCTATCTAACCCGCCCCTCAGCCCTACCTAAATCCCCCCCACCTTTATTTTCTATTTATGCCTGCATCTGGGCAGGTGTAGGTTGCACGCACCGGCCGAGTGCTGGCGCGCGGTCCCCCAGCATGGGCGCTGTGCCAGAGGCCTCGGTCCCGCCCCCACCCGGACCACCCCACCCACTCCCTGCCCCTTTTTTCAAGCCCCGGGACATACGCACGTCCCGGGGCTTGCGCACGTCACCGGACCTATGGAAAATAGGCTCAGCACGCGCAGGAGGGGTTTAAAAGGTTACGCGCGTAACCATTTTAAAATCCGCCCCTCAATATCTGCATACTCTTCTATCTTCCTTAGAAGAGGGTCCAGGGTGAGGATATACAATAATGGAGAAAGCGGGCAGCCTGCCTTGTACCTCAACTCTTGAGACATGCACTCATTGGCCAAGGTGATGGAGCAAGGTTCCTGGTAGAGCAGAGAAATATTACAAACCACATTGCCCTCAAACCTATACCTTTCTAACACCAAAAACAAATAAGCCCATGACACCTGGTCAAATGCTTTTTCGGCATGGAAACCAACTACAAGTGCTGGGGATTGAGAGTATCTACTTTGCACCATAGTTGTCCACAGCCTCAAAATATGTTTACCCGCGGTTCTACCTTTCACAAAGCCCGCTTGATTATAAGAAATTAGAGAAGGAAGTAATACACTAAGGGCTGGATTTTAAGAATTGTGCGGGGGCGTAGATTTGTGCGCGCAACACGGCGCGCACAAATCTACGCCCGATTTTATAACAGTTATAAAATCCAGGGGCGGCGCACGCAAGGGGGTGCACAGTTGTGCAACTTGAGTGCGCCGAGCCGCACAGCCTTCCTCAGTTCCCTCCACCCCCCACCTTCCCCTCTCTTGCCTGCCCCCCAGCCCTACCTAACCACCCCCCCCCTTACCTTTAACTTCTGCCTCCGGACAGTTGTAAGTTGCGCGCACCGGCCGAAGGACAGCCCGCGATCCAGGGCACAGCGGCAAATGGCCCTGCCCCACCCCCTTTTTCAAGCCCTGGGTCATATGTGCTTCCCGGGGCTTGTGCGCGTGGCCGGGCCTATGCAAAATAGGCTTGGCGTGCGCAGGAGGATTTTAAAAGGGTTACGCGTGTATAGATTTTTGCATAAAGTTTCAAATTGAAGTTCAAAAGGGATATAGGTCTATACGAAGCCGGATTATAGGGGTCCTTACCACCCTTAGGAAGAACTGTAATATAGAGCTTTCCCTCTCAGCTCTGCTCCCGGTAGCAGCTTCCACGCCTCTTCGCCTCTGCCGGGGCTCCCGAGGCCCAGTCGGGGCAGGAGCCCGCCCGCTTCCGTTTTAGCGAGCCATGCAGAGAAGGCGGAGCAAAAATTCAATTTGAAAAGAAAAAAGGAAACAACTAAAAAAATCAAAAGGAAACGACCCAGAATCTCACGCGGTGAGTGTTGCCACGCCCCCGACAGGCACCCGGCCTATCAGAAGGAGCCATCGGGGACTTTAAATTTAAAGAACTTCCCAGCGTCGCGCGCCCGAAGGAGCGCGACCTAAGGGGCTTGCCCCTTAGTGCGCCCCTTTGTGAGCCTCTGGTGAGGTTATGGTGAGACTATAATAGTTACTCCTACCATCACTACTCAGCCTTGCCACACTATCCAAATCCATTCATACCTGTACTAGTCAGACAAGCTTCCAGCGCTCATCCCTCCACACCAGCAATCAACCAGCGCTCATCCCTCCACACCAGCAATCATCCAGCGCTCATCCCTCCACACCAGCAATCATCCAGCGCTCATCCCTCCACACCAGCAATCATCCAGCGCTCATCCCTCCACACCAGCAATCATCCAGCGCTCATCCCTCCACACCAGCAATCATCCAGCGCTCATCCCTCCACACCAGCAATCATCCAGCGCTCATCCCTCCAAATCATCGGTTGTTCATCAACCTCATCAATCCGCTTCACCGAAATCACCAATCAATCTCGCTAAAAACCAGCTCTCCAGCTTTACAGCGACTATAAGCTTCAATGCCTATTGGTCTCCCAATTCCAATTTTCCATCAAAGGTCCATGTTCATAAGAAATCCTTCAGTGATTTCACGTCCACCTACCTATAAATCACTCATTCCCATCATGATTTCCCCCCTTACACAGACGCTAGGCCTAGCTCTTTTCTCTCTGATTTTATTCAACGCCCAATCTCTTACCAAAAAAACACTAATACTCAATGACCTTCTACTGGACACAAATCCAGACCTCTGCGCAATAACGGAAACATGGCTTAAAAATACGGATACCGCACTCATAAACCAACTTCCAACTGAAACCCATGATTTCTTCTCTATCCCCAGACAGAAAAAAAGGGGAGGGGGTATTCTTCTTGCAGCCAAAAAAGAGCTGAGACTTACACAATTCCCAATATACTCTCCTACAAAAATCGAAGCCGGCTTTTTCAAATCAGACCTCCTGCAAATCATCCTAGTTTACGCCCCACCGGGGCTTCTGGATTCTGATGCCTCCCCCATTCTAGAATTAATAGCAACCAACCTAAACCTTGAGTCTCCAGCCATTATATTGGGAGATTTTAACTTACATGTTGACAATCCCTCTCCCTCTACAAACTGTGAAACTTTCCTAAATGCCATGACCGCCATGGGATTCAAGCAGATAATCAACAATCCCACCCACAGAGCAGGACACACTCTGGATCTCATTTTTGTAAACGCAGGCATCTCACACTCAGCACCACCCATATGCAAATCAGTCCCCTGGTCAGACCACGCTTTAATCTCCACCACATTTTCGCTGGCACAATCAAGCAACACACTGAATCCTCAACCTCAATTTACTTACAGAAATCTTTGTTCATCCGATGAACTTCACGAACACCTTGTCCTAGAACTCCCTCATATAGACATCGCTACTCCCAACTCAGCTCTCCACTCCTGGTCCAACATCACATTATCGGCAGCAAATAAACTCTGCCCACTGGCAACAAAAAAACCGAAACGGAATGCCCCCAAAAAACAACCCTGGTTTAACGAAGAACTCCAAAAACTCAAACATTCCCTTCGACAAAAAGAAAGTAAATGGCGCAAAGCACCATCACCGACCTCCCTCTCAGCTTACAAACTCGCCCTTCACATTTACAAGAGCACTACATTAAAAACAAAAAAGGACTACTACGCTCACAAGATCCACCACCTCATCTTTGATTCAAAAGCCCTTTTTACTTACGTCTCCAACTTAACTCAAGTCAACCCTCCAGACATTCCACTCAACCAAGCGCACGAAAAAGCAGAGGAGTTGGCCATCTTCTTCAGTAACAAAATTTCGAATCTACAATCACAGCTGAAACCGAATACCCTGGCTCCACCCAGCACATACCTCCATCACTGCAAAAATATTTCTATACAAGCCTTCGAACCCATTGCAACATCAGAGACCAAATCAGTATTGAAGAGAATGAAACCCTCATCTCACCCATTTGACCATATCCCTTCCAAACTACTGCTGCTAATTCCAGATACCATCTCCAAAACCTTGACTGACATTATCAATTGTTCCTTAGCCCAAGGAATCTATCCAGACGACCTGAAAATTGCTTCTATCAAACCTCTATTAAAAAAAACCTAATTTAAATCCCAAAGATCCCTCCAACTTTCGCCCAATCTCCAACCTCCCTTTTATAGCTAAGGTAATGGAAAAATTAGTCAACACCAGATTATCAGAATACCTTGAAGACAACAATATATTATTCCCCACTCAATATGGCTTCCGAAAATCCTTAAGTACAGAATCACTTCTCATATCCCTGACAGATTACCTAATCATGGGCCTTGATAAAGGTCATGCCTACCTGCTGATACTCCTCGACCTATCGGCCGCCTTTGATACTGTAAATCACTCCCTTCTCCTAAATCAACTAGCGAACATCGGAATAACAGGCTTTGCACTTGCCTGGTTCAAATCATTCTTGCGAAACAGAGGATACAAAGTCAAAATACATAACAAAGAATCACAGTTTTATCCTTCCACACTAGGAGTCCCACAGGGCTCCTCTCTTTCCCCCACGCTCTTTAACATTTACCTCCTCCCCCTATGTCAACTCTTAACCAATCTGAACCTCAAATACTTTCTATACGCAGATGACGTCCAGATTGTCATCCCCATCAAAGAATCTCTCATAAATACTATTAAAATCTGGGAAAACTGCCTTCAAAAAATTGACAACCTCCTCTCCAGTCTAAATCTAATACTAAACTCTTCAAAAACCGAACTACTCATAATTTCTCACAAAAACAGTAACCTCGCCTCAAATCCACCAACCGGCTTTCAAACAGCACAAGTAAGAGACCTAGGAGCAATCATTGATAATCGGCTAAATCTAAAATCTTTTATAATTCAAACCACTAAGGACTGCTTTCATAAACTGCACGTCTTAAAAAGAATTAAACCACTTTTCCACTTCCACGACTACAGAACAATCCTGCAATCAATAATCTTCTCTAAGCTAGATTATTGCAATTCCATTCTATTAGGTCTACCGTCTTCCCACACTAAACCCCTCCAGATGGTTCAGAACACGGCAGCCAGAATTTTGACAAACACAAGAAGAAGAGACCACATATCCCCGATTCTCAAAGACTTACATTGGCTACCAGTTCACTATAGAATTTTATATAAGTCACTACAGGCTCCTCCTGCCAAAACCTTTCACCATAAGACTCTCAGAGACAGGGCTTTCTCCACAGCAGGACCTACTCTGTGGAACTCCATCCCACCAGAACTGAGACAGGAACCCTGCCTTCCAACATTTAGAAAAAGACTTAAAACTTGGCTATTTAAACAAGCCTTCCCAGATCCTAACTAAATGATAGCAATTTTATAAGAGATAGTAATTTATTCAAGAAACTTCACAGTATAATGTATATAATGTAAATAAGGTAATCCTTACAGTTCTACTCTCTTATTCTTATCTCTCCTCCAAGTTTAAGACCCTTGTTGTAATGTAACTTTTGATCTCCTTGCACTTGTTTATGTTCTGTTCTTTGTTCTCACCCCTTGTTACATGTAAACCGGCATGATGTGGTTTCTAACCATGAATGCCGGTATAGAAAAAACGCAAATAAATAAATAAAATAAATAAATAAATAAATATGCCCGTTTAGCTTCTTTGGGACAGGTGCCCTTGAGAAGAGCTTCCATAAAATACCTTTCAGCGTGTCTCCAATTTCCCCTCCTAAAATCTTATAAAAATCTGCATTGAACCCATCCAGGCCTGAGGGGGTCTTATGTAGGGGGCTAGTCTGGATACCTGCCAAACCTTCTAATTCCAGAGGCCTATTTAACCAACTCAAATGTTGAGCTGTTAACTTTGGCAAGTGTAGATCCTGAAAGAAGCTCTCCTCCACTATACTCTTATCCTCCACCATCTCCCTGCGATAGAGAGTACTATAGAATGTGTGGAAGATCTTACAAATCGCTGCAGCCGACGTCTGTTGGATCCCAGTCTCATCTTTCAATGCCTTAATAAAGTTATTCCCTTTTTAGATCTTAACTAAATTTGCTAAAAGTTTGCCCACCTTATTCTCATACCGAAATAATTTATGGGAAAGATATAATACATTCTTCTTTGTTCGCCGATGTAAATAACAGTTCAACGTGTATAGTGTCTCCCTATATAGCTTTTTGTTGCTACTGCTGGATGGGCAAAGAACTTCGCTCTGACTTTTTGGAACTTATTCTTCAATTCCTCTATCCGTCTATTTCATATTTTAGATTTTCTTACCATAGAGGCTGTGATCTCCCCACGCATAATGGCTTTTCCAGTTTCCCAGTATAGCAAGGAATTACCTTTGTGCTGGGAATTATTCTCTGCATATTCTTTCCTCTTAACTTTAAGGTATTCTTGAAATTCACTATCCTCCGTTAAATGAGTGGGGAAATGCCAGCGGCAGTGTTCCGCCTATGGGCCACTTATACGCACGTTTAACCATACCATAGAATGATCCGAGAATTCCGTGGGCCCGATGTCTGTCGCTACCACTTTAGAAAAGCTAAATCTGGGGATCAGTACACATAGTCTATGCGCGACAAAGTCATATGTGCCCTAGAGACATGCATGCAATCCTTTAAATCAGGGTGCACAACCCTCCAAAGATCAAGTAACTGCAGATTTTTACACACGTAGGGAAATCCCTTATTCCTCCCCAATTTCGGAATAGGCGCTTGAGAAGACCTATCTAGGTCTGATCTGAATTTAGTATGCAATTAAAATCCCCAGCAACAAGTAGGGCACCCCTCGCATGAACAATCAAAGTTCTGACCAAATCTTCATAAAATGTTTTAAACAATCAGCCATATTTGATCAAGCCCTAGTCTCCATGTATTGGTGCTAATACTCCCCCAGCCTAGAGGACCAGCACCCGTGTCCAACATCTGTATCCACCCCAAAGTGTACTGAATAGGAACTGACCACCAGTGCAGTTTTTATCCTCATTTTCAGCCATATTCATAGAACTCCCCCCCCCCCACCACCCTAAACTGCCCTGTTAAAACCCAACATCCCCAAAAACGAAGCCAAAACGCCCCCAAAACGAGGAGGCTCAGAGACCACTTATCGAATAAAGCACTTTGCCATAGAAATAAATGGAATCTTTGCACAGTTAACAAGCAAAAGAAACTGCAAAAGAAAACAATTTAACAAATACAAACTCCATATCCAAAATTTCAATAGGAGAAGGAAAGACAGGAAAAAAAAATCAAAGGGAGCATTGTAAAGGAGTTCAATATAGTAAGAAAAAACAAGCTTAACATAGATCAGACAGCAAATATCCTCATGCACTATTGAGTCGTTACAGGAGAAGGTGTCACACATTTCCTGGATTCCAAAAACTTTATAAGTTGATCAGGCAAAAAAAAGAGAATGAAACACTCGTTATTGAAGTTAACGACACATCTACGTGGATAACTGAGCCTAAAGGAACAGCCAATTGCAATAGCTTTTGATGACTGCGGCTGCCACCCACAAGCCTCAAACATGTGCTAGGGTGTGCAAGGTCAAACAAAACAAGGCCAGGAGGAAAGGTGGTCTTACGATGATGTCAGAACTCTTCAGCAAACGAAAAAGCATTAAGCTTCGAAATTCAGTTTCGTAAAGGAAGCATTGCAAAACCAGACAGAGCACAAAAGGCAAAAGCCTCAGATGAAATCCGCCTGTCCCGCCACCGAGTGTCACTGTTCATCCACGTTACGGTGGTCCGGAGGTTGTTCCCCCCCCGCAGAAGGAAGGCCTCCTGCTGGGATATAGTGGGTTAAGAACGGGAGTCATTTAGGACACTCAGAATAGTGAAATGGCCTACCTTTTACTTAAGGAGTTCAGGGCACAAATAACAAGCTCTGAAAGAATTGTGCTAACTGGAAAAAAAAAAAAGCAGAAAAGCAAACAAAACCTCTCACCCTTTTCCCCGCCACCTCGCCAAGACTTCATCAGAAGGGAACAGGAGAAGTGCCAGGGCATCCTAGGAGCCAGGGCATCCTAGGAGCAGTGTCAGAGGAACAAATCATTCCAGGTAGCCGGGGGCGCTTTCTGGCTTGCAGAGCCTGCTGTTAGGAAGAGAAGGGGGTATAGGAGTTGTTAAACAGAAACAAAATGACGGTTTGACTTTCAGACTGGCGCACGGTTGCGCGCTGGCGTGTGTGCGCCGGCGCCCGCCCAGCGACACGGCAATTTTATAACTTGCGCGCACACATGTGCGCCTGCTACAAAATAGCCTGCACGCGTGTACAATGTGCGCCCGTCCGTGTGCGCAAATCCCGCTTCTACCGCATAAGCTGAGGGATTCTAGAAGGGGCGCCCACGCCATTGCCAGTTTCAGCAGTTCATCCACCAGTTCGCCCAGTTAAAGGCTAGGTCCTCTGAAGTTTACATTCCACCCCCCAGTTACCCCCCGACCCTTAAAACTTTCAGGTATGGCTAGTTTTTTTAAATTATTTTTTTAAACTTACACTTTGCCCCTAGCAGAAGTAAACTTACGTGGCACTGGACCTGGATGCACGCCCCGGGCGCGTACGTATGAATGCACACAACTCTGTGTCACGCCAACGCCCCTCCCCCAAACCACACCCACGCCCCGCCCCCTTTTGAGTCAGAGTGAGATCTGCAAGCGCAGGAGATATGCGCACATCCCGGCATATTTTAAAACACAGACGGCGCACGCCAGCCCGACTATTGGGCACATCTTCTGATTCTGGCGTGCGCCGAGCTTTTAAAATTCACCTTAATCTGTTCCCACATAGAAATATTTGCATTCTGGATGTAAAATGCTGTTCACCTGTTCTTTTCTTTATTAGGGATGTGTTTTGTTTTGTTTTTTTATTTCATTTCTTTGCGTCTATAAATATTTCTATGGGCATAAAATCAACTTAGGTGTGTAAATATGATAATATCTGTCATTTTTATAGAACTACTGACCACAGGCAATGCTGTACGATCATTATAATTATTCCGGTATGCTAAATCCCTGCCCCAAAAGAGCTTGCAATCTTAAGAGGGTACTTGGGGTAGGAGGAGATCAAGTGATTTGTCCAAAGTCAGAAGGAGTATCAGCGGGACATGCGGAATTTGAACCCCGACTGCCCTGGTTCTCAGCCCGTTGCTCTAAGCTCTAGGGCCACTTTTCCTCCCCGTAAATATCACTTTTTACACGCAAAAACACGTTTATGTGCATAAAGTTAAGGAAAGGAAATAAAACGAAATGAATAGAATTATCAAAAAAGAAAACGAAACGAAACAGCAACATTTTGTTTTTACATGCACGCCCCCAGTTCTTTGCTTGTGGAGGAAGAGGGAGGGTCAGCTTTCCGTCACTCTCTGCCCCAAACCCACCCACCCCACTGCCTGTTTTTCTTGCAGGGACTTAGAAAAAGCAGAGACTCTGCTTAGTTAAAGTGAGTGACTAAAGTCCTTCCGAAAACCCTCCACTTTTTCACAAACTGCTTGCCCGTGTGCCTTGTGCAGACTTCTATGATTCTTTGTAAGTCTAACAGCGCTCCACACATTTTGAATAGTAATAGTAGTAAATTGCAGACAAGGTTTTTCAATTTCTTTATTTATAGATTGGTAGCACACAGAGGCAGGTTTTGGTATCGCAGAGAGAGAATACTGCCTGCAGATCTCTGCAGCGCTGGCTCAATTGTCTAATACACAATTATACAAATAATCCTCCAAATGTTTTTTTTTTTTCCTTGCAAATGGAACGGGGCAGCATGCGTGAAGGGGGTTTAATAATTCACACCAGTTGTAGCCTTGATCCAGGATAAACTCTTTAGCACGTTGGAATAAACCCCGTATCTGTCAGTATCTCCACACCCAACTCCCCAGGAGACAATGCCAACGAGGAACCAGTGCTTCTTCACAGCGCTCAGCGTGACCATTGGACCCCCTGAGTCTCCAGAGCAAGCGTCTTTTCCTCCTGAACAAAAGAAAACAAACATAAAACAATTGTGCATGGTGGCCAGGATCCCCCCCAGATCCTTTCCATGTTGTCGCTGATGTGGCAGGTTCTTATGCCACTGAAATTCCTTACTCCCTCCTGGAGTCTGCCACAAGATCTTCTTCTGCCGTACACAGTATTCCAGAGCAGGCTGTCATTGTAAGGCACACTTCTTAGAATTCAAATAGTGCCACTGACCACGTGAAGTCACATTGCTGCGCGTGATCTTAGAACTGCCCAAACAAATAATCAGATCTATAAATTTAACAAACTCACAACTGCATTATAAACACTTTGTTGTGTGTTTATAATGCAGTAGGGTCGGGGGTAAGTCACTGCAAATCCAGCACTAAGTTGCTAAGTGACCACCTTGAGGAAGATGTTAGGTCAGCCTTGGCTTTTTAAAAATAGAATCTTTCTGACCTTCCCCCTGCCCTCAGTGCATTCTGGTACTGACAGTGCTGATGTCCAATGGGAGAATCCCACAATGCAAAGGGGTGAAAGTTCGACAAACAGGACTGGCCAAAACCCACCCTGCAGAAACTGGGTGACTGGGCAGCTCTGCTGAGGTGTGCATCATCTCCTGCTGCGCTCCCTTCCCCACTGCTCAGGCAGAACCTGGATGTAGTGCCATGGACAGAGGAAGAGTTACAGACAATCTGCACCAAGCAGCGCTACGAGAAGGCCCTGAAAGAATCCTGCTGTCTTTGCTTCCTCTTTCCATTTCTGAACTCAGTGTTGCCTTGCATTAGCTCCAGGCTATAAAAAAAAAGCAGGCAAGCCAATCAATCCTGGTTTGCCAGAGTTGGCGCCAACTAGGATGGTATCAAGAGATTGTTGGTGGCCAGATACTGCCCACCAAAGCCACTGGAGGCTAGGAAGCTGGATGTACAGCTTACAGTCTCACTAGTTTTCACAATGCTTAGTTGGGATATTTCCCCTTTTTTACCAGAATGAGTAAAATATGATGAATGAGTCAATTTTTGGTTCGATTTGTGGCAACTGAACTGAAGTATCGACTCATCCGAAAAGATCAGAACATTTTTGCACATTTTTTGTTCCGTAAATAGTGAGTGATCCCAATCCCTCCTGCCCCGCTGGCCCTCATTCAGAAAATGGCACCCGGCCAGCTCTGAAACTGCTGCTGTTTTGCATTTTGTTCGCTCCAGGACCCCCGCTGGACCACCAGGGACTTTTGGTAAGTCTTGGGGGGGGGGGGGGGGGGTTGTAGTAAATTAAATTTAAAGGGTTGGGATGGGTTTTTTTTTTTGGGAAACGAATACATATGTAATTAATGAATGGATCGTGGTCCCCCGAGATCGGATGCAACGGATTTGGGTCCCGACAAATCAGAATACCGAATGGGACGAATCCATACCTGCTGCACATCCCTACCAGGTGGAGGCTCATTTGCATACTTCTTCTAGTAGGCCTAGTATAGAAAGCCAGAAGATACTGCAAGTTGTCTAGGCTCTAGCTCCTACATAGCCCATGCTATTTTTAGCTGTGGAAAAGTAGGCTTATTTGTGCCTTTCTCCCAGCAGAGGATACTGCAATTTAGCTAGGTCTGAGCTTTCATATAGTCCTTCTAGTTGCAGAGGACCCGAAGGCTTATCTGCAACTACTCTCAGCAGCCTCAGCAGAGAGCTCTAGAGGACGCTACAAGCTCTCTAGGCTTCTGCTTTCACATCCCCCTTTCTTTCCTGTAGTAGAGGAACAGAATACAGAATTAGAAGCCAAATGTCCGATCTGGATTCTTTATTGGACAGAGACACAAAATTGTTTGAAAATTTTGTGTCTCTGTCCAATAAAGAATCCAGATCGGACATTTGGCTTCTAATTCTGTATTGTCGCCTCCATGGCTTTGTTAGATAGCCTCCCTTGCTGTTTCATCAGTCCATCACTGTAGAGGAACAGAAGGCATGCGCCAAAATACCACTTCCTATAAACTTTCAACAACAGATTTATTTATTTGATACAAAAACAGGGAATTAGTTCATAACAATTTAATGTGGATAAGTGCAAAGCGATGCACATAGAGTAACCCAAATTATAGCTACACAAAGCAAGGCTCCATATTAGGAGTCACCATTCAGGAGCAGCAACAAAAGCAAACAGAATGCTAAGGATTATTAGGAAAGGAAGGAGAATAAAACAGAGAATATCATAATGCCTCTGTATCACTCCATGGTACATCCTCATCTTGTGTTCATATATCATACACAAATAGAATGCTGGGGATTATTAGGAAAGGAATGGAGAATAAAACAGAGAATATCATAATGCCTCTGTATCACTCCATGGTGCGACCTTATCTTGTGTTAATATATCATACACAAACAGAATGCTGGGGATTATTAGGAAAGGAATGGAGAATAAAACAGAGAATATCATAATGACTCTGTATCACTCCATGGTGTGACCTCATCTTGTGTTCATATATCATACACAAACAGAATGCTGGGGATTATTAGGAAAGGAATGGAGAATAAAACAGAGAATATCATAATGACTCTGTATCACTCCATGGTGCGACCTCATCTTGTGTTCATATATCATACACAAACAGAATGCTGGGGATTATTAGGAAAGGAATGGAGAATAAAATAGAGAATATCATAATGCCTCTGTATCACTCCATGGTGCATCCTCATCTTGTGTTCATATATCATACACAAACAGAATGCTGGGGATTATTAGGAAAGGAATGGAGAATAAAACAGAGAATATCATAATGTCTCTGTATCACTCCATGGTGCATCCTCATCTTGTGTTCATATATCATACACAAACAGAATGCTGGGGGGATTATTAGGAAAGGACTGGAGAATAAAACAGAGAATATCATAATGCCTCTGTATCACTTCATGGTGCATCCTCATCTTGTGTTCATATATCATACACAAACAGAATGCTGGGGATTATTAGGAAAGGAATGGAGAATAAAACAGAGAATATCATAATGCCTCTGTATCACTTCATGGTGCATCCTCATCTTGTGTTCATATATCATACACAAACAGAATGCTGGGGATTATTAGGAAAGGAATGGAGAATAAAACAGAGAATATCATAATGTCTCTGTATCACTCCATGGTGCATCCTCATCTTGTGTTCATATATCATACACAAACAGAATGCTAAGGATTATTAGGAAAGGAAGGAGAATAAAACAGAGAATATCATAATGCCTCTGTATCACTCCATGGTGCCACCTCATCTTGAGTACTGTGTGCAGTTCTGGTCACCACATGTCAAGAAAGATATAGCAGAATTAGAAAAGGTACAGAGAAGGGAGACCAAAATGATAAAAGGGGATGGAACAATTCCCCCTATGAAGAAAGGCTAAAGAGGTTAGGACTCTGAGGGGAGATATGATAGAGGTCTATAAAATAATGAGTGGAATGGAACAAGTAAACATTAATCAGTTGTTTATTCTTTCGAAAAGTACAAAGACCAGGGGACACACAATGAACGTATGGGGTAATAGATTTAAAACTAATAAGAAAAAATATATTTTACTCAATGCATAATTAAGCTCTGGAATTCATTACCAGAGGATGTGGTGAAACTATTAGTGTAGCTGCATTTAAAAATGATTTGGACAAGTTCCTGGAGGAAAAGTTTATTAACAATTATTAAGGGTAGAGTTGCAGAAATCCCCTGCAAATCCCTGGGATAAGCAGCTTGGACTCTATCTACCCCTTTGGATCCTGCCAGGTACTTGTGACCTGGCTTGGCCACTGTTGGAAACAGGATGCTGGGTTTGATGTACCCTTGGTCTGACCCACTATGGTAAGTTCTTATGGGGCTGCAGGGGAGGGCAATTCATAGGGGCCTCCAGAGAATTTCCACGAGTGTCAGCTAGCATCTGATATATTTATAGAACTGCTCATGAAATGTACTATTTGCCTTGTAAGAGTCAGTGTTACTACACAAAAGTGTGTAGTGACACAACTGCTCTCGTTTGCACATAGTTAACACTCTTTAACCAAAACAAGTACTGCGCTGACATTTATTGGCTTATAATTAATGCATATTATTATCTTATAATTACCTTCTTTTTCCCCAGCACATAACATCTCAGCTGTCACCTGCTTCCCCAGGCCAGCGTATGTCTGCCTGCAGAGCTCCTGATCCACCACAGGGATTTCTATCTGCAACACAGCACATTTCCCATTACACTTGCCCGAAGAGCAATAAATAACGTTTAGCAGCCTTTCAGGAGAGCTGAAACAAATATTTGTGAAATTAGTTCCATATCTTCCGCTGGGGAGTTTAATTCTCTGCCTAGCAGAGCACTGTGGTGACGCGAGTGAATGGTGTCGTTATAGTGGGCACACAATCGCAGTGCTGGCTCTTTTCTTCAAGAATCTTAGAATAATCCATTATTCTTTGCACAGTGTAAGAAACGTACTGATCTGATGCTTTGGTTCCCTCCATAGCTTAAAGTATAACAAGTTCATGGTCCATGCCTTAAGAGCATGATGGTTTTAACCAAGGATGGAGCAGCGTGCACCCTACCTGAGGAGGAGTGGCCTAGTGTTTGACAGAAAACCCACTCCCCTCACTCAAACTCCTTGTGACCTTGGACAAGTTACTTTACCCGCTCAAGATTGTATTCTCTCCCGGGCAGGGACTTAATATACCTCAGTACTAATAATGCTGTAAGCTACCTTGAGCACGAGTTGCAGCATCCATTGCACACTGATATAAATAGAGGTAGAAAAAAGGCAGGAGAAAGTCAGCAGGTTGTTTTGGGAAGCAGCAGAGAAGGAGAGAACATATGGAAAGGAAGAGGATGACCAAGGAACTGAGGGGGCCTTACTCTTGGTCACTAAATTGTATACTTGGGTGTTGGGAATGGGCTCTTGAGTCTCCGGGTTCCCCAGCTTCCAGCTAGTACGGCTCAGCTGTGACCTGGGAGGCTCCAAGCGATGTCCAGCCATTAACGACCCATGCAGAGAAAGTCTCGAATCCTCTGCTCCCCATTCTGGATGGAGCACGATGCCACTTTGAATAAACCACCAAAGATCAGCTGCCGTGGTTCACATTTAATGTGCCTGCCGGTTCAGGAAGAAAGATGTCTAGGAACCCGGACAAGGCCTGAGCTGCCTTACTAACACTTTGGGCTACTCATGGGAGACATATACTCACGATTAATCTCTCTTCACAGCAGGAAGGTGGCCTTTATGAGGGCAAGAGTCAAACTGCCCAGGGACGTTGCGGAAAGCACCCATGGACCTGCCAAGCTCATTTTTCAAAGGGGGAAGGCTGGTGGAGTTTCCCCTGTGACAATCAGGAGTGGTGCCCACAATGTGGAGAAATTCCCCATGGGCTTTGCACCTGCACTGGAGCAGGAATAAGTATGCACCCCAAGGCATGCGTGGAGATTTCAAAATGAAATCAGCTTGCATACTTTACCGGTTTAACACAACCCACGTTTTAATAATCAACACCCACCTTTTAACTGCGAGTCAAATAGCAGCCACAGTTTTACCCCTATAAGGTGTGTGTGTGGGGGGGGGGGGGCACTATTAACACTGCAGTTTACACAGGTACACATATAAATAGTTTTGCAAACTGCCTTCTGTGTAAGAAATGGCAGTCTCCAAAATCCAAATGACTGCTTTCAAAATATGGGATTTTGGAGCAATGCACTAACTCGCACACCTCAGAACAGATAATTTAATGTAAAGATGGATGACCTTCTCTAAATTATGAAGGCAGAGAACAAACACCAGACCAAAACATGCAACCCAGACGAAGCTTTGCCCATTTCGAGGGGGTATCTCCTGCACTATTTAACCTGACTGATAAAATGTGAGTTACCGTCATGGCCTAGACCATCGAATTCTGCAGACCGTATGACGAGCTACACAAGATGGAATGAGCCAAGATCTTTGGACCTCTCACACCACAAGTTCACCATTTTAGCGACGAGCGACTTGCTATTTTGGGTTAACATTATATGTTCTTAGTCCACTATTAATGTTCTTTTGCAAACTATGCAATTAAAATGTGGGGTTAGGCAGGTAAGAATAATAATATAAAATAAATAAAATAAGTTAAAATTCACCTCCATTAGGGGAAGCGAGCGAGAGTGAAGGCGGGGGTCGTTGCCCTCCCCGAGTCCTACCAGGTGCCGAGGATCCCGTGGAATCATCTGCTGGCAGGAAGTGCTGGGGGCGCGGCTGAGTGACGTCAGCAAGGGCGTCCCCCCACCGACGATAAGAGCAGCGGTGCTGAGAGCATACACCGGGGAAGTGAGTGAGAGTGAAGGAGGGGGTCGTTGCCCTCCCCGAGTCCTACCAGGTGCCGAGGATCTCGTGGAATCATCTGCCGGCAGGAAGTGCTGGGGGCGCGGCTGAGTGACGTCAGCAAGGGCGTCCCCCCCACCGACGATAAGAACAGCGGAAGTGCGGCGCACCACCGCCGCCGGCGCGCCTCCTAAGCCGCGCGCTCCGAAGGGGCGCGCGGCTTAGTCCAGAGGAGTCCGGAGTCCGGCGTCTACCTTTTACATTTTACGAGCGATTAACTGTTTCCTATTCATGGGCAGGAAAAGGAAGGCAAAAATCTTTACATCTTCACCAGTGCCACAAGATCGCACCGGCCCCATGGACCATCATGTCACTCGACTGGTGGAAAAGCCACAAGAGGACAATTTGGGAGCTGTGTCCTTAGTCTCCCTTAGTCCTGGCGATGGACCTTCTTCTCCACCCCAACCGAATCCAGAAACATCAGGAGAGACAGCAATCAATCTGGTAGGAGCAGTCTATGGGGAGTCAGGAAGGTTACAACAACCTGACACCTCTAAGACTGAAGATATAAGACCTTCCTTATCTTTGGAAGTATCTAAAGTTAAGCTACCAGTTGATATACAATGTAGTATGGACCCGGTAGCAATACCGGATAATTTTACATTGGCTGATTTAGGGCGAATGATATCACGGCTTGATCTCAATGTTGTCTTGATGAATAACTCCTTGTCCACAGTAATTAATGCAAATAGGGAGTTAATAGAAGTACATACTAAGAAAATTACTCAATGTGAGAAAGATGTTAATGTTTTGTCTGATAAGGTACAATTAATGCAGAATTCTGGTAATGTGTTTATTCGTGATAGCATAGTCATGCATAAAGAAATTGAACATATAGAAAATATGTTAAGATCAAAAAATCTAAGAATTACAAATTTTCCTTTAACACATCTATTATCTCCGGAAGAGATGTTTAAAAAATTCTTGAGAGAAATATTACTTTATGAAGATAAAGCTATCCCAAAGGTATCTAGAATATTTTATTTTCCCTTTAAAAGAACTAAAAAGGAGGAAGAAAATGTGGGTACAGAAACACCTTCTAGTATAGGCGTATCTACATTTTTGGAAGAATCCCTTGACATAATTAACAAGAGAGCTACCCTTTTTATTTCCTTTATAACAGAGCAGGATAAGGAGGGAGTATTCAAAAAGTTTTTTGGTTGTAAAGATGTGCTTTTTTGTGGTCAAAAGATACAAATTTTCCCTGACGTGGCTCGGGCCACACAATTAAAGAGGAAACATTTCCTGAAATTAAAAGATCAAGTGTTGGCGTTAGGAGCCACTTTCTTTTTGAAATTTCCGTGTTTATGTTTTATAACATATCAGGGTAAAAAATTTGCCTTTTCTGACCCATCACATCTAGAGGTATTTTTGTCAGATAAAAATCAAGCAGTGTGTTCAGAGAATGAGGTCCAATAAAAGTAAAGCACTCCTTCTCTCTTAGGTGAAATTTGTACTAGGAGTTCATTTATAGAAAAGAATTCCTAGATTATAAGATATATATGAATAAATATATATTATTTCCTTAATTTCCCCCTATTATATGATATGTTTGCAAGTATAAAGAGTTGGTTATATATTATATGACGTGAATATTGAATGTATAACATATTTTCCTGTTATTTCATGAAGATGTTTGTAATGAAAACGATAAAGTTTAAATAAAAAAAAAAAATTTTACCTCCATTAGGGCATCTGGGAATCTGCCCAGGAACTGCTTCCCCCATCCACTGACAACCACAAAGTCACCTAGAGGAAAGAGAAGCAGAAAAGCATTTCCGTAGGCCTAGTGGAGGAGAAGGGAGGAAAGACGCGGAACGCTTGGTTCGTGATGAGATTCAGTGGTTTGCAGGATTACTCTGCGGTACCGGCCACAGCACCTTCCATGTTTCAGGCGTAGATGCAGTTACTTAGACAGGGGACAGAGAGCATCCCTAGACTCACGGAAGGAGCTCAGCACACACACACACACACACACACACAAAAGCAAAATCCGATGGTCTATGGGTACCACATCAGAAGGAAGGCATGCCATCCAGCACCAAGAATGATACAGCAGCACCAACAAAGACACAATCTCATAATTCAGTTCACTGAAGACAGGAGGCAATGTGGAGGCAAGGTTTTAAAAAAACTGGGACACAGGCCACAAGTTTAAAGGAAGAAAGAGGAAAACCGGTAATTTTGTTTGATTTCCTTTGATAGTCCAATAGATTATTGATTGTTGTTGATGGGCTGTTGACGCATACTGGCCCAACATGGGCCACTCCTCCCTCAACTTCTTCTTAACACATGCATGAAAGCAGGTAAACCCCAGGGGGGGGGGGGGGTGTGTGCAAGAGTGATCCCTAGTTGCTTCTGCCCCACTGGGGTCATTTCTCATCAGAGCGTCAGCCTTTTCCCATACCAGAGCCATGCATGTGTGTGGCAAAAGGCTGGTGCCATGATGAGAAACAGCACCAGTGCAGCACCAGTGCAGGCCCCCCAGGGTTTATCTGCTCTCAGGACCGCAGGGGGTAGCAGAGAGTCGGGAGGGCCTACAGGGTGGGGCTGGAAGAAAGCCAGGGCAGCTTTTGAAAAAAAGTGGCCAGGGTTTGGTTTAGTGCGTGCTGCTGGAAAATAGCACGCACTAACATCAAATGAAATAAAATGAAGGAATACAAAAAAACAAAACAAAACGATGCAATAAAAAAAACAAAACCACCCCCAAACAAAACGAAAAAAAAAAAATTAAGAAAATAACACTGCACACCTCTACAAAAAATAAGGTACCTTTCTGCAGCGTGCCATTGGGGAGGCACACCGGCATCACATAGTCATTCAAGATGGCTTTTTCGGGCAGCTCCAGTAGACCGATGTCAAACTGAAAGGTTGAGGCATTGTACTGCGGATGAAGGATGATGGAGCTTGCATGGAAAATTTGCTCAGTATCATCTCTTCCTATTGTTCTGTGCTTTCCTGAAATGAGAAATCTGGGACGTGACATAATGCTACCTTCTTAGAAAAAAGTTTTTTCTTTTTTGTTTGCAAAATAACTTTGTATCAAGCATTCTGGGGAAAGATTTAGAGGTGACCTTTGAGCCAAAATCTGCATGTGGCACAGGGGACAAAAGTGGAACAAAGCTGGTGCTTGTTACAAAAGCTGAGTTAATCCAGTTCTTGCCAATGATTTTTGCCAAATTTCAAGCTGGGACACAGCCATCATACCCATACCTGGGAACGTTTGATTTTCAGTCATCCTGAGATTGTCGAGGAGTAGTGGAAACGAGGTGGGGCAGCAGGGGAGGAGGAAATACATAAACCTTCTCCTCTCTTTCTCTCACTCACACACACAGACACACACTCTCTTCTCTCTCACACACACACACACACACACTCACCCCTTCTACCCTCTCTTCTTACGCCCCTTCTCTTCACTCGCTTATCCCTCTTCCCTTCCCTCCCCTCCCTGTCACTCACCTTCTCTTTCCTCAGTCATTCACCCCTCCCCCCTCTCAATCACTTGTCCCCTTCCCTTTCAGTCACTCCCCCCTCCACTCCTTTCCTCTCAGTCACTTATCTCCTCCTTTCCACTCATCCCTTCCCTTCCAGTCACTCACCCTGCTCCACCACTGCCACTGGATTACCTGACTCTTCAATATACCCTTTACAACTGGTTCAGAATAGTGCAGCCCGCATTCTATCTGGCATCTTCCTCCAAAATCACATCACACCTACTCTTCAATCTCTCCATTGGTTACCCATAAAATACAGGATAAAATATAAAGTACTCACTATCATTCATGGCTTAATACACAACTCGTCTTCCACCTGGCTCTGTTCTCTACTTGGCATTTACAAACCCACTCGGCACTTAAGATCATTAACACAAAATCTATTAGACATTCCTTCACCCCGACAGGCAAGACTAGACATCACCAGATGGAGGGCATTCTCTGTAGCAGGACCCTCCCTCTGGAATTCTCTACCGAACCCCCTTCGTTTACTATCAAATCCACTACATTTCAAAAAATCTCTAAATACATATTTATTTCAGCTAGCATTTAACATTTCACCAATCCACTCAACTTCCACTACTCAACACCATTCCCCCTCCCCTTCCCCTCTATAGTATTTCCTCCCCCTCCGCTAGTCTTTTCAAAAACAGATACATTCACTCTCTTCCCTATTTCCTTTGAGAATATCCTTCCCTAGATAACTACTAGTCCTTTCCTTGTCTTTCCCTTCCTATGACCATAAAGCGATCCATGGCCCAGTCCCCATTTATTAAATTTTTTGTTAAAATTGTTACCTATTTGTTATATACCAGTTTATGTATTTTTTATTCTTTTAAGTTATAGTTTAATTTCATTAATTTCATATTTTTGTAAACCGTTTTTGATAAAAAAAATTTATTTTTTAAAAAACGGTATATAAATGCTTTTCAATAAAATAAATAAATAAATGGGATCCCCCGGGAGCCACTGGTAGGGCCGGTGCCAGCATTTTCGCTGCCCTGTGTGAACAGTTACAGTGCTGGCCCCCTTCTGGTTCCTTTTTTTTTTTTTAATACAGAATGTAGTTTTTCCCTGTAACCAAACCACAGTAGAAACTGTCAGTCTCACACTCTGTCGCAGGACCCCTTCCCCACCAAAAAAAAAAAAAAAGCCATGCTCCCTCCGGCAATCTAAACTTTTAAAACTGACACTCCCCGGAACCTCAGTGTCAGAACTGGGCAGGAATCATTCACTAACCGTTAAGTAAAAAGACAGCGACTGGCCCCATAGCTGGCACTATTTTGTTAGAAATACATGCACTGCTGAGGTGCCACCTAGTAAACCCATAATGGTATTAGGCCTATTGCAACACATGTTGGTGTGGGTTTGGCCTTCAGAAACTCTTCAATAATGATACAGTAAACTTCCCATACTAAAATAGTACTAACTGCTAACACTCAGAGGAACAACCCTATCTCTGAAAAGGCAACACTGCAAATATTACTCCAGGAGGTAAAACACCAATGTATGTGTCTTGTGGGGAAAAACAGAACAAATCAGGCTGCTATAAATCCCTACATAGAAACTACAAGCTAGCAGAATACCCCACCTCAGTTACACATGCAGAACACAGACTCACCCTCACCAAATACAGAATAAAGAGACCATAAAGTATCAACAGAAACATATAGACAGAAGCTGAACTGGAAGCTGCAACAAGCCAGACTCTGTATGCAGTGCAGCAATGGAGAAATAGAAACATCACCAGTCCTCATAAATAATCAAACAATAAAATCAAGGAATATAAATCAGTCCTATTAGTAAAACCATATTAAAAAAAAGAATGTCTCTAACAAGCTAAGGAACAGAATAACATCCAAAAATTAGGAGCTCATACAAAATTTAAAAAATTTTCCAAACAGCAATAAAACATTTCAAAATGGCAGACACAGACACCCAATAATTAAAATGAATAAAGATGGAAAATTCACTACCCAACATACCTGAAAACTTAATTTCCAGTCACCTTGAGCATATTGAGGATTAGTGAGGCAGAACACCCAGGCAGGTTCCCATTCACTCACACACACACACACACACACACACACAGAGGCAGGTTCCCATTCACACACACACAAACACACACCCAGGCAAGTTCCCATTCACTCACACACACACACACACCCAGGTTCCCATTCACTCAAGCACATTTCCAGTCAGGTTACTATTCTCACTCACACATCTATTCAGGCTCTCATTCATTCAGTCATTCACCCACACATGCCATCGAGAGCAGACAGGGGAGCCCATTCTCCTGCTCTCAGAAGAATGGGCTCCCTCCTTGCGGGTCTCCTCTTCATTTCAACCGCTGGTGGTTTGGGGGTCCACCAGCGGCCTCATAGCCCTCCTCCTCTTCTTGGCTGCCGTCACCCCTTCTGGGAGCGCACACCCGGTAATGCCAGGCCTGACCGCGGGCCACTTCCATGTCTTCCGCCGGGCGGGATGGGATCCCCCGGTAGCTGCAAAGTCTTTTCTTGGCTGGGGAGGATGGGAATCCCCTGCCTCCCGGGGACTGCCCCCCACCCGAATATGCCACTGGCACCCAGAGTTTTTGGATGTTGGCCCGGAGACCCAGCAATTCCTGCAGAATTCCGGAATCTCTGGGCCAAATCCAGAGAGTTCCCAGGTATGATCATACCCAATTGGTAGAACCGACATTAGGGTAGAACCGATATTAAAGGTCAAAGAGTGATATTGGTTAAATGATGATACCATTTGCTCTACCCACTTTTTCAGTACCATACCCAATCTGTAGAACTAATGTTAAGGGAACGAGGAGTAGGATACCATACTCTGCCAGTATTATACCCAACTGCTAGCCCATCTTCAAGGCAATGAATCAGATGATACCATATTCTACGTTTATCATTCTCACCTGTAGAACCAACGTTAAGGGAACGAGGATGAGGTTACTATACACTTTCAGTGTGCTGCACAATGTTATCACACAATTCACAGCTGTTGTAGCCCCTTGGATAGCAAGAGTGACATCTGGGTGTGTGTGTGTGTGTGTGTGATGCAGCACATTGCGGCAAGTTGCAGCAACAGAAAGTCATTATTCCTAGAAGGCCTTCCAACTGTGGTAAGCGATAGCAAAGCTTAGCCTACACTCTGCCAAGGGTGCTTCAGTCCTGTCACAGGTTTTCAGTCCAACAGTGTCCGCTCTGGTCTGATACGGAGTTGAAGACCTTCAGTTTTGCTGCCACTGTTACCCTGGCATTAAAAGAGTCCCACTTCCTTTCTTGACAAATGAAAAGGTTAGGGACCAGATGTACTATTAGGTTTTTCTCATTTTGTATCTACGGTGCATCTGGTCCAAAGAAATATTAAACAGAGCCTGCTGTTACTGGATGGTTTTGCTAAATCACAAATTCTGGCTGAATGCCTGAAGTATAACAGACACATTCCTGGATGAATTCATACTGTAATGACAAGAACTCACCCAAGGTGATTTTAAATGTTGAAGCATGGAGGATGTCAGCATGGTGAAATGCAGGCTCTTCTGTGTCCAGGTGTGAGTGAAGACAATGAGCTGCCGTAACAATCCATTTGTTACCTACAAGAAACACGCCTGTAAGGCACCTTCATTTTATGTAAGATAAAGTCATTTCCCTACTCTGGACGTGGTGTATTTCATTGCCTGCTCACCTCCTGGGCTTTATGTCAGGCCTTCCAGAAGGGAGTGCTCTGGGGCTTGGAAGAGTCTTGCATGTATCTGTGCCGGGATACGGAACAAGGGAGCTCTCTTGCTAGGAAGTGTGAGAGGTTGAGCTCTGGTTTTGGGTATTAGACTCACTAATGTCCTAGAACAAGGACCACTTGGAACCATCTCGCCTGATAAGCCATTACTACAGGTCATTATGGAGCGGCATGAGAAAGTTAAGGTATTAAGGTGATGGCCAGGTACTGACAAACCACTGAACCTATATGGGCTGGAATTAGATGAAGAGGGTTCTGTCCAGAAACAAGAACCATTTCTATTGGGTTGGTGCCAGAGGTTCACCTAATGACTAGAGCTGTAAGGAGTCTCTGTTCCTCTAATAAAGCAGCATGGGAGAGGAGTAAAACTTGCCCATTAGAGCTAATCAGCTGTCCTTGATTGTAAGCAGATTTTAGTTTCATTCTTCTGTAAATATTTTCAAATTATTTGTCTCTAAATAAAGAGGCAAATCCTCGGCAACAACAAGCACACATATTGTGTAGTAGATTAATTTGGAATAAGACACTGACTAAAAATATATAGTTCCCCACACGAGAGAGTCCTGAAAATCATTCTTCCCCCCTCTAGGGCAAAAGAACCATCATACTTGTGTACTGGTTCCGATGCAAACACAGATTGCACACAGATGTGATCCTACACACAATACTGTACATACATGACACATGCCTTCTTACCTTAAGGGTGGGTAGAGAGTGCAATCACTGCTTTTCCATTGCACCAGTAAGGGAACTTGTCAATGGCAGCAATTGCCAAAGGTACCACTGTGGCTTACCTATAAGAGATCCTCCACAGAAGGGGCGTCCATTCCGAGATAACATAGCGATCCACGGAGATATTCCTCTCTTTGCAAACCCTCCTCCGCCGATCCTAGCGAGGGCACTTCTGGTGAACCGTGGGGCTCCACAAACTGTAACCGTGGCAGAACAGTCAGCTAGGGCAGCAGTACTGAACACCTCTGAATCAGCGGCTCAGCCGCTCTTCTTACCCAGTATTATTCCAGTGCTGAGCATGGGAGCCTGGCATGGGAACACTCTGTCCATGTTGGTGAAAATTGACCCCATACTGAATGACATCTGTAGAATTGTCACAAGCTGCCATTAATCAACTCAACTTAAGTCTGTATAATACCTTGCTGGAAAAGGGCCAACACACAGCTGAGGAGCTGTGTCCAGCAATCTGAGAAGCAGCAGCAAAGGGACGACACTAGACACCCTGAGGTTTCCCAATAACCTCCTCAGAACACCTGTGACTGCCTGGGAGAAAATGTGGCAGGCAGGGCTTGAGGAGCTCGCCAGAAATTCATTGGGGGGGGGGGGGCAGTTGCAGGGGAACATAACCAAAATAAATAGGGATGTACAAAATATTGTATTAAGAAGGTGGGGAGTATGGTTGAAAGGAATCTGGAATTAGTTGCCAGAGAATGCGGCAAAAGCTGATAATGCAGCTGGGTTTAAAAAAAAAGGTTTGGACAAGTTCCTGGAAGAAAAGTTCATAAAACCATTATTAAGGTGGGCTTGTGGAAATCCACTGCTTAAATCCTGGGATAAGCAGCTTGGACTCTATCCTGCCAGGTGTTTACGATCTGGATTGGCCACCGTTGGAAACAGGATACTGGGCTTCATGAAACTGATTTTAAATTTAGACAAGTCGATTTTTATGGATTTGGAAAGAAAAAAAAACATGACTACAGAACAAAGAGTAATCACCTTCAGTAATAATCAATATTTTAAAATAGCCGACACAACCAGGAATTTAGGCCTTTTTAAAGATACTGAGCTAAATTTTAAATCACATATTTAAAAAAAAAAAGGTAAAAGAAGGCTTTGCAAAATTGATGATGTTGAGACGTTTGAGGCCGTTACTGTCCCAAGAGAATTTTAGATCTGTCCTGCAAACTATGAATTCTTAAAACCCAGCTTAGAGCTGCTGAAAGGTGCTGGCGCAAGCACCACTCCCCCGCATCCAAAACCAACTATTACCAACGCATGCACGAATATAGAAACTCCATCCTCCATACTAAACGAGAATACTATGCCAGAAAAATACACGGTCTGCAACATAACCCCAAGGCTCTTTTCTCGATGGTTGCTGACCTTACCACTCCCTCTCACACGCAACCACTATCAACCACCTCCAAGAATCGCTGCAACGAATTAGCGCATTTCTTTAGAGATAAAGTTTCCTCCCTCACGGCACACTTCTCTCATAATAACAACAATGTTATTCTTCCTATCATCAGCTCTTCAGCTACTCTTTCCTCTTTTGACTCTTCTTCCTCCCTGGAAATAGAGAACATCCTAAAAAAGATGAAACCTTCCTCACACCCCTCTGAAACTATCCTGGATACAATCCTATCTGCAAAATCGCTTTTTCACTGTCCTAGTTGATAACACTGAATCTGAACCTATCAGTCTTCCTCAGGGTGTTCCCCAGGGCTCCTCTCTCTCTCCTCTACCCTCTTTAATATTTATATGCTTCCCCTTACCACCCTTCTCACCAATCTCCACATCAAGCACTTCATTTATGCAGACGATGTGCAAATTCTCTTCCCCTTTTCTGACTCCCTCCAAACTGCCCTACAAAACTGGGAATCCTGCCTTTCCTCAATTAACCAACTCCTCACAGACATGCACCTGGCTCTCAATCCTAACAAAACTGAACTCTTAATCATCTCTAACAAACAGCCTCTGCCAGCCATCCCCCTCTCTTATGCATCTACATCTTTCTCCTCACACACTCGCAACCTAGGTGTTCTCATTGATAACCATCTCACTTTCAAACCATTTATTAACTCTATCATAAAGGACTGCTATTTTAAGCTACAAACGATAAAAAAAACTCAGACCTTTGCTACACTTTTCTGATTTTCGTACAGTTCTCCAGTCTATTATCCTTTCTAAAATAGACTACTGTAACGCCCTCCTCCTTGGCGTCCCCACAACGCACACCAAACCGTTACAACTATTACAAAACGCCGCTGCACGTATTCTGGCAAACTCTAAAAAAAGGGACCACATTACTCCCACACTTATCGAACTCCATTGGCTCCCAATACCTTCACGAATACTTTACAAAGCACTCTCCCTCATCCATAAAAGTCTGTTAAATGCAAACCTCAACTGGATCAACCCCCCACTCCTCCCCCGCACTTCCAATAGACCTACTCGCCCAGCCCTCCAAGGAACTCTCCGCACACAATCAATCAAATCTATCAAACTCTCCTCCACCATGAGCAGAGCATTTTCCCTTGCTGGCCCCACCATATGGAATTCCCTGCCTCCTGATATACGCATTGAGACCTCCACACCTAAATTAAAAAAAAACCAAAACGTGGCTGTTCCGGCAAGCTTACTCCCTTCCCCCCCCCCATAAAAAATACCTAACAGCAATTGAGTAATTGATGTTACCTTCTCCTTCGAAAATGATTAAGATCACCTTAAGAACGCTGGCTCCTGTACATTGTATTTTATTGTATTATAGTTGTCGTATTTTTCATTGTTATGCTCCCCAGCATTAGTTATAGTTCCTGATATTGTAAATACATATGATACCCCATTTTTAGTTCCGAATCCTAAAACATATACATTGTCACACACTTTTCCCCTTTACTTTTCGTTTGTTACTTGTCGTACGATTGTTATTTGTAAGGGCCTTGCCCAAAAGTTATTTGTTTTATGTAAACCGATACGATGTGCAAACGGCTATCGGTATAGAAGAGACTTTAAATAAATAAATAAATAATAAATATTCACTGGATTGGATTATTGTAATTCAGCAATGTTAGGCCTCCCAAAATCAACCTTGTGCTCGCTTCAAATATTACAAAACACGGCAGCGAGAGAGACCACATCACTCCCGTGCTGAAAGAGCTACACTGGCTACTGATAGAGCAAAGAATAACATACAAAACATTACGTATTATGCATAAGATTCTCTATGGTGAAATGACAGAATGGCTAAACACCAGAATTAGATTGCATGTACCTCAACGAGAATTAAGATCCCAAAATAAAGGCCTGTTAGTGGCACCCACTATAAAATCGGCGCAATTAAGTGAGGTGAGAGACCGCTCTTTATCAATCACAGGACCAAGATTATGGAATAAATTACCACCGGAACTGAGGCTTCAACAAGATAAGAAAAGGTTTAGAAAAGAACTTAAAATGTGGCTTTTCCCGACAGGCCTATGAGAGCGATAAGCCAAACCACAAGCTGAACCACACACATCTTTCTTTTTATCTTTTTAGTTCTTTTAAAGTAATTTTTTATTAAGTCTAGATAACTCTGTTTAAATTAAGCTAATTTATAATAATATGTTGTAAGATTTTATTCAAATTTTCTATGTATTGACTTTGAATATTTTATTGTGAACCGTAGCGATGGAATCTTACTGTGCAACGGTATAAAAAAAACTGTACAAATAAATAAATACATAAAACAAAATAAATAAATTCATGGACCTTTGGTCTGACTCCAGAATGGCAAATCCTATGTTCTTATGTTAACTGCCAACCTTACAGGCATGGAGAATAAGGCTCGGAAGAATTGAGAGCCACTCATTTGGGACGTGCAGCCCCAAAATTTATGTTTCGATTTTGTCTTTTGTTTTAGGGATTTTTTTTTTTTCATTTTTATTTGGGTCATTAAATGTTTTTTGTTTTTTTTTTTTGGGGGGGGGGGGGGGGTGTCTGGTTCATTTTCAAACCTTAAAAAAACCTTAAACAAAACTCCCCAAACAAAAACAAAAATCCTGAATCACTAAAGTAAAGTGAGGATACGGCAGACCTAGTTGGCTTACCACGGACCAAAAACCTACCTTGAGCCGGACCTGGTGCCAAGATGGACGGTACCATTTTCAAAGCTGGAGCCAGGAAGGGATTAAGGGGGACCAGGTCGAGTGCTCCCCGGCCCTGGCAATTGTACTCAGTGCTGGGTGTGGCCTAGGACTAGGCCGCAGCACTAGGCAGCTGTAGACTTGTTTTTTTATGTAAATGTAATGAATATGAAAATATCCAATTTCGTGAATTTTCATTGGAGGCTATTAACGGTTTGTTCCATTCATAGCTAACTGAAAATGGCCTCATTCGTTGCATTTTTTTGCTTTAATTAAAAACAAACTCACATTTCTACCAGTCATGAAGTTTCTTGGTGAGCCCTGCTCAGTCTGGTAGAAAGAAGGGGATGGGTGCACTCCTGTTCAGCACAGAATTACCTGTTAAGCCCTGGGAGGAAGGGGGAATTTTAGGTAGGGGTGGGAGGTGGGAGGGAGCATGCTGGATAATTTTCCCGTAACAATGTGGATTGGATTCATTTTTATGAAATTGTTGACCATTGTATTTGAACTAACGTCTTGTATATCTGTTGAAAACTTCATAAAAATGAACGTGGGAGAGAAGCATAGAACTAGTTACAAAAACAATTACAGTTTGGGGGTGGGGATAGAATGACCCCCTTTTTGTCCCCCCCCTCTGCCCCCATCTCGTGATTACATACATCTGAACCCAGGTCAGAAGGTCAAAAGCTGACATTGTGAAATCAGGCCCTACCAGACCAGCCATTACTGTGAGAGACTGCCCATGGGTTCTGCCTATGGCCGAAGAACGGCCTCTGCTGAGACGCGCCCACTACCGGAAAGAAATATGACTTTGGTAGAGCAACAACGCAACAGTTTCCTGTGGTCAATGGATAAATGTGCAAGTCTGAAGGGGGAGTCTGGTTTCCTGCTGCCTGTGCCACGGAGTGGTCACTCCACAGTGAGCTGCTATTCTCCGTGGTCTGTAAATGTGTCCAGTATCCATTGCACTCATCCTCTGCCTTCCCTTCTGAGTATTATCACGCTACAAAGGTAGCGATGAATGAGGTGAGCCTTCCGAGAAATGACAATAATTGTAGCAATGCCTTATTACTACAACAAAGTCCGCAGCGAAGAATTCCTTATCCAGGAACACCCTGTGGTCACTGGTAGCTGTGTCCATCTGAGTATGTAGCAATAAAGGTCGACAAACAAGCTGCCGATGAGCCCTTTTCTTTTTTTTTTTTATTGGACCAAATCTTTCGAGAGTTTTGCTCCTTGAGCACATGGGAGGGTCGATAACTTTTCACAAGCTCATCACTAGGGCTGCGCAGCCCGCAATTTTCTGTTTTTGTGTTTTTATTTCGGTTTTTTTTTTTTACTTTGCCCACTTTCATTTTTTTTTGTTTGTTTGTTTTGTTAATTTTTAGTGTGCGCTTATTGAAACGAAATGAAAAAAAACCGCTTCTCATCCTTACTCGCACAGACATAGTGAGGGGTGGATTTTAAGAGCCCTGCTCGCCTAAATCCGCCTAAATCCGGGCGGATTTAGGCGAGCAGGGCCCTGCGCGCCGGTGTGCCTATTTTATATAGGCCTACCGGCGCGCAGAGCCCCGGGATTTTCAGAGGGGGGCGTGTCGGGGGCGGGCCCGATCCGCGCGGCGTTTTCGGGGCGTGTCGGGAGCGGGCCCGGGGGCGTGGTTACGGCCCGGGGCGGACCGGGGGCATGGCCGCACCCTCCAGACCCGCCCCCAGGTCGCATCCTGGCGCGCTAGCGGCCCGCTGGCGCGTGGGGATTTACGTCTCCCTCCGGGAGGCGTAAATCCCCCGACAAAGGTAAGCGAGGGGTTTAGACAGGGCCGGGCGGGTGGGTTAGGTAGGGGAAGGGAGGGGAAGGGAGGGGAAGGTGAGGGGAGGGCAAAAGAAAGTTCCCTCCGAGGCCGCTCCGATTTCGGAGCGGTCTCGGAGGGAACGGAGGTAGGCTGCGCGGCTCGGCGCGCGCCGGCTATACGGAATCGATAGCCTTGCGCGTGCCGATCCCGGATTTGCGCGGCTACGCGCGTATCTACTAAAATCCAGTGTACTTTTGTTGGCGCCTGATGCGCCAACAAAAGTACGCCAAATTGCGCTATTTGAAAATCTACCCCAAAGGTTTTAAGAGCAGCAAACCGATGGCAGGAGGGTGACCATGTCAGTTACTGTCAGCCCCTGACTTCAGTACTGCAGGTCAGGACGCTGTGGAGGAGCAGATGTGAATGTCAGCCACAGGAAAAGACAGCGGTAGGCAGGCACGCTTCTCATTTTGGGGGTCAGTAATCTGTATTTTAAAAAAAAAATTCATATCATGGAGGCTGATGCCTTGAATTACTGTAAAAAGGAAATAGTCTGCAAACCTGAGGAATAAGATGACATTGGTAACAGTCAAGGAAATACAAATCACAAACTACCAAGATGAGGACTATCCAATGTAACTGCTGTAGAGCCTTTATTCTGAGGGAAAGCATCTGGAAACTTAGAGCTTGCCCAATTTGTGCACAACTCTCTTCCTTGAAAATGGAGCTGACTGAGATAAAAGCTCAATTAGCTTCAATTAAAAGTATTACACCCACATTGCATTACACAGATAATAATTCCCCAATATCACGGAAAAACCAGGAGTCAAGAAAAGGAGATCCATTACGCTCAGGTAGGACCCAAAGTCATCCATTCTTGACAGATGAGCAGCCAACAGGTACACCCTCCCACTCAAACAGGTCATTAAGAAATTCTTTACAATCCAGGATTACAGTGGGCTCTGGTAGAATTAGACCTGTGATAAGGAGACACACAATGTACCAAATGCAAAAAGAACAAGCCCTCTCTATATTAAAAACTGAGGAAGTTCTTGAAAAAAACATTGCAGTATTAACAGAAAAGAGAGAAAAAACACAATGCATGCAGTATTTCAAGATCCATAACCAAAAGAAAAATCTAATTGAGATGGATAACTCTGTCAACAGTGGCACAACTACAAACAGAAAGAGTAAAGTGAATAACAAATCTCAACTAATATCTCATAAGGAGTCCAGGAAAAGCAATAACCTTAAAGAGAGTACCTGGAAGGCTATGACCACAAATGCTCATAGTTTGGGAAATAAAATCCCTGATCTGCAGGCCCTAATGGCTGAGGCAGAATTGGACATTGTTGCTATCACAGAAACATGGTTCACAGAATCTCATGAATGGGATACAACAATACCAGGCTACAACTTGTTAAGGAAGGACAGAGAGGATAGAAAAGGGGGAGGTGTGGCTCTTTATGTCAGAAACAACATCCAAGCATCTGAGCTACAAGGAAGTTGGGGTAAAGAAGAAGCTCTATGGGTCGACCTAAAAAAAGATGACGGAGTGTCCATTTATATTGGAGTGGTTTACAGGCCTCCAAACCAAAAGGAAGAGCTGGACAGAGATCTGATTGAAGACATCCATAAGATAGGTAAGAAGGGAGAAGTGGTGATCGTGGGTGACTTTAATATGCCAGATGTAGACTGGAAAATCCCCTCTGCAGAAACTAAAAATAGTAGAGCAATAATGGATGCCATGCAAGTATCTTTGTTCAAACAAATGGTGTTGGAACCCATGAGAGAAGGTGCTATACTCGACTTATTGCTCAATAATGCAGATAATGTCTCAGATGTCCAGGTGGGCGCCCACCTCAGCAGCAGTGATCATCGAACGGTATGGTTTAATATCACTAATAGAATAGGGAAAAGAACCACAAAGACCCGAGTTTTACAGTTCAAAAACACAGACTTTGAGGAAATGGGAAAGTACCTGGAGGAAGAACTTAAAGGATGGGAGAACGAGAGAGATGTGGATCAGCAGTGGACCAATCTAAAAGGAGCAATCACCAAGGCAACTGCTCTATATGTTAGAAACATAAAGAAAAGCAAAAGAAAATTGAAACCTATCTGGTTCTCAAAGGAGGTGGCTGACAAAATTAAAGCTAAAAGAACAGCATTCAAGAAATATAAAGGATCCCAAAGGGAGGAGCACAAAGAAGAATATTTGTATCAACTGAGGGAGACGAAGAAAACAATCAAGTTGGCAAAAAATCAAGCAGAAGAGAGGATTGCCAAGGAGATAAAAAATGGTGACAAAACATTTTTCAGATACATCAGCGAAAAGAGAAAGGTCCAAAGTGGTATAGTGAAATTGAAAGGTGGTAATGATCAATGTGTGGAGACAGACGAAGAAATGGCAGAAATATTAAACGAATACTTCAGCTCTGTGTTCACTAAAGAAGACCCTGGAGAAGGACCATCTCTACACAACAAGAAACTGGAGGGAAGTGGAATAGATGAAAATCCTTTTACAGTAGAAAATGTGTGGGAAGAGCTAAAGAACCTGATAGTGGACAAAGCCATGGGGCCTGATGGGATTCATCCAAGGATATTGAGGGAGCTCAGAGATGTTCTGGCGGGTCCGCTGTGTGACCTGTTCAATAGATCCCTAGAAACGGGAGTGGTGCCGAGAGACTGGAGAAGAGCGGTGGTGGTCCCGCTTCACAAGAGTGGGAACAGGGAGGAGGCTGGCAACTACAGGCCGGTTAGCCTCACTTCGGTGGTGGGAAAAGTAATGGAGTCTCTGCTGAAAGAGAGAATAGTGAACTATCTACAGTCCGGAGAATTGATGGACCAGAGGCAACATGGATTCACCAGGGGAAGATCCTGTCAGACAAATCTGATTGACTTTTTTGACTGGGTAACCAAGGAATTGGACCAAGGAAGAGCGCTCGATGTCATATACTTGGATTTCAGCAAAGCTTTTGATACGGTTCCACACAGGAGACTGGTGAATAAAACGAGAAGCTTGGGAGTGAGTGACAAGGTGGTGACCTGGATTGCAAATTGGTTGACGGACAGAAGACAATGTGTGATGGTAAACGGAACCTTCTCTGAAGAGAGAGCGGTTTTAAGTGGTGTACCGCAAGGATCGGTGTTGGGACCGGTCCTGTTCAATATCTTTGTGAGCGACATTGCGGACGGGATAGAAGGTAAGGTTTGTCTTTTTGCGGATGACACTAAGATCTGCAACAGAGTGGACACGCCGGAAGGAGTGGAGAGAACGAGACGGGATCTAAGGAAACTGGAAGAGTGGTCGAAGATATGGCAGCTGAGATTCAATGCCAAGAAGTGCAAAGTCATGCATATGGGGAGCGGAAATCCGAATGAACTGTATTCGATGGGGGGGGAAAGGCTGACGTGCACGGAGCAGGAGAGGGACCTTGGGGTGATAGTGTCTAATGATATGAAGTCTGCGAAACAATGCGACAAGGCGATAGCAAAAGCCAGAAGAATGCTGGGCTGCATAGAGAGAGGAATATCGAGTAAGAAAAGGGAAGTGATTATTCCCTTGTACAGGTCCTTGGTGAGGCCTCACCTGGAGTACTGTGTTCAGTTCTGGAGACCGTATCTACAAAAAGACAAAGACAAGATGGAAGCGGTACAGAGAAGGGCGACCAGGAAGGTGGAGGATCTTCATCGCATGACGTACGAGGAGAGATTGAAGAATCTAAATATGTACACCCTGGAGGAAAGGAGGAGCAGAGGTGATATGATACAGACTTTCAGATACTTGAAAGGTTTTAATGATCCAAAGGCAACGACAAACCTTTACCATAAGAAAAAAATCAGCAGAACCAGGGGTCACGATTTGAAGCTCCAGGGAGGAAGATTCAGAACCAATGTCAGGAAGTATTTCTTCACGGAGAGGGTGGTGGATGCCTGGAATGCCCTTCCGGAGGAAGTGGTGAAGACCAGAACTGTGAAGGACTTCAAAGGGGCGTGGGATAAACACTGTGGATCCATAAAGTCAAGAGGCCGCCAATGAAGAGTGGGTGACTCGCCAGAATGATGGCTACTGCCTGGAGACAATACCCTTAGTCAATAAACATACACATGGTTACTGTGACTCCAACATCACTCTAAGATTCAACAGCAAGAGGAAATGTGGAAAAAAGGATTTGCACTCACAAAGACGGGAGTAGCTGGCTTGTTACGGCGGTTACTACCCCAAACCAAATAACCAAATTACTACCTCCACCTTCCTCTATTCCTGATGCCTTTCAACTAGCTTGATCACTCCATTCTTATACTTCACTTTCAATGCATATCCAGCATAGTTCTCTGCTTCAACAGCAGGGGAAAAGAAAAACTGTTACTTCACACATCCAGCAGAGCTCTCTGCTTAAACGGCAGGGGAGAAGAAAAAAGGGTTCGCACTCACAAAGCGGGGAGTAGCTGGCTTGTTACGGCGGTTACTACCCCAAACCAAATGTACCTGATACTTCACTCTCGACGCATATCCAGCATGGCTCTCTACTTCAACGGCATCGGAGAAAGACTGATACATCACGAATTTCCAGCATAGCTCTCTGCTTCAACGGCAGGGGAAAAGAAAAACTGATACTTCACGCATATCCAGCATAACTTCAACGGCAGGGGAGAAGAAAAAAGGATTCACACTCACAAAGCGGGGAGTAGCTGGCTTGTCACGGCGGTTACTACCCCAAACCAAATGTGCCTGATACTTCACTTTCGATGCATATCCAGCATAGCTCTCTGCTTCAACGGCAGGGGAGAAGAAAAAAACTGATACCTCACGCATATCCAGCATAGCTCCCTGCTTCAACGGCAAGGGAGAAGATAAACAACCAATAAGGGCTGTATAACATAATCTGGGTAAAAACAAATAAGCATGGGTGTAGCTTGCTTATTGCGGCGGTTACTACTCCTACTACCTCTAACTAATCAAGCTAGATATTTCACTTGGATGCAGCTCCTCCACCACTCTCTACATTAATGGCGGGGGTGGAAGGGAATTAGAACCAAGAGCTAAGAGAAACAGATAAGTATGGGAGAAGAAATGAGGGAAGCTTGCTGGGCAGACTGGATGGGCCATTTGGTCTTCTTCTGCCGTCATTTCTATGTTTCTATGTTTCTATAGTACAATATTCCTGCAGCCAAATTCGGTCATCATATACTGTTGATCCAGTCCTGGTCTTCCAGCTCTCATCCTTCTGGTCTTGCAGAATGCCTTTGGATGTGGGATGGGATTTCTGGACTACATCATCACAATTCATGGGCACATGGAGTTTGGATGGCCACTAGGGTTGCCAGCTAACCCAGGTCAGCCCTGAGAGACCGATCCAGTCTGATTTTTTTTAACTCATTTATTTATATACAATAATTTGTATTCTGCTTATTACCAGGTGCTGTTCTAGGCAGATTCCAACAGTCTAAAATACTTTTACTGGCAGCTTTTTATGGGACGCCACTTCCGGGGACTTGTAGTTTCTGCATTTTCCTAGAAAAATCGAGGGTAAAAATTCCAGGCATACAATGGGGGGAAAGCCAGAGCTGGATCAATCTGTCGGCATCGACCCTAGATCAGGTGACAACCTGGCGAATGCCCGAAGCTCTGCGACCTCATCACAGTGACGGCTCTCATTGCCAAGAGAACCCTGTGGGGACGGCAGGCAGCACTTCCCAAGGTAGAGCAGAGCAAAGCTGTGTATAACTCCTTGTCCTGGAAACAGCAGAGAGGGAAAGTCCTGGAAAAAAAACCCAAAGCCCAGTGTGCAATAAAGGAGGGCCTGATTAAAAAGTTTCCCAGGCGCACCTTAATATGTTGCCCGTACGTAGTGCATCTTATGAGTGCAAGCACTAGCGGTATATTTCAGAGACTGAGATCATTCCCGGCACGTGCTGGCTTATGAAAGAGGCTCATTCCTGTTGTTATGTACCTAAACTGGGCCCATTCGGAGACTCTATCCCGACAGAAATATATTATCGCTGTACTTTTCATTTTGTTCCTCGTAAATTTTATTTGCTGTTCGAGACACCTCTTGAGAACCCCATAAAAAGTGAATTTAATTGTAAGCTTGGTACAAAAAAAAGCCTAGGGCAGGGCAATTCCACTGGGCCTGGAGGGGCCTGGAGGTCACGAGCTGAGGCTCCAGGGAGGAAGACTAAGAACCAATGTCAGGAAGTAATTCTTCACGGAAAGGGTGGTGGATGCCTGGAATGCCCTTCCGGAGGAAGTGGTGAAGTCTAAAACTGTGAAGGACTTCAAAGGGTCGTGGGATAAACACTGTGGATCCATCAAGTCTAGTGGGTGTAAATAAAGAGGAGGCAGCAAAACACTGCACGGAGCGGCAGTAGCCACAGAGGCATTCACGGAGCGGGATGCCAGTGGCCAGTGGCTGGTGTTCCGCCTTCACGGAGGGCTGCCATCTCCAAAAAAAACAAAAACAAAAACAAAAAACAAACAAACAAAGCAGGGGTGGGTAAGAGTATGGGGCAGGGGTGTGGCCTGCTTGTTGCGGTGGTTGCTACCCCCGATTGAGCTGGATGTTCACCGGGATGCGGATACGGCGCTGCTCTCTGCGTGGTAGAGGGGTGGAAGGGAGTTGGGGCCGGGGGGTGCTGGAAGCCAATAGTGACAGGTGGGAGGGAGAAAAAGGGGGGGGGGGGAAATGGATAAACTGCGTGGCTTGCTGGGCAGACTGGATGGGCTGTTTGGTCTTCTTCTGCCGTCATTTCTATGTTTCTATACACGGTACACAGGGGAGGCTGGAATAACCAGACAGTCCGGAGTAGCCTAGTGGTTAAAGCAGCGGGCTGCCAACTAGGGAGACCAGCATTCAAATCCCACTGCCGCTCCTTGTGACCTTGGGCAAGTCACTTCACCCTCCTTTGCCTCAGGTACAAACTGAGATGGTGAGCCCGCTGGGGACAGGGAAATACCGACAGTGCCTGAATGCAATATGCTTTGAAGAGTCTGAAAAGAGCAGAATATAAATCAAGTAGATAAAACTAATAAAAAATAATCACGCTTGGGACAGATACAGAGGATAGAATGGGTGGAGGAGTAGTGGGTAGAAGAAATGGTGGAGTGCTTATGGAAACCTATGTGCTCGGTCAGGTGGAACATTAGAGGGCCTGATAGAGGAGGAGACAAAACCAGTTTGCACAGAATGGTAGTAAGTACAGCGGCGTCAAGCTCCCAAGGCGGGGAGGTACATTCCAAGGGACAAGTGAGGGGAGGTGGCTGCAGCTTGATTTGGCCACACCTGCCAGCTAGGGTGAAGGGAAGCGTTATCCTGCAGACTATCAAGCTTTTACAGCTGGCAGATGTCCTTAGCACACTGTAGGAGGGAGAACGGTAAGGAAGGGTAATGGCCGCATCCAGGATAGCGCAGATGGTCAAGCCTGTGCGTCAGGCAGCTGGGAGATACCGTCAGCCAATTTAGGGTAGGCCTGAGCAGACTGGGTGGAGCAAGTTGTCCTTATTTGACAGTTACCATTAAAGCAGACGTGCACATCTTCCTTCTTTTTGGCAGGGTTAATGCTGCAGCGGGGACAAACTCCCTAGGAAGGATACCAGCCTGCGTGAAGCAGCCTCCCAGCCTATGCACAACGGGTGGGATTTAGGGTGTAAGTGTGCCCCAGCGGGTGCAAACTCCGTGACCCCCGCCACTGAGGGCTGTCCCTGTGCTGACTTGTTACAGAGGGCATAGGGTGGGGCCCTATCAGAGAAAACTCCCTGGCAGCCGTGAACGGAGGTGGGGCTGTGTGTGACCACGGCGCCTCGGCAGGGATGGGTTGGTTCTGATTGGGCTGAAAGCTCAGGCCAGGTCATAACAAGAAAATGTGAGATATGCAACAGAAACCCCATTCCCCCCCCCCCCCATGCCTGCATTTTATTCACTGCTAAATGTTTTCTCATGACTGAGCCATGAATTAGGGGGGAAGCTTTCCTAACCTGCAAATCCCCTTAGACCAGGAAAGTCTGTCTCTGGCTGGCAGACCATCACTTTCCATGGTCATTGCTGCAGACTGCTATACTCCTACAGCAGGGGGCTCAGGAGCTCCCAGGGGGGAGCCACCGAGGTCAGCCGGCCTGACGGGAGGCAGCACTGGCAGTCCTGGGATCACTGGATCGTGCAGGAGAAGGAAGGGCGAGAATGTGCTCCCCGCAGCAAACGCCCAGGAGAAACCTGGCACACCACATGAGAGAGGGTGGGAGGAGGGTAACTCACCAGATCCCGACAGGTACACACAGGGACTTTCACTGCCCCGCAGCATACACCCAGGAGAAACCTGGCACACCACATGAGAGAGGGAGGCAGGAGGGTAACTCACCAGATCCCGACAGGTACACACAGGGACTTTCACTGCCCTCCAGCATACACCCAGGAGAAACCTGGCACGCCAAGTGAGAGAGGGCGGCAGGAGGGTAACACACCAGATCCCGACAGGTACACACAGGGACTTTCACTGCCCTCCAGCATACACCCAGGAGAAACCTGGCACACCACGTGAGAGAGGGCGGCAGGAGGGTAACTCACCAGATCCCGGCAGGTACATACAGGGACTTTCACTGCCCCGCAGCATACACCCAGGAGAAAACTGGCACGCCACATGAGAGAGGGAGGCAGGAGGGTAACTCACCAGATCCCGACAGGTACACACAGGGACTTTCACTGCCCTCCAGCATACACCCAGGAGAAACCTGGCACGCCACATGAGAGAGGGCGGGAGGAGGATAACTCACCAGATCCCGACAAGTACCCACAGGGACTTTCACTGCCCTCCAGCATACACCCAGGAGAAACCTGGCACGCCACGTGAGAGAGGGAGGCAGGAGGGTAACTCACCAGATCCCGACAGGTACACACAGGGACTTTCACTGCCCTCCAGCATACACCTAGGAGAAACCTGGCACGCCACGTGAGAGAGGGCAGCAGGAGGGTAACTCACCAGATCCCGACAGGTACACACAGGGACTTTCACTGCCCCGCAGCATACACCCAGGAGAAACCTGGCACGCCACGTGAGAGAGGGCGGCAGGAGGGTAACACACCAGATCCCGACAGGTACACACAGGGACTTTCACTGCCCCGCAGCATACACCCAGGAGAAACCTGGCACGCCACGTGAGAGAGGGCGGCAGGAGGGTAACTCACCAGATCCCGACAGGTACACACAGGGACTTTCACTGCCCCGCAGCATACACCCAGGAGAAACCTGGCATGCCACAGGTACACACAGGGACTTTCACTGCTCCGCAGCATACACCCAGGAGAAACCTGGCACGCCACGTGAGAGAGGGCGGCAGGAGGGTAACACACCAGATCCCGACAGGTGCACACAGGGACTTTCACTGCCCCGCAGCATACACCCAGGAGAAACCTGGCACGCCACGTGAGAGAGGGCGGCAGGAGGGTAACTCACCAGATCCCGACAGGTACACACAGGGACTTTCACTGCCCTCCAGCATGCACCCAGGAGAAACCTGGCATGCCACATGAGAGAGGGCTGCAGGAGGGTAACTCACCAGATCCCGACAGGTACACACAGGGACTTTCACTGCCCTCCAGCATACACCCAGGAGAAACCTGGCACGCCACGTGAGAGAGGGCGGCAGGAGGATAACACACCAGATCCCGACAGGTACACACAGGAGAAACCTGGCACGCCACATGAGAGAGGGCAGCAGGAGGGTAACTCACCATATCCTGACCGGTACACACAGGGACTTTCACTGCCCTCCAGCATACACCCAGGAGAAACCTGGCACGCCCCATGAGCTATGATATCTATTTGAATAACGGTATAAAAATCTATTAAATAAATAAATGAGAGAGGATGGCAGGAGGGTAACGCACCAGATCCAGAGACCAGAGTCCTAGGCTAGCTGTAATATGAAGGCTATTTTTTTCTTGGGCTGGGAAAGAAGGTATTTTGCAGAGGGTCCGCCCCTTCCCCTCTGTAGGAGCCTCTCTTTCTCTTACCCTGCCTTACACCAACACTGATTATCCTTGCTTTTCCCTCTCCCACCCTGCATAACCCTCTTTGCTCTGCAAGATCATTTTTCCCTACATGATCCTCTCTCTCCTCACTCCCTCTACCCCTGTGTATGCCTTTCTCTCTCTCCCCCTCCCACTCCACTGGCATGATCCTCTCCCCTGCCCCAGCCCTTCCCTCTGGCCTAAAGGAGGAGAGCAGCATTGCTGGCTATGTCTGCCTCACCTGCTGGCTAGCTTCACTCTGCGATGCCGGCAGCTCCGATGAGATTATTGGGACACCAAGCACTGAAACTGGAGAGACAAGCTGGTCGGTGGAGAAGGAGGATATGGTATGAAGTTTTTCTCTCCTCCTGCTGGCCAGAGGGAGGAAGGGAAGGATTGCATTGATGGGGCTGTAGTAGGGAAGGCCTGAGGATCAGGGAGCATAAGGTCAAAACTAGAGGGTAAGGGGTGGGGGAGTGACGTCATCCCTCCAAGATTGATGCTTGAGCCATTTGCTCCAGACCTGTTCCCCCAACTATTCTAAAAATAACAGCACATCAGAAGAGGAACTATCCAAAAACCATCAAGACTGCAGCGAGAGATGATCACCCAGAAAAAAATCCATGGATCTATAACATTTTTCCTTTGATTCTGGTGGATCAAGGTTTGTAGCCTTGGGTGAAATAACGGAGCCTAGCGAAACAACATGGTCGACACAATTACAAAGACATCAGAGGCAACAGACCCTCACAATTCTTCGTCCGAGTTTACCAAAGAGGACTTCCAAAAATGATTTCAAGAAATACAAAGGGACATTAAATCTATAAAAGAAGATATGCAAGAGGCCCTTGCTGAGTTTCGTACAGAGTTAGGATATTTTGGAAAGCGAGTTGAAGATGTGGAAGCGACAATGGAGGAACAGGCCTCTGAAGTTTTGTGCTTAAAAGAAGATGTTGCAGACCTTCACAAATCAAATATGGAATTTGCCCTCAAAATAGAAGATTTTGAGAACAGATTTAGAAGGTCTAATATTCGAATCAGAGGGGTATCGGATTTGGAGGCCTTCGAAGATACTGGACTAGTAGTTAGAAAAATTTGCCAGGCAATACTAAACTCCAGCGATGATGCCACTGAACATATAAGATGAAGACATAGTGCTCGACCGAGCGCACAGGGCCCTAAGGCAAAACCTTCTGCGAGACATCATAACATGTGTCCACACTTCCATCTAAAGGATAAGATAATCCAGTGAGCAAGGAAAATGGGAAATATCTCCTGGGAAGAGCACAATATAGCTATTTACAATGACCTCACTGCTGCTACGTTAAAGAAGCGAAAGGATTTGCAGAATGTGATTTCCTTTCTCCGGAAAGAAAATATCCACTATTAATGGCCCTTCCCATGTGGTCTGGTGTTACCATAAGTGGTGTCACATCGAAGACTTCTTCAGAGACTGACGCAGCTCCAATTTTAGCGCCCCCAAGATTTTCGGCACAACCTCAGACCAGCAATACCCGTAGAAAGATAGAGACGAAGAGGCCCAGGTAGCAACGAGTTGGCAAGAATGACTCTCGACTGCAACGGAACCCAGCGGACCAGTGCACTCCCCAAGAGGGAGTAGACTGAAGGAATCCTTTTCTACAGTCAGGTTTAAAATTAAGACTCCGGGAACGGAATTCACTCTTTCTTCTCACTTATACGTGATTGAGAAAGTTCCATTATGTTTGGCTTATCTTTAGGGAAATATGCTGTTATTATACTTATATCTATGACTGAAAGGTATCAGCGGGGAACAGGGGGGCGGGGGGGGGGGGAGGAATCATTTCAAGTAGGGTACACTGCTACGGCGGTGGCATTTAGTGAGCAAGTGGGGGGGGGGGGGGGAAGGGCTGGGGCGGGATTCTGGCAATGGCAACGGGAGAACAAATGGTGGTTTTCTATAATGTTATGACATCTCCTAAGGTAATTCAGATATAATTTTCGATGGGAAAGGCTTATGCGTGAGAAATGTTGGTTATGTACATTTAGAGTTAAAATGATTAGTAAAAATGGCAACTATTAAGTTCATTTCCTTAAATGTTAAGGGCTTGAATTCTCCATATAAAAGAATATTATGTTTAAGGAATTGCTATCTCTGAAGACATCAGTTGCGTTCATCCAGGAAATGCATCTGAGAAAAAGGGACGAACACTTGCTAGTGTCCCCACATTTCAATCAGATAATCTTGGCAGCTAACACCCCAATTCATAAATACACAGGGGTGGAGATACTTATTGCCAAAGACCTCCAGGCGCAGGTGACTTATGTGTAGCGAGATGAGGAGGGAAGGTTTTTAATAGTGCATTTATTACTCAATAAAGAATTATACATTCTACACACTTTCCAGAGAGAGCTATTTTAGACTTTGGATAAGTTATTACTACAATGCACTGGTAGGAAATTAATCATTGGAGAGGATTTTAATTTGGTATGTAATCTTGCTGTTGATTGCTCCAAAGGAGGGTGCATCACTCAACACAAGATAGGGAAGTCCTTCTACGATTCATGCACAAATGGAACTTGATAGACGTGTGGAGAAACAGACACCCACTGGGGAAAGATTTTTCTTTCTACTCAAGATCCCATGACACGTATACTAGAATTGACTTCTTCTTAGTAGAAAAGTCATTAGTGCTACATAGGAGGGGTACAGGAATAGGTAACATATCATGGTCAGACCACGCCCCAGTGTGGTGGGAACTAACAGGTGGCTCGCAAGATGATGGAAGGAAGTTCTGGAAACTAAACAACTCCTTATTAACGGATAGTGATGCAGTATTACACATCAATAAAGCAATCTCAGAATATCTACATTTTAATAAGATTCCAGATACAAACCCTGTTGTACTTTGGGATTGCCTAAAATCAGTCGTGAGGGGGAGCTTAATCTCTTTAGCCTCATATAAAAAAAACGGGAGAAAGAACAGCAATGCCAATCATTGAAAGATCAGCTGCAGAAGGTAGAAGCGGTCCACAAGAGAAACAATTCTCACAGTTTATGGCCGGAATTAAGAGACATTCGCTACAAATTACAACTACTAGAGGCTGAAGAAATAGCGTTGAAAATGAATCTTAAAAAGCAAACCCAATATGAACAAGGCAATAAGGCTGGAAAGCTATTGATCCAAGCGCTAAAAAAATGAATGTCCCAAGCTCAGATAATTAAAATTAAAGATAGGAATGGATCAATGATTACAGACGGGGAGGGAATAAGGGAGAAGTTCAATCACTATTACACTGAATTATATGCAAGAGACTCCACTGTGGCAGAGATTGAGATACCAAAGTTCTTAGCGGATGTTCAGCTTCCCTGACTAGATACAGATTTGGGGGAGAAATCAAGGCAGCCTATCTCCACTGCCGAAGTTTTGGAGGCTATTATGGAGTTGAAACTGGGAAAAGCCCCAGGTATAGATAGCTACATTCCTATAAAAAGTTCAAAGAACTACTGGTCGACCCCCTAGCAGAGATGTTCAATTTTCTCAGAACAGAAAGGGCAGATACCATCTATTTCTAATGTAGCCAGCATAACAATACTCCCCAAGCCAGGGAAAGACTGGAAGCTATGTAGCTCATATCGCCCGATATTTCTCATAAAAATAGACTCAAAAATATTAGCCAGAATGCTAGCAAAAAGTTTGTCATTGGTTATCCCCATCCTGATTCATGATGACCAGGGAGGTTTTATGCCGGGGCGGATGGCGGGAGACAATGTTAGAAAAGTCAATAACCTCATTCACAGTGCAAAACAACGCAAGGTACCCTCAGTGTTACTTGGAGTGGACGCTGAAAAAGCCTTTGAACGGGTGCATTGGTCATTTCTCTTTCATGTAATGGAAAAGATAGGACTAATGCGTGTTTCTTAAGATGGGTGAGATCGTTATACCAAAGCCCAGCAGCCTGCATCAAAGTAAATCGGGGATATTCCCAAAACATTTCTATACAAAGAGGCTCAAGACAAGGGTGTCCGCTATCACCCCTATTATTTGCAATATGTGTAGAACCACTTGTGGAGAAAATTAGACAAAACCCGGCCATCAAGGATATCCAAATAGGGGAAAAACAGTATAATATTTCCTTATATACCGATGACATCTTGTTTACCCTATCAGACCCAGAGCAGTCCTTGATCAAGGTAATCACTGAATAGGAAGATTACGGGAAAGTTTCAGGATTTAAAATTAATAATGATAAATCAGAGTTACTACCTATCTCATTACCTGAAGGGATGGCTGCAAACCTTAAAAAGCAGTTCCTTTTTCAATGGGCGAATGAAGCAGTGAGATATCTAGGAATAATGTTGGGATCAGAACATTCCGATTTATTGTGTTTGGATTTAAACCCCGCTTTTTAAAAAACTGGGTAAAAATCCGGAGGCTTTGGAACGACTGACCACATCGTGGCTAGGAAGGATAGCGGCGGTAAAAATGTCTCTCTTACCAAAACTGGGATACTTCTTTCAAACCCTGCCGTGCCCTGTGCCGGCTGGCAACTTAAAAGCATTGCAGAGGAAAATGTTTTCCTTCGTTTGGAAGAGAAGACCACCAAGAGTATCCAGAAATGTGCTATACCAAACCAAGTCTATCGGTGGATTGGGGGTCCCTAATATCGTTAAAAATTATGCAGCCTCACATTTAAAAGCAGTGGTGGACCTCCATAATAAGGTTAGATCTAAAAAATGGGTGGCTATTGAGGAAGATAAGTTTCTAGGTGGAAATATGAGAGATTTAATCTGGAAACCCGGGAAAATTCAATATGATCCTACATATATGTTACCCTGCACCGCTACTACATTGATGACATGGAGGTTGTGGACACAGTCACTACTGGGTCGCCGGCAATACACTTAGGGATAGATTTTAAAAGGCGCGCGGCGTACATGTTCGTATGCTACCCGGCGCGCACACATGTATGCCCGATTTTATAACTTGCACACGCAGGCGTGCGCAAGTTATAAAATCAGGGGTCAGCACACGCAAGGGGGTGCACAATTGTGCACCTTGCATGCGCCAAGCCGCGCTGTCTTCCTCCATTCCCTCCCAGGCCGCCTCGAAATCGGAGCGGCCTGGAAGGGAACTTCCCTTCCCCCAACCTAACCTTCCCACCCCTTCCCTTAATCTTTCCCCTCTAGCCTTACTCTATCCCCTCCAAAATGTTTATCTTACCTTTTGTATCTGTCTTCAGGCAGGTGCAAGTTGGGCGCGTCGGCAGCCTGCCGGCCCGCGATCCTTCGACACAGCAGCAATGGCAGCTGTGTAGGAGCCCTCTGGCCCCTCCCTGGACGCCCCTTTAGTAAAGCCCCGGGACTTACACTCGTCCCGGGGCTTTACACGCATCACCGGGCCTTTTTAAAATAGGCCCGGCACGCGTAACCTTTTTAAAATCCGGCCCTTACTTCATCGCTTTATCAAATTGTGAAAGTTTTCCTGCAGGAAGAGAAAGTCGAGGGTTCCAAAAATGGGTTAACTACACTGGGGTAGGTGTGGCAAGAGCAGTCAATGGCCCCTTTTGAGTTATTAAAAGAAAAATTCCAACTTACAGATAAAGATCTTTTCGCTTATAAGAACATAAGAACATAAGAAAATGCCATACTGGGTCAGACCAAGGGTCCATCAAGCCCAGCATCCTGTTTCCAACAGTGGCCAATCCAGGCCATAAGAACCTGGCAAGTACCCAAACACTAAGTCTATTCCATGTAACCATTGCTAATGGCAGTGGCTATTCTCTAAGTGAACTTAATAGCAGGTAATGGACTTCTCCTCCAAGAACTTATCCAATCCTTTTTTAAACACAGCTATACTAACTGCACGAACCACATTCTCTGGCAACAAATTCCAGAGTTTAATTGTGCGTTGAGTAAAAAAGAACTTTCTCCGATTAGTTTTAAATGTGCCCCATGCTAACTTCATGGAGTGTCCCCTAGTCTTTCTACTATCCGAAAGCGTAAATAACCGATTCACATCTACCCGTTCTAGACCTCTCATGATTTTAAACACCTCTATCATATCCCCCCTCAGTCGTCTCTTCTCCAAGCTGAAAAGTCCTAACCTCTTTAGTCTTTCCTCATAGGGGAGTTGTTCCATTCCCCTTATCATTTTGGTAGCCCTTCTCTGTACCTTCTCCATCGCAATTATATCTTTTTTGAGATGCGGCGACCAGAATTGTACACAGTATTCAAGGTGCGGTCTCACCATGGAGCGATACAGAGGCATTATGACATTTTCCGTTTTATTCATCATTCCTTTTCTAATAATTCCCAACATTCTGTTTGCTTTTTTGACTGCCGCAGCACACTGAACCGACGATTTCAATGTGTTATCCACTATGACACCTAGATCTCTTTCTTGGGTTGTAGCACCTAATATGGAACCCAACATCGTGTAATTATAGCATGGGTTATTTTTCCCTATATGCATCACCTTGCACTTATCCACATTAAATTTCATCTGCCATTTGGATGCCCAATTTTCCAGTCTCACAAGGTCTTCCTGCAATTTATCACAATCTGCTTGTGATTTAACTACTCTGAACAATTTTGTGTCATCTGCAAATTTGATTATCTCACTCGTCGTATTTCTTTCCAGATCATTTATAAATATATTGAACAGTAAGGGTCCCAATACAGATCGCTGAGGCACTCCACTGTCCACTCCCTTCCACTGAGAAAATTGCCCATTTAATCCTACTCTCTGTTTCCTGTCTTTTAGCCAGTTTGCAATCCACGAAAGGACATCGCCACCTATCCCATGACTTTTTACTTTTCCTAGAAGCCTCTCATGAGGAACTTTGTCAAACGCCTTCTGAAAATCCAAGTATACTATATCTACCGGTTCACCTTTATCCACATGTTTATTAACTCCTTCAAAAAAGTGAAGCAGATTTGTGAGGCAAGACTTGCCCTGGGTAAAGCCATGCTGAATTTGTTCCATTAAACCATGTCTTTCTATATGTTCTGTGATTTTGATGTTTAGAACACTTTCCACTATTTTTCCTGGCACTGAAGTCAGGCTAACCGGTCTGTAGTTTCCCGGATCGCCCCTGGAGCCCTTTTTAAATATTGGGGTTACATTTGCTATCCTCCAGTCTTCAGGTACAATGGATGATTTTAATGATAAGTTACAAATTTTTACTAATAGGTCTGAAATTTCATTTTTTAGTTCCTTCAGAACTCTGGGGTGTATACCATCCGGTCCAGGTGATTTACTACTCTTCAGTTTGTCAATCAGGCCTACCACATCTTCTAGGTTCACAGTGATTTGATTATATATAATATATATATTTGATTATATATAATATATAATATATATATATATATATATATATAATATATAATTATGACATTTTATATCTACTAATCAGATTCAAGAAGATCTATCTACAGGGAAAACCCTTTTTGAAGGCTAATGTGGAAAGGCCCACACGATAATAGGAACAATCTCTAAATTATATATGCTGCTCCATAGCACTAATGGAAAGAAAGACGTTCACATGCGAGCTCGGGAACGGGAGTTAGTGCAAACGTTATCAGAGGAGGATTGGGATTTATGCTTCATGATAGCCCGTCGCAGCTCCATATCCGCGCAAGTACAGGAAAACAGCTACAAAATTCTATATAGATGGTATATGGCTCCAGTTAAGTTAAACAAGATGTCATATACTACTATTAGCCGAGATTGCTGAAGGAAATGTAACTTGGGAGACTTGACTATACATGTGGTGGGGGTGCCCAGTTATCCAACAGCTCTGGAGCCGGGCGGCAGGTTGCCTGCAAGAACCGCTGCGCCTCCCTATAACGTCTACTCCACTGGCAGTCTTATTGAACTTTCCCTTCGGACAGTGCCATCCTCTCAGCAGCTCGTGATTATCCATGCTACTAATTTCTCGCTACTAGGGGAGTTACAGCAAAACAGTGGAGAGACGTTAGGGCACCCTCTTTCAAAACTGTACTTCCCAGACCAGAGTGGATCTATTGCATGGAAAAAGCGACCGCTTTAAGTCATGATAAAATGCAGAAATTTCGGGATGCGGGGCAGTGTTTTTGGCTATCGGCTGGAAAAGCAAAAAAAACATAGTTTAGGAACGGCTATGGGCTGCGAGCGGGGTTATGCTCAGATAACCTTCTATGCTGTACCAACCTTTTGCGTACTTCCGTGTAATGATGAGCTACCTGCACGCCACACTGACGCCATCTAATATGCTTACAGTCCTCTCAGGTTCTGTTGGAAACCGTATTGCCAGTGTGTGTGGGGGGGGGGGAGGAATGAGAGATAATCAGGGGGGAATGGGAGATATTTATTTGAAATACCACGGTGAGAGTGCAGTATAATTATTTTATTTGGCTTTGAGACAGAGGCATGTCTTATAATATATAATGTATTATTATTATGTATTATTATATAAGATTTACATGACTTTTGGGGTCTGGATAGATCAGTATTGGTTGTTTAGTAATAATTGTGTGTTTCTTTTCCTTGAACTTCTGTACCGACCCTATTTGGGTATATCTGTTTGTTTGTATGCTGCCTCATCATTGTGAATAAAAATAATAATTACAAAAAACCCCCCAAAACAAACCAGAGGGTGGGGTGGTGCTGGTGAGACCCCCTAATATTTCTAGGCCTACCACAGTCACCCCCAATCCGGCGTGACTAATCACTCAGACGCTTCACCCTCCTCTGAGGCACTATGGGTTGATGGTGCGCCGCCTCCTGCCTGCGTAGCTCGCTCGACGCAACTCATGATCCGGACTAACGCACACCATCTCACGCTGCCTTATGCCCACCCTCTCCCTCCACGTTCCAGCAGCAGCAGAAACAGCAGGTTTCCAGGGGGGGCAGACATCGATGAGGGCGGCTTGATTGTTGCCCCTATGATGTCAGTAGCATTTTATTAAAAAAAAAAACATTTATTAAACAAACTTACTCCGTGGCTCCTCCTGGAACCCTGTGCTCACGGGCCCTAACGGATTGCACTCGGGTCCGGTGGGTATTTCCCGGTGCCTGGAGGGCTCACAGTCTTAAGTTTGTACCCGAGGCCGCGCAGGGCGAAGTGACTTACCCAAGGCCTGAAGCTACTCTTCCGGCGCTAGGAACCGTTACCCGATGACTGGGGCTCTCCTGTTCCCCCCCCCCCCCAGAGGCTGTGAGAGCTGCCTCTATAGCATTTCCAGCCCTGGCCCTGCCTGGGAATCGTAAGACCCGAGCCAGTAACCAGGCCCCGGGCCATCAAAGGATGGTAGCAGGGCCACTGCCTCCCCCCCCCCCCCCCCCCCTCTCTGTCGCACCAAAGCTGAGGTTACGGTGCTGTAAGGAACGTGTGACACTGAGTCCGGATATCACAGGATCCAACCCCCCCCCGAGGCTGCGCTTCCCTGGGCGAAACGAGTCCTGACTCCTCGGGACTTCCCTGCACAGAAAAAATGTAAGCGTAGGCCCTGTCGCACGATTGCCAAGCGCTCCAAGGACCTCTGGAGGATCCTGCTGCCTTTAAGCCTCTGCTGGTCATCTAGAAAGACCCCTGATGCGCGTGTGTGTGTGTGGGGGGGGGGGAGACCTCCAGACGTTGAAAACCATTGTTACTGTGACCAGTCTGTAGGAGGGAGCCGAAGGGCCTGCAGTGCTTGTGCTCAGCTCTTCTTCCACGATGGAAGCTTCCAGCGCCTTTCCTTGCTCCTAGGTTTTTGGGCCTGCTACAAAAAGCAGGCAACCTTTTTTTTTTTTTGGGAAGCTCTCCCTTCAAGCTCAGAACTGACGTGGTGCGACTGAGAAGACCAGAGTATCAACAGCTCACCGGAGTAGGGAACCTCAGCCCAGCCGGCTATGATTTCCCCCTTCACTTTGCTGTGAAGTCGGCTCTCGGCAGTTTGCTAGTCTCCTCCGGAGGCCCTGCGTGGCAGGGCTGCTGTTGCACCGTACAAGGGGTGGCTCTAACTCCTGCAAGCGAAACAGGCGCTACTGGAAACACAACGCCTGGCTTCCAGCTTGAATTGTGTGTCTGGGAACGATCTCTCAGGGAAGAGAGACTGCAGGGGGTTCCTCCAGAACCTTCAGTCCACGCTTGCCACATACACAGAGAGGTCAGCCTGCCCCCCCCCCGCCGGTCCGCTATACCGTGTGCTCGACCGAGACAGAGCCCAGGAACCCAGGCAGGGCTCTGAACCCACCTCTCAACAAAGGATTACAAAGGGGAAACGGGAAACGAAAGCACAGTACGATGTAAAAATGAGAACAGAAAAGCTAAAGTGAAGCTAAAAATAAAAAAAAATATCCCCAGGAGAGCAGGATTAACGAGGTAACGCGGGGTCGTTATTCGTCACTTTAACCATCGGGACTGGGGTCCCCAGTCTAGATCTGCCCTGGAACCCTTAAGCACTAGAGGGAGTGATTGCCAACTCCGTGGGAACTGATTCTTGATTACAGCATTTTCCTGCTTACTGGCATTTCAGAAGGGTTTTCAGGAAAGGCACTCTCGTAATCTGCTGCTGACATGTGACAGGGAGTGAGGCTACAGCTTTCTGCACCTTTGCTAGTTCTGCTGCTTCACGGCTGCCTTGTGACATCATCAGCAAGCGCTGCCTCCCCATTGGTCAGTCGCACAATAGGGAGGCGCATTTTTTGCCTCTTGCGTAACAAAAGAGTGGAATTGTCCTCCCATATTACCAGAGGGAGCCCTGCCCTGGTGACCTTCCCAGGGACGGAGATGCAACATGTTGGCCTTTAGTCCAGGCTCTGTATCTGGAGAACACAGACTATGATTATAGCAAAGGAGCTCAGGCAGCCGTCTAACTACAGAGACAAAAGGAACAGACTGGAGCTCACACTTTAATCACCATTGAGACAGCTGGCTATGTATTTTATTCCATGCAATATACACTTCATATATTTTCCCTGTGTTTTTGATAGGGATTAGTGGGGTATTTGCTATGTCCATTATAGTGCAAGGACCTCTAGGCTCCTCACAGTGTATGAATATGAGGGTGTAGTGTATTTGCATATCCTTGCCCCAATAGGAGGGGATTTCAATGTTTACATGAGGGTCCTTAGGAGGAGTTGTGGAGCCTTCTGAGAGAGGGGCAGCTGTAGACGGGCCGGCTCTCGGGAGGAGATCAGAGTTGGAAAGGAAGGAGATCAGCCTTCCTGCTCGTGAGGAGAAACAAAAAGGGGCCTTCTAGTCCAGTGACCCTGGAGTAATATTTGACGCTTAAACCTGAGGTTGTTACCATCCTGATCTGAGGAGTGAGATGGGATGCAAAGGCTGCAGGGTACAAGGGGAGAGTCGGTAGAAGCATCAGAAAATTCTCATATCTTGGAGGCAAGGGAGTCTAAAGCGACTCCCCGAAACTTGCATTTGTGACTGTTTATGCTTTGTCTGGACTGTAATTGTAGTTTTGTCAACCCAACCAACTTTTCGTTTTGCATCAGTAACTTTTCATTTGATTATAACAATTATTATTTGATACGTGACGGACTTATTTACTGAATGGTCCTGACGAACTTGACCAGACGACCCCCCCAGGGCTATGCTGAGCTTCTCTAGTTCCCAGCAGCATCCAAAGTTCAACCAATACTTGTCAAAAGGAATGGAGAACAAGATTACAACAGTAATATTGTTGTTGTTGTTGGTTTTTTTTTTTGTGAAAAGCAGGAATTAACAGCAATAGGGCTCAGTTATATGTTATAAAATTGTAGTGGAGACAGGGACAGCTGGAGTAATGCAGTCTGAAAATCGTGGAGTGTGAGTGCGCGTTAATCCTGGAGTCATCTGTAGCCACCTCTCCTGCTCAGGCTCCATGCATACCGGTCAGTTCAGGACTTCAGTCTGTCACCCAGCCAATCCATGTAATTGGAGACCTTGGTGTACACTCCATACACCTGCTTGCTTCCACATTCTTCTGGGCCACCCCATGAGACCAAACCTTGAGTCACCCATCTCTTCGTATCAGGATCCTGAATGACGAAAGCGCTTCCACTGTCCCCTAAGCACGTGTCCTTCCCACCCTCATAGTAGCCGGCACAGAACATGTTCTCAGTCACGCTGTAGTTCCCCGAACGGGACTCGTAACTGGTCTTGCACTCGGCGTGAAGCACCACAGGTAACTTAACGTACTGGAGGACGTCAGAAAGCGTTATCATGGCGGAGCTGACCACCTCGTCCACAGTGACATTGGGGTTGGAAATGCCCCAGCCTGCCACAAGGCCCAGAGTGTTGGGGTAGGGGCCTTCCAGCTCGTGCTCAAACTGAGGGAGGCAAACTGGCATGATGTATGGACTCAGGACCACTTTCTCCTTCAGCTTAACTAGGGCAATGTCATGGTTGTACGTTTTTGGGTTGAAACTGTCGTGCAAGATAATCTTCTCCACGGACCTGTTCACAGCATCCATTTTGCTCCTGACGTCGTGCAGCCCCAGGTAGACCGTGACATGATCCTTGGAGACCGGTGTGAGCGTGTAGTCTCTGCGTTGGGATCTCAGGACGTGAGCCACCGTCAGGACCCAAGTCTCGGACAGGAGTGCCCCACTGCCGTACCACTTGTCATCAGGGACTCTGGACATGTCTTGCACCACAATGAGAACCTGCCACGGGAAGAAGCCAGGCTCTGCGCTCCGCCCTCCGATGATGCGTTTAATTATTCCCGGCAAAGAGCGGGTTGGCTGTCCACACACTGACGGAAAAACAGAAAAATCACAGAAAAATTAAGCACTAGTGTTGGGCCTCTAAACAAGGAAAAAATGATTCATTCTTATTTGTAGATTATGCCAGCGCAAGTTTGCACGTTACAAAACAGATGCAATCTTCTTGATTTTAAGGGGGAATGCTTTTTTTATGATTGGGCAGCAGGATGGTCAGTAGTAATACATTTTGAAGGATGACCAGGATAAGCACAGCAGAGATAGGCTGACCCAATCCTGATTCTACTCTTAGCACAAAATTCTGCATTTGCTGGTGGGTAGTACCATAGAAACAAAACATCTACAACCCCAAGGTTGCTTCTGCATGGCCATTTAAAGAAGCACTTATCTATGCGGGATTAGACTAGCCTGCCTGCAAGTGACCTGGCAGTACACCAATAACACAGAATTGTTTCAGTATGTTATTGTGTGCTTTCTCTACACCATTTTGTGGCATCCTATAATTGTGTTACTGCACAATGTGTATATTGCTCACTGCAATTACTACATCAGCAGCTTTCAAATGAACTCTTGACTGTGATGTGTACAGGGCAACTACTCCCCTATAACTTTATGATGGATTTATATAATAAAACAGGCCTCTTCTGTGCAAGGTTTGGAAGCACCTACTAGAATCATGCAGTGGCATGTTGGGTGTTCGAGCTAGGGGAAAATGTTTGGTGCATATGGCCTTTTGCATTTTACTCTTTAAATACCGAATAACAGCCAATCCGTTAAATGTTGTAGAATGCGTTGTAGCACAAACTGTGCGCGATGGCATAATCTACGTGCAATGATGCATGTATGTTCGGCACAGTGTTACCAGAAGTCTCACGGTCACTGGAGACAGGCTGAAACATTTCTGGCTTTGCCCCATTGCATGTAGGGAATTGTAATTCGGAGTTCTCTATGTAACGCAGTATATACCACCAATAAGCACATGACCTTGGAGCAAGCTGACAACACTGCTTCATCGACATCATCCATCATTGCTTTTTTTTAGGGTCCCAGAATACCTTCAGAAGAAGAGCCTGGACTTATCCACTCCAGAAAGCAACCAAGCATGTACTGTCCCAGGGCCAGAACACCTTGCTCACATTAAAAATCAAGGTCTTCTGAATCGGCTCACGTTGCTAGAAACCAAATGCCCACGCTCCATCATACGGTCCTCAGAAGACGACCCACTCTTCCTGTTTCTCATAAGGGCAGAAGAAATTTGAGGCAACAGGAAAAACTTAAATCCAGGAGGTGAAAGTCTCTAGTCAATAGAAACCTGAATTTCTGGCAATCCTATGGATTCCTTGAGCTGAATGCACTGAGTACTTTATTAAGTATCTTCCTATAAGTCTGATGTAGCAAATGCCCTATCATTGGTCAAGAAGCATTTTATATTTCACAACAGGTTCAAATGGTGTCCACTGATATACAGACAGAACATAGAATATAACAGCAGACATCACAATTGATTCCTGGCTTTCCTTTCACTTTTTCCTAACTAGGGATCCTCCATGTTTATCCCGGGCTTTCTTGAATTCTGTTACGAGCTTTGGGCACCATCTTCCCTGGGAGGCTGTTCCCTGCATCCACCCCCTTTCTGTGAAGAAATACTGCTTAATGTTACTCCTGAGTCTACCCACCTTTGAGCCTCATATCATGGCCTTTTGTTCTAGAGATGCCCTTAATGTTTGCTTCACATGCATTATTTATACCTTGCAGGTATTTGAATATCTCTATTGTATTCCAGCCCCCCCCCACACACACAGGGCACACATATTTAGGTCCTTACGTCTCCTAGAGCATTTGGTGGCTGTGGCAGAGCCTTCTGAACACAGACCACATAACCTCGGCATCGTGATCACGACAACATGTTATTGAATCAGATTATTAATGGCACCTTCATTGTATAGTTTTTTCTTACTATTTTTTTCTTCCATTTGTGCCCTATTGTAAACCGTTATGATGGTAAATAACTTAAAAACTTTTAAATAAATAAAAAAAAAGTAATGTCCCTCTGGGTTTACATACTTAGAGCAAGCATGGGCTGGTAGACAGGAGCTGGAGTTTTAGCTATTTTTAGAAATTTTCTACAGGCTGACAGGATAAAATTTGGGATTAAAGATCCTATTTTTCTCATAAGGGCAGAAGAAATTTGAGGCAATCCTATGGATTCCTTGAGCTAATGTGGACTATTTATGCTCTGCTGGCGGTAACACCTCTTATGTTGCTAAGCTTGCTGAGCCGATTGCCACTTTACACCTACAATATACCAAAAGCTGATTTTTGTAGGCGATTTCTGTTAGCTGAAAAGATTTTTTTACATTATTTATTTTTGATCGATTACGTACATCGGACTAATGTGCTCACACATAGGGGTGGACCCACGCTTGATTTACTGGTTCCTGGTCGTGGGCTGACTCATGGTGACTCCCAGACACAGAGAAAGAGAATCTCTCCGGTCAGACCACAGTCTGACATTATTTTAAATAGCTGAACAAGATTATGTGCATTGTTGTCCTAATCAAAGAATCAGAAAACAAGTTGGATCAACTGCGGAGCCCTTCACTGCTCCCTGATAAAATAAAGAGTGTTAGTGACATCATGGGTGCAACAATGAAATGGATGTGGTAACTTCTGTGGACTGCTGAGGCAGTTCCTTCATTGACATTTTTGATGAGCTTCTCCGAAGAATACTGTCTCTCATTGCCCAGGTAAGAGAAAGCCCTGGTATTCTCTTGAATTATAAGAAGAAAAGTGCCAAGTAGAAAAGTTATGGAGAAAAAAATAAGAACGGCGAGGACTTCAAACAACAGTATTGGCAACAGTCATTGCCGAGACAGAAAAAAGGATTTGGCGCTTACAAGGGTGGAAACAATTTTAAAAAGTCTACTGAATTATTTCAAGTAGCCCCGCCAGCTAACTACGAAGGAGATCCCTTCAAATCGGTATTTCCCGAGCTGTGAGTCCTTTGCCCAATATTTTGAGGACAAAATTGTATAGCCACAGGTTCAATCGGAGCCCAAGGAATTACTGATATCTTCGTTTGTGGGGAAATCCATGCCAGGATGCAATTGGTCAGCTTTTTCAGGAGGTTTCTCTGTTTGATTTGACATCGATAATTAATTATCTTAAATCGAGTTATTCATGTCTAGATGCTTGCCCTTTCAGTTATGGAAAAATATCTCGAGTGGAGTCGTATAAAGTCATTATACCTAATACATCATCAACTGTGGGTAAATTGCTTACCTCACTTAAAAGAGCGACCTGTGCATAAGAATTTGGCACTCGATCCGGATGTGGTGTCTAATTTTCACCTGGTCTCTAATGCAACAACTTTGAATAAAATTATAGAAAAATGCATTCTCTCTCAATTAGAAGAGCATGTGGATAAGCATAACATTTTAGGTGATCAACAATATGGCTTCTGAGAAAATCGTGGAATGGAAACTTTATTGCTATCCTTGACAGATTTTTTACATCACGATTTAGATCAAGGCAGGTCGGAAGTTTTGATACGATTAGATCTTAATGTGGCTTTTGATACTGTTCATCATGCTATATTATTAAGTCATTTAGCTAATATTGACCTTGATCACACTGTGCATTCCTGGTTTAACTCATATTTATAGGATCGTCAATACTGTGTGTTGGTGATCTGCACTCCGATTGGAAGAAAGTTAATATCTGTGTTTATCCTCCATTCTTTTTAATATATATCTATTGCCATTGTGTGCTCTCCTTAGATCACTGGGAGTGATGTTTTACATTAATGCAGATGATATGCAGTTTTAGATCCCCTGCATGAATGGAAAGTTTCCTATGTCAGATTTCCAAAACTGTATGACACAGATCGATCTGTGGTTAAGGGTTAATCATCTGACACTAAATATTGCAAAAACATCCCTGTTATGGGTTGGGAAAATATCTCCCCCAGATTTAGGCAACAAGGGGGTTTTTGGTGATGTGATATTAACATTGAAGCACGTAATTTAGGGATTATTATTGATGTGAAACTAACTTTTAGATCTCAGTTAAAGCAGGTGATATGTAAAGCATTCTATAAACTTAAAACATTGATGCTGTTGAAGTCATTTCTTATGCCAGTTATTTTGCTCCATTTTTCAGTCCTTATGTTATAATTTCACCTGCTATGCAGCCTTATCATATTCTGACCATGACGCCTACCTGCCAGAAGTCTCCTCAGAGCTCTGTTCCATGCTACCTCCATCAGCTCCTCACAGCTCATCAAACTCAGCCTGTGGTGCAGCCTCCTAGCCACAGGAGTCCTCAGCAAACTATATCACCAGCCTCCCCAAGCTCCTCCTCCTTGCCTGCACTACACGCAAGCCTCAGTCCTACATAATCCAGCCTTGCCAAATCCTCCTCGCTTTCACATCGAGTCGCCCTTGGCTCCTTGTCCTCACCACTGTCACCTTGCGACAGAACCATGCCTATCCTTGCCTTGCTTTGTGGCCTCCGGGCCTTCTTGCTCCTTGCCTTGTCTTCTGGCCTATGGGCCTTCCTGCTCATTGCCTTGCTTTATGGCCATAGGGCCTTCTTACTTCTTGCCTTCTGGTTTATCTAGGCCTTGTCTTGCTCTGTGGCCTATCTAGACTTCTCCATTATGTTGCCCCTTGGGGCTTTTCCTGCCTAATGCTGCCTTTGGGCCTTTATGTTCCATGTTCCACATTGTCTCTCCCTGTCCCGTCCTGTCTTAGTCTAGCTCCAGTTCAGTCCTCACCTCCACTCAACCTCCAGTTCCAGCCCCTACCTGAACTCAAGCTCCAGTTCCAGTCCTTGCCTGCACTCAAGCTCAGTTCCAGCCCTTACTTGCTCTCTGTTCCTGTCCTAGCCTTGCTCCAGACTCACCATGATGTACTGCAGCCGCAGAGACCTGCTGGCCTCCAGAACTCAAGGGCTCAACCTGCGGGGGAGGGGGCTGGTTAGGCAGAAGACTGGCTCTAGCCTTGCCCTGCAGTCCTGCAACATTATGTTATCGTGAATGTTGATCTGTGCTCTGCGTCAATCATGTGATAGAGAATGTTAACTAAATACCCTGCATTTTAACTTTTCAAAGGACTAGGATTTAAAAAGTAAAATCAAAATAAGAAGGGTTTTTTTTTATTATTTTAAGGAGACTTTTTAAATACTGAAAACAACCTCACATAGTTTGCCTGACATCCATATGGTTTGCCGAGGGTCATGTGTAATGAGAAAGAAGGAAGTCTTTTATCCCCATTAACATGCATTGACATAAATAATAGTTTGCAAGACAGAGAAAGAAAAAGTCCTGAATGTGCAACTGAACCTCCAGCTGCAGAACAGATGCCACTTAACCTATAATCATGCATTGTCTTTGAGGCTTGTCATCTGTGGCTGAGCGGAGTCTGCACAGGCTGCCTTAATGAGCTCTTTCATAGAATGTCAGAACGTGCTTGGGACGCAGTTAGGCAGGAAGAAGGCGAAACGCGGAGACTTCGCCTGCACTCCGTTAGATGCATCGGGTGGCGATCGTGGATGCTCCCATTTTCGTCACATTTCCAGGATCCCAAAATGCCATTTCTGTTTATCTCGCACAAAGTACCATGGGAGATGGAAGGAATCGGTAGCTCAGCATTTAGCTATAAAAAGCGAGCATGCTGCAATGGAATTTAAGTCAAGGAGAGGCATAATATAAGATATGACAGACTAGGGGCTTCTAAGAATAAGGTGATCAGATGACTCGTTAGCCGAGATGTTTTGTGTATATACTGTATATGCACAGGCTGGCTACTGAGTGAGTCATCTCCAGAACAATTTTTCCCCTCAGTTAAAGCTGTACCAAGCACTGCCACAATTAACATGTTGACCTCCCTCCGTCTCCCCTCTTTCTGGGCAGTCAGGTTTAGTGGTAGTGATGGACAGCCAGCAGTATGGAGACACGGTAAGCATACACTCCCCGGTCTCTGCAGCTCCTCCTTCTCCTCCTACATTTCCTGATTACAAAGGATGCGCTCGGGAAAAACAACCCAGGGGGCAAGGGGCACGTATTCACTGTGTTCCCACCCGTGGCTGGCCTGCTACTAGATTACCCATAGTGCTCTTCCCCAGGAAACTGAGAGGAATCTGGGAACGCAGGAGAGAATGGAGTAGAACTTAAAGCAAAGGAGGAGGGAGAGGAGAGGAATTCACGGGCAGGTGGAGATGAAGAACATCCTGGTGGGAGAGGAGATGGGAAGAACATGAACCATGATCTACATACAAGTTTTATAAGTGTTTCAATTTCATGGAAGCCCTATTATTACAGATGTAAGTAAATCAGGGACGTTTAAAATATAAAAATACATATTTAAATGAATATCCCTCATGATTCCAAACGTTTGCCCCGTTTCTCTGGAGGTTAGCAGGGTTGGTCATTGTAATTATAAGCCAGAAGCTTAAGATATTGTTTTTGCTCTGACTAGCAAATGGTGACTTGTGAATTACTTGGCAGGACCTTGGTTGGTCAGATAGAGAGCGGCCAATGCAAATGCTTTCCTTTGAAGCCTGCAGAAGTCCTTCACACCTATGCATATGTTAAATTACCCTCTGGCTGCATTACAAAGGGGGGGAGGGGGCATGGCTGGAAGCCAGTGGTATGATCCCCTGAACTGCAGTGACACCAAGTGGACCTGGCTACAATTGCTAGGATAAAATGGGTATTTCCGCAGAAGGAAAATTTTGAGTTGAATGGACCTATGGCAGTTCTTGGAATCAGAACTTGGAGTGTAATCCCAGACCAGAGCCAATGAGGAGCAGGGGAGTGTTTGCTAATGAAATTTTTAAATTAGATATAAAAGAAAGGTTATCTTTTGAGTACCATCAGACAGGCAGAGCGAGGAAAAGACAAAAGGTCAGGAAAAACTTGAAAATTACACTCTTTTCCCTTACTACAAAATAACAAACCATTGCTTTCTTGGCACTGCTATATGATTACTATTTTACAGACTAAGGCTATGAGGAAACGCTTCAGTCTATGTGCAACTGCACTTTCCTTTGTGGTAGCAGCCATGTGGCTGGGGTAAGAATGCTAATTGGAGTCCTACCTGCCAGAAATTGTGGAAACAGAGAGACAGACTGTTTCTTAAGAGATGGCTGTTATACCGAAAAATCAGTGACCCCCATGACTCCTCTGATGTGTTTCAGTTCATGGTCCCAAAGACTCTTGAGAGGGAAGTGTTTGCAGCTAAGCATGACCGGGATGGACACTTTGGAGCAGAAACTACCTTGAGGAACCTGAAGAAGTTGTACTATTGGGTCACAATGTCTGTTGATGTACCTGAGTGGGTTAAGACCTGTAAAAGATGTGTTCTTGTGAAGGACATATTCCCCATAGAATGCACACTCCTCCAGTGTATCAATGCCTCATATCCACTGGAAGTAATAGCAATCAATTGTACTGTGCTAGATCGATTCCACTGGAATGGAAAATGTTCTTGTGCTGACAGACATGTTTACTAGGTATACATTGGCCATACTAATTCAAAAAGTCAGACAGCAAAAACCACAGCAAAGGTGATAGTGCAACATTGGATAGCCCATTATAGCTGCTTTTCTCGCCTACACTCTGATCAAGAGAGGAACTTTGAATCTGCTACAAGAACTTTGTAAGTTGAATGGCATGGAGATGAGCAGAACAACCCCCTATCATCCTGAAGTGAATGGCAGGTGTGAGCGGTTCAATTGGATACTACATGACTTGCTCAAGACACTGTCCACTGAAAAGAAGAGAAGGTGGACAGAGCATTTTCCAGAGTTAGTGATGGACTTTAATGGGAATGTGCACAGTTCAACTGGATAGGCCCCACATTGCCTTCTGTTTGGTAGTGACTCACAATTACCATGGGATGCAGTCTCTGAACCAGACACTGAAGAAGAAGAGTATGCAATGCTAGATGACTGGGCGATGTCTCACAGAAATAGGCTAAATACAGCCTGTGCAATAGCAGAGCCAACATTGAAGCAAACTGGAGAGATTCAGAAGAGACACTATGAATGAAGGTCCAGAGGTGCACTGATAAGTGTGGGTGATAGGGTTCTCCTCAGATGACATAACTTCCTGTTATCTGTACCCTCTTGTTTGATGTAATTTCCAACTTTGGTTCTATGTAAACCGACGTGATATGTACTTGTACAGGAACATCGGTATATAAAAGCCTTAAATAAATAAATAGACATAAGATGCTAGATGTCTGGGAATCTGCTCCCTATGAAGCGATTAAATTGTTTGAACCCCATGAGAATACATTTAGAATACATTCAAAGTCTTGGGAGACAAAAGTTGTACACTGAAACCAAATTAAGCTGTATGTAAGACAATATAATGGTTAGGAATACTGTAAACCCACCTGAGGATGCAATTTGGCAAATACAGAATTCTAAGATGATAGGGGAAGATGACTCAGATTCTGATCAAATCTGGCTAGTAAAAAGAGACTCAGGAGCTCCAGGGGACAAGCCAGGAACTGTACTTGATGGTGCTGATGGCTTAGAACCTGAAGGCCCAGAGGGAGAGATGGAACTTGAAAGAGAAGACAGTGCTTCTGGCAGCTGAAATTTCAAGGAGGAGCTAGCTTGCGGAAGAGTATTGTACCACGATAGAAAGGAATGAAGCAGAGAATTCACTGATATTAGTGTAATTATTTGATATAAGGCCTATAGGTTCAGAGAACAAATATGCCATTTTTCTTAACCTGCTTGTAACAAAAAAACAAGTCTTGAGATCAGATATATTGAAAGAGCAGTTACTCAAAGGCTAACTGTGCAGATATCTGAGGAAAACAGGACACTAGCCTCTTGGCTACACTTAACTGCTTGTTGTTGTGATAACTGATAGTTGGGGGCCTCAAAGAGCACATGGGAGTGGCCCAGAAGAAACTGGAGCACAGGTCAGCAGAATTAACTTAAAAAGAGCAACATGAGACAGCCTGTTTGAATTCAGAAAAAAACAGCTTGGAGGAAAAGCTTTGGAACGTTACCAGTGGCTAATGACATGACCGATGAGCTGATCTGATTTACCAATGCATTGTGTTCCCAGATTTTCCAAAAATGCATCACATTGGGAACTGTGAGAAAGTGTTTTGTGTACATATTTTTTAAGGCAATCTCTAATCGTGTATTTTTTTTTGTATTTGTATTTATTAAAATTTATTGAACGCTTAACACAAAATAGGCCTAAGCGATTCACAATAAAACAAGCATAAAATTATTAACAAAACATAAACAGAAAAACAACATAAAATAGAGATCCAACCACCATCAACAAAAATTAACCATGGGCCTGGTACAATAGAAGGTTCTTCAAATGGAGTCTGTATTTTTTTTAGAATTGTCCTACAGACAGAGATCACCTGTTGAAACCAATGTCAGTACAGACTAGCCATAGGCCTGCTGCAGCTTATTGTTTATTCTCAGGCTTATAAGTAAACTTCTATACTTAGCAACGGTAACATGGAATAGACTTAGTTTTGGGGTACTTGCCAGGTTCTTATGGCCTGGATTGGCCACTGTTGGAAACAGGATGCTGGGCTTGATGGACCCTTGGTCTGACCCAGTATGGCATATTCTTATGTTCTTATGTATGTAATCTATGACAAAATAATCACCAATTTCCTACTCACTACAGTTATTTTGATGAAAATGCAATCAGAGTGTCTACATTTGTTCTTTGTATACCAAAGAGTTGTGGATTTATTTATGATGTTATCAAGTTGAGTTTTGGGTTAATGTTGAGGGTTTCCAATATGTGAACAGGTAGATGTTAAGGAAAAAGATAGCAGATCAAAAAAAAACAAACTTCACATGTATATATGTATTTAATTTAATTTATGATTTAAAAGGATGTTGTATCACAGAGGAAAAAGACCTCAGAACCTCTATGCCTGTTCTAATTAGAACAAACTGATATTTTTGAGGTTATTCCAATCATAGGTCTTAAAAAACCTCCAACACCTCATTTTTAATTTTATTATTCGAAAAATAATTTTTTATTTTTCTATGTTGTTTTTTTAAAAAAAATATATCTTTGCCATTTCGTCGCTCAACAGTGGATCCAGAGAACTGATTATTGTATCACAGTTGTTTAGAGCTGCTGAATGTATCAGTCAAAGAAGGAAGAAATTTACACCTCCATGATTATAATTTTTAAGAATATTTCACTTATCTGAGTCATGAGCAATGGATTGACAAAGATATTTAAAAAAAAAACAAACCAACATAGAAAAAGAAAAAATGAGATGGTTGGAAGTTTTAAGACCTATGATTGGAATAACCTCAAAAATGTCAGTTTGTTCTGAGGTCTTTTTCCTCCGTGATACAAAATCCTTTTAAATCATAAAATTAAATTAAATTAAATGCATATATACATATGAAGTTTTTGTGGTTTTTTAATGCTGAAGGCAACATTAATTCTTAGTGGGGAGGAATGTAAACCAAAAGCTTAAGATATTGTTCTTGCTCTGACTAGCAAATGGTGACATGTGAATTACTTGGCAGGACCTTGGTTGGTCAGATAGAAAGAGGCCAATGCAAATGCTTTCCTTTGAAGCCTACCAGAAGTCCTTCACACCTATGCATATGTTAAATTACCCTCTGGCTCCATTACAAAGGGGTGTTGGTGCCATGGCTGGAAGCCAGTGGTATGATCCCCTGAACTGCAGTGACACCAAGTGGACCTGGCTACAATTGCTAGGATAAAATTGGTATTTCTGCAGAAGAAAAAGTTTGAGTTGAATGGACCTATAGCAGTATTAGAACTTGGGGTGTAATCCCAGACTAGAGAAAATGAGAAGCAGGGATCAATTACTAATGAACTTTTTCAAATTAGATATAAAGGTTGTCTTTTGTGTACCTGTCTGATGGTAAGAGGAAAAGAGAGAAGAACATAACAATGAGGTGAGGTTCTTAGCCCAGCCACATGGCTGCTACCACAAAGGAAAGTGCAGTTGCAGATAGATTGGAGCGCTTCCTCAAAGCCTTAGTCTGTAAAATAGTAATTATATAGCAGTGCTCAGAAAGCAGTGGTTTGTTATTTTGTAGTGAGGGAAAAAGAGTGTAAGTTTCAAGTATTTCCTGTCCTTTTGTTTCATTTATGGCTAGAAGGACAGTATTTAGAATAGTATCTGCATACATTCAGTATCAGGCTGACTTAGTTGCAGGGAAATTCAGAGGATTTGTCATGATTTTATATAGTGTAGAAAGGGAATTTATAGATATATTTTTTTGTGAGAATCGGGACTTCCAATCTCCTGAAGCAAGTGGATGCTGCAGCTGAACCGCGCACAAGATTTCAAGCATCTGCGTCAGTTTTATCAGTGGAGAAGCTTGTCTAAAGAAAATGAAACAGAACTCACGTGAAATTTAACTGAGAACTTATATTATTATTCTGGCCAGAATTTAGGTGGGAGTTTGAAGTATTTCGCAAGTGAACTGAGATACAAAGTAGAGCTAGTGATTTTTCTTTTATATTTTGCAACCTAATTTTCCTCACTTTTCCATGTTAATAAAATCTTCTTTCTTTTTTATTATAATGCCATTTGTCTGTGTTTGCTATAGAAGAATCCTAGGGGTAGATTTTACAAATCTACGCGGGATTTTATAAGATACACGTGGGGGTCAGCGCGCACAAGGGGGTGCACATTTGTGCACTTTCGCGCGCCAAGCCCTGCACGCGCTGCCTTTCACTTTCCATTCACCCCTCGCACCTTCCCCTACCTAACCCACCACCCCGGCCCTATCTAGACCCCACCCTACCTTTATCAGAAAAGTTACTACTGCGCGGCAGGCCTCGACACAGGCCGCTGTGTCGGGGCACTTGGCCACGCCCCCGGATTGCCCACACGTCCCCGAACATGCCCCTGATCGGAAACCACGCACCCTGGCAACGCCCCCGACCGCCCCTTTTTGCAAGCCCCGGGACTTACGCGCATCCCAGGGCTTGTGCGCGCCGCCGAGCCTATGCAAAATAGGCTCGGTGCGCGCAGGGGTTTTTTAAAAGGGTTACGTGCGTACCTTATGCACGTAGCCCTTTTAAAATCCGGCCCTTAATGCGCTGTGTAACTGTGCATGCACTGATTTTAAATGCACTACTTGCTGTAGCTACATAAGGTGGGCTTTATGTTATCACTTATTGTCCTATTCTCTGCTCCAGCCTCTCCTCCCCACCCCTGGGTGAACCTTTAGTCGTGTGGGCGCATTACATGTGTCTGTCCCTAAACACACAGCTGAGAGGTGGAGTTATTTTTATGGCCCCCTCCCACAATAGGGGAGAGGTTTACATAATTTATGGGTGAAAGCATAGAATTATGAGACCCAGACACCCGTTCTATCTCCGTCATGCATGGTCTTCAGTCTGAAAGCCACTAAAACTGTCCTTTGTCCTCTAATCTATGAAATCCAGGGGAGAATTTATGTCGGCCAGAGCTAAGTAGCTTTCACACTGCAGGGGAAAATGTAGTAAGCAGAAGACCTCCAAATATTTGGCAAAGAAAGGTCCCTAGGATCAAAATTAAGTTGTCAACAATGGATATCAGTGGTGTTAAACTCCTTTTGTGTCACGGCATGCCTAAACAAAGATTTGATAGTAAAAGTTTCTCTTCTATTAAGGCCAGGACTGTTGCATGCTTAAGTGGGATCCCTTCTGTGGATTTCCACTGTCAGAAGAGGTGACGTGAATACTGCAGTAGCATGAAATACTTTTCCAGCCCAGAGGCCCATTCATAAAAGTTATCCAGCTGAAACATCTGTGACAACATCTGTCGCGGTGTGATTTGCAAACATAGGCTGAAAAATAATGAATCTGCAACATTTGAGGGGATAAAACTGCTTCACTCCAGCAGTCAGGCTGAAATAACGGCAGGATTAGAAAGCAAATTAAAGCCTATTGAAGCCTGGGATGGTCTTGTTGTGCGAGATGAGAGGAGAGTGTAGCAGGCCAGTTATTTATAACGTCTCATGTTAAATACACCAAGATACGCCATGGAAAAAAACTGTTAGAAAAATACTCCTATTAATCTCTGTCCCTGCAGCTGCTGGCCCCAAAGGAAGTTACATCCGGTGGGCATTTTTCTGCCAGGTCATCGATCTGGAACCTTCTGGGGCTCACGCCCCTTTCCCCATTGCAGCTGGAGAGGAAGGTGGAGGGCTGTCGCTGGCCCCTACCTACTTCTCTTTTTCCTGTTTTGTTTTTTTTTTTAGAAAATTACCACCATCTGCATCCCTTTCAAAACCAATAGAGAATGATTGTCCCAAATCAAATGAGGCACTTTTTTTTTTTTACCAAATCTGATAATCTTATATAGTTTTTGACGGAAGACTTTAGTGTACAGTTTAGACAGAAGTGCGTATTAATGGTCATGCTTGAGTTATTGCTTACTTCTCTGGCGTACCTGGCTGGCATGTTGGTGTTTTGGTTCCTAGTTCTGGGCTCGTCCAGTTTCCTCCTGCTTCACAGGTGTATGTGCCTGAAAGGCCAGATATACGCATACAGGTTAGCAATCTACAGAGAAATTAAGATGTCTTTAAAAGCCTTTTTTTCAAATGAATTCAAGATACAACTCAATGCCCGCTCATAACACACTGCAGAGAGTATTCGCAAGGTTATCTCTGGGGTTTTCCTGGTACTGTCATGCCATGGGGATGTGTGTGAAAGGGGGCAGACTAGGGAATAATCTCAGGAAATATTGTTTTACAGAAGGGGTAGCGGCCTCATGGAACCTCCTTCTTTTGGACGGTATCAGGATTCAAGAGACAAGCACAGAGGACCTCTGAGGGTATGAACCTGAGCAGGACATGTAGGTGGGCAGGTTGGATGGGGTGAATGATCTTTATCTGCTGTCATGTTCTATGTTTCTATAGAACAATGCCAGAGTCACAAAAATCACTATTGTTGCATAAAATCAATACAATAAAAAGGACTCATACTGCACACTACTGGCCCGTGGGACCTTCCTTGCTTTTTAAAATAATCATCGGTGCCACACTGCCAATATATTTTCAGTTATTTTTTTTTACAATTTTTTAATTTTTTTTTTGCAATTAAAATAAAGGTGAAACCGCACACATCTTTGTCTCTTTTTTCATGTCAGAAACAGAAATCCCATAAGTCCCGACGTGCCATGCTTCGAGCATCAATGTGTTCTCTGTAAGACTGGTATACATTAAATTGCATCCAGACTTAAGGCTCCTAGGGCAGGAGTCCGAAAAAAAAAGGATGCACCCACTTCCTTATAAAGTGTGTGTGTGACTTTTTTTTTTTACAGGGCTGGTTCTTCCATTAGGCAAACTAAGTGGTCACCCTGGGCGCCAAAACGTGACGCCACAAGAGAGAAAGTAAGGGATGCTGGGTAGATGTGGTGGAGGCAGAGAGGAAGCTAGGTGGGTGGGGGAGTTATGAAGAGAGGGTGCCGGGTAAATGGATGGAGAGAGAGGGTACTGGGTAGGTAAGGGTAGGGTGGAGAGAGAGGATTCTGGTCAGGTAGGAGGTGGAGAGATGATGCTACAGAAAGGTGGCAAAGAGTGTCTTATCTTCTTACTGAACTGAGGGGATATAATAAACTAAATCACATGGAAAGTTGAGCAGGAAAGACAGCCAGCTCTGGAGCTCACTAATCTCTGAAATTGCTCCATTCACAGGACTGCTGGCAGACGGCATGAAGGGCTGGACGGCCTGGATAACTGGTTTAGGATTATGTAGGGTTCCACTCACCAGTTTCCTTTTGAGATCTGGCCCATGCCAAGAGTAACTGAAAATCATTCCTGACTGTTGGCTGTTTAGTGCCTTGATCCGAATGCGCGAGTGTCCTAGTGGACAGGTGGCCAACAGCTGTCGCAACTAACTTTCATTGACAACTCTGGTAGTGCAGGGAAGTCAAGCAATGAATGGGCCACGAAAACAAAACAACAACCAATGTCCCTCCTGCAGCGAGGATCAGGCCACTTGGTCAGGTCACGGCAGGCACTTTGCAAATTAATCCCATTAAGGGCCAGATTTAAGAATGATGCAAAAAGCAGGAACAAGCTTCAGAACAGAACATCTTTGCCTACGGAACTTAACTTTGTATAATGAACTGGAACCGGAAAAAAAAATGTAAAAGTGAACCCATGTGCAAAAAGCACAGCAAGGCTTTGGTGCTTTCGGTCTGCTCAGGATGTTAAGTGCAGATGCTGAAGGGCAGACACTGAAACCTGAACCCAGGGGAGTGTGCGTGAGAGTCTGGAGTCAAGATTCACCATTGTGCATTTCTAACCAGCTATTAGGAGGAGAGTAGTCCAGTTAGGAGTCTGAAGCTAATTTCCAAAACATAAATCCAGATAGTACTATAAAGCTCCTCAGACTAGAAACGCAGAACTGCTTGTGCACCCTGCAGCCTCTGCCTTGCCCTCTAGGAGTTATATTGGTCTGGAAGAAAAAAGGATCCTTTTATTGGCCCAAACTGAACTCTTCCATGATGATGATGATGATGATGGAGCCCAAGTCAGTCCCTCCTTCGTCTGTGACCCTGCGTACCGTGCACGTATCGCACGTGCTTGCACACCTGGTTCCCTTAGTGATGCACGCTTACCAGTAATGTTTGGGACCATCTCATAATACGGCTGCTGGCAGGAATACCGCACGCTTGATTGGTAGGTGGTGAGATTCTTTGCAGTGGAGAACGTGATCAATCCATTTTCTAGGTGAGCCGGAGATCTGCAGTCCACCACTAAAATGAGCAAAAGCAAAGCAGAGCTCAAAAACCATGCTAGAAATGCAAGCGGCTGATACATTTTAGGCAGAATTTTCAGTTGAGCTACACAGAATATGCAGGCGTACACGTGATGTAATGTGCTGTTCCTACGAACGGGGCAGCTGTCTAGAACATGGTACAAAAGATGATATAGTAATGACAATTTACATTTATACAGTGCCTGTATCTGTGTTGCAGTCTGGGAAGCTGCAGTCCCGGTGTGGACCCTTGAGCCGAACCAGCCTGGGTAGAGTAGCTCGGGAGGCGGAGTCTCAGGCACAGATCTTCACCCGGGAACCAGGAACCCCCCAGGAGGAGCCCGTAGGGTCCTAGAACCTTGGGACTTAAGAGACACAGGTACAGGTCTTCACCCGGGAACCAGGAACCCCCCAGGAGGAGCCCGTAGGGTCCTAGAACCTTGGGACTTAAGAGACACAGGTACAGGTCTTCACCCAGGAACCGGGAACCCCCCAGGAGGAGCCCGTAGGGTCCCAGAACCTTGGGACTTAAGAGACACAGGTACAGGTCTTCACCCAGGAACCGGGAACCCCCCAGGAGGAGCCCGTAGGGTCCCAGAACCTTGGGACTCAGGAGTAAGGTCTCAGTCTCTAGGAAAGGCCTGGGAAAAGGTTAAGTCACAGAGTCCAGTGGCAGGGAGCAGGTAGGCCCAGCGAGGGCAGGACAGACAGATAACTGGAATGGTGTTTGTGTAACCTCGTGGAGTATGACCGGCACAAGGCAGGACCGGAGCCAGCAGCGTGTAGAGACTCAGACTTGGCAGGGAGTAGCAGGAGAAGAAACCCAAGTCAAACTGGCAGCCAATGGAAACAGTCCTGGGAACAGACCGGAGTCGGAGGCTGGCGGCAAACAGGAGCAGAGTCGGGCACAAGCTGAAGTCGGTGGCTGGCTGCAGGCAGAGGCGGAGTCGGGTACACGCTGAGGTCAGAGGCTGGCGGCAGGCAGAAGCGAAGTCAGGAGCGAGCAGAGGTCGGTGGCAGGCGGCAGGCAAAAGCGGAGTCAGGAACGAGCAGAGGTCAATGGCAGGCGGCAGGCAGAAGCGGAGTCAGGAACGAGCAGAGATCAATGGCAGGCGGGAGGCAGAAGCGGAGTCAGGAACGAGCAGCGGTCAATGGCAGGAAGCAGTGCAGCAGAGATGCAACTAAGAACTACAAGCAGTAGCGACCCTCGTTGCAAGGCAATGAGAAACCCGATGAACGCCGGTTAAATCAGGCTTGGGGCGTGGCATGGTTAACTCAGGCGGAGCCAGACTTCCGGTGAGCGTGCGTCCATAACGCGCGTCCTTGCGCGCACGCGGGGCCGCAGAGAGACGGCCCAGCAATGGCGGACGCCCCATAGACCCAGCAGAGCCGCGGGAGCGGCGTTCCTGGCATAGAAGGTGAGCCCTGAATACGGCAATTAGGGGGGAAGCGGTGGAGACCGCAACAATCTGCACAGGATCCCAAAATGTTTTATAAATGTAGTATGTTAGAAACATGCATGCAGTCACCTCTAGGCTGGAGAGCCTGGAAGGAATTTTCTGGTGCTGGAGTGTCCGGAAGCCTTCAAAATGCTGCTAATATTATTTTCCCATTTACAACTGGGTGAAGTAGTGAGACAAAAGTGATTCCCCCAGGTTCACAGAGAGTCAGTATCAGAACTGGGATATAGAATTGAGACACAGGAAGACTGTAGTTGCCAAGCTGGTTTAAACTATATAATTTTCTTTCCTCCTTGTTTAACTTGTGCTGGTGTTTAGCTGTCAGACTGATTTAAGTTTAAATATATATGTTTTATCTCTTTTTGTTCAATGAATCTGTTGCGGCTGGATAGAATCTGCCACTGGGAATTCGAACCTTAATCTTTATTCCCACCCATCCTAACCCAACACCCAGCCACCCCATTGCTTTTTTCCCCATATATAAACTCCCTAAATGTTACGGTGGGTGGGCTTTCTTTTCCTGCAAGGCATAAGTCATACCTGTGCATACCATTTCCTTGCTTTCTTGAAGGTAATAGAATTCTTGTGTTTGCTAAGTTTAGATTGAACTACCTTTGTTTTAACTGCTTAGAAACTTTCAGTCCCTGAGTTAGAAAAATCAGAAATATGCAAACTGCAGTTTAGTATAGGGATGGAGCTACTCAATCTTCTGCATTGAGTACCACATGTTTGATAATCTTTCTACTGGGCAGAAATTATGGGGTAGATTTTTAAACATACTCGCATGTGTCAATGTGGGCGCGCTACCTGGCGTGCGCAATTTTATAACATGCACGCGCCAGAATAAACTCACCAGAATAAAGGATTGCTACGTTAGCCAGTTACATGCTAATTGTAAATTGTTAAAAGTAATACAGCAGAAAAAGGTATATGTACACCGTTCTTCGTTCAAGATATTCGGGGCTGCTGCTGTCCTATTCTGATCACAGCACACCCGAGGCTTTGGCAAAGAATTTTAACTCTTGGTAAATCATCTCTTTGTAACTGTTCCTTTTGGTTATCAACCGACGTGATCTGAATTAATTTGATTTAAACAGACTTAGTCTGAATTTATCTGATCTAATCAATTAAATTTATCAGTTGAATTTAATTGTATACCCTTATGTAAAATAAAAATATATTCTTCTTTAGAACCACTCATATATATATATATATATGAGTGGTTCTGATTCCATATTAATTTACTGAGCTCAATAAATGCATTAACTTTTAGGAGTTCTAATGTGTTTAACATGTCACATGATGTTTCTAATGCCAGGAGAGTAACTTTTAACGCGTAATCCGTTAATAACAATTCTCCCCTTAAAGATATCTATCGGAACAAGGACCCGAGACAGTATTCACTCCAGGGAATTCGAAAAATACAAAATTGCAGACCTGCAACTAGTAATCTATAATTTATCATTCCAATCTGCCTCTGGACCTAAGGACTGGAGGGAAGCCAATACAATACCAGTTGTCAATAAGTGCCCCCAGGGTGTCCTAGGTAACTACAGACTGGTGAAGCTAAACTCTGTGCCAGATAACAAAATTACTAAGCATATGGATAGAAATGGCTTAATGGGGGAGAGCCAGTATGGATTTAGTAAAGGAAGGCTGTGCCGTAATCTACGTTTTGAAAGGGAATACGTGTCTCATTCGACACAGTGTATTTGGATTTTGAGAAGGCATTAGATGAAGTCCACTGCAAGAGACTAAAAAGTCGTGAGAGCGGAGGTAATTTCTAATCTGCACAGGTAACTAATAAAAAATAGGAAAGAAAGCAGTTTTCCCACTGGAAAGAGGTAAATAGAGGAGTGACACGGGGATCTGTACTGAGGACCAGTGGTGTTTAATTTCTTCCGTAAAGATCTGGAGAAAGGAGCAATGAGGGAGGTGATCAGATCACAAAAATGTTCAAAGTAGTTAAAACACAAGGAGACTGCGAGGCGCTACGTAAGAACCTTGCCAGACTGGGGGAACCTGGCATCGAAATGGCAGGAGCAATTTAATGTGGACACGTGGAAAGCGACGCACACGGAGGAAGAATAATCCCATCTACGGGGGGGTATACAATGCTGGATCCAGCATTAGGAGTCACCACCCAGGAAAAGGATCTTGGGGCCAAGCTGGAGAATAATACCTCGAAATCCTCAGCTCATTATGCATCTGCATTTAAAAAAACAAAACAAAAACAAAACAAAAGCAAACAGATTCTGAAGAGTCAGGCTGAAACGAATGGAAAATAAAAGCGAGACTCTCATAATGCCTCCACACTGATCCACGGTGCGACCGCACTTTGTGTGCAGTTCTGGTCGCCCCCACCTCAGGAAAGATCTAGCAGAATTAGAAAAAAGTACAGAGAAGGGCACCCAAAATGATAAAGAGGATGGAACGGCTCCCTTATGCAGACAGGCTAAAGAGGTGAGGGCTCTCCAGCTTGGAGAAGACCGGGAGCAGGTGCCGGCGCGTCCATTAGGCGAACTTCGGCGGTCGCCTGGGGGGGGGGGGGGGGAGGGTGGCAGCGCAAGGGTCACCTAGGGCGCGCCCAGTACCCTTGCACCGGCCCTGACTGGGAGGGGATGTGATGGAAGTTTCTAAAATCATATAATGGGGTGGGAAAGATAAACAGTTATTTATGCTTTCAAATAGTAGAAGAACCAAGGGATACTCCGTGAAACTAACAGAGAGCAGATTTAAAGCAAACGGGAGAAAAAAAAAACCATTTTTTTTCCACTCAGAGTAGAATCAAGCTGAGGAATCTGTTACCGGAGGAGGTGGGCAGGGACATCCAAATTTAGCTGAGCTTCAAAAGAGTTTGGGCAAGTTCCTGGAAGAAAAGTCCATAAACAGCTATTAGCCAGGAGGCTCGGGGAAGGCCTCCTCTTATCTCTGGATGACCAACAAGAAATGGATATAATCTTTGGGATCTGCCAGGTACCTAGAAACACAGAAATATGATGGCAGAGGAAGACCATACGGCCTAGAGAACCCCAACTGCTCTTTGCCAGAGGTAGGATGCTGGGCTCGATGGACCCGTGGTCTCATCCAGCATTGCACTTCTTATATTCTTAAGTGACTCCCGTGACAGAGTCAATGCCAGGGCTGGGAATAGTCGTGAGATAAAATGACACCCCCAGAATCACACACAGTGCCAGAGCTGGGATTAGTCGTAAGGCACAGGGCAGTTAAAATACTCCCACAGGATTACACACAGTCAGTGCCAGAGCTGGGATTAGTCCTAAAGCACAGGGCAGTTAAAATACTCCCCCAGGAATACACACAGTCAGTGCCAGAGCTGGGATTAGTCCTAAAGCACAGGGAAGTTAAAAAACTCCCCCAGGATTACACACAATCAGTGCCAGAGCTGGGATTAGTCATAAGGCACAGGGAAGTTAAAATACTCCCCCAGGATTACACACAATCAGTGCCAGAGCTGGGATTAGTCATAAGGCACAGGGAAGTTAAAATACTCCCCCAGGATTACACACAGTCAGTGCCAGAGCTGGGATTAGTCATAAGGCACAGGGAAGTTAAAATACTCCCCCAGGATTACACACAGTCAGTGCCAGAGCTGGGATTAGTCATAAGGCACAGGGAAGTTAAAAATACTCCCCCAGGATTACACACAGTCCGTGCCAGAGCTGGGATTAGTCCTAAAGCACAGGGCAGTTAAAATACTCCCCCAGGAGTACACACAGTCAGTGCCAGAGCTGGGATTAGTCCTGAGGCACAAGGACGTAAAATGACTCTCCCAGGATCACGCACAGTCAGTGCCAGAGCTGGGATTAGTCCTGAGGTAAATTGACCCTCCCAGGATCACGCACCATCAGTGCCAGAACTGGGATTAGTCCTCAGGCACAAGGAAGTAAAATGACTCTCCCAGGATCACGCACAGTCAGTGCCAGAGCTGGGATTAGTCATAAGGCACAGGGAAGTTAAAATACTCCCCCAGGATTACACACAGTCAGTGCCAGAGCTGGGATTAGTCATAAGGCACAGGGAAGTTAAAAATACTCCCCCAGGATTACACACAGTCCGTGCCAGAGCTGGGATTAGTCCTAAAGCACAGGGCAGTTAAAATACTCCCCCAGGAGTACACACAGTCAGTGCCAGAGCTGGGATTAGTCCTGAGGCACAAGGACGTAAAATGACTCTCCCAGGATCACGCACAGTCAGTGCCAGAGCTGGGATTAGTCCTGAGGTAAATTGACCCTCCCAGGATCACGCACCATCAGTGCCAGAACTGGGATTAGTCCTCAGGCACAAGGAAGTAAAATGACTCTCCCAGGATCACGCAGTCAGTGCCAGAGCTGGGATTAGTCCTGAGGCACAGGGAAGTTAAAATACTCCCCAAGGAATACACACAGTCAGTGCCAGAGCTGGGATTAGTCCTAAGGCACAGGGAAGTTAAAATACTCCCCCAGGATTACACACAATCAGTGCCAGAGCTGGGATTAGTCCTAAGGCACAGGGAAGTTAAAATACTCCCCCAGGATTACACACAGTCCGTGCCAGAGCTGGGATTAGTCATAAGGCACAGGGAAGTTAAAATACTCCCTCAGGATTACACACAGTCCGTGTCAGAGCTGGGATTAGTCCTAAAGCACAGGGCAGTTAAAATACTCCCCCAGGAGTACACACAGTCAGTGCCAGAGCTGGGATTAGTCCTGAGGCACAAGGACGTAAAATGACTCTCCCAGGATCACGCACAGTCAGTGCCAGAGCTGGGATTAGTCCTGAGGTAAATTGACCCTCCCAGGATCACGCACCATCAGTGCCAGAATGGGATTAGTCCTCAGGCACAAGGAAGTAAAATGACTCTCCCAGGATCACGCACAGTCAGTGCCAGAGCTGGGATTAGTCATAAGGCACAGGGAAGTTAAAATACTCCCCCAGGATTACACACAGTCCGTGCCAGAGCTGGGATTAGTCCTAAAGCACAGGGCAGTTAAAATACTCCCCCAGGAGTACACACAGTCAGTGCCAGAGCTGGGATTAGTCCTGAGGCACAAGGACTTAAAATGACTCTCCCAGGATCACGCACAGTCAGTGCCAGAACTGGGATTAGTCATAAGGCACAGGGAAGTTAAAATACTCCCCCAGGATTACACACAGTCCGTGCCAGAGCTGGGATTAGTCCTAAAGCACAGGGCAGTTAAAATACTCCCCCAGGAGTACACACAGTCAGTGCCAGAGCTGGGATTAGTCCTGAGGCACAAGGACGTAAATTGACCCTCCCAGGATCACGCACCATCAGTGCCAGAACTGGGATTAGTCCTCAGGCACAAGGAAGTAAAATGACTCTCCCAGGATCACGCACAGTCAGTGCCAGAGCTGGGATTAGTCCTGAGGCACAGGGAAATTAAATGACTCTTCCAGAATCAAACACAGGCGGTGCCAGAGCTGGGATTAGTACTTAGGAACAGGGAAATAATGTGACTCACCCAGGGTCAGACAGATAGTCAGTGATGGCACATCTTCATTGTATCTTGATAAATTGGACGGTAACTTTCAAATGGGTCAACGTGTATGTTGGTGCGCACCCACGTAGGCGGCAATTTTATAACATGCACGCACATATACATGCATTTTATAAAATAGCCTAGGCATGCGTACATGTGCGTGACCAGACTGCAAGTAAGGATATTTTATAACAGATGCACATCCAGCCGAACACCAGTTTGCCCAGTCTAGAGCTTAGGTCCTCCAAATCCCCTTGGTTCCTTAGCCTGTAGTGCGCCTCCAGTTAAACCCGACCCCCCCTCCCCCCCCCCCCAAACACGTCATAGATGCCTGGAAATATTTTTTATTTAGGCTTACACTTCCTCCATAGCAGAAGTAACTTTTCATTCAAATATACCTGGGCGCGATCCCACGCGCGTGGCTATTTGCACGCACATCTCTTGGCCCCGCCCCAGAACACCCATCTCCACCCACGTTCCGCCCCCTTTTTTTTTGTCTGACGGGAGATATTTGCGCCTCGGCACTTGTACGCTTATGTGGGCAGCCCACCTCCCGATTTCGGCCCGCGTCCAGCTTTGAAAATTCACCTTTTAATTTTTATTGATGAGCTGTAAGTTCTTACTGTGGATTGCTAAGAATGTAAATAATATTAAAGGGGTCCATATTCAGTAAGCCGGTTAGTGGACAAGTCATCCGGCAATAAAGTTAACCGGATAACTTGCCCCATTATATTCAGCGGGATAAACGTCCCGCTGACTATGACCAACCTAACGTTATCCATCTATGATTGTAGCCGGCAGTGGCGTAGCCAGAATTGATTTTTTGGGTGGGCACAAGGTTAACATGGGTGGGCTGTAGGCATGCAGGTTTACTAGTTGTTTTTTTACTGATAAATAATGCCAAATTATGCAGCATAGCATTCACATCTACGCCTAAGTATGAGGTTTACTTAATGATACAAACATAATTCACGGTGATTTGTGGTACTTTAGCCTTCTTATTATTACGATTTTATACACGGCTCCTACCTGTCCATAAATTTTGAGAGAGCGGTTGTGTTGCTTATATTTAAATTGCTAACATCTCAAAATATAGATATATATTTTTACCTTTGTTGTCTGATCTTTGTATTTTTCTAATCAGTTGGTCCTGGTCTCTTTTTCCCATTTTTTCCCTTATAGCTCATTTCCTAATTCCTTTTCAGTGTCTTTCTTCTATTACTGTCTTCTTCCCTTCCACACACACACACACACACATACACGCTTTCTCTCACAGACTCCCTCTCACACACTCAAGCTGTCACTCTCATATGCTCTCCCCCCCCCACCCCCCACAAGCTCACATTCAAGTTCTCACTTTCTCACCCCTCCCCAGGCTTATATTCTTATGCACACACAGACGCACATCCAGGCACCCATTCTCACCCACACACATAAACCCAGACTCCCATTCTCACCCACAAACCCATGCTCCCAGTCTCACCCACACATATTCAAGCTCCCATTCTCATCCATACATATACACATTTAAGGTACTATTCTCACCCACACATACACACATTCAAGCACCCATTCTTATCCACATATTCAAGCTTCCATTCTCACCCACCCACACAAACCCAGGCTCTCATTCTCACCCATATATACACACATTCAAGCTCCCATTCCTCACCCACCCACAAACCCAGGCTCCCATTCTCAACCACACATACACACATTCGAGCTCCCATTCACCCACATATTCAAGCTTCCATTCTCACCCACATACACACCCAGGCTCCAGTTTTCACCCACACACACTCCCATTCTCATCCACACATACACATTCAAGCACGTGCACAGCTTCCGCTTTCTCCCCCAGAGCAGGAAGATCAGCTGCCTCTCCTGCTGCCACCGGCCTCCTGCTATCTTCGGGCGTCGGGCCGTACTGCCCGCCGAACTTCCTGTCTGGGGGGGGGGAGCGGAAGCGCAGCGCACAACGTCCGCTTCCTCCCCCCCCCCCCAAGCAGGAAGATCGGCGGGCAGTACGGCCCGACGCCCGAAGATAGCAGGAGGCCGGTGGCAGCAGGAGAGGCAGCTGATCTTCCTGCATTGGGGGGAGGAAGCGGAAGCTGCGCGCGGCGCTTCCACTCCCCCCCCCCGAACAGGAAGACCGGTTGGCCATACGGCCGCAGCAGCGCTTCCCCACGTGTGCCGTGATGGCGCGCGAGGCGTGGGTTCTCTTGTTCGCTGTCGCGGGGATGGGATCCCGCGACAGCCTTGCAGTTCCGGTGCTAGTTGGGTGGGCCTGGGTCTAAGTTGGGTGGGCACCTGCCCACCCAGGCCCACCCGTGGCTACGCCACTGGTAGCCAGTTAAGTTTTTGTTATCCGGTTTAGTGTGGCCAGATAGCGCGCTGCTTAACCGGATTATCTTTAAAAGATTTTATTTATGGGTGCCGAGAGCGAGAGACCCTGTGCCCCGCGCCTGGTGCTTCCAGCGCTGAAGCGTAAACTTCTGGCTCGCCCGGGCAGATATACCCGACATTTAGCTAGGTTCAGCCACATATCTCTGCCCCTCCTTGGAACGCCCCCCGCCAAAAAAATAACAACCCCTTTTTTATTCGTCTAAATTGTAGCTGAATAACTACTTATTTGGCTATAAATTAGATGGATAAGTGGCTGACTATGCTTTTTAGACGGATACTTTTGAGTTATCCTTCTCAATGGCTTTTGAACATGGGCCTCAAAGCGTTCAAGTGGATGAGTAATTAGTGTTCAACGTTACTATAGAGTCCATTATAGAATGAAATACCTCTGCCGTGCCTTGTGGGGATCCTTTTCGGAAGATGATCCTTACCCAAAGAAAACCCAAGAAGAGGAACACCCAGACAAGAGAGGAGGAAATGATGGCGGTGGTGGTGGTATTGGTTAGTGCTTTCTGTTACATATGATAGCACCACAGACTAATGCTGCTCACCTGCAGGTAGGTAAGCCGAAGGGTCGAGGGAATGGCTACAAGGGCAGGGCGGTGTCGGTGGCATCTACCTGTTGGTAAGGAGTACTGGTGCCTACTTGATCATTTTTAGCAGGATCCTGTGCATCACGAAATTCCGAGTGAAACTCCTCCCCCCCCCTGTACAAAACCCTGAAAGTTCCCAGGCTTGCTAAGGGGGCCTGCAGGAGGGAATACGACGCGGTTGCTGGCGGCAGGTGTCTGACGGACCAGAAACAAATGACAAGGACCTGGGATGGTTACTTATATGTCAAAAAAAAGTCCTTGACTGAAAGCTGTTTCCTGTTACAGTCAGTTAGCATTTTCAGAGTACGAATCCCAGTTTGCCCATTCGATCCCTGAATGCCTGCTTGTCATTAGCCCTGCTCAGAATGAGGTGGGGCCTGGGCTACAGGTTTACTTTATGGCATAACTGGGTCTACATGACTGGAGACTCTGACTGGAAGGAGGTGATCCCTGCATTTGCTCCAATTGCATTTTGGCGTCCAGAAGGGATTTTTGGAAAACCAAAACAGCCCAATTGATGGAAGCTCTACAGGGTTTAATCTGGCTAGCTGAAACGATCAGTTGTCCTAAACATTGCTACTTTGATTAGATCGCAAGCTCTGACATTTAAGAATCAAATCAAAGCTGTCGATCTGGTTCTGGTTTTTGCAAATTGCTTGTCTTGTGGTTTAGGGCCCTCACTGCGTGCAACAGATTTCCGTGCAGCTGTGCAGGCGGTTGTGCTCCCAATCTTAGATTATTGCTGTGTGGCTGTATCTGGGGACTGCCCGCCGCTGCCTTTAGGTCTTTACAGCTGTGGCAGAATGCATCAGTTTGGCTGATATTAGGAAAATCAGTGAGAGCGCGCATCTCTCCAGTACTCACTGGGAGCCATTCAGTACTACTGAATGGCTCCCAGTCCAGTTCATGATGTGCAGGGTGGCAATGCTTGTGCACATTAACTGCTAGCGTGCGACTCATGTCCCTGGATTAACGATGCCCTGCTGAGGATTTATAATCCAGCCCGTGCACCGCGTTCCTCAGTGGAAGCTCCGACAGTGCGCCAGGCTCGACAGGCTTAGATGAGAGAGGTCAGCCCTCCCAGTGGCCGTCCCTGTCTTTGAAACTCTTTGCCTTTTGAACTTCACATGACGAACTGTACAGAAACTTTCAGGCTACTACTGAAAAATCCATCTTTTTGGCTTGGCATTGCCTTCATGATTTGGCTATTGAAATTCGTGGCCTTTGTTCATTTGCTGCTGTCTTTTTTTGGGAGGGAAGGGGCTGTGAGATTATGTTGGAGATCTTTTAATTGCTTGTGTTATGTTGTACACTGCTCTGGGCTTTGGTATGGGCGATTCATCACTGTAAATAAATACAAAAATACAAATGCACAGCAGGGCCTGTCTTGTGCATATCTGTACAGCACTGCACACTTTTAGTAGCACTTTGAAGAAGGTTGAATTCAATAGACTTTTCTTTCACTTAAACTAAACAACCCGCACCTGCTTGTTCTGAATGCCAATTGAAGCCCAGGTGAATTTTAATGTGCATAAAGGGGGCCAGTTCTGAATGTCTCCTTCTTTGGGGCAAGGGGCAGGCTCAGTTTAATGCGGGCGAGATCATCCTTGTTTGATTTGGTGTCCATGGCTTCACCCACCTCTGTGCTCATGGGGGATTTTGTCATCTGGAATGGGGAGAAAGGGCCACTTTTGGACTGGGCTGAATAAAAACCACAGTTTGTAGTGCAGTATACTGGGACGCTTTACGCAGCTGAATGATTCCTCAAAAGTGAATTCTTTGGCGCCTGCTGCTTTTTATGTTATAGTAATACACGCGTGTCACTGGGGCTCCCTAGGATACCCGGACCTGAGCTGTAGGGCGTTTGTTGACCAAAATGAAATTTACTTTCTTCTCTTATGCCTTTGGACTTGAACGATTCTGGATGACGCGTGGAAACACTGAGAGGAGAGGATCACCTTGCTGGTGGCTGAAAGGAATCAGTAAGTTTTTGCTTGGGACATTGACTTTTTTAAAAGTATTGGGGCAAAGTTAACTATTTGGGAATATTATTTAGTGTGTTTGTGCCTTTAATAGTCAGAAAGGCAGTGAATAAACAAGTTAGACTGTTTTGCATTTTTAAATAGTCAGTCAATAAGGTAGCAGTAGGTAGGCAGTGAATAAACAAGTTAGACTGTATTTTTAGTCAGTCAATAAGGTAGCAGTAGGTAGTGTGTTTATTTTTAAAAGTCTGCAGAACTGAGTGTTCTGCAGACTTTTAAAGAGCTGAGTGTTTGTATTTAATACTAACTGAGTGCACTGTATTGAAAAAAAAAAAACCACAAAAAAGTTCCCAGAAGCTAGAAATAAGCTAGGAGCAGTATATACCAAAGTAAAAAAGTTGAATAGTTCAGCTCAGTTACTCACCTTGGAAAGGTGTTGAGGTAGTGTGATTGGGTTTGAATAGGGACCAACATTTGTTAATCAAGGGAGCAGTGAGTCACTCAGGCTGACTAACTGAAGTTAGACTGTTTGTATTTCCCAACCCACCCACCCCTAGCTCATCCCTTAATTTATAGGCAGGTGCCACTTTCACAAAAAAAAACAAACAAACAAAAAAATCAATCAACAAAAACTTTGAGAATTCGATCAGACCCCGGTAGGCCACCACCAGACACATAGTGAATTCACTAATACATTTAAAGGAAGTTAGACACATTCCTACTCCCATAGCAACCTAAAACCTAACTAGGAACTGATCAAAATTGAGATGAAGGCAGCAGTCCAGCAGCAAGAGGGGGGCTTCCCAGTCTTTTGCATCGAGTGTCACATGTATGATTTTTTACCCACCGGTGAGAAGTTGTACATGTGCATGCGATGCAAAGAGCTCCTGGGTCTCAGAGAACGAGTCCGATCTCTGGAGGCTAGAGTGGCAGACCTGGAGGAGCTGAGGCAGACAGAGAGGTATATAGATGAGACCTTCAGGGACATAGTAGTCAAGTCCCAACTTCAGACTGGCAGCCCTGGTGCTGCCTTGGAGGAAGAAGGTCTCATAATGGGAGAGCACCAACCAGGTGCTCATAATGGGAGAGCACCAACCAGGTGTAGCAGGAAAGGATCCTGAGGCAAGGACCTGCTCTCTAGGTGATACATTGTCCTTTCGCACTGAGGATATCTCCCCAAGGCCTACTGCCCAGGAGGGAAGGGTTAGGTCGGCCGTCATAGTTGGTGATTAGATTATTAGGAATGTAGATAGCTGGGTGGCTGGTGGGCGTGAGGATCGCCTGGTAACATGCCTACCTGGTGCGAAGGTGGCAGACCTCACGCGTCACCTAGATAGGATTTTAGACAGTGCTGGGGAGGAGTCGGCTGTCGTGGTACACGTGGGCACCAACGACATAGGAAAATGTGGGAGGGAGGTTCTGGAAGCCAAATTTAGGCTCTTAGGTAGAAAGATTAAATCCAGAACCTCCAGGGTAGCATTCTCTGAAATGCTCCCTGTTCCACGCGCAGGTCACCAGAGGCAGGCAGAGCTCCGGAGTCTCAATGCGTGGATGAGACGATGGTGCAAGGAAGAGGGATTCAGTTTTGTTAGGAACTGGGGAACCTTTTGGGGAAGGGGGAGTCTCTTCCGAAGGGATGGGCTCCACCTTAACCAGGGTGGAACCAGACTGCTGGCGCTAACCTTTAAAAAGGAGATAGAGCAGCTTTTAAACTAGAACAAAGGGGAAAGCCGACAGTCGCTCAGCAGCGCATGGTTCGGAGAGAGGTATCTTTAAAGGATACTAATGATGCATTAGAATTAGGGCATCCCGACAGTGAGGTTCCAATAATTAGAAAAGAAGTCCAAGTGCCTGTAACTAAAAACTCACCTGAGCTAAAAAATTCTAACTTATCCCTATCAATTAAAAAGCAGAATAAAAATACAAACAAAAAACAAACTTTGAAATGTTTGTATGCTAATGCCAGAAGTCTAAGAAGTAAGATGGGAGAATTAGAATGTATAGCAGTAAATGACATAGACTTAATTGGCATCTCAGAGACATGTTGGAAAGAGAATAACCAATGGGACAGTGCTATACCGGGGTACAAATTATATCGCAATGACAGAGAGGAGCACTTGGGAGGAGGTGTGGCGCTTTATGTCCGGGATGGCATAGAGTCCAACAGGATAAACATCCTGCATGAGACTAAATACAAAATTGAATCTTTATGGGTAGAAATCCCTTGTGTGTCAGGGAAGACTACAGTGATAGGGGTATACTACCGTCCACCTGGTCAAGATGGTGAGATGGACAGTGAAATGCTAAGAGAAATTAGGGAAGCTAACCGAATTGGTAGTGCAGTAATAATGGGAGACTTCAATTACCCCAATATAGACTGGGTAAATGTATCATCGGGTCACGCTAGAGAGATAACGTTCCTGGATGGAATAAATGATAGCTTTATGGAGCAATTGGTTCAGGAACCGACGAGAGAGGGAGCAATTTTAGATCTAATTCTCAGTGGAGCACAGGACTTGGTGAGAGAGGTAACGGTGGTGGGGCCGCTTGGCAATAGTGATCATAATATGATCAAATTTGATTTAATGACTGGAAAAGGAACAGTGTGCAAATCCAAGGCTCTCGTGCTAAACGTTCAAAAGGGAAACTTTGATAAAATGAGAAAAATTGTTAGAAAAAAACTGAAAGGAGCAGATACAAAAGTAAAAAAAGTCAAAGAGGCGTGGTCATAGTTAAAAAATACCATTCTAGAAGCACAGTCCAGATGTATTCCACACATTAAGAAAGGTGGAAAGAAGGCAAAACGATTACCGGCATGGTTAAAAGGGGAGGTGAAAGAAGCTATTTTAGCCAAAAGATCTTCATTCAAAAATTGGAAGAAGGATCCAACAGAAGAAAATAGGATAAAGCATAATCATTGGCAAGTTAAATGTAAGACATTGATAAGACAGGCTAAGAGAGAATTTGAAAAGAAGTTGGCTGTAGAGGCAAATACTCACAGTAAAAACTTTTTAAAATATATCCAAAGCAGAAAGCCTGTGAGGGAGTCAGTTGGACCGTTAGATGATCGAGGGGTTAAAGGGGCACTTAGAGAAGATAAGGCCATTGCGGAAAGATTAAATGATTTCTTTGCTTTGGTGTTTACTGAAGAGGATATTGGGGAGGTACCCGTAATGGAGAAGGTTTTCATGGGTAATGATTCAGATGGACTGAATCAAATCACGGTGAACCTAGAAGATGTGGTAGGCCTGATTGACAAACTGAAGAGTAGTAAATCACCTGGACCGGATGGTATACACCCCAGAGTTCTGAAGGAACTAAAAAATGAAATTTCAGACCTATTAGTAAAAATTTGTAACTTATCATTAAAATCATCCATTTTACCTGAAGACTGGAGGATAGCAAATGTAACCCCAATATTTAAAAAGGGCTCCAGGGGCGATCCGGGAAACTACAGACTGGTTAGCCTGACTTCATTGCCAGGAAAAATAGTGGAAAGTGTTCTAAACATCAAAATCACAGAACATATAGAAAGACATGGTTTAATGGAACAAAGTCAGCATGGCTTTACCCAGGGCAAGTCTTGTCTCACAAATCTGCTTCACTTTTTTGAAGGAGTTAATAAACATGTGGATAAAGGTGAACCGGTAGATATAGTATACTTGGATTTTCAGAAGGCGTTTGACAAAGTTCCTCATGAGAGGCTTCTAGGAAAAGTAAAAAGTCATGGGATAGGTGGCAATGTCCTTTCGTGGATTGCAAACTGGCTAAAAGACAGAAAACAGAGAGTAGGATTAAATGGGCAATTTTCTCAGTGGAAGGGAGTGGACAGTGGAGTGCCTCAGGGATCTGTATTGGGACCCTTACTGTTCAATATATTTATAAATGATCTGGAAAGAAATACGACGAGTGAGATAATCAAATTTGCAGATGACACAAAATTGTTCAGGGTAGTTAAATCACAAGCAGATTGTGATAAATTGCAGGAAGACCTTGTGAGACTGGAAAATTGGGCATCCAAATGGCAGATGAAATTTAATGTGGATAAGTGCAAGGTGATGCATATAGGGAAAAATAACCCATGCTATCATTACACAATGTTGGGTTCCATATTAGGTGCTACAACCCAAGAAAGAGATCTAGGTGTCATAGTGGATAACACATTGAAATCGTCGGTGCAGTGTGCTGCGGCAGTCAAAAAAGCAAACAGAATGTTGGGAATTATTAGAAAAGGAATGGTGAATAAAACGAAAAATGTCATAATGCCTCTGTATCGCTCCATGGTGAGACCGCACCTTGAATACTTCTGGTCACCGCATCTCAAAAAATATAATTGCAATGGAGAAGGTACAGAGAAGGGCTACCAAAATGATAAGGGGAATAGAACAACTCCCCTATGAGGAAAGACTAAAGAGGTTAGGACTTTTCAGCTTGGAGAAGAGACGACTGAGGGGGGATATGATAGAGGTGTTTAAAATCATGAGAGGTCTAGAACGGGTAGATGTGAATCGGTTATTTACTCTTTCGGATAGTAGAAAGACTAGGGGGCACTCCATGAAGTTAGCATGGGGCACATTTAAAACTAATCGGAGAAAGTTCTTTTTTACTCAACGCACAATTAAACTCTGGAATTTGTTGCCAGAGAATGTGGTTAGTGCAGTTAGTATAGCTGTGTTTAAAAAAGGATTGGATAAGTTCTTGGAGGAGAAGTCCATTACCTGCTATTAAGTTCACTTAGAGAATAGCCACTGCCATTAGTAATGGTTACATGGAATAGACTTAGTTTTTGGGTACTTGCCAGGTTCTTATGGCCTGGATTGGCCACTGTTGGAAACAGGATGCTGGGCTTGATGGACCCTTGGTCTGACCAGTATGGCATTTTCTTATGTTCTTATGTTTTAATTCAGTTCCAGGGAACATGGGGGTGGTGGGCGCCCGCCCTTACAAACATACTGCACTGTATCAGGAGACCCTGACTGATGGCTGCTGCTGAGACACTTCTGCAAATGTAGAGATTGATTCATTCAGGAGCCTGCCACCATTCCTCAACCTGTATACAGAAATGTTTTTAAAATATATTCAAAGCAGAAGGCTTGTGAGGAACTCTGTTGTACCGTTAGATGATCGAGGGGTTAAAGGGGCACTTCGGGAAGATAAGGCCATCACAGGAAGATTAAACAAATTCTTTGCTTCTGTGTTTACTGAAGAGGATCTTGGGGAGATACCCAGTTCCGGAGAAGGTTTTCAAGGGTGATGATTCAGATGGACTGAAACAAATCACGGTGAAGCTGGAAGTCGGCCAGATTGACAAACTGAAGATTTGTAAATCCCCTGGACTGGATAGTATACACTCCAGGGTTCTGAAAGAACTAAAAAATGAAAGTTCAGACCTATTACAATTAATTTGTAACCTATCATTAAAATCATCCGTTGTTCCTGAAGACTGAAAAGCGACCAATGTAACCCCAATATTTAAAAAGGGATCCAGGGGTGATCCAGGAAACTACAGACCAATGAGCCTGACTTCAGTGCTGGGAAAAATGGTGGAAACTTTTCTAAAGATCAAAATCACAAAACATTTAGATAGACATGGTTTAATGGGACACAGCCAGCACGGATTTAACCAAGGGAAGTCTTGTCTCACAAATCCCTACATTTTTTTGAATGCGTGAATAAATGTGGATAAAGGTGAACCAGTAGATGTAGTGTATTTGGATTTTCAGAAGGCGTTTGACAAAGTCCCGCATGAGAGGCTTCTAAGAAAACAAAAAAGTCATGGGATAGGAGGGGATGTCCTTTTGAGGATTACAAACCAGTTAAAAGACAGGAAACAGAACGTAGGATTAAATGGTCTGTTTTATCGGTGGAAAAAGGTAAACAGTGGAGTGCCTCAGGGATTTGTACTTGGACCAGTGCTTTTTAATATATTTATAAATGATTTGGAAAGGGGTATGATAAGTGAGGTGATCAAATTTGCAGATGACACAAAATTATGCAAAGTAGTTAAATCGCAAACGGATTGTGATAAATTGCAGGAGGACCTTGTGAGACTGGAAAATTGGGCTTCCAAATGGCAGATGAAATTTAATGTGGACAAGTGCAAAGTGTGCATATAGGGAAAAGTAACTCTTGCTTAGTTAACAATGTTAGGTTCTAGCTTAGGAGCTACCACCCAGGAAAGAGATCTAGGTGTCACAATGGATCATACATTGAAATCATCGGCTCAGTGTGCTGAGGTTTTCAAAAAAGCAAACAGAATATTAGGAATAATTAGGAAGGGAATGGCGAAGAAAAAGGAAAATGTCATAATGCCTCTGTATCCCTCCACGGTGAGACCACACCTTCAATACTGTATGCACTTCTGGACTCTGCATCTCAAAAAAGATATAGTTGCACTGGAGAAAGTGCAGAGAAGGGCGACCAAAATGATAAGGGGCATGGAATGACTCCCTTATGAGGAAAGGCTGAAGAGGTTAGGGCTGTTCAGTTTGGAGAAGAGATGGCCGAGGGGGGATATGATAGAAGTCTACAAAATCATGAAAGGACTTGAACAAGTTAATGTAAATTGATTATTTACTCTCGCACATAATAGAAGGACTAGGGGGCACTCCATGAAGTTAGCAAGTAGCTCATTTAAAACAAATAGAAGAACATTATTTTTACCTCAGCGCATAGTTAAGCTCTGGTTTTCATTGCCGGGGGATGCGGTTACAGCAATTAGTGTAACTGGGTTTAAAAAAGTTTTGATAAGTTCCTAGAGAAAAAATCCATAAACTGCTATTAATTAATAAGCAATAGAAGCTTGAGATCTATTTAATGTCTGGGTACTTGCCAGATACTTGTGACTTGGTTTGGCCACTGCTGGAAACAGGATGCTGCGCTTGATGGACCCTTGGTCTGACCAAGTATGGCATGTTCTTATGTAAGTATTTGCCACCAGCAGTTTGGATACAATGGACCTTGTTCAGAAAGCATTTTGGTCCATTCTGTGCCTATGCAAAATATCTTTATCGAATAAGGCTCAATATGCTTTCTTGTTAAGAGACTATGATTTCAGAGCTAGGAGACATTGGGATGTACATTCCTGGGGTAAGCTGATCAGCCTTTGACCCACCAAGGAAAGACTTTAACAAAATAAACGCTGCTCTTTCCTATCATATGACAGAAGAACAAAAACTTTCACTATTGGAATATTAAGCAATATGGGACTGGTGGCATGTCAGTCTCATATTTCTGGGCACAGTACAGGCAAAGCCCCCGTCTGTCGCAGGGGCTGTGTTGTGCTCAGGTCACAGTACAAGAAGGTTAGCAGCTGCCGAAGACCCAAAGTCCTGATGGTGCAAGCGTGACACCAAGGGGGCCCTTCGTGTCATTCGAGCGGTTAGAAAAGTGAACCGTGCAGAATCTCATTTATCATGACTTGTGTCCAGATCAGCAACAGCGTGCTCTGCTTTTACAGACCATGGATGTGTAAAGAGAGAGAGCATGTTTCCGCTGCAGGGTAGATTCTGTGACAGTGATTTCTCATACCACTATGATTATGCGACCAATTTGTCAAGTTTCACTCTGGACCTTCTTAGTCACTCTAACTACAAGAAGCAGGGATGTGATCATGTTTGAGTTTCCTGGGGAAACTCATCTTGCTTTGCTTGTACCGTAGAATCAGGTAGACCTTCCGGTTTTTTTGAGGAAATGCATCAGTCACTTCTAGTGCAAAAGGCAACAGCTCTCTAATGGACTGAAAGGAAGGCCCTTCCAAGGCCAAGCAACAGAAGCACTACTTTTCCCGAGCTGCAGTTCTTACCTTGTACCACTAGAGGGGGGACGATTAAAAATCTGCCCTTAAAAGCTAATATTTTGAACAAGGCAAGGCAGGGCCAGCTGTTCACCAGATGGACTTCGCCTCCCTTTGTGTGATTTTCCGTTTCATTCGTGTTGGTTGCACCAAAGGAGGAAGAATACTTCTTGCAAAAGCAAAACTGAACTCAGTGGTGTGTTTTATTGCCTTATGAATAAACAGTATAGGATTTCTTTTTTTTTTTTTTTTACCACAGCACAATCTATTTTGATAATTACACTACTGTGTGGGAATACCTGGGCTCAAATAATGACCCCCCCCCCCCCCCCCCCCGTGCAAGTTACCAGTTCGGAAGCTGCAGTGGGCCTCGCTTCCATGCAGTGCTTAAGAGTCCCTGCCATGAATACAGAACATGGGCAAGGGCTCATGGCACTGCAAGGGATATCCCGGCTCATCTTCACAGACCAGATGGGGAGTTTGGCAGTGCCATCGCATTGGAGTGAAGTTGGGGTTTTGTTTTGTTTTCCCTTGTCTGAAATTCAGTCTGACTTGTGAATGAGGCAGGATGTGTGACAGAATGCAGTGCAGAATCTACAGTACTGGAACATTAGTGAAACTTTTCATAGCATCCTGCACAGATCGAGGGTCCTCCTGTGGGCCTAAACGTCCCGATCTGTTTAAGCTTCTCTTCTGCAGGGTTACAGCCCACGGGTCATTCCGTCCCTTGGCCTGCTAGCGATCTTCTGCTTATCCTGTTTTCTTTCACTGTAGCGTAGCGGAGGCAGGAAGGGGAAGGTGGGGGGAGACAAAACAAAAAAAAAAAGCAAAGGCAGAGATAGGAAGAGCAAGATCGAGAGAGGGAGAAAGAAAGAGAAAGAGAGAGAGAGCAGGATTAGTAGTCATGCAGAGGAAGTTCATGCAGAAAATCCACCACCTCAGACACAAAATAGAGCATTGGGGCCAGTCAAATGACCTAAAACTACTCAATATTTATTGCCTTCCAAACCGAAAGCTCTGGGCTGGGTTCCTGGCCCATCCTCCGACTCTGGAAGCTGGGAAACGCCCCTAGCGGGTTCCATGCGTGTCTGGTCTTGCTTCAGCCTCCCCAGCTATGCAAATCAGTTTACAGGCATTTTCTCTCAGCGAGGACCAGCAGTCGCGTGCTCCTCCTGCTTGTTGCCAAAGAGTGGTGGCTCTCGGATTGGCTGCACCCTGTTCTCCCAAAGGCCGACACAAGGGGGGGGGGGGCGGGGTGAGTACATAGGAGCCAGGGCCGGAGAGAGCAGGAATTAGGCCCGTACTAGCTAAGAAAAGTAGGCCCCTACGTAAGGTTCCGATGTGATGCTTAATAAGAGAAATCGTTTTCTAAATTTCCCAAATAATTTTTACTTAAGAAGGCTTTACGAGCTTTTTTGTTAGCAAATTCTTCGATTACAATTGAAATGTTTATTTATACATGTTAGAAATAGATATATTTAGCTGCTTTTTAAAAAAAATTTTAAAAATTTTTTAATTTTGCCCAATTTTTTTTTTTTTAATTTTGCCCAACAAAACATTTCTCAGTCCAAGGTGCCAGCATGGCCCTAGATGCTGGCACCTCCTCTCTCCTGGAGTGATAGGAGCAAGCAGGTAAATGAAACGGAAGGACTTACATCCATGTTTCTCAAGCCTTTCAGATCGTGGCCCCCCCCCCCCCCCCCCCACCATGCCCTATTTCCTTCTCTGTAATATTTGGACTCTCCTCCCACCTCCCCCCCCCCCAAAAAATAATAATAAAATAGCTTTAAAAAACAAAAAAAAAAGTTGCCGTTCAATTTGCTACAATTGAAGTCCATCAAATCACCCCACAGCTCTCTCTGCAGAGTCCAGTTTGAAAGCCGCTGGCTTGTATGATCACGTTAACAAGAGTTACAGGGAGGACGGGCAAAAAGATTACAGTAAACGTTACAGGGCTAGCGAGAGGCTATTCAGATTATTTGGTAAAGTCTTAGAGCTGGTTTAGCATAAGCGAAGCAGCTTTGACTTTTTTTCTTACAGTGCCTAACCTATAGTTATTATACAAAGCCAGCAAGCAACATAGGTAAAATTGCCGTGCCAATAAAGTTATTTGAATCTGAAGCGACAGAGTGGCCATTGACATTCTAACATTCTGGCATGGCTGGGGTGGTTAGGGTCTGGGGCAGGGCCTGCTGTCAATATCTCTTGTCATTGCACCTGCAGATGGACAAGCTGTTAACGTGGGCGAACCGTGCCCCGGAAAAAGACTGGGCCTGTAAAATCCCAACTAATCCACTCAGATGAAAAGAAATCGTGCCCGGCTCTTCAGAATATTCTCGGGTTCCGGTGTGATTTCACGAAGGGAGAAGACAGATGCCTCCTTATCTCAGCAGTTCAACGGTGACCACTATGTGAGGTCCTGAGCAGATTGAGCTGCGCTGATGCCATCCAGCTCTGGCCCCAGATTTACCCTAGAGATGTGAAATCCCCCTCAAATCTGCCCCATAACCCATGCATCATTGTTATTTATTAATGTATTATTTGGATTCATTCAAAAAAAGGCAGGCAATAACCCAAATAATAAGTCACTAAATAAATACTTGGGAATGAAGCATGTGTGAAGAAGCAGGCTTCCCACAGTGGCGGGGAGAGTAGTCCTCCCCTTGGTGAGAGGATCTCTGCACACTGAGATGTGAGAGTTGGCAGGGGATGCACTGATCTGGGTGGGAACGGTGAGGTGTCGCTTTCTTTCCAGACGAAGACCAAGTTATTTCATGTAACTTAGTGTCCGCAAAGCAGTCTTTAGAGATCCTTCCTACTATAGGTACGGAGCAGGGGCTGCCTCTTATGTGTATCTGTGCAGGGCTGTGAGGGTCCACTACCATCTAAAGAAAGAAGTGGTAGTAACATTAGGGTACGTGCCTAATGATTACATTCTCATTACCAGGCAGACAGTCCTTACAGCTGCAAGAGCATGGGTGGGGACAGGTTGGGTAAAAGAATTTGGGGGCCCGGCTGCTGGGTCAGCTGGGCCCCAAATTCTTGGTTTCTTAAGGGGGTCAGCTATGGCAACAAAAAGTCTTCCCCCTCTTTGAGAGAATCAAAGAGGGGGAGACTGCAAAACTCACTTGGATAAGGAGCGATCTCCTGTGGGTGCTCAAGCTTGTCCAGCTGACAGCAGGGAGATCTCCATGGCTACTCTACTGTAGGCAGGGGCAAACTTGGCAGACTGGGCGGGCCCAAATGGTCCTTATCTGCTGAAGCCTGGTATGTTAATATTACAACACTCAATCACGTGAATCCCAATAATAATCGATCTAGGTACTGTGGCAGAGTGCAAATATCATGGAAAGAATGCCAAAAGTACTACCAGTACATAATATAGACGCTTGTTATTAATGTTGACCAGTCATAATAGGCTTCATCGTACAAACCAAATTGCTAGATGATTGGCCTTATTTTTAATCATTGGTCAAATCCAAAATCATGGAGAAATTTTTAAAGATTTTTTCATTTGCAATGTGCAGTGTCTCTATTATATGCAATTTTTGTGGCTTATCTTATAAACATCGCTGATGGTATTAGGCTTAGAAGCCGTGAGTTATCAACACACCCCAGGGATCTGACCGATGATTAAAAATAAGGTCAATCATCTAGCAATTTGGTTTGTACGATGAAGCCTATTATAGAAATATAGAAACATAGAAATGACGGCAGAAGAAGACCAAACGGCCCATCCAGTCTGCCCAGCAAGCTACGCAGTTTATCCATTTTTTTTTTTTAATCTTCCCCCCCCTTTTTTCTCCCCCTCCCCCGTCACTATTGGCTTCCAGCACCCTCCGGCCCCAATTCCTTTCCACCCCTCCACCAATGCAGAGAGCAGTGCCGTATCCGCATCCCAATGAACATCCAGCTCAATCAGGGGTAGCAACTGCCGCAACAAACGGCCACACCCCTGCCCCATACTCTTACCCACCTCTGTTTTGTTTGTTTGTTTTTTGTTTTTTTTTTGTTTTTGTTTTTTTGTTTTTTGTTTTTTTTGGAGATGGCAGCCCTCCAACCTTCCGCTCCGTGAAGGTGGAACACAAACCACTGGCATCCCGCTCCGTGAATGCCTCTGTGGCTACTGCCGCTCCGTGCAGTGTTTTGCTGCCTCCTCTTTATTTACACCCACTAGACTTGATGGCTCCACAGTGTTTATCCCACGCCCCTTTGAAGTCTTTCACAGTTTTAGACTTCACCACTTCCTCCGGAAGGGCATTCCAGGCATCCACCACCCTTTCTGTGAAGAAATACTTCCTGACATTGGTTCTTAGTCTTCCTCCCTGGAGCCTCAGCTCGTGACCTCTGGTTCTGCTGATTTTTTTCCGTCTGAAAAGGTTTGTCGTTGTCTTTGGATCATTAAAGTTTTTCAAGTATCTGAAAGTCTGTATCATATCACCCCTGCTCCTCCTTTCCTCCAGGGAGTACATATTTAGATTCTTCAATCTCTCCTCGTACGTCATCCGATGAAGATCCTCCACCTTCTTGGTCGCCCTTCTCTGTACCGCTTCCATCTTGTCTTTGTCTTTTTGTAGATACGGTCTCCAGAACTGAACACAGTACTCCAGGTGAGGCCTCACCAAGGACCTGTACAAGGGAATAATCACTTCCCTTTTCTTACTCGATATTCCTCTCTCTATGCAGCCCAGCATTCTTCTGGCTTTTGCTATCGCCTTGTCACATTGTTTCGCAGACTTCATATCATTAGACACTATCACCCCAAGGTCCCTCTCCTGCTCCGTGCACATCAGCCTTTCCCCCCCCCATCGAATACAGTTCATTCGGATTTCCACTCCCCATATGCATGACTTTGCACTCCCCATATGCATGACTGGTCAACATTAATAACAAGCGTCTATATTATGTACTGGTAGTACTTTTGGCATTCTTTTCATGATGTTAATATTACAGACATAATGTACCACAGTAGAGTGGTGGTGGTGATGTCCTTGTACTACAGATAGGCTGGATAGACACTGGTTTTCACCTTAAGTGGTGCACACTGTTCTGCGACTGATTATACTGGAGCAGCCCGGTAGATGCACCTTAATCATGAACAATGTTTAAGATCTTATCATCGTGCTGGCACTAAACTTATACCAAGGGCAAATGTCTTTCTGGGGAGATTTTAATTTTGTAAGTTTCAAGATCTGCGCTGCCGGCAGCCCTGATCTGCTGCTGCGTGGGGTGGTTTGGCTGCAGAACATCAGCCCTAGCTCGTTCACTATATTATTGGGATATCCACTCCATTGCTGGCATGCAGTCCCATCCCAGCGCAGATAGTCCACACCAAAATGCAACGTCTTACAGTGGCAGATTAAAAGAGTTAGGTTTCAGGAACGCTCCATAAACTGTACCGTGAGTTTAAGGTTACGATGTTTTGAATGTACACTCTTGTAAAACCTGTTGAAGAAGGCACCTACCTACCTATTGGGCAAAGAAAGTTATAACTAGCGGCTAGTACATGCCCAGTTTTGTACAATCAGAGAGAGCAGATAACACAGTTCTAAGGCTTAGTTGTGTAGGAACCCTGATGTCCCTATCTTAAGCTTAGACTAGGATCTTATTTAATTTTTATGTTTCTGAATTGTTTTATGAGATAATGATATTGATTATTTTAAATTACTCCTATTGTGATGTGATTCATGTTATTTTAAACTATTATATTATGATTGTGTTTGTTTTATGTTTTGTTTTTATCTGTAAATTGCCATGATCTTTGGAATGGCGACCGACAAATCTTTTCAAAATAAATAAATAAACAGGAGACAGGCGTTTGCAGCCCCCATCTCTTTCAGGCTCCTGCTGTAGGGATTCCTGGATGGGTCAGCACCTTGCATACAAGCAGGCAGAGAAAAAGGAGAAGTGTTGTGTACTGTTTTTGTTAGGGGTTTGGAGAAGAAGGAGAATTTCTCAGAGCGATTCCCCATTTTTAGGCCCCACAGACTGATACCACTGGATGAGGCATATTCCTGGCCCTGCAACCCATGCTCTCTGGGCGTGGAGTGGAAGAGATTTTTTTTTTTTGTGAGAATCTTGTTTTTGGAAGAATTTTGTGTGGAGCCTGGTCCTGCCTCAAAAGGATTTCCCCTCTGCCTGAGGAGGTCAGAATAAGAAACTGTGATCCCCTGCCTGCCATACTAAGGAAGGACATCAGCATCTTGCCAGTACAAAAGTGAGTTAAGGTTCTGAGCAGAATTTTGTTCCTGTTTTCTTTTTGGGAGGAACTTTTGTCACCACTTCCTGGCCAGTGAGAAGGAGAGAAAACAGACTTACTGAACGCGATTGCCACGTTGCTCAATTTCAACAGATACAGATAGGACAAATGCTAGATCTGCTAGAAATAAGGAGCAGTATATTTGTGACATTATCCAACAACGGGACTTATTTCTCATCACAGAGTCATGGCATTATGCATACAATAAGGTGCTGCTCAACAAACTGTGTCCCCCAGAATATTCACAAAGGGGTCGATTTTACAAGGTGCGCGTGCTCACATGGATGCGCCGATTTTATAACACGCGTGCGTCGGCACAAGCATGTTATAAAATACGTTTCCCACGCGCAGACGGATTTTCATGTCCACCCGTGCATGTGCGGGCAGGTGGCCTGATCCGCGCGCGCAGGGGTGGGAGGGGAGAATTTTAGAAAAATACACGCGGCGACATGAGTAGGGCTTCCCCAGTTCCCTTCCAGTCCAGACTGGAGGGAACTTCCTTTCCCCTAACCCTATCCCTTCCTCCCTCTTTCCCTCTCCTCCCCGACCCATAAACTTCCTATCACTGTTTTTTTTTATTTTTTTTTTATTTTTGTACTTGTTGCTCCTTTGGAGCAGAAGTAATCTGCAGGCGCCGGCCAGCTGCCGGCGCGCACTTCCCCGGGACAGCGTCTAATTGCGCTGTCCCGGTCCACCTCCTGCCCTGCCCCTTCCAGCAGGCCCAGCACTTGTGCACGTGCCTGGAGCTGTTTTAAAAATGCACAGGGCGCGTTCAAGACCCGGCCACGCGCCTAACCCCTTGATTTTTATGCGCGCGGGCCTTTTCAGATTTGGGTGATATAGAGCAGGCTCGTACTCGAGGGCACGGCGGTGCTGTTCTTATCATACACCGGTGCTCAGCAGCAGCACAGCGCTTAGATCTTACATTTATTTCATCAGTAGAAGCACTGGTTATAAGAGTTTTTAACTGGGTAATTTGCCACCGGGCGTGGTGGTGATGACCGATATTATAAAAATGACAGAGTATTTAGCCTCCTTACATCTGCAATATAAATGATTGATAATTATGGGTGATTTTACCATCCATGTGGATGATACTTCCGCCCTGTATAGAAACATAGAAACATAGAAATGACGGCAGAAGACGACCAAATGGCCCATCCAGTCTGCCCAGCAGGCTTCACACATTTTTTTCTCATACTTATCTGTTTCTCTTAGCTCTTGGTTCTATTTCCCTTCCACCCCCACCTTTAATGTAGAGAGCAGTGATGGAGCTGCATCCAAGTGAAATATCTAGCTTGATTAGTTAGGGGTAGTAGGGGTAGTAACCACCGCAATAAGCAAGCTACACCCATGCTTATTTGTTTTACCCAGACTATGTTATACAGCCCTTATCGGTTGTTTTTCTTCTCCCCTGCCAATAAGCAAGCTTCTCCCCTGCCAATAAGCAAGCTACACCCATGCTTATTTGTTTTACCCAGACTATGTTATACAGCCCTTATTGGTTGTTTTTCTTCTCCCCTGCCGTTGAAGATGGGAGCTATGCTGGATATGCGTGAAGTATCAGTTTTCTTTTTTTCTCCCCTGCCGTTGAAGCAGAGAGCTATGCTGGATATGCGTGAAGTATCAGTCTTCTCCCATGCTGTTGAAGCAGAGAGCCATGCTGGATATGCATCGAAAGTGAAGTATCAGGCACATTTGGTTTGGGGTAGTAACCGCCGTAACAAGCCAGCTACTCCCCGCTTTTTGAGTGCGAACCCTCTTTTCTTCTTCCCTGCCGTTGAAGCAGAGAGCTCTGCTGGATGTGTGAAGTATCAGTTTTTCTTCTCCCCTGCCGTTGAAGCAGAGAACTATGCTGTATATGCATTGAAAGTGAAGTATCAGGCTTATTTGATTTGGGGTAGTAACCGCCGTAACAAGCCAGCTACTCCCCTCTTTGTGAGTGTGAATCCTTTTTTCCACATTTCCTCTTGCTGTTGAAGCTTAGAGCGATGTTGGAGTCACAGTAAGCATGTGTATGTTTATTTAATAAGGGTATTGTCTCCAGGCAGTAGCCATCATTCTGGCGAGTCACCCACTCTTCATTGGCGGCCTCTTGACTTTATGGATCCACAGTGTTTATCCCACGCCCCTTTGAAGTCCTTCACAGTTCTGGTCTTCACCACATCCTCCGGAAGGGCATTCCAGGCATCCACCACCCTCGCCGTGAAGAAATACTTCCTGACATTGGTTCTGAATCTTCCTCCCTGGAGCTTCAAATCGTGACCCCTGGTTCTGCTGATTTTTTTCCTACGGAAAAGGTTTGTCGTTGTCTTTGGATCATTAACACCTTTCAAGTATCTGAAAGTCTGTATCATATCACCTCTGCTCCTCCTTTCCTCCAGGGTGTACATATTTAGATTCTTCAATCTCTCCTCGTACGTCATCCGATGAAGATCCTCCACCTTCCTGGTCGCCCTTCTCTGTACCGCTTCCATCTTGTCTTTGTCTTTTTGAAGATACGGTCTCCAGAACTGAACACAGTACTCCAGGTGAGGCCTCACCAAGGACCTGTACAAGGGAATAATCACTTCCCTTTTCTTACTCGATATTCCTCTCTCTATGCAGCCCAGCATTCTTCTGGCTTTAGCTATCGCCTTGTCACATTGTTTCGCCGACTTCAGATCATTAGACACTATCACCCCAAGGTCCCTCTCCTGCTCCGTGCACATCAGCCTTTCCCCCCCATCGAATACAGTTCATTCGGATTTCCACTCCCCATATGCATGACTTTGCACTTCTTGGCATTGAATCTCAGCTGCCATATCTGTATACTATGGAGTTAATATCACATATATCCGCTATAAACATTTGTCAGCTCATTACCGATGTGACGCACAGCACCGGACAAACATTACATATATTGCTTATTCATGAAAGATGGAAGGATAAGGTGGACAGCGACAGAATGTCTGATCTTTTTTTTTTTTTTTTTTTTTTATTTCGGGTGGGCTTTATTAAGAGAAAGCTTCCATGTTGTAAAACCAAATCCAGCCAATAGGAAGTGGAGAGGATGAGCGGGTGTACGTTAGTGGTGATCAACCACAAATAAAAATGGTACGGCGCTGAAGGATCACGGAGGAATTGTTTAAGGCAAACATTTCCACCTTTTATTCAAGGATGCTTAGAGTGAAGGTTCAGTCCCCCTCCCCCGACACGGGCCAAGGTTTCGCCACACGGGCTGCATCGGGTGGGACAGGGGCCCAGAGGACACAGAGATTCAATCATCTTCCAAGGAATCGATGAAAGGGATCACCGAAGGTTGGAAGCGGGCACCTTGCGGAGGGTCACTGCTCGGCTGCAGGCAGGTTCTGTTAGTAAGCTGTTCTTTTATAAAAGGGCCGAAATCTCTCTGTAAGCCACCGGTCCTTTGAATAATCCTCCGCATTGGCTTCCAGTTAGACGGAGGGCCAGTTTTAAGCTACTGGTAACAGCCCATAAGCTTTTGAACTCAGAAGCCAAGAGGTTGATATTTAAAAGCCGTTCAACTGGAAAGTTATACGTCTAAATGGCAAAACAGCGATATATTCATTGACTCATTATGAGACTATAATCTAGCCGCTTAATGAGCTCTGTGGATAGAATGTAGTCGCATAAATTGGGGTCAGGCCGGAGGCTTGTTACGCGGCTGACTCTGGTTGCACCATGGGGCTTGTCGTAAAGTCATCCAGATATACTTATCCGGCTAACTTTCGGATAGCTGGGTATATTAGGAGGTGCTGCATATCACGATTAAGTTAGCCAGATAGGTGTGTCTGGCTAGTTTAACTAGCCACTTCACGGCTGAATATCGGCCCCAGAAGGGTATACTTGCAAACACTCTCTTTCTCCATATGTACCAGGGAGAGCATTGCGCCCTGCTGGAAAAAAAACCAAACTTATTATCAGTTCTCTCTTTGCATACTGCAAAGCTGAAGTCCACTAGTGACCAAATGTACGCTTATGCTGCTCCCATGTTATGGAACAGTTTACCAACTGAGATACAAGAAATAAGGGATATTAAGGAAATCAGGAAAAGAATCAAGACCTTATTTTTCAAAAAAGCAGCTTTTCCCTGAAAGCGGACAGTTATAATGCCCTTAAAGCTAAAAGAACCTATGTTTCTGTATGTTTTTAATTACTTCCTCTTATTTTACTTGCACTATGTGTGCTTAATTGTGAATGTTTTAAACTGTAATCCACTTTGACCTAAGATTTGGAGATGTGGAATATGCTTGGTATAGATAAAATAAAAATCAATACAAAAGATTTAGATTTTTGTATTTTGGGACTTTCTGACCCAGAAGTCCAAGAGTAACCTAAGAGAAAGCAAAATCGGAGCCCCGAGGTCCCCATTAGGAGCCCTCGCTCTGCCGCTAGCAGGGTTGGGGGTTTGGTCTAGTGCCTACCACCTAAGGGGACACGGACGCAGCTGCGCAGGACTTCTGAGATTTCCGCCGAGAAGATTAATTGGAGAATTTTCGTTGCTAATGGGATTTGAAGTATTTTTGGTTGCAATAAATTTATTTTGCAACACCCCAAGAGTGTCCAGGGTCTTCATTGATAGGTTAGAGGTGCCCTAAAGCAAGGACATCCCAATTGTGAGTACAGTTGAGAGAGAAAAACAGCAAAGAGATCGAGAAATTGCGCGTTGGTCCCCACCCCTGTGAGCCTAGGGCCCCCCCGAGAGGTTGAAGCCTCCCCCCCTGCCACAAAGACCCCCAGCACCCCGAGGCGAGTGGATTAGTTTGGGGTGAGAAAGGAGAGAGCTGGGAGAAAATGGCCCCCAGGGGGCGATGGTGCGCCCCTGCATTCTGGACGACCCCCGAAAAGGAGGCTACAGTGGGGTCTGTTGTGGCTGACGCCAGTGTCTAAGCAGAAGGCGCCAAAGCACGGTAGCCCAGGGGCTGCGGGGTCTCGGAAGCCACAGTCACTGCTTGCACGGCTGGAGCCTCCGCACTTGGGGAGAGGGGGCTGCACAGTTCTGCTGCCTCTGACAATGTTTCAGAAATGAGAAGGCAAATAGGGAAGCGCCTCCTTCTCTGTCCTTACCTTTGCACATGGGGATCTTCTCGCTCCAAGTCCCGTCCTTCTGGCACTCAATCTGAAGAGAATCCATTTCAAGGTTGTCCTAAAAAAAGCACACGCGAGAGCACAGGTCAGAGAATGCCAGCGTGATGAACCTGCCCTGTTGGGGTTGGGATTAGGGCTTGGTGACCTCTCAGGACAGCCTCCCGCTCTCTCTCATGCTTCTCGTGCTGCTGTGTGCTTTGTAAGTCGGGTGAGAGCCGGCTGAGCCTGCAGCGGGGGGGGGGGGGGGGGGTTCTGCATGAGGAGGGAGGGGCCATGGTTCCTCTATTGATCCCTTCCTCCGTACCTGCTGACTGTGATGGAGTGAGAAACCTGATTTTTCACATTTGTGCTGCTCAGGTGATTTATTTATTTATTTATTTTTGGCAAATCCAGCTCTGGTCCTTGCAAGAGCGGAGACCGAGCCACTGGTCCGACACAGCGGAGGCTGCTGCTTTAGCCACCTTGCTAGATGAATTTACCACAAGTGGGGGGGCAGACTGCTGGGCCTTCGATTTTTCTGGAAAGCCCTCCTGGAGAATGCAGTAAAATACAATGGGGGAGACCATTCTGCACTCTATACATTGAATTAGCCACCCTGAGTAGGCCGTGTCACCTCTCAGCACAGCCAATGATGGTTTTCTTTGCATTTCTGGGGACAGACCCTAGGAGGTTTATTGAGAGGGCCGCCCAGTCTCGGGCATTAAATGCTCTGACAGTCACCTGTACGTAAGATATCCTCAGACAAGGGTTAAACTAAATGTAGCATTTCTGACAGGCAAGAAGCAGCAGCATGTGGCTAAATCTGGCAGTGCTGTATTTGTGTGTGCGTGTGGGGAACTTGATAATACATTTCCGGTTAATAAAGAAATATTGCCCAGTTTTTGAAAGTTGCGCTGCGCAACCACTGACTACAGATCTGGAGGGAAGAGGTTGCAAATTCTGTGGGCATCGAACCACCCACTCCCGATGCCAATAAAAAGTGACACCGTACTCCGAGCTCAGCAGCTGTAATATTGGAGACCGTGCACCGGAAAACGAACCAAAGCCGGGGAACCTTCCGGGATGTGGCTGGAGGAACTCGTGCACTCAAGTTGCTGTAGGAAGGACGTGTTTGGGGACGGTGGCAGAGAGGGGGGGGGGGAGAGAGGGGGCCATCGTTCCCCCATTCCCTCCCCCCCCCCCACCGGCATGATCCTCCTTCCCCATCCCTCCTGCCAGGGGAGGGGGGAGGGGAAGAGAGAAGGAATAGCATGCATGCATTACACAGTCAGGTAAACTTCCCGACTTATCTAAAATAAGATTCCGAGAATCACAAGGGCTTTCCAGTAAAGGTTCGTTATGTTTTCCGTAAAGCGCTTGAGGCTCACAAGCAGGGGAAAACATCTTCATTTTCTGCCGGGACAAAGCGTTCCCAGTGGGCTCGGACCTTTGAGGTCCCCCGGGAACACACGTCCGAGCCACGTGGGTGACCCTTTTAATCGCAACCTGGCAGACGGCGGAACCTTCTCTACCTTCAGGACGTTGTATCCGGGATTGCAGCTGATCAGAGCTTGATCTTTGAAGGTGTACTGGGGCTGCAAGGGCTCGATCTTCCCATTCGCTGGCGGCTGCAAGACGGGACACGACATCCCTGGGAGGGGTGAGAAAGGAAAATGGGAAAAGTGCATAGAGCCAGGGGGTCTGCAACAAATTTTAAGCAAGCATTTTTTTTTTGGTCAACACACAATTGTGCTGTGGAATTTCTTGTCAAGAGGATGTGGTGAAGGCTAGCTGGATTTAGAAAAAAGTTTTAAGAAGTTGCTGGAAGACAGGTTGGTTAATAATTAGTAATCGAACAGGCTTGGGTTTTTCTCTCTTCTTACATTTGGGTGTCAGCAACAGGAAATGGATCCGCCCTTTTGGATTTGCTGAGTACTTCCCCAAGTGACCTGGACTGGAGATAGGATGCTGGGCTCGATGGGCCTTGCGTCTGGACCCAACTTGACACTTCTTAATGACTGGAGGGTTTTCTCCAGGGCTGACAGTAAAAGAGCTTAAATCTAACGGGATCAATTTTCTCATCCCGCTAGATTTAAGCAAAGTTTCAGCTGTAGCCTGTGGCTGAATATTTCCCCTAACTCTAGCTAAATCTGTCCTCAGAGGTGGATGACTAACATTTTATCTCTCTCTCTCTCTCTCTCTCTGTGCCCCTAAAAGTTCACTCAGAATGGAGTCTCAGGTCTCGGCTTGTTTCTCTGACACAGCTGCCTGGAAGTCCCACCACCATCTTAACGTGGCCAAGACTGGACTAACAGCTCCTCCTAAACTCGCTTCTCCTCTTCCTCGTTGGTTTTTTTTGTTGTTGTTTCACTGGATAACATCGTCCTCTTCTCTTCCCCTTGGCCAGCCACCTTGGCGGATGTCTTGGACTCCTCTCTCTCTCTCTGCTCATATTCCGAGTATTGCTAAAAATGTATCATTTCTGTATAGAATCATCAAAAACTATCCTTTCCTTCCTACATGCACTAGCAAAACCCTTATTGACTCCCACTTGGGCGACTGCAATCTCCTACCTCACAGACCTGCAGCTGAACGGCCACGTATCCTCCTCCCACCACGTCATGGACCATGTCACGCCTCTCCTCGCCAGGATGTGTATTTGCTCGTAATAAAAATGTGTAATCCAAATCACCCACTTGTTGTTTTGTTCCACCCTAAACAAAACGCGCAGCCCCACTGAAAACCCTGAAAGTGTTCAGATATTTTTTTCATTTTTGCAAACAACGCATAACTCTTTGCCAAGAAAATGAAAAATAAAACTAAAAAAAAAAGTGCACCCACAGCATGGAGCCGGGACCTACCCACCCAGCTGGGCTGAACCAAGCCCCACCAGGGCCCTCCCGGTCCCCTTCCGACCTCTCTCTCTCTCCCGTTACCAGGACATGGGGGCCTGGGCCTGCCTGGCTGGTCCCCTCTGGGTTTGTGGAGTCGTGCAAGACAATGGCGCTGCCATTTTGACATCACTTTGGTGCTGGTTTCAGGGCCAGAAGTCGTTTTTTAAAGAGTTACAGTGGAGCAGGAGTGAGTGGGTGCCCAGGCCCCAAAGGAGGGGGTAGCACTGCCGCTAGGGAAGTCCTTGGCCCTGGCTAACTTCTTGGGGGTGGGGAGGCCCTGGCTGGGCTCGGCTTAAGTCTAGAGCCTCCCCTGACCCCCTTGGGGGGGGGGGGGGGGGGGAGAGTCGAGTGGTTTGGGGAGGCCTCAGGTGGGCTTGGATCAGTCCAGCTGTTTAAGCCCAGGCCCCAGCATCTTGGCAGGGGTAAAGCGGGGGATGAGTGGGGGATGATTGGGGTCAGGAAGGCCCCAGGAAGCAGGGGTGGGGGGGGGGGGCCTAGGCACCCCCTCACTCCTGCTCCACTGTAACTGTTTAAAAACGACTTTACTCTGCACATCCATAATCTCTCACTTGCTGTCTCTGCTTTCACATTCAGTTCAAACTCCTTCTCAGATAAAACTGCTTTTCCTCTCTCTCACCAGCTCCTCCGACCCTCCCCATGACCTGCGGTCACCAGGCTGCTCCTGTCTGTGCTCCTTATTCCTCCACTGCTAATTCCAGACTCCAGGCCTGTTGGAGTTGGTGCATCTTCCTCCATCTCTAGCCACATTCAAATCCCACTTCCGGCTTGATTTTCAAAATCCGTAAGTGCACGCAGAGAACCTCGTTTCATCTGTGCAAACGGCTTACTAAGAATATCCTGGGGCTCAGCTGGCGTAGCAGGGGGCGTAACTCAGTTTCATGCAAAACCGGCAAGAGGTGTCCTGGGGTGGAGCCTGGACTTACGTACCCACATAGCGTTTCGATTTTAAAATGTCTGCGCGGAAGTTCACCCACATAAGCTATGCCCTTGATACAGCAAGAGTAAGTTGGTGCCATGTACTCGGCCACCAAGGTGCAAATTTTCAAACTGAACCTATGTGCATGGGTTCTCTTACAAAATTCGGGGTGAGGCCTGCGTGTAAATGGCATGTGCAGGCTTTACTCCGCCTCACGCAGTTAGAAAATTACTCTCCGTAAGACCCACCTCTTTGAGATTGCTTTTAAAATTCTAAAATCCCTGACTCTTCCTGCTCCTGGCCTGCTCAAGCTGAACGTGTTTCACGGTAAAAAAAAAAGTGAAATGATCCTAGAAAATGATCTGTCTCGTCTGCATGTAGCAGGGACTGTCTCTTTCACATGTATCTGTACAGCACTGCGTACGCCTAATCACGATGCCGTAGAAATGTTAAGGAGTTCTGGCTGCAGATTAGTGAAAATGGTGGGGGAAACGGCTACCTTTAGCCATTCTGTAAGGAAAAATGTTCCAGATGTTGGGTCGATCTGCCAGATCCTTGTGAATATCGACCCCCCTATCCCATTAGCAGGACCGCGGGGAGGGGCTCTGTTAAACGACATCACGTCAGTGTCTTCCATTATATAAAAAAAAAGACTATGAGGACTTTGTGGATGTTTGCAATTCTCAACAGAATAAGAAAACGAGGAAACAAAAGTGCCCGGCGTGGGTGAACGTTCTTCAGTGCCGCGCGGGAAGGTTTCTGGGTGAGGCGAGCGTTGCATTCTGGGAACCACCACAGAGTTTTTTTTTGTTTTTCTTTACCTGCCGCGGTGTAAGTTAATTTCCAGCCGTTGTTTTCGCCAGAGTCATCGCTGTGGAAGACGATCTGCACGCTGTTACTTCTTGTTTCTATGCGTCCCGGGGACTTCTCGCCACAGAAGGGTCCCAGCTCCCTTCTCCCTGCTTTAATCTGACAGAGGAGACAGAAAAGAAACACCACCACCCCCATCAGGCGAGTGGCAGCGAGGCAGGGCCCGCCAGTCACCTCCATCCCTCCCCCTCCTCCCCCCCATCCAACCCCGAGCGGAAGGTGGCACCTGCCAACAGGGCCTATGCCGTGGCTGGGTCACGTGAGCGAGCCACGAGTGACATTTTTTCACAGCCCAGGGGATTCCTCGCAATCGTTTATACCTAAGAAATCAAGAGAAAAAAATAACAAAATGCCCCAGGAACGGTTTATCTGGTAAGAATCGAGGCAATCAGGATGGCAAAATCCCTGATAATACGCCAAGCGCCTCTCATTATTCCCTAAGGGGTAGATTTTCAAAGGGTTATGCGCGTAACCCCGAAAACCTGCTCCTGCGCGCGCCGAGCCTATTTTGCATAGGCTCGGCGACCCGTGTATGTCCCGGGGCTTTGAAAAAGGGGCGGGAAGGGGGCGGGGTCATGGGCATGACGCTGACCCGGGGGCGGTCCGGGGGCGGGACTGAGGCCTCCGGCACAATGGCTGTGCCGGGGGATGGCGTGCCGGCAGCTGGCCGGCGTGCACAAGATACGCCTGCCTAAGTAAAACAAGGTGGGGGAGAGCGGAAGAAAAGTTCCCTCCGAGGCCTTGGAGGGAACAGGAAAAGCCATCGGAGCTGCCCTTGGCGCTCATGTTATAAAATCGGGTGTACACTTGTGCGCGCCAGGCAGCGTGCACAAATGTACCCCGCGCACACAGATTTTAAAATCTGCCCCTAAATATTTTTTGGCCCGCTTCTATTAAAAGTAAAATCAGGAAGAAACTATTTTGTATTTTTCTTTGGAATAAGTTTCTCATTTTTTTTTTTTACTGAAGACGAGCCCTTATCCCAGTGCCCCTTACACTCACCTTTCGCTCACTTTTGAAGCTTAAGTGTTCGAGGGTGACCTGGTGTCACGCCTCTCAAATTCTGGGTGGAAAACAGTAAATAATAAACCACATCGTTAAGGGTGGAGATTATTTGCCGGGACTGGGGGGGGGGAGCAGACCTCAGAAATAGATGTAAAACTCAGTAAAATCTGGTCATGCATGGGTATGAAAGTTCAGGACCTTAGGGATAAACAGAGGTGTAAAGCAAAGAGATGGCGATCTCAGGGGACCGTCTGCAGGCTGGGACCGGGGGGCCCTGGCGCTGTAACGAAATTGCCCCACGCTCACTGACCGCCTGCTAATGCCATCATTTCCTAAGGCCGGGATGGTCCCTGTGGGCCCTCAAGTAGTGGATCCAGTGCATGACTTGCCTCCTGCCGCTGGGCCTACGCCGCCGGGCAAATCTTTAGGCCCGCGCGGCGCGACGGTCACGCTGCCCCCCCCCCCGCCATTCCCGCTGCGGTACCCGGCGCGGCTGCTAAAGATGGCCCCGCCCCTTCCCTGCTCGGTGTTAGTCACGCGCTTCCCGGGCTAGGACGGCACCGGTTCATCGCGCGCGCTCGCGTTGCAGGCACGGAGAGCCTACCTTCAGGTAATCGTAGGGACAGGAAACCTCTGGGTGGTCTTCCACGTCGAAACTCTCCTCAAAGTGCAGGGTGACGGCGAAGCCCTCCTCCAGCTGTATCCTGTACAGGCAGTTGGAGCTCTTCGGATAGGGGTTGGGGAAGTCGGCGCTGGCGATGACTCCCGTGCGCTGGGTGAAGAGGTTGTCGCTACACTCCACTAGGGGACGGCAGAGGGAAAAAAAAGACACAAAAGTGGGAGGCGGGCGCGTCAAGCCGATGGCCGCAAGGAAGAAAGCTTTAAAGCATTCTTTCGGGGATCATCTGAGGCTATGGGAGGGGGCATGGGGACTTTGTGTGCCGAGGGTTGGGGGACAGAAGTAGCCTTTTTTTTTTTTTTTCTAATGTCAAAACTTGTCAGCCGGCTGCTGAAAGGCTCCTTTTAAAGAGGCGGCAGAAAGAGAGGACCTCGTCGTCAAAAAGGGGTCCCGCAAAACAACTGCCGGGGTTAACGAGCGTAGCGTGCTCCGTATCTCACCGACAGCCCCTTAACCGTTAAGCCTTACGCTCACCTTTGATGCAACTCCAGCATTACTCTCTGCAGGAAATTCGAATCAAAGAGTTACCATCAAGGCGCCCTGAACTCTGTGGTCGGTGAAACAGATAAGTATGGGAAAATAAGTGTGGGAGCTCGCTGGGCAGACTGGATGGGCCGATTGGTCTTTTTCTGCCCTCATCTCTACGTTTCTATGTCTTACCGCGGCATTAGCAAGGTAACTCGCTGCTAGAAATTTACCAGCAGTGTTTGAGACTTTTGTGCGTCCTGTCCTCAGAGTGCACTGTTGCACGCCCTGTCACGAGAGCTGAGTACCTTTGCACAGCCTGTTCTCAGAGTGCACTGATGTACGCCCTGTCACGAGAGCCGAGTACCTTTGCACGTCCTGTTGTCTGAATGGAGCAGGTAGCCAAACCTGCAGGAGCAGTAGAATCCCCCGATGTAATTGTGGCAGTGATGGTCACAGGCGAGCTCCTCGTCGCTCCTCTCTGTGCACTCGTCTACATCTGGAAAGAGAGGGGCCGGGGGGGGGGGTTAGAAACAAACAGGAAGAAAGATGAAGAGGCCCTGGACCAGACTGGGAGACGCTCGCACATTCAGGGCCAGCAGGAGAAAGGTATGGCCGTGGTAAAATTCATATTTTTCTTACTGTGGTTTCCCTACAGAATGCAGAGGAAGCTTTTTGTAAGCTCTTCCCATTATCTCTTCAAAAACATCCCCCCTGGGAGAAGAGGGGAAGGAGAAGGTGGGTGGTCTTTGTGGGAGTATGGAAGGCCCTGTTGTCTTTCTGTGCATTGGGTTGTCCGTACTGCGATCTATCAGAGTACACACACACACCCCCCCTCCAGTGCACAAATTGCTTAACGCTATCAATGAAAGTGGTGGTGCGATCCGGGTCAGCCTGTCCTACACGAACCGACGGATCCCGTTCCGCCTCAGACGAAGCCTCTCTCTCCAGGAATCGGGCGGCGAGTATCCCACCAGAGCAATGGAATAAGAGATACACGGGGAAGGGATCCGGTGAAAAAAACCCCAAAATAAAAGTAGCTCCAAAACACACACTCCTGACCCCATTTCTTTTCCTCGTTTCCGTACCTCCTCGCTGCCCGCGGTTACTCTAAGTTCTCCACTGATCGCTATCCGCACCTCCATGTGTGCTGCTTTTCCCTGTCTGGATTGCCAGAGTGCCTGCAATTTTCCCCCCCTCCTCACACTCACGCATTGCTATAGTTAGCCCGTGGCTCCTCGGGCTCTTAATGTCATCATGGGTACAAAGTGCCGTGCTGGGCTACTGCACGCATCGGTTTAAAACCCGAGCGGGGGAGGGGACGAGGACCCGCTGCTTCTAGATGTCCAGGAGAAGCAAAGGTGCCACCACCCCCTTGTAAAAAAGAAGGCATAAGGGGGGGGGGCCCTAAAAATTGTGTCAGGAGGAGTTCTCCGGTTTCCTTACTGGGAAGGAGCCTGCGTCCAGTTTGCAGGCACCACTGGAGATTACAGGGTGGCCAACTGGCTCCAGATTTTCAGGGCAGGTCGGGCCAGTCCTGGTTTCACCCCAGTGCATTCTGGGACTTATTCTGATTTCCCCATTGCATTCCCCACACCAAAATCATGTATTCAGTACGAGGATTCATTTTTGAAAAACATACGACTTGTGCAGTTTGATTTTTTTTTTTTCACTGTAAGAAGGCAGAGGCAGACTTCAGCCTGAATTGGCAGCGTGGATGTCTGCGTGTCCACCTGCGGTGACAATTAGGGAGCAGGCACTGAATGCTCATTAGCAGGTGTAGATTTATGCGCATACTTCTGAAAATAGAAAGTTACGTGTGCAAATGCTATCCTGCTTATACTCCACCTGTCACCCTCTCCAAATGCCTCTTTGTTGTGCACAAAAAAAGCTTTTACATGCACAAGCTCCGGGAGCAATTTTCAAAAGCCCACTCAGCACACATTTTATGAGGGTTCATGCTTTGGAAAATTCAGGCCTTAAGTTAGTATCCGAGGCAACGGAGGGCGAAGTGAGTCGCCCAAGGTTTGTTAGCAGGATTTGAAACCCTGGCCTCCCTGGTTTCCAGCCTGCTGCCCTGCTCCTCCGTTCTGGAGGCAACCCAAGGCGAGATAGAACATTTCTTTCATCCCGTTCCATATTGCACTAATTGGGGCAACACCGCAGGTGACGGGGACCACTGGCGGGCGTTACAAAGCAGCACAATGGAAGGAATCCTGACACCGTGGCATCAGGGTTATTGCATCAAAATGAATGCCGGCATCACTGTGTGACCTGGCAGAGTCCATTCGCCAGTACAGGGGCAGTGCATCACCATTTTGGTTGGAGGGGGCAAGGCAACTGAGCTGTGCTACCTCCCCCTCTCCACCACCATTGGTCTCTCTCTCTCTCTTTCTCCCTCCCTGCCTCCAGGACCCCGCCTCCCCACTATCCCCTTCCCCCAGCCTGATCAGTGGCAGGAGGAGGAGAGCGGTGGTGCCTCTCATGCCGTTTCCTCCTCCGCCACCTGCCTGACCGCTGCCGTCAGGCCCAGAGCTGCAGAGGTGGAGGCTGCAGCTGCTCTTCTCCTCCTGACCCCCCGATCTCCTTCAGCCAATCTGCAGGTGGGGGGGGGGGGGCCAAGATTTTGGTTGGCCTGCGGCCCGGTAGGCGCCTTATTCTGATCAATCGATAAAGAGACAGAGGCGTGGACACACATGCAGGGAATCTAACCCATCGGAAATGCAGGAGTGTTCCCAGGAAGCCCCGTGGGTCATGAATCAGTAAGGTCAGCTGGATACGGATGTGAAGCACAGAGCTTTCGGAATCCCATGCACTGCACCCCCAGATCCTTCAGGGCCCCGAGCATTTCCCGCGCACGTGCTCCGTTCATCGAAGGCTCCCCAGTGTGTCTCTCTCTCTCTCTCTCCTCAGGCAAGCCAGAGGATCAAGCGAATTCATCGATAAGAAACCGCTTACCCACTGCTGCGTAATGAGCGTCAAAGCCGGTGAAGCGTTCTTCATTGGAGAAGTCAGATCTGAATGTGAGGCTCAGGAAACTTCCCCTAGACAGGATGGCCTGCTGTCCCGGGGCCTGCTCCGTGTCCGTGCTCTCCCGGCCACAGAAAGTGGCCAAGGCTTGGCCTTCAGCTTCAACCTACGAGTCAGAGCAGGAGGAGTTAGTGCATCACGGAGAAAGGCATTCATGGAGAAGAACAGAATCCCCACAAACCACCTCTCTCTGCCCGCTCGGCCGACCCACCACTTTCAGAGAGAGCTACAGTGCAAAGAGCACAGGGCTCCCTGCCTCCGCTAAAAGGAAGATGTGGTGCCCTGAACCCAGTTCCAGAGCACGACTCAGTGAGAATTTCAACTGGGAAGGATATCATCACTATTCATCTGTCATCACCTTTCATCCAAACAAAACTCTAATGCATTTTACGATTGTAGCAACTTAGAAACATGTCTGCAGTTCCCTCCGGAGTGAATGCAACCTTCAGTGTGGCTGCACATTGCATTACAGATTTCAAAGAGGGAAGGACTGTGGGGAAGGGAAGAAGTCAAATTATTATTATTTTTAGAGCCCAACCTTCACAACTGTCTGTGCTGTACCATTTTCATGCATCAGGGGTCCCGTGGAGATTTATGTTAGTAGTTTATAAACCATGTGGTGGTACCTGCAGTTCATAAAATAATGCATATTTCTGCCCTGAAAGCACGTGCATATGTTTCAGCATGCGCGTATATCCGTAATGTAGGAACACGTACACTTTTTGCTACGCTTTTTAGAAAAATGTGCATAATAATTGCAATACTTCACACCGTAATAACCCAGAATTAAATGCCGAGGCAAGTATTTTATAAAGAACGTATGAAAATACTTGTACGGACGTATTTGGAAATCACCAGTTTGCTGATACCTCCACCAGTTCACCCGGGTTCTCCCAGCCAAAGACCGGGATTTCAACCGCATGGATCCATTAGCGGGCATCAAAATGTACACGGCTCAGTAACGCGTGCGCGTACACCGCTCGCAAAATAGTGACCTGCGTGAGCAATTCCGAACCCCTCCAGGGAATGCCCCTACACTGCCCTTTTCTTATCCTGTTAACATTTGTGGGGCGACACTGCACGTACATGGCATGCAGGTACATAGCATAACACGTACGCGCGTCCATGCTACTCATCTGCGCAACCCCTGCTTAACTCTTGGAAAATGACCTCCCAACAGAACACTAATTCAGTTAAAATATTTGATAACGTTCAGATGTAAAGTCATAATGACCTGCTTCCAGGTCTTTATTAGGTAAGAAAGAGCATGACAGCACCCACGGACTACAAGGCACATCCTACATACGGGATCTCCATCTTGCCCTTCCCGTCCCCAGATCGAAGGATCCTGTGTGCTTGCTCTGAACTTTCTTCGTTTCGGTTAGTTTTCGGTTGAATTGCAGTCTGGACAAAATAAAAGAACGCTTGGTCTCGAACGGACAAGTTTAATCCAGAAAACACTGAAGCCTTCCGGATCAGGAAAACCTCTGGGTTAGCAGTTCTAGATGGGAATATACATTGCCCACAAAGATAAAGTATCTAGTTTAGAGGTTTTAATTAACCGTAGTCGAACATTTGATCAACAGATACATGCTTTTCTTAAAAATTCCTGTTTCCATCTACAACAGATCAGACGTAAACCTTTTTTTCTTCACTTCCTATCTGGTACATGCATTGATAATGTCCAGACTGGATTAGTGCAATCTAATGGAGTGGGGGGGGGGGGGGGGGGGGGGGGGGCAGTGGGTCCTGAGCCAGGGAAGCCAGTGTTCAAGTTCCACAAATAACTCTTTTCTGAGCATGAGCAAGTCACTTCATTGCTTTGAAGTGTCACAAAAGGCAGAATATAAATAAAAAAATATTACTACTACTGTTAGCAAGGCTTCCAGGGAAAAGTATTAATTGTCTAGAATTCAGACACCACAGCATGTTTGCTTGTGAGCAAAGAGCCCATATTATTCCTGTTTTGGAAGCTTTGCACGGTCTTCGCGTTGCTTGGAGAATTCAAGTTAAGATGGTGACTTTGTTTAAAGCACTGTGGATTCTTAGGACAGCCTATCATGCCAAATTTTTGGAATATGTTCCAATCAGATCTCTGTTTCCTTCACAGGAGGCCCTTCTGTGAACAAAGAAGAGACAACTGAGGGGGGATATGATAGAGGTCTTTAAGATCATGAGAGATCCTGAACGAGTAGATGTGACTCGGTTATTTACTCTTTCGAATAATAGAAGGACTAGGGGGCATTCCATGAAGTTAGCAAGTAGCACATTTAAGACTAATCAGAGAAAATTCTTTTTCACTCAACGCACAATAAAGCTCTGGAATTTGTTGCCAGAGGATGTGGTTAGTGCAGTTAGTGTAGCTGGGTTCAAAAAAGGTTTGGATAAGTTCTTGGAGGAGAAGTCCATTAACAGCTATTAATCAAGTTTACTTAGGGAATAGCCACTGCTATTAATTGCATCAGTAGCATGGGATCTTCTTATTGTTTGGGTAATTGCCAGGTTCATGTGGCCTGGTTTGGCCTCTGTTGGACCCAGGATGCTGGGCTTGATGGACCCTTGGTCTGACCCAGCATGGCAATTTCTTATGTTCTTATGTTCTTCAGGTCCTTACAGACGGCCCATTCTCCGGAATTCCTCTTCCACAGAGATCCGTTTTATGGCTGTGTCATTAAAATTTAAGACTGCTCTCTTTGCCTTAACCTTCCCTTTGTTTTAGCTGTTAGATTGACTTAATCTGTTTTAGGATGGTTCCCGAATCTCCTGGCTTTCTGCCTTTTGCTTTTATTAATATTTACATTTATTTAACCACTAGTCTTAATCTAGCTAATTTTATGTGTTTATTCAATGTTTTTGCTATTGACTGTTTTAATTTTAATATGATTATTTGTATTTTGTTTATATAATAAAGTACTTTAATTTTGGATTACTATGATACATTATTTACTATTCTGTGATGCTGAAATACATAACCTTATTGAATATTTTTAAACTGCTTTTATGCTTGTTTTCATCTTATTGTATACTGTTTGGTTTTATTGTTATATATGATTTTTCATTTTTTTTGTACATTGCCTAGATTGAATGTAAAGAAAGGTGATTTATCAAATGAAATTAAACCATTATTTTCTTAGATTGTTGTATTTTATAAGGTAGATATTCAAAGGCATTTTGTTTGTACAGCACTGCATATGTCAATTAGCACTACAGAAGTGATGAGTAGTGGGTAGGAATAATTTATTTATTTATTTATTTAAAACTTTTATATACTGGCATTAGTATGCAAACATCATACTGGTTTACATTGTAACTAATAGGCTGAAAGTACAATCAACAGGGAGGGGAAACGAGGGATTAAATACATAGAGCAGAAGGCATTGAGAATTACAAGCATTAATATAAACTGTAACAGGCTATTTACAAGGTCTATCTATAAAGTATTAAGTGTAACAGGCTAATTACAAATGTCTATATACAATGGGTTCAATTTAGGTAGGGGCTGTTCATGGAGTGGGGGGGGGGTGAATGGGGGGGAGGATTAATCTGGGTAGGCTTGTCGGAAGAGCCACGTCTTTAGTTTTTTTCTGAACTTGGAGTAGCATGGCTCAAGTCTGAGAGTGGTCGGGAGGGCGTTCCATTGTTTAGGGCCTGCAATGGAGAGAGCGCGATCCCTAGTGGCGGAGAGGTGGGCTTTTTTTTTTTTAGAGGGGGTATAGAGAGGGTGCCTTTGTTGACAGAACGAATGGGTCGTTCAGAGCGTATGGGACAAAAGGGTTCATCAAGCCAGTTAGAGTTGTAGGAGTAGATTGATTTGTGTACTATGGTTAAGATTTTAAAGAGAATGCGGGATGCGATGGGGAGCCAGTGGAGGTCTTTGAGTATGGGGGTGATGTGATCACCCCCATACTAGATTAATGGAGTTACCCCTACAAAAACTGAGATTTCCCTCTATGAATAACGAGCACTATTATTTTAATTTTACTATTAATCACATTTCTGTTTATATTGTGTATTTGCAGTCCACTTTGAGCGAAAACCCTTTAATAGCGGAATAAATTGCTGAACTGTAAATGAGTATGTTTTTTCTTATAGAGCAAAAGGCAGAGCCACAGATACTTTACGGTCTAACAGATTCTGATTTGACTATTAAAAGTGGACAAGACTATCATCCCCTAGGCTTCCCCACCTTCCAAAATCCTCCCGATTCAGCTGAGATACAGAAAGGAGGCTAGAATTCATCATTACGTCTACGGCATTACCCAGAAACAAACCCAAGGGTCACGCGTTTATAACATTCAATCCGACCTCTCTGCAGGGGAAAGGAGGAAAAGAGCGGGGAGGGCAGAGGGAGGAGAGGACGGCCTGAACCTCTACCCCAACGGGGCACCTGCTTTCTCCCCCTTGCTTTCAGCCCCGGGAAGCCGAAACACAGAATCCAAGTGCGGCAGTCTGAAAATGGCTTGATTTCTTTTTCCTGCCGCTGGTAAGTGACCACCCCAGCTACTCCTAGTGCTGGCCTGCTCTCCGCAGAGGACTGTGTAATCCTATGCTCGGCGCCCTGTGTTTACTTGGAATCTGAGAGAACATGCCAGCGACCTGCTGGACGATGTCCTTCTGAGCCCGGCTGCTCTTCCAGGAAGGATAATAAGATAAGAAGCCCACGGGCTGCATCCTGACCCAGCTCTGCACTGGGAGAAGGATAAGCGTGGGGCTCTGAAGCACAGATGGAAAGGCATAGCTGGATAGAAAAGTGCATCTCGCCTTTGCCTTGTAGCTTTAACAACTTTCAGTGTTTTCTTCTACTCATAATAACCCGCAGCCAGCTATAAAAAGCACCAGTTAATCATTCATATGGCTACTCTGCGCTTTGGAAGGATAGTTAGAAATTCAGGACTGGACCAGAATTTCAAGATGATAAGACATCCGTAGAAGAATGCATTATCTATAATGCTAGGCATCCTGTATTAAATATTCAGACCCCCCCCCCCCCCCCCCCCCCAGAGTAGCGCATAAGAATATTATTAGAGTTGTGGTGAAACAATTTACTAAAGTCATCAGAGGGTGCCCTAAGGTTTTAGGAATGCTTCAGTGGTGTTGTCTTGTAACACGCGTTTTACCATGTTTTGGGGCTTAGGTGGAAACCAACCAAGTGACTTTTCAAAGGCTTGTAATGATAGGAATTATTCTGCTAGTCAGGCAGGCAAGTTGGGTGCATGCCAGAGAAAATTAAAGCAAATTCTGCGGTGGAAGTCACTAGTCGCTGTCAAATTAGTGCCTGCTGGTTTGCCATGCCTAGAATACGTATTCTGGAGGATGCTCTGAAATCGCGCCGACCGAAAGCTCCCTCGCTGCATCATAATTCTAAAGGAGACGGAACAATCGCTATGGGAGAGTCGTCAGTTTGGCACTCCTGTCTGTATTAGAGAGGCAATCTGTGGTTAAAATGATGGGGTCCGATATTCAGCGCCACTGAGGCGGATAAGTTAGGATTTATCCAGCTAAGGTGGTAGCAGCTGAATATTTGGCTCTGCTGAGCAGCCAGATAACTACTTGTTTGGCTTAAGTAGGTAGCTAGCTAAGTGGTGGGTAGGATGGGGGAGTAACGGGGAGCAGCTACTTCTCTGGCTAACTTAAGCCATAAAAGCCGTGATATTGAAACTTATCCTGCTAAGTTAGCTGGGATATCAGCAACTGGTGAGTACCACAAGATTAACTAATTTCCGAGAGCTCTCTTCACAAAAGATTTTTGGCAGGTCATAAAGCCCCATTAAAACATACCTGGACCAGACTTTTATTTGTAAGGCAAAGTTAAAAAAAGGGTGGGATTGTAACTCAAGGTATCAAACTGCTACTCTTCTAAGTAAGAGAACTAGCTGCCTCTAGGGCTGATAAAGGGTCCCTTCAGCATTATTCAGTCTTTCATTGCAGCAAAAACTGCCACCGTACTATAGTTATTTATTTTACTTCTTTTTACTATACTGATACTCAAGTTTGCATAGAAATTAGCAAGACAATGAAAGTTGCTGTCCCTGATCACTGATCCAGACTGTGTCTCGGAGGCACACCCTACCTCCTCATCCCCCTACCCCCAAAAATAAAATGACCCATGCGTTCCAGCGTGGTCAGGATCCACAGCCTGCAAGGTCTCGGGTCGGTCTCCTTTCACTGAACAGGGCTCTTACTACCATCCGAAATGAAACGCTGCCAGGCACTATTCTTTGTTTTCTGTCTCTCTCTCTCTGCCAAATTCTCTCTCTCTTAGTTCTTTTTATGTAGGCTTGGGGCCCGTGTTGGTCAACACTGTGCTTCCCAGCTGTGCCTCTCATTATTCCTTCTGCATTTCTAGTAGGAGATTTGAATGTGAATGGCCGGCCCCCCTGGGAAGTTGGAACACTTTCTGTAAATGTTCCTGCAAGTCCTAACATCAGTCAGGATATTAAATTCCCCCATCAGACCAGAGACTGGACGGCCTAACGTTGCCTTCCCTGAGGGTCACACTGGGGAACTCATTCTCATGTCACCACCTCTTTGACCGCTTGAGGCTTTGCTTTCAAAAGAGATCAAACCAAATCCTCAATCAACGGGCATCAAAAGAAGGGACCCCCTGTGATCTCAAAGGCCCAGGTACTGCCTAGCTATTTCTTATGTTGATTTAATAAAGGTATCCCAGCCTACAATGACTCTTGTTTTCTCCTAGAGCAATAACTCCATGCAGTCGGGTGGCCGTGTTAATCGATTGCTATCTAGTTGAATTGCCCACTGTTAATTGCAGTGTATCTAATTAGATGCTGAAAGGATCCGATTCCTGTGGAAACCGAGTGCCAGGATGGGGTTCAAAAGGTGCTTGGGTCAAGCAGATATTGCAGACCCGGGCCCAGAAGCTTATTAGGGTGGGCCAATGCCCTTAGCTAGACAGGGCTTTCACTCACCGAGGACCCCTCTATGACCTCTCTCTCTGACTGCTATCTCTTTTCCCCATTCCTCAAACAGAAAACGGAACTCACAACAATAGTTTATTCCAAACCAATAAACTTTTATTCTTCTAGTAAAAGCAGCAGTCAGAGAATTAAATAGAGTTGAATGGATTCCCTGATTAAATCAGGGCTCATAGGCTTACACAGCTAAGCTGAGGCAGTCGCACAAGATACAGAGGAAGTTACAGGTACAATGGCTTCCACAACTAGGTTTGGTCTCCCTAATGGGGGAACAAACTCGTCAACTTGTATTCCCACTCCTCTACTCCCCCTCGTTAAGCATCTCCCAGCAATTACATTTATCAGTTCTCTTTCCCAATACCCTCGCCACCTCTAACACACATCGGTACTCACCACTTTGTCACAAAATGTCCCCTCTCCCAAGATCATGAGCCTATCCTCTGTCTCCCACTCAGGCAATAGGCAGGAGGTTCCCTGGCTCGTGCTCCTCTGAGGTTCTCCTACACCACTCTTCCCACGCCACTCCAGATTTGCGTCCACCTGCCGTACTCAGGTCGGGTCCCCCAAATCAGGATATTCAGCAGGGCATATTCGAATAACTCTGCCCCTGAATATATCCAGATAAGTTTAGGGAGGCCTTTGGCCTGACCAGGCTTACCTGCATGACTTTAGCTGGACAGCGCTGACCAGCTGAGGTTTTACTTCCACGGCCCTGTCTCTCTTTTTATGCAGGTAAAATATGTGAGGGCAATGATTTGACCAGACAAAATGTGCCTGCTTAGAAAGGTGGGGGAATCTTTTGAATGTGGATGGTTTATGAGCCCCACTATTCAGTGAACCAATGAGTAGGTAACTTACCCCTATAACGTGGCTGAGGTCCAGTGACTGAGACAAGGTCAGGCCAGCGTCCTTGTGGAAATTGGTGCCAGCTGGGCCTGGGGCTTGATGGTGTCCTGGGCCCTTTCTGTTGAATGCTTTTGATTTTTTTTGAGGTACTGGGGGTGGGAGGAAGGCCCCTACACTAGAAATCAATGTTTATTTAGGATTTGGAGGGTCTGGTGAGAGGGTGGAAGGGGGACCAGCAAGGCCTTTTATTAATTTTGGGCATGAGAGGTATGTGGGTATTTTACTGGCCATTTTTTGAGGTGAAAGGAGGGATGGGGGGTACCTTCGGCCGTGATAGCCCTACTTGGTGATTGGGTTGAGGGCAGCAGGCCTTTGTCGCATGACCCCTTGCTGATTATTTTTTTTATTTGGTTGTCAGGGGCAGCCTGAATCCCCAGGGTGAAGAGAGGGTCAACACTTGATTCTCGCACCCAGCTTTACTATTTTGGCCTTTTCTGGTGGTCAGCATGGCCTTTTATATCTAATGTGTGAGCACTGGGACCCGCCTTAGTGTCTCGATGTTCCCGTGTTAACGCCTATTTGAAAAACGTTAGATTAACGTGGCTGATAAATTAACGCGGCCAACTCAGAAAAGTTAACATCAGATTGCCTATGCATGAGCTGCTTTGCATGAATTTACAAAATTCCCATGTGGCAAAGCAGCTCAATGTAATAGGGAAGGGAATGTGGGCCGGGTTATGCTAAATATCACGTGATATATTTTCTGCTCAACACAGATTAGAGCCCTACCAAGGCTTGATGCATTCACAGTACGCTGGAGATCATTCTTAAATTTATCCAGGCTAACTAGGATTTTATCCAACTATATTCAGCAGACTGCCAATTGGGCGGTTCTCTGCTGAATATCCAGACACTTTGTCTGAGTAACTTTAGCCTGATAAATTATCTGCTCTCAGTGCTGCTTAATATTGACTCCCCACATGCTTTTTTTTTTTTTTTTTTTTATCATCAATAAAATGTATTCTGTTTACAAGAAACATGCGTGCACTTAATATTTGCCAAAATGTGCACAGTTCCCAAGATAAATGCATAGCCCAGGAAATTTCTTAAGGTTTGTTTTCACTTCAGAAAATAGAGAGCATTGGGCCACTTTTTAAAACTCGGTCTATAGCAAGTTGCAAGTGTCTTTGAGACTCAGCACATCGTTTGACTCAGACTTGAACTTCCTGCAGGTTATAAAAAGTGCACACGTTACATAAGTTACATGTGTTGCCCTTCCCCACCCCCAGGTACACCTCTGGGCGAGGGGGCACCACTCAGTACCGGACTGCATCTCGCCTCACAACTTTCAGTTACAGTGTGCGTTCTCCAGTGGGCGGAAGGATTTGCCTTCAAGGCCCAAGGCGTTAGACTTGTAATTTTACCACAAAGACTTCTCCACACAGTGGTAGTGCTCCAAAATTAAGTATTCACTGCAAAACGTCTTCAACATCCCTATAGTCTGACACATGGTGACTGTCAGCTTTCCGCTTTCTCCTTTCCAACACATCGGTAGCAGGGATGGCCCACACTGGAGTATCAGTTGAGCTACCTCCTCCTCCTCCTCTCCAGACCAAGCTGCAATTCTCCAAAGCTGCTTGTCCAATGGTAAAACTTCTCGGTTCCATCTAGAGCTTCCCCTGAAGACAAGGGACATTCACTCCTTCCACAGGGCGAAACGCCACGCCGAGATATTAACACAGGAAGACAGCACAATGTTACCCGAGAGCACCACCACGGGGACAGACTGTGTGGCACCACTTGCACGCCACGGACTCAAAGGCAACAGGCTGACCATTCTTTCCCCTCTACGTGGCTCTCTAACTCTCCTCAAATCTTTTCCCAGATCACCACACTTACACCAGGACTGTGCAACTGAGGCCACTCACTTCCCTTCCCAACTCCAACATGTCCTGGAGGCCTAAAAGGGGAGAGAATAAATTGGTGTGAATTCTTGCTGAATATCTTCATGCAGTGACCTCATTGCATAACACCTAGACCAAATCTCATCACAACTACCACTGAAGTATGAAAGGAAGGAAAAAGAAAAAATTCATTGTGGCCACATGTCGCCCATGATGAAAAGGTGCCACCCTTAGCTTCAGCATTAGAGCTAACGATGGTGGTAGTGACAGTGCCAACCTTTCAGATGAAGACAAGATCCAATGGTGTAGCGAGTGGGGGGTGAGAGGGCCCAAGGTCACCAGGAGACAAGCTGTAGGAGGCTCCTGGGGACAGGGGATCCCATCCTACCCAGTCAAGAAAAAGTCCGTGGCTGCTAGGGGATCCCATCCTGCCCAGAGGCAGAGGTGAAGAAGGACCCATGGCCGCTGGGCATCCCATCCCGCCAATGGCACAACTGAAGGAGAGAGACAAGCCAGCCTGTGTGTAAGAAAAGGAATGGAACTAGTATGTGTGTGGAGGAGAGGGAGTGGAGCCAGCATATGTGTGTGTGTGTGTGTGTGTGTAAGTGGGTTTGTGTATAGGAGAGGGAGTGGAGTCAGCCTGTGTGTGTGTGTGTGTGTGTGTGTGTGGAGGAGAGGGAGTGGAGCCAGCATATGTGTGTGTGTGTGTGTAAGTGGGTTTGTGTATAGGAGAGGAAGTGGAGTCAGCCTGTGTGTGTGTGTGTGTATGTGTGTGGAGGAGAGGGAGTGGAGCCAGCATGCCTGTGCCTGATCAAGAGGGAGCCAGTGGTGTGTGCACCTGACAGAGAGGGAGGCAGCCACCATGTGTTTGTGACCGATGAAAGAGTGTTTGTAAGCGTCTGTGTGAGCGTGAGGATGAACATGTTTATATTTCTTGAGTTTGTTTGATGTTTTCTGAGGAATGTTGATGTTTCTGTTTTCCATTGGTGCACTACATACGGAGTCTGACTTGTTGTGGTTTCCAGTTCAGTTCATGTCTGCACTTTTCTATGTATACTTTATGGTCTCTTTATTCTGTATTTGGAGAGGGTCTGTCTGCGCTCTGCATGTGTGATTGAGGTTAAGTTTTCTGCTGATGTGTTGTTTCTATGTAAGGCTCTATAGAGGCTTGGCTTCTTCTGTTTTCCTAATAGGAGGCATATTGGTGTTTTAGGGCCTGGTGTAATGTTTGCAGAGTCTGTTTGAGTGCTGGCAGTTTATGTTCGTTTGGAATGGGAGGTTTATTATATTGTAATTGAGTTTGCTCATGGCTTTCTGAGGACCAAGCCTACAACAACATGCCCAGTACCATGTGTGTCCCAAGCGTCTTTTTGGCTTTTTATGCAGGGTTTTTCTGGTTGACACCACAGCAGTGCATGTAAATATAATAAAAATATCACAACAGCATGTGCATTTCAAAAGACTGTACTGTGAGAGTGTCCTTTTCATGTAAAATTATAAATGAATAACTTGACATTGTGTGTGGAGAGGGCCGTGATAGGGGGAAGGCTGGGCACAAAGCTGAAAGATTCACTTAGGGTGCCTAACACCCTTGCACTGACCCCGATTAGAAAAAGAATGCAAATTAAAGGTTAAAAAAAAACAAACCAAAAACACAGAATGAGGAGGGGCCAGCTCAGTAATTATTCGCACAGGGCTGCAAAAACAATAGCATTGTCCTTAGTACAGTTAAAAGCCATGGTGATGCTGTTTCATGAATCCACTGCAGCAGGAGAGAGACCACGTGAAACGAAGATAGGACCATAGGTAAAGTAAGCGGAAGAGATGCAGTAATGGGGATCCCCCGAAGATTAACATGGAGATAATGTTCTATTTTTATGCCACATACCCTACATTTAAATGATGAGGGCTCACCCACAGAACACGCCACGGACTGGAAAAGCCAGGAAAAGCGGCAAAAAGAACTCAGCAAAAGTGAAGACCAGGCCCCCTTTACACGTGTGTGGTGCATGAGCACCGAGGGGGAGCCTTTGCTCAAACATAAGGATGAGGGGGGACGTCCGGCCGGGCTTTCTGGCAAAGATTTGACCTGCGGCTTGTGTTTCCCTTCAGAAGAAGCTACAGGAAAAGGGGTCCATTTCCAAAGAATTCAGGGGTGTAACTTTGGTATATGAACTGACCCCTTTCATAACTGAAATACAGGAGGCTAAAAAGTGCGTGGCTAGAGGGGGGGGAGAGATAGGGCAGGAAGCGAAGTTAGGAGCCGAGCACTGGCTTTCAGCACTAAATCTATCTCAGGCAAATCAACCGCAGGCCCTCAGTTTTGGCTAATTTTTTTAAAACTAAGGTACCTTACCTAAATTAGTCTGAAAACCCAGCCTGAAATATAGGGAGTCTAATTTTGGCATTTAGCGTCTTCTGAAAATCGACCCCCAAGTGAGCTGCACGCATTTTGTACTTCATTTCTTCACGCATTCTCTCCGGCCCTATAAAAGCTTTGGTTTGCCATTTACAGTGGGAGCTAATCTTCTTTGCAAAAAGGTACAAATGATATTTTTTTTTTTGGTACAAGAAGTCCCTTAATGAAAGGCGCAGCGCAGTAACACTTGGTAACATCGTGGCACGCTAAGAGTATTATTGTGCGGTGCATCGTGGGCGGGGCCAGCGGGAGCACTAGGCGCTCTAGGCCTGGGCCTAGGGCGCTGACCATCCGCGGGCGCGAGCCATGTGGGACCGCGAGCGGCGGCGGCAAAGAGGAGTGGAGATTCGAATCTCCAACTCCTCTTTGCCGCCGCCGCTCGCAACCCAAAAAAACCAAGAGGAAGGAGTTGGGGCTGCGACCGGGGGGCGGGGGAGGTGTCGGCATGATCAGGGGGGGTGCGGTGCAAGGCAGAAGGTGCCTAGAGCACCTAATCCCCTTGCACCACCCCTGATGCTGGCATCCTGAGAGTATTGTGTGGGTCATTGTAGCATGCTAACAGTATTGTTGTACGGCACATTGTTGCATGCTTTGAGTGGTGCATTGTGGCATACTACGGGTGTTGTGGTGTGGTGCATTATAGCATGCTAAGAGTATTGTGAGGGTCATTGTGGCATGCTAAAAGTATTATTCTGTGGTGCATTGTGGCATGCTAAGAGAATTGTTGTGTGGTGCATTATGGCATGCTAAGAGTATTGTTGTGTGGTTCATTGTGGCATGCTAACTGTATTGAGCGGTGCATTATGGCATGCTACGAGTGTTGTTGTGTGGTGCATTGTAGCATGCTAAGAGAATTGTTGTGTGGTGCATTGTAGCATGCTAAGAGTATTGTTGTGTGGTTCATTGTGGCATGCTAACTGTATTGAGCGGTGCATTATGGCATGCAACGAGTGTTGTTGTGTGGTGCATTGTAGCATGCTAAGAGTATTGTTATGTGGTGCATTGTGGCATGCTAAGAGTATTCAGTGGTGCATTATGGCATGCTAAGAGTATTGTTATGTGGTGCATTGTGGCATGCTAAGAGTATTATTCAGTGGTGCATTATGGCATGCTAAGAGTATTCAGTGGTGCATTATGGCATGCTAAGAGTATTATTCTGTGGTGCATTGTGGCATGCTAAGAGTATTATTCTGTGGTGCATTATGGCATGCTAAGGGTATTGAGTGGTGCATTATGGCATGCTATGAGTATTGAGTGGTGCATTATGGCATGCTAAGAGTATTGTTGTACGGCACATTGTTGCATGCTTTGAGTGGTGCATTATGGCATGCTACGAGTGTTGTTATGTGGTGCATTGTAGCATGCTAAGAGTATTGTTGTGTGGTGCATTATGGCATGCTAAGAGTATTGAGTGGTGCATTATGGCATGCTAAGAGTATTGTTGTGTGGCGCATTGTGGCATGCTAAGAGTATTGAGCGGTGCATTATGGCATGCTAAAAGTATTATTCTGTGGTGCATTATGGCATGCTAAGAGTATTGTGTGGGTCACTGTGGCATGCTAAAAGTATTGAGCGGTGCAATATGGCATGCTAAAAGTATTGTTGTGTGGCGCATTGTGGCATGCTAAGAGTATTGTTGTGTGGCGCATTGTGGCATGCTAAGAGTATTGAGCGGTGCATTATGGCATGCTAAAAGTATTATTCTGTGGTGCATTATGGCATGCTAAGAATATTGTGTGGGTCATTGTGGCATGCTAAAAGTATTGAGCGGTGCAATATGGCATGCTAAGAGTACTGTTGTACGGCACATTGTGGCATGCTAAGAGTATTGTTGTGTGGTGCATTGTGGCATGCTAAGAGTATTGTTCTGTGGTATATTGTGGCATGCTACGAGTATTGTTGTTCGGCACATTGTGGCATGCTAAGAGTATTGTTGTATGGCACTTTGTGGCATGCTAAGAGTATTGTTGTGTGGTGCATTGTGGCATGCTAAGAGTATTGTTCTGTGGTATATTGTGGCATGCTACGAGTATTGTTGTTCGGCACATTGTGGCATGCTAAGAGTACTGTTGTACGGCACATTGTGGCATGCTAAGAGTATTGTTGTGTGGTGCATTGTGGCATGCTAAGAGTATTGTTCTGTGGTATATTGTGGCATGCTACGAGTATTGTTGTTCGGCACATTGTGGCATGCTAAGAGTATTGTTGTATGGCACTTTGTGGCATGCTAAGAGTATTGTTGTACGGCATATTGTGGCATGCTAAGAGTATTGTTGTATGGCACATTGTGGCATGCTAAGAGTATTGTTGTGTGGTGCATTGTGGCATGCTAAGAGTATTGTTCTGTGGTATATTGTGGCATGCTACGAGTATTGTTGTTCGGCACATTGTGGCATGCTAAGAGTACTGTTGTACGGCACATTGTGGCATGCTAAGAGTATTGTTGTGTGGTGCATTGTGGCATGCTAAGAGTATTGTTCTGTGGTATATTGTGGCATGCTACGAGTATTGTTGTTCGGCACATTGTGGCATGCTAAGAGTATTGTTGTATGGCACTTTGTGGCATGCTAAGAGTATTGTTGTACGGCATATTGTGGCATGCTAAGAGTATTGTTGTATGGCACATTGTGGCATGCTAAGAGTTTGTTGTGTGGTGCATTGTGGCATGTTAGGAGTGTTGTTGTGCACTGTACTGAATCTTCCATCTACAGTGTGAGAATGTAAGCTGGACTCGGAAGGGGACATGACAAAGTGCCTGACATATAGCAGCTAGGGAAGGTCACCTAGCTGGGCTGAAATGCACACACAGAGCTTCTCTGCTAATGAGCATTGAGCTTAGCTGGCCAAAGCCCTCTTCCTTCACTGTCTGCACTGGTTCATAGTCTAATGAATTAAGCAGGAAGGGGGAAGGGGAGGGAGAGGCAGAGAAGTAGAGGAAACAGAATGCTAAAGGCCTGTACTAAGAGAGGGCATTGATTCAGGCATGGAAAAGGTACCGAGGGCTGGATCAGTGGCAGTCCTGTGCTCTGCCACGTAGAGACCTCCTGGGCTCAATTCTTGGGTCAGGTCTTCCAGGTCAGCTGGGGGGGGGGGGGGGGAATTAATTCCCTGTCATTATGCGATGGGGAACCTCGGTGGCCCAGAGAGGGCCCACTATTGCACGGTTCCAGAAGGAGCGAGCCCCGGTTCGTGGCCCCCTCCGGCTGAGGGCGGAGAAATTAAAGCCCATGGATCCGACAGAGGTCATTTCCAAGGGCACTGGAAGCCTGAAGCAGCAGGAGGGAGGTCCATAGAGCGACAATACAGGAGAGGAAATTCATGGCATTTTCGAAAAACAATCTGGAGCCAAGAATGTGTTTATGTCAGAGTAGCAGCTGCCGCCCTGTCGGGATTATGTGGTAACCTCATGAGTGGGTGTCTGTCAGTCTGCGTGGGATTTTCCCAGGGAGGATATGGACCAGGTCTCTGACATGGAGGAAATGCTATCTGACAGATGTTAGGTGGAGACGTTCTCAGCAGGGGGACTCCTCTTCCGTGTTTCCTTCTGTGCCTAGGATCAGATTTCAAGCACGAGGCCACGCAGGGGCCGGTGGGAGCAGTAGACGGACAAGCCACCTGCCTAAAGTGCCACTGGTCTGGGATGGGGCAGCGGCCACGACGTGGATTTCTCTTCTTCCTGCCCACGTGTCCCAGAAAAAAAGATGGGAAGGAGAAGGCCGTGCAGTCCCCAGGCGAAAGCAGAACGGCACATCCCCCCCCCCCCAAGCCGTGGCAGGAAGAAGCAGCGCTGGCGACGGGGCCCGCACTGCGCTGGAGCGCAGGAGGAGCGGGAAAGGCAACAACGCAGGAAGCAGGGCAGCATCAACACCCCCCCCCTCCCTGCGACCTCAAAGAAACATGAAGAGGGTCCCTGCTGCCGTGGGGGCTGAGGTAGGAGGCCGCCGCTGGACTTGAGCTCCTGATGGAGGGAGGAAGTGAGTGTGCCACTCTTTCAACTGGAAAAGGTTTGCTTCCTGTGCCTTATTTCTACCTTTCAGATACGTGAATGCCTCTATCGTATCATCTCGCCTCTTCTCTCGATTGCCCATATTTAGGTGCCTAAGTTTCATCTCAGATGACTTTTGGCGTTGACCCTGCACTGTGTCTACATCCTTCTAGAGGTACGGCCTCCAGAATACATATCCAGCACAGCTCACTGCTTCAACGGCAGGGGGAATGAAGAAAAGAGGATTTGTATTCAAGCCACCAGCAAGGACTGAGTTGCACAAGCTGGGCAAACAAGATTGCTTATTACGGCAGTTATTACCCCAAACCAATTAGCTGGATACTTCACTCAGATGCAGCTCCAGCACTGCTATCTATGATGGCGGGGGGGTGGAAGGGAAATAGAACCACAAAAGTTATTTAAAGGGACAAGAGTAACAGAGAAGTGTGAAAGCTTGCTGGGCAGACTGGATGGACCGTTTGGTCTTCTTCTGCCGTCATTTCTATGTTTCTATAAGCTTTGGCTGATGTGAGGTACACAGAGGCATTATAATTTCCTTTTATTCTGATGCTTATGTCTCTTTGGCCCCCACCTGGCTTTGGCTTCCAACTTATCGCACTGTTTTGCTACCTTCAGATCAGCAGGCAAGGTTTTCTCCTGGCTGATGCGCATCAAATCTCTCAATGTCCATTCCCATGTGCAGCACTCTCAGATTGTTGTAGCGCAAATGCACGAATCTGAACTTGTTTGCACTGAATCTTAGCCCTGTGCATAATTGTGTGGTCCGTTAGAAGCAAAGATTAAAAATGGTGGATAACACAACCTCAAGTTTGCAGCTTTGCTACAATATTTTTTTTATTTACTAGATGCAAAGCTTTTGATTGCACTTGTAACATGTAAATGAGTTATGTGTAATTAGGGCTGTGCATTTGTATGTCATTTTGTTTCAATTAGTGTGCACCAAACTTTTAGGGTGCACTAAAATGCAACAATAGAAAACAAAGCAAATTTAAAAAACAAAACAAAACAAAACACTGAAAACAAAAGAACAAAAATTAAGATTTTTTTTTTTTTGGCTGTACATCCCGGATGTAAGCAGAATCTCATTTTGGCCACTGCAAAACACATTTTAAAAGCCTTCCCATCCTCATACAGTACCTAAAAACAACCACTTTCTGCTTCTTTGCCTGTTCAGCTGCTTTCGGTGATAAGCCCTGGCACTACAGGTCCTACCCTGGAAGGGCGGCAGAAGGGGGCGGGAAGCCCATTAGGGGGTTCCCCCCACCGGCCCTACCCGTTCTCCCTGCAACATGGCTGAAGACGTGAAGATCACGTGCAAGCCTCGCTCTGTGCCCTGGACAAAGAGGGAGCTTCCCAGCAAGGGTCCACAAAGCCAAGTGCATGCACCAGAAAGCTGCAGGAGCTGCTCAACAATGGGGGAGGATTTAGGGGTCTCTGCAGACATTGCCAGTAAAGAAAACAAAAGGCAGCCAGATTTCTATGGAGAAGGAGGAGCTCTTTCTTATTTCTCAGTTTCCTGCTCTGACAGAAAACCTTCTTATGTCTGACAAAATCCACAAACGGTCACAACTGTGCTCACTCCTGACAGCTCCTGCTGGGGGGGGGGGGGGGGTGCAAGTTCAGAGGTCATGCCAGCCATGCAACCGCACATGTGGAGACTCGGACAGGATCGCTGGTATTCATTTAAGCCTGTGAATCACGCTGTCGATTAAATGTAGGATGCACGGTCGGCCCTGGATTCGTCAATAGGCACCCATTATGTTTGTGCCTAGGGCAGAAAACATTGGGGGGGGGGGGCAGGCTGGCTAGGATTTGCCGCCTGCTGAAGCTCATTCAGCGGGGAATAGCCCTCTGCTCCCTGTAACAGATCTGTACAGAAGATGGGAGGCGTGAAAACACCAGAAGCGCCTGAAAGTAGCAAAAATCCTAAATCCAGCTCTGTACATAAGTGAAAAGAAGCAATGCAAATAAACGAGGATAAAACTTAAAAACCAAACATTAGCACTTTCAGAGTAAAGGGAATGGAAAAGAAAGCTTCGAGCCAATTAGCAATCCCTTTATGTCCTGGACCCTAGCACAGGGCTAGCACCACAGCATTACCAGAAGACCAAGGTCGGGTGGTCTGTAATGCATACTGTGGCCACAGAGTCACCTGAGAAGCACACGTGCACATATCGGCCTGCCAGCGGAGGTGTGCTGCAATTTTAAATCACGCGTGCACTTCCGATTTATAATACGCCTACCGCGCGTTAAGTATGCTCCAAATTTTAAGAGGTTACCCAAGCAAACCTACTTTGCGTATCTTCCATAGGACTTTGTCGGCTTTAACGTGCATATGTAAAGCGGATTTTAAAACACGCTCGCCCGAGTGACATTCCCAGTTTTTCCAATCTCAAAGCTAATTCGACCCCTCTGGTTCTTCATCCTGCACACACACACACACACCCGTCCCCAGGTGATCCAGATCCGTCCTGTAAGCCCCAAAACGTGAGAGCTGCAGTCTTGCGCCTCATCAAGAGTAGCAGTCACATTACGAACCTGACAAGCCACCGCGCGCTGCGGTCTCCGGTTTAAAAAATATGGAGTTACGCGTCCCAACAGTTGGCCCCGCCCTGGAATGTCCATGCCACACCCCTTTTCCGCCCCCTAGTTTTTGCTCGTGCGCACACGTACGAGTGTGTGTGCAAATCGCGGCTTTTAAAATCTGCGTTGCCCACGTGAGGTCCACATAGGTGTGGATATGGGCATTTCTGCGCGAGCAACTTCTTAAAAATAGACATCTAAGAGTATAAAAAGCACTTTGCTGGGTCAGACCAATGATCTATTGAACCCAGCGTCCTAAGCAGTGGATTTAGCCCCAGGCCTGCCGGGGTGGGAGAGGGGTCACCTGTGACGATGCATCAGCCGGCCGTCCTTATGTAACGATGCACCCACCTACCGTAGAAGCGACCACAGGAACGTACGTAAGGGTATCTGGCCACCAGGCAGTTGCCTATTCTGTCTATTGGGAAGTCCACCCTGAGCATCCCGTCTCCAACAATGACAGCACCTGGCAGATCCGAATGTGAGGGCCCCCCTTCCCCGTCGCTCGCTCCCGAATGTAGGAAGCGGTGTCTGACTGGCTAATGTTGTTAACGGACCCTGTCCTCCAGAAACCTGCATGTCCCCCCTAACCAGGGCGCATAAAATGTGAGAGGTGTCCGATGCCTGTTTGCCAGCCGAGCACCAGTCTTACTAAGGGTTCGCAATGTGGTCAAACAGGTGCTGTACTGGACAAGGCACGGGGGCAAAGGCCATGCTCTCCCAGCTGGACAGGGAAACCCAAAGGTCTCCTGTCTCCCCTCTGTGACCCTCCCCCCCCCCCCCTCTGACTGCTCCCCGCTTTCCTTCAATACTGGTACCAGCTTCTGCCAAACCCACACCTTGGGATAAAGCATCTTCAACAAATAATTGTTATTTCTAGGCTTTCCAGCAGTCAGAGATTTCAAAAAATATTTAAAAGAAAATGATCTACTCAAGGTCCACAGGTGGTTCACAGCAAGGTACAGTACCTGAATGTAATCTGCTTTGATGCACACTCTGAAGTGCCAAAAAGCAGAATATTAAGAAATAAAACAAAAAATAGCTCAACAGCACCACGTAAAACAGTAACAAAATGTTCTCTTTCAACTACATACGAGTATTGTTTTATAGGAAAAATTACCCAAAGTATTCCCCAGTTCTCCACAAGTAGAATACTTTACGCCGATTCCTCTCAATATCTGGTCAAAGTTTAGTCACATCACTGCGCACTCATTTGAACGCTGCACGTCTCCCGTCACCACACAGAGCAATGTCCATATCCCCCCCCCCTCCCAGACAGACTCTGCAATTCTCCTAAGCATTTGCAAGGGATTTCCTGGTTTCCCGGGTTAACGCCCCCCTCTGAACCGCTTTACTCTTAGGTCTTCTTCCACGGGTGGTGGGAGCTTGGATCACTCCTCAGCCTTCGGGACCCGATCTTGGTCCCTTAGTTGTTCCCCCCCCCCCTAGGGGGAGAAATACTACTCCAGCCTCGAGCGAGAAAGCCCCTGTGAAGCCCTCCTTGGGGAGAGGCACTCCAGGCACCCCCCCTACCTTCTGGCGGGTCCTTCCAATAAACCCCTCCCGCATATTAGACTCAGAAATGCTTGCTCTAGAGCTGTAAACTCCTTACCCGTACCATAGATACATCATCATCATACTGATTTTTGTTTTATTCGGTTGTCTAGTTTTATTATTTTTGTGTTTGATTTTATGTTTTAGGCCTTTTGTACATCACCCAGGATATAGGCTATTTATAACTTCTAAATAAAGATAAAAGGTAATAGACACCCAATGGCTAAGTGGCATGCCATACACTTTCCCAAAACAGTGCGTTACCAAATCCAGAACACACCAGGAGCCATTCTGGACATCATCCTCTCCATCATCTTGGCACGGCAGTGAACTGATGAAGCCACTGTTCTCTTACGGTACCATGGAGTATGTTTAATACCATAAACAACAACATCAACGGAACCCAGGTAGAGGTTAAGTGAACTCCCCCCCCCAACCCAGAATCTTTTCCAGGCACTGCTCCAGTGACACAGGGTCCCATCTTAAAGCTATGTCCAAATCTTTTTTTAAACCCAGCTATACTGTTATCCTTTACCACATCTTCCGGCAATGAATTCCACAGCTTAATTATACACTGACTGCAAAACAAAAAATACTTTATTATCTCTGTTCTAAATTTGTTAGCAGTTAGCTTCAAGGAGTGATCCCTAGTCCTATTTGAAAAGGTAAATAACCTTTCCCTATTCACCTGTTCTACACGGACCACTCCATAAACCTCAGTTATGGAAGGGTACGAGCGTGATTTATGTCCCAGACCCTAAGGATACACCATTCCATGCTGCCCATCAGACCCAGATAATTAACAGAAGTATTGCTAGGCCATAATATTCCTTTACCAGTGTTTTCCCAGACATTACAGGCTAATTACCAGATACGGTGCCACACATATTATCTATGCATTCCACAGCCTGTTAGGGTAATTGGCCGTGTGTATCCTCTCATTACTGGATAGTGACTGGCCTCTGCGTTCACTTTTCCCAGTGGATGCTCTCGAGCTGGCCACGGGCGGGCACGAGTGCAGCAGGGACTAAATAATGCCTGATTGCATTCTGCCGACTGCAAGCGTACAACGACGACAAAAGCCGGAGTTTACGAGCAGCAATATTTACGTTCGTACGGCGACAAGGTCCCTGCGTTAAAAAAGAGCTTCCACTCTTAAACTGGAGAGCGGGAAGGCCCAGGCAGTGAGGGAGGCGGGAGACGATCGCGCAGAAATACCCATGCGCATCGCCAACCGAAACACCCTGGTGGTGGGGGTGACCGGAGCTGGGGGGGGGGGGGGGAGGAGGCTTTTACAACTCAATGAACCTGCTGCATGCAGTTTGCCTTCTTCCTGAACTCAAGTTCCCCCTCTAACTACAAAGAGCAATTAGTGACCCCCCCCCCAGAGACAAGAAACCGCCCCCCCATCACAGATCTCTCTCTCCAGTGTCAGCTCACTCCCCAACCCCCCCCCCCCCCCCCCGAGAGGAAGAAATGCCAAACAGACATCCAGAGTCCAACTCCCGGCTCGCTCTCCGCATGTAAAGCCTACAGACCGTGGCTGCCGCAGCAAATATTAACCCGAACTGGCAGCCTCGCTGTTTATTTTTCAGCAGCCGAGGGGGTCACCACTCCCTGGGTTGTGTGGAAAGCGGCCCGCAGCAGATAAAACGTTCTGGATATTGGGCTGCACGGGTCTGCCTTTCCAGACTCTCCCTCCCTCTGCTCCCTTCTTTCATTACGGTGATACTCTGTCTACGTGATATCAATCGGAAACAGTTATTTATTTACGAACACTTGATAGTCAAAGAGGATCACAGAACTAGAGATGAAAAATAATACCACGGAACTCGCCCAAATCACTAAAGCTTTTATGCTCTCTCTTGCTATTGATGGGGATGATGGTGGTGCCTTTGCAATGCCTATGACAATGTCTGGCTATCTGGTTGTCCATAATTAAACAGCACAATGCTGAGGATCCCCTTGCTCCTGGGGTCCCAGTTTGGAGTTCTGCGTACAGTTTTGAGGGCTAAACAGTGACAGCAACCCTAAATTGAATCGGAGAGGCGCCGTTTTGGGCGCATCTATTCCTCACGGTAGGTGTGACCCGCGTTTGGCATTAAAGCGTCTTCGGTGGCAGGTGGGTGAAGGCGATGGGTCATCAATACCGGAGATCGCCAGGTTCTCCTCTGTGTAAGAGAAAGTGTGGGCTATAAAGAATTTTTAACTACATAAATCAAACAAACATTTTGGGCCCAATATTTAAAGCTATCTGGCACTAACACCTGGATTCACAAAGCCAAATATGTTTCTCGCGGGAGGGGCCCTTCTATTGTGTGGTGTGTGTGTGTATAACCTCGATAATGGATTGCTCCCCAGAAAAAATATCCTGGCTATATCACCGCATCATTTTGTCTCCTGGCAAAAACACCGCAAGGCCAAACTACGTGGCCTTGCCCAACTCATAAAGCCACCACCGCCTTAAAAGGCCAAGCAAACCCCCCCCCCCCCCAAAAAAAACACCCCAAAAACCCCGACACACATGGTAAAGTGTGCAGGGGTCAAACCTGATCCCCCTCTTCACCCCAGGGCTGCCCCTCAAAGTATAAACGTCAGATTGTGCAATGACAGCCCTGCCCACCACGTCAACAGTGATAAAAATGGTGCCATATTATATCCCCCTCCCCCTCCCTATCAGTGAAACAAAGTCCAGAAAAGTTCCCCCTTTCCTAATCGTCCCATCCCTGAATGAAAACAATACATTGTTGGTGTATAGTGCACGCCCTTCCTTCTCCCCCAGACCCCCCCCCCCCAAGTTCAATAAAGAATCATTGGGTTCTAGTGGGAGCCAACCCTCCACCCTCAAACCTCCCTCCCGCACCCCATTACCTCCATAAGAAGATTTCTACTGAGCAGAAGGACCCTGGGTACACCCTGGGCTTGGTCGGCGCCATTTTCCAAAATGGTCCAGACCTTGCCCCAGTCACATGACTGGGGCAAGGTCCGGGGCACTGGAACACAGCCTCGTGACTGGGGCAGGGTCAGGTTGGCTAAATTTTGAAAAATGGCGTCAACTGGTCCCTGAACTTGGGGGCGCCTGGGCCCTTCTGGATAAGATAACCGGATAAGAAGCCCACCCATTTCCCTCCTCCAGGATATCCATCTATCTACTTAGACAGATAAATACTTGTTCGGATAAAGTGGTGGCTGCTGAACATAGCCCGGATATTCCCTTTTTATCTGGCTACGTAGTGCTAAATATTGGCCTCCACATTTTCTAACACCAGAGATCTCTGATTGCATTTGTAGACCCCACTCATAAATTTGGGCATTTGCCCAGAGACGGTGTGAATTGCATTGCAATCACAGATCACAATGATAAGAAACTCAGAAATATATGGACTTAAGTTTTTACTATGGACCATTCAATAGTGGCCAATGGGACTGGCATAGATCATCACACTTGTACAGCCCATCGCCCAATCATAGCCCTACTGCAAGGAACGTTTCTTTAAGTGACAAAAAAAAAGAGTGATCTCTGGTGCTGGATGCACTGTAGCTCACCTTAGCATAGTCGTATTCACAGAGATAGGAAGGTTCCAGGTCAAAGTGCATAAAATAAAGCCTAATTCTGTATCCTTCAGGGACAGAGATATTCCACGTGACTTCGGAATCACTAGGGTAGGAATCTGGAAAGTTGGGTGACCGGATCTCTCCAAACATTTCAGTCAACTCCACAGCATCTGCGCCGCACGAGAGCCACACACAGAAGGAGCAGAGCACCAGGATCCTGAAAAAAAAAAAGAGTGACAGGCTTCAAACATTATGGTACTGACTCGGGATGTGCTTTCGTTGGTCAATTCGTTTCAATTTTTTCGGCAGTATGCACGTATCTCATGAATGGATAACACAGGTGCAAAACAGATGTGCACACGTATGTAATTTGGCAATAGGCGTACGCACTATCCGTTTTGTGTGCGTACTATCCATTCGTGAGATATGCGTGCACTGACGAAACGAATTGACCCAAGAATGCACATCCCTAGTACTGATAACCAAACAGCACATCAGTTTGGAAACAGAAGTGAGAAGATTGATCATAATAATCGTAGTGGTAATGAGTGAAGCACTCTCTTTCTCTTCATTCAGATAATTCCATAGACATAGATTTTGTGATAATTCTCAGTCTTACACTTACTACTACTTAACATTTTTATAGCGCTATATGACATACTCAGCGCTGCACAAACATATAAAACGGCAATCCCTTCTCAACAGAGCTTACAATCTAATAAGACAAGCATACAGGGCAAGAGACTTGGGGTATTTCATAAAGTAAGAGAATGGTTGAAAAGAAAATGAGTTAACAAGACTAAAAGTAGACAATCAGGCCAGAGATTTAATAGCGGTTTCAAAACGTTGGGTCTGTAGATGGGATATAAACATGGCCAGAAAGGGAGCATGACGCACCAGTTCAAGGAGACTGTTCCAAGCACACGGCGCAGTCAGGTGGAAAGCACGGAGTCAGGAGCTGGCAGTAGAGGAGAAGGGCACAGATAGGGGAGCGACTTATCCAACGAGCGGAGTGCATGAGGAGGGGTGTAGAGAGAGATAAGAGAGGAGAGGGAGGTGCTGCAGGGTGAAGGCATTTGTAGGTGAGAAAAAGGAGCTTGAACTGTAAGCGGGAGCGGATAGGGAGCCCATTCAGTGTCTTCAGAAGAGGGGTTATAGGAATGCAGCAACTTTGACAAAAGATAAGTCATGCAGCTGAATTTAGGATAGATTGCAGTGGAGAGAGATGGCTTGCCGGGAGACCTGTGAGGAGCAGGTTTCAATTGTCTAAGTGGGAGAACGTGAGAGAGTGGGTAAGGGTTCTTATAGTGTGTTCAGAAAGGAAAGGACGGATTTTGGCAATGTTATAAAGAAATAAATGGCACATTTCAGCAGAGTTTTGGATATGCATAGAAAAGGAGAGAGAGGAATCGAAGAGGACTCCAAAGTTACGGGCTGATGGGACCGGGATGACGACCGTGTTATTCACAAAAAACAGACAAAGGAGGAAGAGGGGAGGTGGGTTTGGGTGGTCTTGGCCATGCTGAGTTTAAGGTGGTTGCGGGACATCCAGGCAGCAATGTCAGACAAGCAAGCCAAGATCCGGGAGTGGATTTCTGGTTTAGAAAGGTAGATCTAAGAGTCATCAACATAAAAATGGTATTGAAAGCCATGAGAGGAAATCAGAGCACCAAGAGAATTAGTACATAAGAACATAAAAACATAAGATATGCCATACTGAGTCAGACCAAGGGTCCATCACACCCAACAGTGACCAATCCAAGTCACAAGTACCTGGCAAATACCCAAACATTAAAAAGTTCTCAAGTTACTATTCCTTATTGATTAATAGCAGTTTATGGATTTTTCCTCTAGGAACTTATCCAAACTTTTTTTAAACCCAGCTACACTAACTGCCATAACCACATCCTCTGGCAATGAATTCCAGAGCTTAACTATACGCTGAGTGAAAAAGTATTTTCTTCATTTTGTTTTAAATGAGCTACTTGCTAACTTCATGGAGTGTCCCCTGGTCCTTCTATTTTCTGAGAGAGTAAATAACCAATTAACATTAACCTGTTCAGGTCCTTTCATGATTTTGTAGACCATGATGAAGGGCATTTGTGAGGCAAGACTTCCCTTGGGTATCTCCATGCTGGCTATGTCCCATTAAACCATGACTATCTAAATGTTCTGTGATTTTATTCTTTATAACAGTTTTCACAATTTTTCACAGCACTGAAGTCAGGCTCACCGGTCTACAGTTTCTCAAATCTCCCCAGAGCCCATTTTAATAATCGGGATTACACTGGCTACCTTCCAGTCTTCAGGTACAATGGATGATTTTAATGATAGTTTACAAATGAATTGTAATAGGTCTGAAATTTCATTTTTGAGTTCTTTCAGAGCCCTGAGGTATATACCATCCAATCCAGGTGATTTACTACTCTTCAGTTTGTCAATCTGGCCTACCAGCTTCACCGTGATTTGGTTCAGTCCATCTGAATCGTCACCCTTGAAAACTGTCTCTGGAATGGATATCTCCCCATTATACTCGTCAGTAAACACCAAAGCAAAGAAATCGTTTAATCTTTCCACAATGGCCTTATCTTCCCTAAGTGCCCCTTTAACCCCTCGATCATCTAACAGTCCAAATGACTTCCTCACAGGCTTTTCTGCTTCAGATATATTTTTAAAAGTTTTTTTTATGAGTTTGCGCCTCTATGGCCATGTGAGGCAGTGCCCCTAGTGTTCCCCTATATACGTGTGCAGGACCAGGCTAGACACCTGGTCTACCTCAAATGCCTTAAGGCGAGTATGAGTGGGATCTTATGGAGCAGGTGGAGCTCAGATGGCATAAACTGGGGAATAAGAGCTGGGATCCAGGTGGGGATAACCAGATGAGGCCAGGTATCCGGGAGGAAGGTAGCTCCTGTATGCAACACTGTCCAAACACTGAGCTAAGATGAAGCAACACACTGTAAGTAAAGAGTGTACACTGTCTGAGGAGTGTATGAAGTCTGCATGGGCAGGAGATTTTAGCCAGAGACGTTCTGCTGAGCGGGCACAGGAACGTAAGTAGCAAACTCTAGGGGTGAGCCAAGGCTGGGATTTAATGCACTTTACAGGATGGGTAAGAGGAGGGGCAAGAGTGTCTAAGGCTGAAGAGAGTATAGTGTTGTAAGAACAAACTGCTTCATCAACAGAGGAGGAGGAAAGGGGAGATGAACAGCAGTGGAAAAGATACAAATATCAACAGCTTGGAGATTCCTAAAAGTGTAAGTGGTGACTGGACGAGTCTGTGGGGGAGGGTGGTTTAATGTGAAAGTTATCATGTGATGGTCTGAGATCAGAAGAACTTAAGTAGAAAAGTCTGAGAGACTGCAGTTGGAAGCAAAGACTAAGTCAAAGCAGTGGCCATGCTGGTGAGTAGAGGTGATAGAGCAGAGTCGGAGATCAAATGAAGAGGTTAAAGAAAGGAGTTTTGGGGCATAAGAATTAGAGGGATCATCAACATAGAAGTTAAAGTCACCAAAATAAGGGAAGGGGAAAATAGGACAATGAAGAAGGAAAGCCAGGAATCAAAGTCAGTGAGAAAGGAGGAGAGATTTATCAGGGGGTCGATAGATGACCGCTACCCGGAGAAGTAGTGGAATGAATAGTGGATGGAATGGGCTTCAAAAGAAGAAAAAAAGAATGGAATTGAGGTGGAAGACGGGGGTTGAAATCTACAGGAGAGGGAGAGCAGCAATCCAACACCACCACCACAGCCTACCAGGAGAGGTGTTTGAGAGAAAAGATAACCTCCATGACAGAGAGCTGCAACTGAAGCAGTGTCCTCAGGGGAAAGCCAGGTCTCTGTTAACTCAAGGAGATGAAGAGAACGAGAGATAAAAAGGTCATGAATAAAGGCAAGCTTCTTGGAGATAGAGCTTACATTTCACAGGGAGCATGAGAAAGGAAGAGAAGAGGGAGGGCGAAGGGGAATAGTGATAAGATTGGAGGGGTTATAGCTTGAAATGGGACGATGACGTGACGATTGCCTTGAAGAAACAGGATTGCCATACGGGAATGCATGTATGTTTCACATTCCATAAACTCCTCCACTTAGTTTGTCCACATGGTCAAAGCCGGGTGTGGCCTGCCAAGAGATTGCAATGATATGGCTTGTGGCATGTATTAATTTGGCAAGATTTTTTAGGTGCTTTGTACATGCATGGTATTTAATGCCTCACAGAAATTATTTGCAGTATCAGCCACGGCCTCCACCTCACCTTTGTGGCAAATCTTGATGACCTAAAGGTTGTAGGACAACAGGGGCTAATTTCTTATTGAGGCAAGGGGAGAGCAACTTCAATGAAAGGTGACTCAGAAAGTGCTTTCAGGAACTGACATCATCTGCCAACACAATAAATCACAAAACTCTCTACTCTTGGGGGTTAACAACAGACCACCTCTAACTCAAAATGTTTAACCCCTGTGGTAAACTTAATGCGTGAAAACTCTGCTTCGAAAAAATTTTTGTAACAGCAAAAATAGTAATAAAGCGGAAGGGTGGTAGTTTCATATATTAAACGGCCACAGGCACCAAGACTTGGTTGCCACAAAGCCTACTCCGTCCACTGGCTTTCTGCTGCCGGAGAGTTTTGATCATTCATGCACAGAATCCCCCTGATGAAGGGCAATGCTCTGAAACATGGCCATGTTGGGTGATTCAGGAAGCTAAGTATTTATTGAAACCAGTTATGGTATTGAGTAGTTTGTTTCAGCTTTTGCGACCGGCATTAGGTGGAAAGAAGATTGATAAACAACAGAGGCGTGACATTGATTTTTGCCAAAATAGACTACTGCAGCGCGCTCTTCACAGGATTACCCAACTCATCCATCAGGCCTCTCCAGATGATACAGAATGCGGCAGCTAGAATCCTGACAAGCACCAACCGGAATGATCATATTTCACCCATCCTCCGAAATCTACACTGGTTACCAGTCAATTACAGAGTCCTTCACAAATCTTTAACATTAATACACAAATTCATCTATAATCTCCTTTATCTCGACCTTGAAATTCCATTAAAACTCCATACTTCTAACAGGCCAATGAGAGAAATATCCAAAGGAACGCTACAAGCCCCTCCAACCAAAGCCACACGACTCATCGCATCCAGGGACCGAGCATTTTCGACAGCAGGCCCAGCCATCTGGAACAACCTCCCTGCAGAACTTAGGCTGGAACCTTGCCTGCTAACTTTTAAGAAAAAACTCAAAACGTGGCTGTTCCGCCAAGCCTTCCCAGAACCCTGGGATACACATTAGGCGTTATCTACCCATGATTAATGGATCCTCCCCTCCTCTGAATACCTTGACAGCATGGATACCGACTCTAACATGTGGACTATCTCTAGTCTGGACTACCTCTAGTCCGGAATTTGTTTCTCTCCCTTTAACTTAACTTTATATTTCTCTTCTAGCTTCCTAAGCTTCCAAGTTCACAGTCCTCGTTGTAATGTAACTTTGTTTTTTCTTCCTTTATCTAGTTATTTTACCCCTGTTCGATGTAAACCGTCCTGATATGGTATTTTAACCATGAAGGTCGGTATAGAAAAAATGTTAAATAAATAAATAAATAAATATATGAAGATTTGGATTTAGACATTTTGAAGTCACTCAATTCACAGTATATATTTTTTAAAAAATTTATTTTTTTAAATCATTTGTGAAATCTGCTATATTATGAGGTGGAGGGCAGTTTGTTTATAATCAAAAAGCTTTTTGGTAACCAAGTTTTGGTGCCTGTAACTGGTTAACATATGAAACTACCACCCTTCCACTTTATTACTATTTTTGCTGTTACAAAAAGTTTTTCAATTGCAACATATTATAGATATGTTATTTTATGCTAATAATAAAAAAAACTTAGCGGGTCATTTACTATGCTGTGAAATGTTTCCCCAGAAGAGCAAAATATGTTCCCACAATATTTGGCCCCTCCCTGGGAAAATGTCACAGTGGTTTCCCCATGATAATTTTTCTCATGGAAAAAATCTGCAAGAAAAAATATCACTGGAAAAGGCTGAAAAATGCACGCCGGTGGTCCCTTTTGCCTGTGGCCACCATCTTCTAAAAGGGCCATGAGACCTGGAAATCTCCCATCCCAATCCCCCCTGAGGTCTGGGTAGACCTCCGCTACCTATCAAGATGGCTGAAATTTTTAAAAAAGTTTAAAAATATATAACATGTTGTGCAGTCAACCCCTCACTCCAAATACCCCCGATTCAAACACCTGCTCAGACCCCAGAAGCAGCCCTCCCCACACTCCAGACCCCCTCCCCTTAAACACAACAGATTCCCTGATAATCTAGTGGACCCTCCCCTTCTCTAAAAGAAGATAACCTTGGTGGTCCAGCGGTGAACTGGAGCACCCCCTGAGCTCTGAGCCGGTCGACACCATTTTCCAAAATAGCTCCAGCTGGCCTTTGCAAATCAGAATTTGTTAAAAGTCTGTCTTATGGTAGATTCCCCCTCCCCCACTCTCTCTCCAGGGATGACCAACCTCAGTCCACAGGGGCACAAAGGCCTGGTTTTTTGGAAAATGCAAAATATGCTAAATTGCCTTATTTCTTAGGCCAGATGCATGCAAATATTTTTCAGAAATGTTTATGGTCTTTCTCCTGTTAACCAGAGCCTTTTTGTGGCCTCTGGGGAATGCAACTGGCCATCCCTACATTAAGGAACAGGAAAAAGAGGTGCAGGTTAGGTTCTGTGGGATAGGTTTTGATAAAAAGAAAATGGGGGAGAATGACTTTCAAAGGCCATTCTGCAAGTAAATACCAGTTTGCCTTGATAAATCGGCTGTGAAAATTATCCTTCCTCAATGCCGTTAAAACAGCTTTTAGATGCATTTCCAGAAGGCGCTTCCTCGGCGGGTTTTAGGTCGCAGGAGGACAGTAACGTGCACAGATCACATTTTCAATTCTACGCGCGTTATTTTGTTTGGACACTCCCCTCTCTTCCCCCCCCAAAAAAAGTGCAGATGTCCTTGGGTACTGTGCACCAGTAATGAGTTTCATGGGAAAAGTGACGGTGGACTTTATTCTCTGAGAGTTGTTGCAACGGTAACCGCATCCCAAACACACAATGCTTAAGTGGTCCCAAAAGTCTGCCTCTTTGAGCATTATCAGCCCAATATTACCTGTCTACTTTATTGGTGTTTGGAGCCACCTCCAAGATTATTCAAACTCAGTCAGTTGCCAGACAATACGGCCAGGCCTGGATTTGTCAATAGGCACACTAGGCCTGTGCCTAGGGCAGCAGGCCGGCTGAATATTTGTTGCCTTTCAGCTGTGCTGAATCTCACTCCGAGTCCTTATCCAGCCCCAAACCTCCAGGGAGCATGCAGGGAACGGAAGAGCTTGCAGCAGATAGAGCAAATGGGATATAATTGAGGAGAGTAGGAGAGGCAGAGTAGAGATCATTGGAAGGCGGCTGGAGGTCGCGAGGAGGATCAGCTTGGGGGGCGTATGTCTGTGTGCGAGAGGGTAACAAGAGTAGGGGGCAGTTGTTAATGTGTGTGAGAGCGGAAGGGGTCATGCCGTGTGTGTGTATATGTGATATTGGGTGGGATGCTGGAGAGCATGGATGCAAGGAGGAGGCGCTAGACCGGAGCATGGGAGGGACACCTCCCTCCTCCCCACCCACTACAATTCAAATTCTCCCTCCCTTGATCTTAAGATTCTCTCCCCCAGATCCTAGAACCATCCTTCCTTCCTACCTTTCCCTTCTCCCCAGATCCTGGAACCCACTCCCCAACCCTTCCGACTCCCCTCCTCACCCTTCCTCAATCCAGGAAACTACCGCCCTCTCCCTCCCCCCATCCCAGATTCCTGATCTTCCCCATCTCCCATCCTCCTCATCCCCAGTCCTCTTTCCTTCTCTCACTCCACTTCAATGCATGGCACAAATCCTGGTGTAAAGAAAAGCGTTTTGGATATTTTGGGAGCTGGGGCCGTGTATGGAACAGAAAAAAGCTTTGTCTCTGGAGGGAAAAAAGATCCTAAGAGATAAATTCAAATCCTATGTCATAAGGCATTTAAACTAGAGGACGGGGGTGACATTAGGACATTAAATGTCACCCCCAAATACAAATGCAATGAAAAAGGCAAAGGAAATAACAAAAGTCAGCTAAAGGGAGTCCAAGAAAAGCATTAACCTGTACCAGAATGGAAAGCTATGAGCACAAATGCTCATAGTTTGGGCAGTAAAATCCCAGATCTGCCAGCCCTAATGGTGGAGGCGGACTTGGACGTTGTTGCTGTCACAGAGACATGGTTCACGGAATCTCATGTTTGGGATACGGCAATACCGGGCTATAACTTATTAAGGAAGGACAGAGAGGACAGGAAAGGGGGAGGAGTAACTCTTTATGTCAGAAACAATAAGAACATAAGAAATTGCCATGCTGGGTCAGACCAAGGGTCCATCAAGCCCAGCATCCTGTTTCCAACAGAGGCCAAAACCAGGCCACAAAAACCTGGCAATTACCCAAACACTAAGAAGATCCCATGCTACTGATGCAATTAATAGCAGTGGCTATTCCCTAAGTAAAATTGATTAATAGCCATTAATGGACTTCTCCTCCAAGAACTTATCCAAACCTTTTTTGAACCCAGCTACACTAACTGCACTAACCACATCCTCTGGCAACAAATTCCAGAGCTTTATTGTGCATTGAGTGAAAAAGAATTTTCTCAGATTAGTCTTAAATGTGCTACTTGCTAACTTCATGGAATGCCCCCTAGTCCTTCTATTATTCGAAAGTGAAAAGAACCGAGTCACATCTACTCGTTCAAGACCTCTCATGATCTTAAAGACCTCTATCATATCCCCCCTCAGCCGTCTCTTCTCCAAGCTGAACAGCCCTAATCTCTTCAGCCTTTCCTCATAGGGGAGATGTTCCATCCCCTTTATCATTTTGGTTGCCCTTATCTAGTAGATTGAAAAGCACCGGTCCAAGTACAGATCCCTGAGGCACTCCACTGTTTACCCTTTTCCACTGAGAAAATTGACCATTTAATCCTACTCTCTGTTTCCTGTCTTTTAACCAGCTTGTAATCCACGAAAGGACATCGCCTCCTATCCCATGACTTTTTAGTTTTCGTAGAAGCCTCTCATGAGGGACTTTGTCAAACGCCTTCTGAAAATCCAAATACACTACATCTACCGGTTCACCTTTATCCACATGTTCATTAACCCCTTCAAAAAAATGAAGCAGATTTGTTAGGCAAGACTTCCCTTGGGTAAATCCATGTTGACTATGTTCCATTAAATCATGTCTTTCTATATGCTTTACAATTTTGTTCTTGAGAATAGTTTCCACTATTTTTCCCGGCACTGAATATCCAAGCATCTGAGCTGCAAGGAAGATGGGGCAATGAAGAAGCTTTATGGGCCGTCCTAAAAAAAGATGATGTGGCATCAGTTTTTATTGGAGTGGTTTACAGGCCTCCAAATCAAATGGAAGTACTAGACAGAGAACTGATTGAAGACATCCACAAGATGAATAAGAAGGGAGAAGTGGTGATTGTTGGAGATTTTAATCTGCCAGATGTAAACTGGAGAATCCCTTCTGCAGAATCTAACAGCAGTAGAGAGATAGTAGATGCCCTGCAAGGGGCTCTGTTCAAACAAATGGTAATGGAGCCTACGAGGGAGGGAGCTATACTCGATTTAGTGCTCACTAATGGAGATAATGTCTCTAATGTCCAGGTAGGCGCCCACCTCAGCACCAGTGATCATCAAACGCTATGGTTTAATATCACAAATAGGATACGGAGAAGAAGCACACGGACCAAAGTTTTGCAGTTCAAAAACACAGACTTTGATGAAATGGGAAAGTACCTGGAGGAAGAACTGGAAGGCTGGGAGAACAAGAGAGATGTGGAACAACAGTGGGCCAAACTAAAAGGAGCAATTACCAAGGCAACTAATCTATATGTTAGAAAAGTAAAGAAAAGCAAGAAGAGAATGAAACCTATCTGGTTCACAAAGGAGGTGGCTGATAAAATAAAAGATAAAAGAACAGCATTCAAGAAATATAAAGGATCCCAAAGGGAGGATCACAAGGAAGAATATCTGGTGGAACTGAGGGAGACGAAGAAAGTAATCAAGAAAGTGAAAAGTCAAGCGGAAGAAAGGATTGCCAAAGAGGTAAAGCGAGGTGACAAAACATTTTTCAGATACATCAGAGAAAGGAGAAAAGTTCAAAGTGGTATAGTGAAATTGAAAGGTGAAAAGGATCAATGGGTGGAGACAGATGAAGAAATGGCAGAAATATTAAACGAATACTTCAGTTCGGTGTTCACTAAAGAGGACCCCGGAGAAGGACCGTCGCTAGTTAACAAGAAATTGGAGGGGAGTGGAGTAGATGTAACTCCATTTACGGAAGAGAATGTATGGGAAAAGCTAGGAAAACTAAAGGTGGACAAAGCCATGGGACCTGATGAGGTTCATCCCAGGATACTGAGAGAGCTCAGAGATGTACTGTTGGCTCCGCTGTGTGACCTGTTCAATAGATCCCTGGAAATGGGAGTGGTGCCGAGTGACTGGAGAAGAGCGGTGGTGGTCCTGCTTCACAAGAGTGGGAGCAGAGAGGAGGCTGGAAACTACAGACCGGTTAGCCTCACCTCAGTGGTAGGAAAAGTATTGGAGTTGCTGTTAAAAGAAAGAATAGTGAACTATCTACAAGCAGCAGAATTGATGGACCAGAGGCAGCATGGATTCACTAGGGGAAGGTCCTGTCAGACAAATCTGATCGACTTTTTTGATTGGGTGCCTAAGGAATTGGATCGAGGAAGAGTGCTCAATGTCATCTACTTGGATTTCAGCAAAGCGTTTGATACGGTCCCGCACAGGAGGCTTGTGAATAAAACGAGAAGCTTGGGTGTGAGTGCCAAGGTGGTGGCCTGGATAGCAAATTGTTTGAAGGACAGAAAACAACGTGGGATGGTTAATGGAACTTACTTTAAAGAGAGAGAGGTGATGAGCGGAGTACCGCAAGGGTCAGTGTTGGGACCGGTCCTGTTCAATATCTTTGTGAGCGACATCACGGGCAAGATAGAAGGTAAGGTTTGTCTATTTGCGTATGATACTAAGATCTGCAACAGAGTGGACACGCCGGAAGGAGTGGAGAGAATGAGACGGGATTTACGGAAGCTGGAAGACTGGTCGAAGTTATGGCAGCTGAGATTCAATGCCAAGAAGTGCAGTCATGCTTATGGGGTGTGGAAATCCTAAAGAAATGTATTCGATGGGGTGTGAAGGGCCGCGGTTGAAGATCTTCATTTTCCTCCGAGCCGCGCTGCAGTCTTCTTTTCTTCGGGCCGATGCCGAGCGCACTAGCGTGGCCTCTTCTTGCCGCGCAGGCACCCGATACTCTCCACTTCCTCTTCCGAGCCGCGGGGGGGGGGGGGGGGGGGGGCCTGTGTGTGTGTGAGAGATTGCATGTATGTGAATGATTGAGAGCCTGTACATGTGAAAGAGAGTATGTCTGTGATTGAGAGCGAGCATGAATGTAAGTTTACCATTGGGAACCTGTATGTGTAAGTTTGTGATTGAAAACCTGTTTGTGTGAAAGGGTATGTGTGTAAGATTGAGATCCTTTGTGTGTGAGAGAAATCATGTGTATGTATGATTAAGAGCCTGTGTGTATAAGTAAGAGAGAGACCATGTGTGTCTATGTGTGATTGAGAGCTGGTTTAGGTGATGGAGCATGTGAGTATGTGATTGAGAGCCTGTGTGTAAATGAGAGAAAGAGAGGACATGTTTGTAAACATGTGAATGAGAGTCTGTGTGTGAGAGAAAAAGACAGCATGTATTTATGTGATTGAAAGCCTGTGTGTGTGTGTAAGTGTGAAAAGATAGACAGCATGTGTGTAAATGTGTAATTAAGAGCCTATATAAGTGAGAGAGAAAAAACATGTGTATATGTGAGTACTGAGAGCATGTGTGTATAGGTGTGTCATTGAGAGCCAGTGTGAGAGAGAGCGCTGGTAGGTGACAGAGGAGAAAGTTCCAAGCAAACCACCCCACCTCCTGCTAATTCAGAACAATCTCAGGACACCTGGATATCAAACGTTCCCAGGTATGCAGAGCAAAAAAAAATTTGTATCCTTTATTTTTCATTACTGGGTCTTTGTGTCTGCTATTTTGAAATATTTTGTTGCTATCTGGAAATGTTTTATATGAGTTTTTAATTATTGGATATTCCACTCATCAGCTGTTTCAAAATATGTTCTTTTTGTTAGTACAGTTTTACTGCTGATGATTTTATATTTCTTGATTTGTTTTATAAGGATGGGGGTGATGTTTCTTTTTTCCTTTGTTACACTGCATACAGAGACTCTGGCTTGTTGCAGTTTCCAATTCAGTTTTTTCTGCATGCTTCTTGTTATGCGTTTTGGTCTCTTTATTCTATGTTAGGTGAGGGACAGCATGTGATTCAGGTGAGGTTTTCTTCTGGCGTGTAGTTTCTGTGTAGGACTCTATAGCAGCCTGACTTGGTCCGTTTTCCTAATAGGAGATGTATTGGTGTCTTAAGGCCTGGTGTAATATTTTCAGAGACTTATTGTACTTTAAAAGTGTGATCTAACATAAAATTCACACATTTACTTGTATTTAGTTTTAAACATATTGTATGGCTCTCATGGAATTACATTTTAAAATATGTGGCGTTTATGGCTCTCTCAGCCAAAAAGGTTCCTGACCCCTGGATTATCCCCTTGTACAGGTCCTTGGTGAGGCCTCACCTGGAGTACTGTGCTCAGTTCTGGAGACCGTATCTCCGAAGGGACAGAGACAGGATGGAGGTGGTCCAGAGAAGGGTGACCAAAAAGGTGGATGGTGTTCATCGAATAACTTATGATGAGGAGAGATTGAAGAATCTAAATTTGATTACCCTGGAGGAAAGGAGGAGCAGGGGTGATATGATACAGACTTTCAGATACTTGAAAGGTTTTAATGATCCAAAGTCAACGACAAACCTTTTCCATTGGAAAAAATCAGCAAGACCAAAACTGTGAAGGATTTCAAAGGGGTGTGGGATAAACACTGTGGATCCATACAGCCTGGAGGATGGGAATGAAGAGAAGAGGTAAGGGGGTGGCCTGCGGGAATGACAGCTACTACCTGGTGATTAATACCATTATTCAATAAACGTTCACACGGTTAATGTGACTCCAACATTGCTCTATGTTTCAACGGCAAGAAGAAATGTGGAAAAGAGGATTTGCATTCAGGCAACAACCAACAAGGTAGCACAGTCTGGGTAAACAAATAAACGTGGGAGTAGCTTGCTTGTTGCAGCGGTTACTACCCCGAACCAATTAAGCCTGTTACTTCACTTGGAAAGCATTTCCAGCGCAGCTCACTGCTTCAACGGCAGGGGGATGAAGAAAAGATGATTTATATTCAGACAACAACCAACAAGGACTGAATTGCACAGTCTGGGTAAACAAATAAGCGTGGGAGTAGCTTGCTTATTGCAGCGGTTACTACCCCTAACAAATTAAGCCTGATACTTCACTTTGAATGCATATCCAGCACAGCTCACTGCTTCAATGGCAGGGGGAGGAATGAAGAAATAGGATTTACATTCAACCAACATCTAACAAGGCATTGATCTGAGCAGTATGAGTATACAAACATCGGGGTAACTTGCTCGATACGACAGATACTACCCTCAAACATCAAGCCTTATACTTCACTTTGATACAGCTCCAGCACTGCTCTCTGCATCAATGGCGGGGGTGGAAGGAAATTAGAATCAAAAAGCTACCAATAAGGGCCCTGAACGCAGAGGTCGAAGTAACAGATAAGTATGAGAAAATAAGTGTGAAAGCTTGCGGGGCAGACTGGATGGGCCTATTGGTCTTCTTCCGCTGTCATTTCTATGTTTCCTCCCCCCATGCCAGAGGTCTCCTCCCTTACTTACTTGAAATCACTTTTGTTCACCCAATAAAATTATAGTAATGTGGTATAAAACGACTTTATTTTTAGAATGAAATGTAAAAGATGGAAATGCTTAGCAATCTGCTTCAGAATTTTTTAATTTTTGTCACAAGAATCTAAGGGACTATGACAGGGTGCGCCAAAATTCCAAATCCGCCTCTGAATACGGCGCCCTGGGCAAGGGTTTGCTTTGGGCATCTGCCCCGTTCCTTTCAGATTTCTGCACTCGCAGACTCACGAGGGTGGTGCGGCGCCCTCAACCCGACTTGGCACCCAGAGTGGTTGGCCCTTCCCGCATTTAATCCTGGCGTGCACTGGAGAATGTGGAAAGGACGGGGAGTGATGCCCAGGTTACCTAACCCAGAAGCAGATCCTGTATTAACTTATCCGGGAGTCCAAGGGTCTGCACCTAAATTAAAAAAAAAAAATAATAATAATGCTCTGCTGGGAGCGCAATCTGGGAGGTGCGGAGAGATAAAAGTTAGTCTCATTAGTCCCTCTCTCCTTCTCTTTTAAGGGGAAAGAGGGCCAGAAGAGGGAAGAGAGGCTTCAAACGCATTGAATAATCAACTTCGGAAACCGTAATGAAAATAAATATATCCTGAGAAGAGATGGTAGTTTTAAAACTACTGTTAAAGAGAGGAAATCATTCAAAAGATGAGCAACAAATTAGCAGCGGACGGGTCTCTTTCTTTCTTATAAATAGCGGGCACCCGGTGACAGACACGAGAGAGAGAGAGGGATGGATTAGCACAAGTTTGGAGGGGGGGTGCGCGCGGCCAGTGGCGCCAATGGGCCCGGGCTTCTGCCTGCAGAAAGCGCGGGGGCCCCACGCGCAGGGCGCGAAGCCGGAAGTTTTGCTGCCGCGGATTTTGCTGCCGCAGATCGTCCCGGCTTTGCCAGATGGAAGGAGCGGGTGACAGCAACGCGACGCGGAGCCGCCAGCTCGTCCCCCACCCAGCTCTGCCTAGGAACCAGAAACGAGCAGGCAGCCGAGCTCCTCCATCCCCTCCCCCTGCATCCCCCAGCGCTGGCAGCAAGGCACCGGGCTCCTCGCAGAGCACGAAACGGAAAATGCCCACCACCTCCCCCCCGACATTGACCCCTTCCATGCTCACCTCATTTTTTGCTGCTTTGTCGTTCCCGGGTTTTTTGTGTGCTGGTGGCTTTCTCTTTCGAACGCTGCCTTTGTCTGGGGGGTTACCTTGCCCCCAAGCGCCGTGCAGCCGTGCCCCTTATCTTTGTTCGGGGGTTTGTGTCTGTGGCCGCCGCCGCCGCCGCTGCTGCTCTCCATGCAGGTCACGCCTCCCCCTGCCTGGAACTCACTTCCTCACCAGCCCTGCCGGCATGGGATGGGAGAGCCTCCTCTCCCCCCACCCCTCACGCTGCACTATTTCCCTACCTCCAAACTCTCTACAACCGAGTCTGTCCATTTTTTTTCATCCTTTTTGGGGAGTTTGGGGTTTTTTTTTTGTTTTGTTAAAATAAATAAATAAAAAATCAACAACTTTCCTACTCAGACTCATGGGGTACCAAATCCTTCCTGCAGATCCTGAACTGCACTGCTGTTACATCGTAGAAAGCGAACTCTGCCCACCTCCCCTGCACAATCCGATCTGCCTGTAGAAGGAGAACCACATTAATTTTAATATCACCTCTGGCCTAGATTGCACTGCCTCAGCGCCAGCCAAATGCCTGAAGCCCAGCCCTTGGAAGAGTAATTTTAACACTACAGTAGTGCAAAGCACAGTGAAGTGCAGATCACTAGCCTGGGAGCCATTGGCAGTTAGCATCAGTCTAATATTCTTAGCCAAATATATTATTTAATTGGCAAAATTTCCCTACTTGAAAAGCTAATGTGCCTGATGATTAATTAGTGTTGGCCTTTGAGATGATTGATCTGCTCTGATGGGGAGGTGGGATTTTAGTTTGCTTCAAAGGTTTTATTTAATCACAAGAAACAGAGAGTTATTGATCTTGATGAAATGGTACTGAATAGTTTTGTTAAAGCTTTGTTTGCTATTAGATTTTAACCCTTGGTGTACTTAGAGGATGTGTTTTAAGGGGTAGTATTTCAGTCTCCTCTGAAAAAGTACATTTGGGCATTAGTTTGAGCTATTTTTATTTTTTTTTTTTTTACAATCAATACTTTATTTGAATTATTAACATTTACATTAATAATATCATAAGCAAAAACAAAGGTAAAAAGAATTAAGAAACCCATACAATACCAATAGAGATATTCATCATATTAATCATTATGCCTTGGATGAAGTCCCCATAATTATGAAATTTGGGTAGTACTTACACTGGTAATCATTCCTTGAAGAAAAATAAAAACTAATATGAGAGACATCAGTTTTTTCACCTTCAGAACCTCAAAAGTAAGCAGATGGAATTATTTAAAAATGAGATGGGTCATAGAAAATAAATTTGTCTTTACAATATGTTATACAGTACTTACATGGAAATAGCATATAAGTATTACAAAATTTAGGAAGAATAACGCTCCTAAAGATAAAAACCTAGCGTTTATCAAAAATTGCTTTCTCCTCAATTGGATACTTTTAGCAATGTCAGGAAATATCAGAATTTTTTTACCATAAAAAAAAATCCTTATTTTTAAAGTATTTTTGTAGGTAAATTCTTATCTGGTTCACTACAAAAGGTTACTAAAAGAGTAGCCCTAGTAGGAATATCATCTATTGATGCCTCCAAAAAGGAGGTCGTTAGGACTATTTCATTGTATCACATCTAGCTCTTCTTCCTGACCCATAGAGCTGATTCTAGACATGGGGATATAATATATCTTAGAAACTAACATATCTTTACTTGAGGAAATTTGCAGCACTTCTCCTAAATATTTTCTAAATAATTCTGTTGCAGGTAACAACCTAGTAACAGAAAAATTTAGGAAACGAAGATTCTTAGATCTCATCTCATTTTCCAAATTTTCCAGTTGTTTCTGCACTACCAAACTATCTTTAACAAAGGAGGTGCTCACTGTCTGTAATGAGGCAATCTGAGAAGTTACCGAAGAAGAATTAGTTTCTAAATTATGTAAACGAGCTCCATAGTCCTGAAGAGGGTTCTTAGTTTCAGAGGTAAAAGTCCCAAATTGAGTCATAGATTGAGTTAAAAGTTTCTCCATGTTAGTGACTGCCCTCCATACATCGAGAAGAGTCACATTCTTAAGATCAGGAATCTCTACATTAGAACATTCTGACATAGCTGAACCTACTATTAGAGGAATTCCAGGCACTCCACCGGCTACTGAGGCGTCGCCCGTTTGCTTCTTGTCTTGAGGAATATCTACTAGTGGAGATGACAAACTTGAATCATTCGGCATATTATCCACTCTAGACCCCTGATTATGAGGCGATGAGTGTAGGCCAGGACTCTGTATAGACCCCGAAGAAAAAGAAACATCCGGAGTGGGATTCTGGGTGATGTAATTCACCCTACGTATAAGATGTGTGTCCATGGGTCCCCTTTTCATAGAAGAAGCTGACGCTGAGGGAAATACCTTAATTTTCCTTTTTCTGCCCATGTAACTTCAAGTCGGAGCTAATCCACAAGCACGAGGGGCACGCCCCTTTGGCAGCACGCCGGCGGCTGCGCGCCGCAGCCTCCTGGGTTTTAAACGGTCTGAAGTCGAGGGTTAGATGACCTCACCAGGGGCGTGGCTCAGGATGCTCCGTCTGAACAGCAACCACAGCTGAATGGGGTTCTTAGCTGTGGCTATTTTTAGACAGAGGATAATTTTGGATTGGGGGGGGTAGGGTATGATGATTATGCTGCAAAAAGTAAGGGTTTATCTGATATTTTTCTAGATTGGAGCTTTATTTTTTAAATTATGAGCTGTATTTGTAGACAAGACAGATTATAACAAATTTAATAACAGACAAAACCCATTTTAGTTTGTTATACAGTTAGAATCCATTTTTGGATCTTAGTTCCTGGGATCCAAAGATCAACTCATTTCTAGGTAATAATTTTTTACAGTGGTTTGTGTGCTGGAATACTGTAGTACACTACAGGCAGAGGGCTGAGGAAGAAGAAAGATTAAGGAAAGGTGATTGCAGCGGAGGAGGGAGGGCATGAGATGTGGTCCATGAGGTCCTAGGTGTTGTGCCGGAGGTGGCCCCTTGGGCCAAGGTGGGGTTGACGCAACCCATAGGTAGAGACCTATGGGTCCCCACCGTCAGCAGGCAGCGTGGGCTGATGGACGGAGGCCAGCTGACTCTTCACCAATACCAGCCCTCATTCCCCGCGGGTTGAGCCTTTGGGTGCCAGGGCCGGCTGGACTTAGGTGGGCCTCTGTATGTCGTCGTTGATGGAGAGATCGAGGTCAGCCCAGAGACAGCAGTGGAGAGATGATAGTCTAGTACTGGATGTGGTAGTGTCCCAGAGACCCAGGCGCCAAAGGAACAAAGTCAGACAGGGGATGCCCAAGCAAGAGCAGGCTGAAGCCTGAATAGGCCAAGTCCAGGACATAGGCTAAAGAGGCGTCATAGAGCAAGCTTGAGTCAAGGCTGGCGGCAATCTGGAAGAGGTGGCAAGCAAGGCTGAGGTCTGATCATAGAGATAGTCAGGCGAAGCAGAGGTCTGAGCTTGGAGAGAGGCAACGGAGTAGTCAGGCAATGCAGAGGTCCGGGGCTGGAGAGAGGCAACGGAGTAGTCAGGCGATGCAGAGGTCCGGGCTTGGAGAGAGGCAACGGAGTAGTCAGGCAATGCAGAGGTCCGGGCTGGAGAGAGGAAATGGAGTAGTCAGGCAACAAGAGGTCTGGGTCTGGAGAGAGGCAACAAAGTAGTCAGGCAATGCAGAGGTCTGAGTCTGGAGAGAGTCAACGACGTGGTCAGGCAAAGCAGAGTCAAAGTACGTGTAGGCAATCCGAGGAAGGGTTGAAGAGCAGGAACGCAGGAATGAAGGAATCAGGAACCAGGGTCAACGAGGAGCAGGAACACAGGGACGAGACAAATCTCTCAGGAGGCAACGAGTTCTCAACCAGTGAGGAGACCTGTTGCAAAGGCAAAGCTAAGGAGCAGAGCCTGAGCTTAAATACCAATACTCCGCTGACATCATCATTCGGGGCCACGGCTCGGTTTCCACCACGGGCCGTACTTAAGGTTCAGTGATGCACATGTGTGCACGCCTAGGGAGGGGCGCGGCGCCGAGTAGCAGCATCTCTCCGCGGAGCAGTCGAAGTGGTAGCTGGACTGGAGACACCAGAGTCTGTAGCTGAGCCGGAGGCACCAGGGGTGGCCCGAGGACAGAGCTGGTGGCCCACCGCCACCAAAGACGAGGGACCAGGCGTTGGAGTCACTGAAGAGAGGTGAGGGGGGGCTGTGCCGCAGGTCTGCCGCGGACGGCATGCGTAACACTAGGCTGAGCTGGCAGTGGTGGCATCTGACTGCAAAGCCTGCAAAGAACAGAAAATTTCCAAATGAAGCACAAAAAAAAAGCTAGATAAGAATTTTGAGGGCCGTATTCAGACACAATCCAGATAGCAAAGTTAACCGGATAAACGTACCCAGCTAAATATGAGGGTATATTCAATAGTACAGCCACAATATTGAGTATAGCCATCTTAAATTTCCCTGGCTAACTATAGCCAGCTAAGTTTAGGACAGTTCTTTGGCCCGACCAGACTCAGCTGGCTAAGTCATCTGGCTAACACATAGCCAGCTAACTCAACTCCTTCCAGTTACATCCTGGAGTGCCCAAATATATTACTCATTTAGCCTGCTAGCTTTTGAATTAGCCTGCTAAAGGCTTTTGATTGATACCGAACATCTCTTGAGTGTGAGCATGTTTTTTAATATGTCTTATAAGTTGGACCCTGTGGAGTATGATCTTTACTTTCCTCAGGAAGGCTTCTAAATGCGGGGTCCATCTATAGGCAAGACCCTGCTGCTCACACAAATCAATATGGCCCACATTCAAAAACATTTAGTTCATTTTACGATTTTGGGCATGCAATTTGCAAATTTTGTATGTCGAATGCAGGCAGTGCTTGCACTGTTTGCATTTTACATTTACAATTTGCAAACTGCATACAAAACTGAGAACACATTTCGTTGATATATATATATATTTTTTTTTGTTTTGAAACGACATGAAACAAAACAGCCTGTTTTCTTGCTTTTTCATGTTGTTTCAAAACAAATGAATGGGCCTGATATCCGTGACATTTTTGTTATCTCATGTACAGCACTGGACAAATATATAAGTAGCTAAGGTATCATAATTATGAGAAGAAACTGAACTGGCTCCAGGGGAATCCCCACATGCTGTGGTTTACATTTGTTTTATACAGTCAGACCAATGTGTGGGAGAAGGGATTGACCAGATATGGCACTCTTGAGAAGAGGAGCTGAATCTTAGCAATGGTCTTTAGAACTGCGCTATCATAACATATAATAATTACATCCTAGTAGGAAAACATGTCCTGGAAATGTTTATGTTGCAGTGCTTGCTTTATTTGGTGACATTTCATTTTGTTGGGGGATTTCTCACGCCCTTGAAATAAATGGAAACGACCTCTATAAACAGAAAACTTTCAATGACACCTCTCATACTGCTTCTCTAACTATCAGCAACAGTTTAAAGTATCATTCTAAATGACGACGACAGATAAAGACCAACGTGGTCCATCCAGGCTGCCCAGCAAGTTTTTCTGGGTGGCAACTGCTGAGGTTTCCCCCATGCCTTCTGTTAAGGGTAGTAACTGCTACTTCATGCAGGTTACCCCTTTTCTTCATTTCCAACCTTCAGTCCCCAGGGATCCTCTATTTATCCTACGTCCTTTTGAATTCTGTTACCAGTTTTGTCTTCGCCACATCTTCCGGGAGGGCATTCCTCTCATCCACCACCCCCCCTCTCTGAAGAAACACTTCCCCCACGCCGTGCCTGAGTCTGTCCCCTTGGTTTCATATCATCATCCCTAGTTCTACAGCTTTCTTGTGCATCATTAATTCCTTTCAGGTATTTTAATAGCCTGTATCACATCGCCCCTGTTTCTCCTCTGCTCCAGGGTATACATATTCTGGTCCCTCGGTCTCATAAGCCTTCCAGTGCACACCCCACACCATTGAGGTTGCCTTTCTCTGCAGCAATTCCATCCTGTCTCTATCCTTTTTGAGATACGGGCTCCAGAACTGAACACAGAGGCCTCACCAAGGACCTGTACAGAGGCATTTTCACCTCCCCTTTCCTGATGGATATGCCTCTCTATGCAGCCTAGCATCCCTCTGGCCTTAGTCGCCGTCTTGCCACATTGCTTTGCTGCCTTCAGATCATCACGCAAGGGTCTCTTTCCCCCAGTTCGTGCACATCAGCTTTTCACCCCATCACATACAGCTCCTTTGGATTGTAACCACATAGTAACCACCAGCCCAAGAAAATATATATACTTTAGGGAAAAATAAATCACACATCACTGATTTCTAAAGATAGTGTACGTGCACTCTATATTACAGTGTAATGGACCATCATAAAAATTGCCAATAGACAAACACTTCCAATAAACAAACAGAATGGAATCAGTCCAGAGAGTGGCTACTAAAATGGCCAGTGGTCTTTGTTCTAAAGCATATGGGGATAGACTTAAAGATCTAAACGTGTACACCCTAGAGGTAAGGCGAGATAGTGTTCTAGTCATAAGTCCTACTTGACAAACTGATTTCTATATATGCACTTAAAAATCATAGTATTAATTCATTTCCAAGTATCAAGACACACAAATGTTTTCCATGTTATTTAAATAAATGCTTATGTGGCCATCCTCCATCACGTAAGGCAAGCCCCGACATGAAGCCAATGTTTCGAGATGGATTGTGTCAGGGGATACTTCTTGCTTGCATTCCTTGCCTGGCTTCAAAATTGTTCCTTCAGGTTCCCAAATGACTGATTAAAACAAAATGGAGGAGACACTATTTAAACCCGGAAAGGAAGTGACGTGATTGGTCAAAATTAATATATGTACAGTACATATTTCGCAATACTAAGGAGTGTAACCATCTCACAAAGCTCTCATTAATTAACGGAATACCACTCAATTTGTTCATTTAAAGCTTGTGGCGATCTTGTCTGTAGAGAAAATATCCAGAACTGCTCATGCATGTTAAGTAAGGATGGTAAGTTTCACCTCTTATGGGTATTGTAATTTGTTCAAGAATGGTCCATGACAAATCTTGGAATAAATGCTAAAACTGAACACAATGTGCAACTAATAGAGCTGAAAACATGTGGGTAATGATACAGCTTTTATGTTCAGCAAGGCATATCTGCCCTGCCTTCTTAATGCGGCCTACATACATCAGTTTGCATGGATATTGTATAAGATATATGGCCCAAGTATTACAGTCCATAGAGCCCCATAGGGAAAAATCAGCCCTCTAGCTGAATTGGTCCAGATGGAACCTTGTAATGTTGTATGACACACTCTATGCCCCAAAAACTCAGTCTCTAGTTTGCACTAATGGTGGTAACATAGAATTAACTACTACGTTATGCACATTGTGCTCCGTTGAAAATGCACTATGCAGAGGATGGGTAAAGATCTGATGTAAAGACAAGCCATGCCAGTGTCTGCGAATAATATTGATTGTATTGATTATTTAGCTATTTACATTGATCTGTTACCACTTGGTCTTGTTCTCTCCTTTACCTCAAGTTCTAGGTTCCTACAAAGTTAGCCTTGTTATTTTATACCCACTTGTTTGATGTTTGATGTAATTTTCCAATATTGGTTCTGTGTAAACCGAAGCGGTATGTACTAGTACATGAACTCCGGTATATAAAAGCCTTTAAATAAATAAATAAATAAATAAATAAATAATACTGGAATAACGCAAGACACAAGTGAAAGCTGTAACATCCTTGGGGGGTCAGATTCATTAAGGCTTTTCTCCCATTTTGTGTCTGTGAGAAGAATGCTTAGTGAATCAAGTACTTGGTTTGTTGATAAGATATCAATAATGGCCAATTGGTGTAAAGGACTTTCTTATATGTGGCTTTAAAAGCAGAGACTGGGCCAATAACTCTGTCTGGCGCTTCAACTTGCTTACATCAGAACAAATTTATTGCAGCCATAAAACTTGGCTAATAGGGAGGCTAAGTTTAAGGCTCCAGGGATGACAGCTAGAAAACAGTAAAAAATTGTTACAATCAGTGGACTTCTGTAACAGAGTAGTGCTTAAACCTGGCTCCTGTTTGATGATGATCAATACGTCCAAATAAAATATTTGATGGTAGTCAAATTGCATAGAAAATGTAAGTTATGATCCAAGGTACTAAGCCACTCTACAAAAGATTGTTAAAGAGAACTAGTTGAGTCTCAAAGGAAAAAAATGTTATCAATTTAACGACGCCAAATTTAAACATGTGAAAACCAGGGAAACTGATATAAAAAGTCTTCCTGAAAATGAGTAATGTATAAGTTAGCTCTCTGGAGCCATAGCTGCTCCCATGGCAACTTCATTTGTGGTGCTTAAAACTCCATCTGAAAAACAAAATTGTGAATTATTGCTATTTTGGCTAGTTCTACTAAAAATGAAGTGGGAACTCTCTGAGGAAGAGGGCATTGTGACAAAACTGTATTAAAGCAAGAGCTGCCGCTTGGGGAATGTTCATATAAAGGGCTTCTATGTCAAGAATAACCAAAATTGTATCCATCCTAACTGCCATAAAGACTTTGTGGGGATCCTGTTAGTCCCTTGCTAGAGTTAGGTAGAAGAATATACCAATTGGTGTGGGGACGTAGGGATGACCTTGAGTGTTTACAGCTCCCCCATGTGGAAGCTAGCAATGGAATTGTCCTGTTGGTTTTTACAGAGAGATCACCATTTTACCCTTGTGGATCCTTTTTTGCTTTTGAGGAGGCAGCATGTTTTGTGCTGAGCACTGATTTAACTCAAATGTCCATGAAGTTCTTTATTTTGGATGATAGATTCTTTCCAACCTCTCATTTCATTTATTTGAGTTTGTTGTTAAGCTTACTTAAGTCTGCTCTTCAATCCAATGGGAGAGTTTCCCTTCCAGTAAGAGGAATCTGAGATCCCTAAGATCCAAGGAGAGGATGACTTCCAGCCATCCTGTGAGGAAGAGAAGGAGAGGAGATGGACCTCTTTAATGGCCCATGGGAGTCTACTGAAGATTGGAAGATGAAGAGAGAAAGGAATCACCCTTGATACTACAAGAGGAGGTAGGAGATAAAAGTCTAAAGTACATCTTTGATACTTCAAACTTCGATGGGAAGGAAGCACAAAAGGGTTGCCCAGAACCGTATGGGAGGGAAGAGATTGGTTCAATTGGAGTAATTATTTGAATTTAAGAAAGATTGTAAGAAGTCACCAACTTACTTAAAAGCATTTGTAACATCTTAAAAATGATGTACACAGCTGTAAAGAACTTTATTTCACCAGCTTCAACAGTAATGAGAAACGTTGGAAACCACCAAAACTCTCAATTGTTTCATTGTGACTATAATGATTATTTATGCTCTGATTATCACTGAACATCAGGACATGCTAGAGACATAAAATTCCTGGATGGAATAAACGACTGCTTCATGGAGCAATTGGTTCAGGAACCAACGAGAGAGGGAGCTATTTTAGATTTAATTCTTAATGGAACGCAGGATTTGGAGAGAGGCGCCACTTGGCAATAGTGATCATAATAAGATCAAATTTGACTGACTCGAAGGGGGACAATAAGTAAATCTACAGCTCTAACACTAAACTTTCAAAAGGGAAACTTTGATAAAATGAGGAAAATAGAAAAAAATTGAAAGATGCAGCTGCAAAGGTTAGATGTATACAACAGGCATGTACATTGTTTAAAAATATAATCTTAGAAGCGTAGCCCAGATGTAATCCATGCATTAAAAAACATGTAACTAAGGCAAAATGTTTACCAGCATGGTTAAAAGGTGAGGTGATAGAGGCTATTTTAGCCAAAAAAAATCCTTCAAAAATTTGAAGGATCCACCTGAAAAAAATAGGAAAAAGCATAAGCATTGTCAAGTTAATTGAAAACATTGATAAGGTAGGCTAAGACAGAATTTGAAATGAAATTGGCCATAGAGGCAAAAACTCATAATAAAAACTTTTAAAAATATATCTAAAGCAAGAAACCTGTGAGGGAGTCGGTTGGATCGTTAGATGACCAAGGGGTTAAAGGAGCTCTTAGGGAAGATAAGGCCACTGCAGAAAGACGAAATTAATTCTTTGCTTCTGTGTTTACTAATAAGGATGTTGGGGAGATACCGGTTCTGGAGATGGGCTTCAAGTGATGAGTCAGATGAACTAAACCAAATCACTGTGAACCTGGAAGATGTAGTAGACCAGATTGACAAACTAAAGATAAGCAAATCACCTGGACCAGATGGTAAGAATCACAGGGTTCTGAAGGAACTAAAAAATGAAATTTCAGATCTATTAGTTAAAATTTGTAACATATTATTAAAATCATCCATTGTTCCTGAAAACTGGAAGGTGGTCAATGTAACCCCAATATTTAAAAAGGGCTCCAGGGGCGATCCAGGAAACTATAGACCAGTGAGCCTGACTTCAGTGCCGGGAAACGTAGTGGAAGCTATTCTAAAAATCAAATTCACAGAGCATATAGAAAGACATGGTTTAATGGAAAACAATCAACAAGATTTACCCAAGGGAAATCTTGCCTCACAAATCTGATTCATTTTTTGAAGGGGTTAATAAACATGTGGATAAAGGTGAACTGGTAGATGTAGTGTCTTTGGATTTTCAGAAGGCATTTGACAAAGTCCCTCATGAGAGGCTTATAAAAGGTTGTGGGACAGGAGGCGGTGTCCTTTTGTGGATTACAAATTGGTTAAAAGACAGGAAACAGAGAGTAGGAATAAATGGTCAATTTTCTCAGTGGAAAAGTGTAAACAGTGGAGTGCCTCAGGGATCTGTTTTGGACCAGTGCTTTTCAATATATTTATAAATGATCTGGAAAGGAATACGACGAGTGAGGTTATCAAATTTGCGGATGATACAAAATTATTCAGAGGAGTTAAATTATAAGTGGATTGTGATACATTACAGGAGGACCATGCGAGACTGGAAGATTAGGCATTCAAATGGCAGATGAAATTTAATGTGGACAAGTGCAAGGTGTTGCATATAGGGAAAAATAACCATTGCTGTAGTTACATGATGTTAGATTCCATATTAGGAGCTACCATCCAGGAAAAAGATCTAGGCATCATAGTGGATAATACTTTGAAATTGTCGGCTCAGTGTGCTGCAGCAGTCAAAATAGCAAACAGAATGTTAGGAATGTTAGGAAGGGAATGGTTAATAAAACGGAAAATGTCATAATGCCTCTATCGTTTCATGGTGAGACAGTACCCTCAATACTGTGTACAATTCTGTTGCCGCATCTCAAAGATATAGTTGCGATGGAGAAGTTACAGAGAAGGGCAACCAAAATGATAAAGGGGATGGAACAGCTCCCCTATGAGGAAAGGCTGAAGAGGTTAGGGCTGTTCAGCTTGGAGAAGAGAAGGCTGAGTGGGGGATATGATAGAGGTCTTTAAGATCATGAGAGGTCTTGAACGAGTAGATGTGACTCGGTTATTTACACTTTCGGATAATAGAAGGACTAGGGGGCACTCCATGAAGTTAGCATGGGGCACATTTAAGACTAATCGGAGAAAATTCTTTTTCACTCAATGCACAATAAAGCTCTGGAATTTGTTGCCAGAGGATGTGGTTAATTCAGTTAGTGAAGGTGGGTTTAAAAAAGGTTTGGATAATTTCTTGGAGGAGAAGTCCATTAACTGCTATTAATCAAGTTGACTTAGGAAATGGTCTCTGCTCTTACTGGCATCAGTAGCATGGGATCTTGGTATTTGGGTACTTGCCAGGTTCATGTGGCTTGGTTTGGCCTCTGTTGGAAACAGGATGCTGGGCATGATGACCCTTGGTACAAGGATCATCAAGCCCATGGCAATTTCTTATGTTATTATGTTCTTATATTGAACCCTCTTGCACATCATGGGAATCATCCAACTGGAGTATGACCCTTAGTAGTTTCTAGTGACCTACCATGCCAGGGGCCCAGGAAGCTAGCTCCCCCCAATCTGGACTTGGACCTGGGCCTGTAGCACCCCTAGTTGATGATAACCGCACAAACTAGGGACCTGCTACGTTTGGATTGCCTTTCTAAGACACAGCTCTTTTAACATTGCTGGAAGTCCCTTACCTAAAGAGCATTTAAAATTTCTGTAGCACAAGCTTCAGTCCCCTTCCTCCCTCCACACACTCACGTGATGAGCGCCATTACCTATGTGCACGATTGGACGCTCGTTTTGCATTGGGGGTTATAGATAAGCATCCAAACGCGCGTCCAATCACGGGTTGAGCCGGTATTGCATCAGCCTGCATGTGCCTATACCTCAGTTTGCCACCATTTACAGAGGTACCATTTCTGATCTCAGGCTTCATTGTGATCACAATGACATGTGACAAAAAGGATGAAGGAACATCCAGTGCATTAATAGTGCTGAAAAGATACTGATTTAATGTTAGCAGTCTAACATTTTCATCTATTCCTGATTTTTTCAACAACTTTTCAATTGTATTTTGGTGCTTGCTGCCCAGCAAGGATGCATTTGGAAGGAGGCCGGAGAACCAGGACTGGATTAAGCGTCACAGGATGATAGCCATTGGGTGGGTTGTGGTCCACATGGATAAATGCCTCTCTGAATTCCAAAGAGTTCTGTGTTCCCCGTATTACTATAAATTGCCATTTCCGGAGATAGAAGAGATTTCATGTCATCAAGCTCTACATACATGCACAGGTGGGGGATAAATTCATCCTCCACTTTAAAATGATACACCTTTTGGTGGTTAACAGAGAAAACTTCCAGAAACTTAATTTGAAATTCGTCAGCCATGTTTAGGGAATAGATGCAATCTGCATATTTTCATATCTCTACGCACAATTCTACTTATTAATTTTGTCAGAAAATAATATACTTTATTCCAGTAATTGGATTATTATTATTTTTTTTTTTTGTACTGCCATTGAGTCTCTGTTTATGCCCGACTCTCCATCGTCGCTCGCAATGTGGCGTTCTGCCTTTGTGAAAAACCTGTAACCGTGTGCCTGTCTGCGCGCGAACCGAGCAGGAGCTTCTTACCATACACTCTGTACCCCAAGGCACGGTAGGGAACTGCACGGAAAAACATTGTTCCCCAAGTAATTCTGTACGGCACTTTCAACAGGACTACAGAATAAATCACAGGGCTAGAAATCAGCAGCCTGGGGACAGGTAATAAAAGAGAGCAGAGAATTAATTCCTGACTCTTTTTTTTTTTTTTTTCCTGAAAGGGACTGCCTCTGCTCTTCAGCGTGTAAGTCAGGACTTACCTGGGGGGTGGGGGTAGGCGGGGGGAGGGGGGGGCTGCTGTATTTTTCAAGGGACTAGAATGGACTTGCTGAGATGATTATCATCTTTCGCCCAATTCTCTTTTATATTATTATCTCATAATATTTATTATATGCCCTACCTACAGAAATATACCTCCTGTTCCATAGTCTTAACCAGCTAATACCCCTTTCGTCTTTAACATCCCCCTTCCTGCTTATATATCTTAAACCTCTGCTCATATACGCAATATGTTTGTTTATCTTGCAAGACGTAGTATGAGATTTATCAGTTAACTTTCATATACTCAGCTTGTTCACAACTTATATTTTAATTTGCTTTGTTGAAAATGTGTTTTATTCCTGTAATTTATCACTGACTTATCGAGGTTTTTCTTTGCTAACCTCTCTGACGTTTTCTTCAGATGTAACTAGTTTTGTTAGTATATTTGGAAATTTTTTCATGAGTAAAGCACCGTTGCTAAATGTTATGTTAATTGTGAACCGATGTGATGCTACTAAACGAATGTCGTTATATAAAAGCTGCAAATAAATAAATAAAGACATAAATGTTCATGCAAGCAGGTCCCATCACCGGATCCCCCCCCCCCCCCCGATGACACATTTGCTGCCGCCTGGGCACAGGAGAGCTCTTGCTTCATTTCAACAGCTGTTGTAGCAGCAGTGCCAGGATGGAGGGCTGGTGCCCAGCCACCTAATGAGGCCGTGTTGGCGGCACCCCCTGAGCCCGGGACTAAGGGCAGTCACCCGTCTCGCCCTCTCTTTCTCATGGTCTTGCAGGCACAGTTCAGGCATTGATTTTTTTTAAGCCAGTGGTTCTCTCATCTCTGGTCCTCCAGGGCTGCAAATAGGACTGGTTTTCAGGTTAACGAGGCTCTGCAAATCAGCTTATACCATGTGTCTGCAAATACATCTGATGAATATTCATTGTGGATATCCCTAAAATCGGATCTGTTTCTGGCCGTTGCTGAGGACCCCTGTTCTGGTGGAAGGAGTGGGGAGAGATGGAGAGGGGTGAACAGTATATTTATTTATAAGTGCTTACCGATAGAAAAAAAAAATACAACTAACTATTTCCACTTTTGGTTTCTCCCAATCCTGGTTTTATTTCCTCACAGTTTAGTGGTTGCACACCTTCTCTTATAGACCAGTTATACCCAGTGTAACCAGCTAGTGCAGCCTGGTTTCACGGCTCAGAGGCAGGGAGCTTCTCTCAGCCATGAGCAAGAAACTTCAGCCGTGTATATCCAGAAAGGCAGGGCTCCCCAAACCTGTCTCCCAGGCACCCCACACAGCCAGTCCGGTTTTTCAGGAGATCCACAATGAACATGCATGAATACATTTGCATCTACAGAGTCTCCATGGTATGAAAATAATATACCTCGTGCATATTCACCGTGGATCTCCTGAAAACCCCCCGACTACCGTAGCTGTGGGGTCCCCGGGACAGGTTTGAGAGGCACTGCAGTAGGGGGATGAGCAATTAGTGCTCTTTTTTTTTTTACCTTGTAGCAAAATGATTGCTAGCTGTGATGAGAGCAGAAGGACCTTCTCATCCCAAATGAACTGCTGAGCTTTGGCAATGTTTTGATGTGGAAATTTGTACACACTGCTTAGGGCCGTCTTTTCTCGAGCCCGGGAAACTGGTTTATGAGACTGATAAATAAATTAAGTGTCAGAAAATATGAGCAGGCTTATTAATTCAGACAAGCGTGTCTCACTGATTTCACAGGCTTAGACCTGCCGTGGAATTACCATGGCAGGCACCGGCGTGTGCCATGTGATCACGCAGATGTCGGCCGTGGATCCCCAGTACAGGAGCTGGGCTCCCACTCGTGGAATTGTGCGTAAAATGTCGCAGCTCGCCATCATATTGCCCGGAAAGTTGAAGAAGCGAATTTGGTGCCCAGCAATCAGCGCTTCTCCCTTTCGCCTTATTGCTGTTTATCTCCAGATTCCTTGGACATGGCCCCCGTGTTCATTAATGCTTACATGGAAAATACCTGAGCGGCATACACCTACCCGTAAACACAAGAAGCAAGTCATACATTGTGCGAATGTCTGAAATTAAAGTAAGGAACTAGAGTGTTTTGTTTGCTGCATGCCACTGCATTATGACAAGTGCCGTTTGATTTGTTTCTAAGGTGAACTGTAGGTTTACAGTTGATGAGGTGAGACACTTTCCTTGCAGAGGCCAGTAGCTTAGTGACCATCTTGCTGCATTGCTGATCTCTGGCTCCCTGAATAGAGGGAAGCAGGGCTGGATTAAGGCCTACTGAGGCCCTAACAAGCACAGCCCAACAACGGCGCCACCCTCCGTCCTTCCGCTGCTTAACTGACAAGACATTAAGACCCAGTAAGTGCTAAAGGTGAAATAGATTAAAAAAAAAACTTCATTTTCTTCCAGGGCAGACCCCCCACAACCATATTAAAATAAATAGACTTTTTTTTATTTATTTAACACTAACTAGCATTAAGCAACATAAGCACACTATTTGCATATAATGAGTGGGCAAATATTTTGCTTAATGGTGAATCCCAGAGCTGGAGGGAAGAGACTGAGAGCTGAAATGGGGACAGCAGTAATCCCCAGTTGCTTCTGTTTTGAAACAGTACCAACCATAGAGGGACCTCAGGACTGGCCGGCGCCATTTTGAAAATGGAACCTAGCGGGGCAGGAGTGCCTGGGGATCGCTCCTGCCTCATTCCAACTTCTACAACAGCATGAATAGGGTAAGATGGGGAGGTTGGGGGAAGATGAGGAAAGCCAGGGGGAGGGGGTGAAGTTATTTTTTATTGTGGCAGGGCTGGTGGGGGATTTTTGGCAGGGGGAGGGGAAACCTGTCTTCTTCCTTTCCTTTTTTCCTTTTTAAGAACATAAGAAGTTGCCATGCTGGGTCAGACCAAGGGTCCATCAAGCCCAGCATCCTGTTCCCAACAGAGGCCAAACCAGGCCACAAGAACCTGGCAATTACCCAAACACTAAGAAGATCCCATGGTACTGATGCAGGTAATAGCAGTGGCTATTCCCTAAGTCAACTTGATTAATAGCAGTTAATGGACTTCTCCTCCAAGAACTTATCCAAACCTTTTTTGAACCCAGCTACACTAACTGCACTAACCACATCCTCTAGCAACAAATTCCAGAGTTTAATTGTGCGTTGAGTGAAAAAGAACTTTCTCCGATTAGTCTTAAATGTGCTACTTGCTAACTTCATGGAGTGCCCCCTAGTCCTTCTATTATCTGAAAGTGTAAATAACCGATTCACATCTACTCGTTCAAGACCTCTCATGATCTTGAAGACCTCTTTCATATCCCCCCTCAGCTGTCTCTTCTCCAAGATGAACAGCCCTAACCTCTTTAGTCTTTCCTCATAGGGGAGCTGTTCTATCCCCTTTATCATTTTGGAATAATATTTATCAGCTTTCTCTCTTCCACTGCCCCTCACCCATCTAATCCACACTTTCTTTTCCTCCCACCCATCACCATCACCTGTCCCCCCACTCCTGACATGACCCAGCATACTTCCCCTTTGTCTTTTCCTGACTCCAGCGCTCTCTTTGCTCCCTCCCCCTATAAGTCTCAGCTCCATGACTTCTGCATGCTCACTCTACCCTTGGATGAGTGAGTCCCAAGTCCTGGAATCACAGCTCCGTCTGCTGCGATTTACACAGCAGACGGAGCTTTGTGTATATCGCAGTCCCTCACCATTATCTCCCCACATTGCAGTGCGTACTCCAGGCTCGCCCCACTACGCCTATTCTCTGCAGGCTTACTGAGGAAGGGGAGGGGCTGAGCTGTGTACAGAGAGGCCCTGAGATTTCTAGTGTTTCCCCTGAGACCCTGCAATTGATGCAAATTTCATGAGTCTCAGAGTGAAATCCTGAGAGTTCCCAGGTATTGAATATATGATTGCATAGACATTCATAGCATTAACGGCAACAGAACACAATGGCAACAAGAAATGATCATATGGAACCAAGGACAATATGATTTTGAATAAAGCCATCCTGGCCAGCTGTTAGAGAATAGCATGGATTGATATAAGAAAGCTTTAGATTGCATCCCATATTTTTGGATAATAAATGGCCTTGAAATGTACAGCGCAAATTCTGGGATTGATTAGGTACATAAAGTTCTCCATGAAAATGTTGCAGACTGCACTCCACCTAAATCATGAAGATGGGCAATCTGATATTCCTAATATCAAGATCCAGCAAGGGATATATCAGGGAGATTCCTTGTCATCACTCTTGTTTTGTCTAGCACTAAATCTCTGGGTATTCTCATTCACTCCTTGTGTTATGGATTAGGTCTATTAATGTAGCTATTAATGGCCCAGAGATAATATCTTACCTACTATTTGTAGATTACCTGTGATGCTCATTTAATTGAACAATTCTGAGTAGTGAAGAGCTTCTCAGAGGATATCTGGATAACTTTTGGCCTGGTCAAGTGTACACATGCAACCTTCCTTAGAGGAAAATTAAGCAAAACTGAAAAGATCTCTTTGACTGAAAAATGCAATATAAAGAAACTTGAGTAGCAAGGTGCATATAAATATTCAGAAATAGGGGAATGTGCAACAATCAAGCACAATTCGTTAGGAGAAGTGATCAGTGGAGAGAACTACAGCAGACTGAAAGAAATATTGAAAAGTGCTTTAACAGCACAGAATAAGATCCAAACCATCAGCTTGTAGTCCCTGCACTCATACAGTTTTGGAATAATAATGATCTTGAAGAATTGGATAAGAGCAAGAAAACTCCAACCTTATCTGGTAATCTATAAGACCAGTGTATACCAAAAAGGTACATTCCAAGAGCTGAATGTGGTATGGGTCTTACTGAAATAGATTACACATTATGGACTTGATTTTAAAAAGCATTAAAATTGAGTTTTACTTGAGTTAGTGGGCTTTTGAAAATTGCTACAATATATGACATTGAATTGTCCATAGGATTTACTAGTGTAAGTGCACTTTACTCAGGTAAATGGCTTTTGAAAATTGCCAAGATAGTATGTTATATTTATGCACGTAACTCCATTGAAAATGATCTCCATAGAGTTGCCATCATGGGTCTCCGGGCCTAAATAACAGAAACTGTAGAAGTACAGAAGTGAATGGCTAGAACTGATCTCCATCCTTAAACCTGGACAAGTGTTTTGATGAACAGAAGGAATGAGTGAAAAATCCACCAGCACACCTGGAGAAAGAAACAACATAATTTGCAAAACAAGAGAATTGTAGAGGCTGAAGAAGCAGTGATCACCTGGGACACTCCTATTCCATCCAACAAAAAGCTCGATGCTAGAAAACCGGACATTGTGGTAAAGGAGAACAACACAAAAGCGGCATCGCTGATAATGTCAGTACCCAAGTGACTATTCTGTGAAATGTACGGAGAGCGAGAGAGAGAGAAGAGCCTCAGGTATTTAGGGATGAAATCAGAGACCAAGAAAATGTGGCAGAAAGATACAGGAATAGTCCAAGGTTATATATTGGGTGCCACCAGCCTGATTAAAAAGGACTTCCCGGTGCACCTTAATATGTTGCCTGTACATATAACATCCTATCACCTCCAGAAGGAGGTTCTTTTTGGCACAATGTAAACTTTGAGAGACTGCGATAACTCCTGGCTTAGGACTGAAGTTCAATGAGCCGTTATCCTTTTGTTGAAATCTCCCCGGGATGCACTGATGCGGAAACTGTAGAAACGGCAATAGTTAGAGGGGGGGTTGCCCGCCGAGGATGATGGCGAATTGAAAACTCCAGGCAAACTCTTTAAAGCAATTTAAAACTTCCAACAGAGTCCCATATTAACTCTGCGATGCCTGTCCCCAGCGCATTCTGGGTTTTGTCATCCTGTAAGGATCGGAACGCACCGGGAAAGGAACCAGACGGAAAACCTGATCCAACCAAAGTCAGGGAGTAATGCTGAAGCAGACAGGAGGGGGGTGGGGACATCTTAAGGATGAAATCCGAAAATCAAAGCAAGGAGCAGGTGGTCTCCCTTGCGCTTGTGATTGTCACTCACTCCAGTCAATCACGGTCCCCCCCACTTTCTAATTACATGTCTGAGGCAGAGATGAAGATGGATCGCTGAGGCCTTTGTGGGGAAAGTCAGTGGTGGGTGAAGCTGCCATGTGTCGCTGGGCACCAATGTTGATGAGACCTTGCCAATAAAGCAGTCAAGAGTGAGATGACATTGTCTAGGCTGTACTACTTTCACCGAAGGCCTGGCAGATGCTAGCAAGCTCTCTCCATCTCTCTCCTGGGGAAGTCAAACACCTGTACTGCACTTAGGGTAAATTCTGGGGGGGGGGGGGGGGAGAGAGGGTTTAATTACGAAGAACCTAAGTCAATGAAAAAATGCACATAATACAGCAGCGAAAAAAATGAAGGAAAAGGCAATTAAAAGATGGGATACAAAAAAAAAAATAAGACAAAATCTTGGAGGAGGTGTTCACTTGATCTATGTGGAGAAATGACAATTGAGGTCTCTTTATTAAGAGGTCTTGCAAAAATGTATCCACGGCCTCTCGTTCCGCAAGGCTAGAGCTGTGCTTTGCAGTCTGGGAAGGGCACCCCTGAAGCAATCCCGGCACACACAGGGCCCAGGCGTGAGTGGCATGGAAGCTAAAGCCCCAGGATTGGTCTTTGTTGTTCTTAATGCAGTGCCCAGTAAGTACGGGAGTTTCCCCCCAATGTATTTTTCTGTACCTCAGCTTTGTTGCCATTGGTTTGGTAAATCCAAAGCAAGCATAACTTTTTTTTTTTTTTTTTAACGAAAAGATTCTTGAGAGAGAAGCGGCGAGCCCTCAATCACCAATATTGTGTCCCAACTGTTGTTCTCCCTAATCACCCGGCGTCATCTGGTAGTCAACAGATGCCACACGGGCTCCTTAATCTTACTTGCCTTCAATTAAGGTAGAGCTCATGTGCCCTGCAGGGTAAATGATTCCCTGAAATGAGGTCACAGTGCTCGCGGGTCTTGCAGTGTCCATTTCATTATGTGATTACGGTTCCGTGCCAAGGAGAAGTCCAGTGCAATGTGTTTTAGCCTAGTGAGCCGTTTCCTCTCTCAGTAGGCAGCTATAATCAACCATTTTCACGATCTCATCCTTTTCTGTGGGAATTACTGTCCCCAAAAATAAATGGTGCCTCTATAGTGCTCTCTCCCTATGGCTGAACTTTCATGCAAGGTTCCTTCAGTGCTGAGCCGTGTGATATTACCTGCAGTGCATCATGGGAATTTAAGGCTTTGGAAAATTTAGATGGTCTCCCTCTTCATGCTATGTCATTGCTCTGTAAATATATTTTGTGTAAAAAAAACCAAAAAAAAAAACCCTTAAAACTATTTAAAAAAATGGAAAAAATCTAAAAATGGTAAAGATTCGTATGTCTTCTAGATTGTGATGCCACTTGTATGACCTCCCCCTCCCGGGGTTGCCCACTACAGAAAACGTAGTGATATTTATGTGAGCCTGGAATGGAGTTGTCTTAAAGAAGAATGGAAGAGAGGGAGTCTATATTTCAGGGATGAGGTAGCGCTCTCTCCCCCACTACTCCACCCCGAGATACTTAGAGGTCAATATTCAAAAGCCATTTAGATGGATTTCCTCGCAAGTTATCCGTCCAGGATGATTTCGTCAGGGTGCGAGCCACATTCTTGCGAAGCCTTGAGGAACCCCTTCGGTATCAGCAATAATCAGGGGCAGGAACCCGTGTGCAGCTCGTAATGCCGGGAACCTTGTAGCCAAACACATGGGAGTCCCATAGCCAAAATGATGCGCACATCCATTTGGGGCTGTGAAATAAACTCATCAGATTCTGATAGCTCTGAGTCCTGAGTGTGCTGAGGGGGACTGAGCTATAGCTGAATCTTTCACCTGAGTGGAAATTAGTTACAAACAGCCGGAGTGTGATAGAGTTATAACAAGCATTTGTCAAAGTACCTATCAGTTAGTACAATAACAGATGTACAGATAAGTTTCCTACTGGTTTCTTATTAATGCCAGGATATATTAGGTGGATCTGACCAAGAAGAAATTTTGGTGAGCACTGTATAACCTCTTATGTGCCATTACTTCATTGTATTTTATAACCACTCTGTATGTGTGGCACATAATTAATAAAACACGGCTTGGCCTTCATTAATAATTTGTTTAATAATCAGAAACAGTAATACATTAGCACAGTACACATGGAAAATTAGTGTCAAACAATCATTAGGCAAAATAACATTAATATTCTGTAGTCATTATTACATTATTTATTATTAAAAATTACATATCAGATTTTTGACGTAGTTGTGAAAGATTGATTTGCATTCATTCAAATTAATGGACTATTATTTATAGTCTAGTGTAGCATGTGATTAATTTTATATTCCATAATGTTTTATAATTAAGCTGAGATCCTAAATATTATGATTGTTAAAGGAAAATGTGGACTTGAACTAAAGCAAAATGTCGACTTGAACAAATACAGCGAAATAAAAACAAATTGATATAACCAGATCATAAAATCCCATAAAATAAAAGATCTGCTTTCCCTATAAGGACTTTATTTATTTATTTATTTTTCTATACCGACATTCGATTTGACATATCACATCGGTTTACAGATAACATGATGTCTAAGGCCCGTCTTATAATGACATGATACATTGTAACAGAATAACTGCATAAACTGGCTATGTACATATAACTGATTTCCAAAATAGTATATAGGTATAAATTTGCTTAACAGAAAATCTATTTAACAGAGATAGTTTCTGACTTGAATTAACTATGTACAGGATTGGAGGGGGGAATTGGAAGGGCTAGGGGATGGGGGCGAGCGGGGTGGAGGGGAGTGTTATTTGGGGGAAAAGGGTGGCAATGGCGGAATTATTTCTCTGGCAGGAATGCTTTCCGGAAGAGCCAGGTTTTGAGGTTCTTACGGAAGGTGGGTGTAGAGGGGTCAGTTCTGAGGGAGGATGAGAGGTTGTTCCAGAGGTGAGGGCCTGCTATGGATGCGGTGCGTTCTCTTGTGGAGACTCAACGTACTTCCTTGATGGAGGGGGTGGGTAGTAGGCCTGTATTGGTTGAACAGAGATTTCTGGTGGGGTTGCAAGGGGTCAGAGGTCCTTGTAACCAGCTGGCTTTGTCATTGTGGATTGCTTTGTGTATAAGCATGAGGGTTTTGTATTGAGATCAGAACGGGACGGGAAGCCAGTGGAGTTGTTTGAGTACGGGTGTAATGTGATCTGTTTTTTTCTTATTTGTTAGTGAGCGTGCGGCTGCATTTTGAAGAAGCTGGAGGGGCTTGAGGGTTGATGTGGGGAGGCCTGTTAGGAGGGTGTTGCAGTAGTCTATTTTGGTGAAAAGGAGGGATTGCAGTACCATCTGGTAGTCTGGGGGGTGGAATAGAGGATGGAGTTTTTTAAGGATTTGGAGTTTGTAGAACCCTTCTTTTACCAGTGTCTTGATGTGCTGTTTGAAGTTCAGTTCCTGGTCCAGTGAGTTTCCAAGGTCTCTAACCGTTGAGAGCATGTTGTATTTGGACAGAGTTGTGGGGTCAGATATGGGTGTTGATGTCTTTCTGGAGAGGTGAAGAACTTCTGTCTTACTTCGGTTGAGCGTCAGTGCCATTTTGGTGAGGATGGAGGTTATGTCTGTCAGGTGTGATTCCCATCGGTTTAGAGTATTGTTGATGTTGTCTCTGATGGGGAGCAGGATCTTTATGTCATCGGCGTATAGGAAGTGAGTCCTGTTTTGTCTAGGTATTTACATAATGGCAGCATATAGACTTTAGGCAAACAGATAATTAAACCTTTGTCATAAAGAGGTTTTTATGTAGCTGCAATCTTGGAAACTCTTCAGAAAACAGAATCCAGCAGGACAGAGGTCCTGCTTGGTCTCCATGGAAGACAAACCACAAAGCTTATGGTGGAAGACCTCCACCCTATGCAGAAAATATTTCAAAATTGTAAAAAAACATCTCCTGGGTTTTTCTGCTAAAGAAAATACATTTTCTTTCATTCAATAATGCAAGCTATTAGCATAACATATTTAAGTACTTTATTAAAAATTACAGTGCTAGTAATGAAGGTTTCGGCAGTGAGGAATTTAGTTTATTTTGGAAATGGATTTTTAACGTTTACTAGAATGGAGCATGCAGCCGGAATCCACGAGGAGGTCAATCTGTCCTGACTGCCACTGGCTGTGGTTGCCTCTTGGATGTACACTGTATTTAGTTTTTACTTTCATTTTGTTTTTCATTTTCTTTCATTTTCTTTGTTGTTTGTTTTCTTCCTTTCATTTACTACAAAAAAATAAAAGAAAAAATGTAAAAATATGAAAGAAAAAAACACAACCAAAAAATGGTCTGCAGCCAACACCCCTCGCCCCCCCCCCCCCCCACTCCTGGACCCTGTCCTGATTCTCCTCCAGACCTGTTTGTCCTGTGGTTGAAAATTTCTTCAGAGAACAGGAGTGATTGCCTGTTGATCTTGCCCTGCGCTGGCGTACTGAATCTGGTGCCATTGTAAATTTTTTGCCATCCAGAATGGTGCTGCCCTGTCCAAGGAGGGTGCATGAACCGAGTTAAGCTTCTCAGCTGTAGTTCTCACCTCCTGCCCCTACAGGCTGCTGATGGTCATTGATTGCACAGAATACAACACAAACAAAAGCAAAGTTTTCCCACTTTAGTTGTGTTTATTTTCCACTTATATAGTAGGGCTGGGCATATGTTCACTTTTTTTGAGAAAGTAGTCATCCTTGGTTTAATTCTGCTTTCCATTTTCCATTTCTATTTAAATTAATATTGATGCTCTGTTTATCTTTAATTACTATTCATTTTGATAAAGAAATTACATCTATTCACTTTTAATTATCACCTTGCTGGGTAAACAATCAAGCAATTAAAAGAAAAATCATGCAGCAAGAGAAAAAAATGTTCCCTATTCTCCTCCACTCCTGGTATTGCGTTGGCGTCAAACACCAGCTCTGCCTTCCTTGTAATATTTTGGGGTTCACTGGCTGTGAGTTTTACTCAGAGAACAGTGCAGAAATGTCAGGTAATACCACAGTTTTCCATGGTAGAAGAAATAAAGGAATTTAATTTTAGGTGCAGTATTTTTCATTTCCCAACCCCCAAAATTGTTCCAATCCATGTAAAAGTACTCTCTGTAAAATTTCATCTCAATCAGATAATATTGAAAAGGACCCCAAAGGCCCTGAAGTTTCAGACTTTATCAAAATTGATATGTTTTATATTAAACTGTTTTTATCTTCTTTATCATACGTTTTTCAAAGGAAGTATAGAATATGATTGAAAGATAATTTAATGTGCAATAAAAATGATTTTGGAAGCTTATAGAAGGTTGTGGAAGGTTCTAGAACCTTTTAAAAGTTTCTACAACCATCAAGAAAGTTCTGAGGCCTACATATAGATGGCATCACTCAACAACTCTCAGTCAGTTCAATTCAAGTCTTACAGCCAGTAAGGCAATTTTCTAAGTTCAGACACAAATTTCAAGTTACAGTTCTATTCGTTAAGGGCTAGATTTTAAAAGCCCTGCGCGCGTAAATCCGGACGGATTTACACGCACAGGGCACTTGCATAGGCCGCCGGCACGGGCAAAGTCACGGGACGCGCATAAGTCCCGGGGCTTCATAAAAGGGGCAGGAGGGGACGTGCCCAGGGGCGGGTCCGAAGTCCGGGGGCGGGTCCGAGGTCAGAGGGTGGTCCAGGGTGGGTCCGGGGACGTGGCGATGGTTCGGGCGCGGGCCGGGAGGGCTGTCCCGAGTTCCCCGGCACTGTGGCCTGTGCCGGGGGATGCCGAGGCGGCGCGCGCAAGTTACACCTGCTTCGAGCAGGCGTAACTTGCACAACAAAGATAGGGGGGGATTTAGGTAGGGCTGGGGGGTGGGTTAGATAGGGGAAGGGAGGGGAAGGGAGGGGAAGGTGGGGGGATGTGGAAGGAAAGTTCCCTCCGAGGCCACTCCGATTTCGGAGCGGCCTTGGAGGGAATGAAGGCAGGCTGCGCGGCTCGGCGCGCGCAGGCTGCCGATTTTGTGCAGCCTTTCGAGCGCCGACCCCGGATTTTATAAGATACGCGCGGCTATGCGCATATCTTATAAAATCCGGCATACTTTTGTTTGCGCCGGTTGCGCAAACAAAAGTACACGCGCGCGTACTTTTTAAAGATCTACCCCAATGATTTTAGTAAGTTCTCGTATTTGCACAGTGTAGTTCATTTGTGCGATATAATGGCATTATCAACATCACTTCAAGACTTTCGTGTTGCTTATGGAAAGATTATGAATGTAGTCTCATCGGAAACATAACAAACCAAATTGTAGGAGCGATACTACCTTCAAATCGGCACGTACTCAGTATTCTTTTCTTCAATTTATGTGTTGTTAAATTATCAATCAAAGAAAGTGCGACCTTAGTTGTAAAAGAAGTTCTTGTTTTTTGGGAAAAGGGACGAATTCCACAAAACGAACTGATCTTTACGTTGAAAAAGTTATACCACTACATAAAGAATGACAAGATTTACAGAAGCGGTTGGGTAGAGACTCAGATGCGGAAGCGAAAAAAATGAACGAAATTCCTGGATAAATTAGATGATTAATTTACACTGCTAGATACTAGAGGTCACTCATGGCTAAAATATCAAGAGCATTCATGTTAATAAAGGTGGAATTTAAGATACTCTGAAAATGTTCAGATACATGTAAAGTCTGCAGGTGAGGTACGTACAAAGGAGTGTCAGAGACATGTCAAGCAGCCCCTGCTTAAATCCGAGCACACGGCATGTTTCCTGAAGCACGTTGCATTGACACGCCTGCCACCGACACCAGAGATGAATTGGAAAGGCGGCTGGAATCAGGGTCCTAATTCCTACGTCAGCTTTCATTTCCATTAGCTGAATCCTAAATTGCTTCTGATCAGCTCATGATGACAGTCATCGACGTGACAGACATGAGCGAGCACGGTCTTTTTGGGAGGTGGGGGGTGGGGGTGGGAGAAATAAATGTGCCTGAACAGCAGAAGAAATAAACAACCCACCGCTCCTCTCTGAAATCAGGACAGACCCTAAGGAGCAAAACCCTCTGCGTCCAGCTGATATTGCAGATCTTTTATGAAAGCAGAGAACTTGGATGCCAACTTCAGCGCGAAGCAGCCAGATCCACTGGAACTGCAGAACTCCAGGGTTGTGTTTCTTCACATGCCAGGTGCTTTCCAAACTCCTCTTTCATTCTCAGTGGCTATTCTTCTATTCTATTTTTCTTTTCTTTTTCTTTTTTTTTTTTAATTGAAAACTTTTATTGAATGTCAGAAAAATACAAAAGGCAAATAAGCAAGTTAAAATGAGTACATGACAATCTGTTTCCTGCATCACAATCTGTTTCCTGTATCCCAAGTTAGGGACCCCTAAAGCCCCTTTGACTTTAGGCTGATACATAACACCATATGGGCTGCACGTGGTGGCCTGCGTCTCCAGATAAAGTAAAAAAACTTTTTTTTAAGCCATCGGGAGAGAAATTTCCCCTTCATCACCCCCCACCCCAGACTGCATGAGAAATAGTGCACAAATTACAAATAAAGAAACAGATAGATATATAAACGTTATGGACAAGCAATGACTCAGAAGGATGGCAGCCACAGGATGAAAACCCATTAAGTGTCTGAAACTTCCCTAAAGGTTTCCAGGATATAACAGCATAAAGAAGGCAAGAAATAGGGCACCTTCCCGAACCCAAATAAAACACCCTTAGGGCAAAGCAAACGAAGCGAGTGAAAATAGAACTAAGGTACTCTGTGTGTGAGAATCCCACCAGCTAATGTATGGCTCCCAGACTCTTTTGAAGGATGATAAGTGATTATGGATGGAAGCTGCAATATAAGCCATACGATAATTACTTCTTAATCTCTTTAACACCTCATTTAGGGAGGGAACCTCCGTCTGCTTCCAAAATAAGGCCAACTCGCATTGAGCCGCAATAAACACCTGCTGACACAGGTGCTGTTGAAATGTATCTAGCCCATCCGTTGGCATATTGAGCAGAATAAATCCAGGATCTCGCACATCCCCCCAATCCCAAATCACTCTGGGCCCAATCTATGATCTCTTTCCAGAAACTCGAGACCATTCTGCAATCCCAGCAGATATGGAGGAAAGCACCCACACCCCCACATTCCCACCAACAAAGTTCCGGTGTAATCATTCTGGAGTCGAAAAAAAAGCTTATAACAACTCTCTTGCAGCAACGCTGAAATAGAGCACTTACTAGCAGAGAGAAAAACAATATCCCAAGTTTCTGATGGCAAAGAAACACCTAAATCTTGCTCCCAAGCACTGATATGTTTAAAAGGTTCCTTAATGACTCCATGAAGCAACTTGTGTACCTTAGATACTAATCCCCATTTCCTATTGGTCTCTTCACAATAGTGCTCAAACAAGGATTTATCCTGCCGTAGAGATGAGAGAAAACGGGCTTAGTAAATATAAAATGACACACTTGAGTGTATGCCAGAAAGTCTGAGGGTCCCAAATCATAAGTAGCAGCCAAGTCAGCAAAATTCAGTAAAGAACCCCTGAGAAAAAATATGTTAAATGCAGGTAATGCCTTTGGAGCACCAGTCGACAAAGGCTCTGTTCTGGAAAAGACGTTTATGGAAAAGATGGGAAGCAAAAAAAACAGCACCTCTTGCCAACCAGTGCCAACTTCCATTGAGACCAAACTTGCATCGTCGTGCTTAGTGCAAAAGGAAAGCACAAGAATGGTCTCCAGGTAGAGCGAGGTTGCCAGGAAAGGGCAGAAAGTGGCATTTTGCCTACCAACTGCTGTTCCAGCAATACCCATTGTATCACAAAACGTTTCCTATGGATATCCAGGAGAGCTCGTAACTAAAAGGCTGCAAAGTACCATCCCAAGTTAGGGACCCCCAAACCCCCTTTGAATTTAGGCTGATACATAACCATATGGGCTACACGTGGTGGCCTGCGTCTCCAGATAAAGTCAAAAACCTTTTTCTGCCATTGGCAGAGAATAGCGGGAGATGTATAGATTGGGAGAGTGATAAATAAGTACAATAAGCAAGGGAGAATATTTGTTTTAATGATAGCTATGTGACCAAACCACGAGAAGTGTTCCCTAGCCCATTGAAGTGATGTTGATAATGCCATTATATCGCACAAATGGCTTTTATTAAAGGAACATAGATTAAAGAAAATAGCTCAAGAACAATAGGTCCTAAACGTACTCCTAGATACTTAATTGAGTGCTTTGCCCACTTGAAAGGGAAGTGCATTTTAAGTTCACGACCCTCAGAATCCCCCAATGTAATAGTCATAATCTCTGATTTGTCAAGATTAACCTTAAAACCAGGACTGCACCTTTCAAGGAGGGATAAGGATCTATAAGAGTAAACAATTTGGGCCAAATTTTTAACATGCGCGTGGGCATAGATTTGTGCGTGCAACCCGGTGTGCACAAATCTACACCCGATTTTATAACATGTGCGCGCAGCTGCATGCATGTTATAAAATCTGGAGTCGGCGCATGAAAGGGGGTGCACACTTGTGCACCTTGCGTGCGCTGAGCCCTAGGGTAGCCCCGATGGCTTTCCCTGTTCCCTCTGAGGCTGCTCCGAAATCGGAACTTTCTTTCCACCTCCCCACCTTCCCCTCCCTTCCCCTCCCTAACCCGCTCCCCAGCCCTATCTAAAAACCCTCCCCATCTTTGTTTGCGAAGTTGCGCCTGCCTCCGGGCAGGTGTAGGTTGTGCGCGCGCTGGCCAAGTGCCGGCGCGCCGGAGGCCTCTGTCCCGCCCACGGCCCGCCCACTCCCCGCCCATTTTTTCAAGTCCCGGGACATACGCGCATCCCGGGGTTTGCGCGCATCGCCGAGCCTATGCAAAATAGGCTCGGCACATGCAGGAGGCTTTTAAAAGGGTTACGTGCATATATTACACGCATAACCCAATCCCCAACCCTCACACCAGAAATCTGAGAGGACGCCCTGACCTTTGATGCAAAAGATTCCAGGAATAAAGCGAAAAGAAGCAGAGAAAGCAGGCATTCCTGCCTCGTGCCCCTCCCAACCTGAAACTGTAGGCCGTATCCCCCAATAACTTTAACACGTCATGGGTTCTTGATATAATTTGCCAAGCCACTGCATAAAGTAAGGCCCAAACTGCATTTTTTCTGTTTTAAATAAAAAGGACCAATGCACCATGTTGAATGCTTTTTCTGCATCGACAGAGAGAAAGATAGAGGAAACATTGGTCTTCTTTACCCACCAAATGATATCAACAATTTTGCAGATATTGTCCGCCGCTATATGCTAGGGTATAAAACCCACCTGATCATCATGAACCAGGCCAGCTATAACTTTATTTAATCGTTCAGCTAGAATTCTGGCTAAAATTTTTAGATCTAAATTGATAAGGGAAATTGGACGATATGATCCACACAAAGAAGGATCATGCCCTGGCTTAGTGATGATGGATATGCCAGCCACATTGTATCCGGATGGGAGGGTTGCACCGTCTCAAATGTGGTTAAACCTGGCAGTAAGAGGTGCAACCAAATAGGAGGAAAAACATTTATAATAACTGCTGGTAAACCCATCCAGGCCGGGGGGCTTGCCTGACTTAAGTAAATGAATAACTTGCATCACCTCTAATTTACTTATGGGATGATCTAAAAACTGTTGCCCATCAGAGGTAAGAAATGGTAATGCTACATTGGACAAATGACTATTGATAGCTTCCCCAGTAATAGAAGTGTCCGGACTATAGAGGGAAGCATAAGATGAAAAGCAAGATCTGATATAGTAAAACATACTTTCTCGCTCTCTTTCTTACTAAAGGAAGCCTGAGAAATCAAAATGCCCCTCATGACTTCAGGGGACACTGAGGTAGAAGTATTCACCCAAAAGTATTCCTGAAGCTGGGAACCAAAAATTTCTCAACCTTCAATAAGCTTTCATGTAGCCGCCAGAGTCTCTGCCCTACATCACTCTCCTATAAATGTAAGGACAGGAGCGTGATCGGACCAGGTTATATTACCTATCCCAGCCTCTTGCATCCTGTTTTGCAGCATTTTATCAACTAAAAAATAATCAATGCGAGAGTATGTCACATATGGAGAAGAGTAGAAAGTATACATGCATGATGGTGGTGTTGCCTCCATATTTATTTATTTATGTAGATTTCTATATTCTGCACTTTTTGCACTTTTGTGGCACTTCAAAGCGGATTACATTCAGGTTCTGTAGGTATATATATATATATATATATATATATATATATATATACACTCATCTCCACTTGGTCATCATAAGGCTAAGTAACCTTCCTGCCCCATGTGCAGTGCTGGAAGTCCCAGAAGAGTCATCGTTTGGAGTTATGAGAAAAATTAAAATCTCCCCCAATAAATAATTCCGTCACATTAGGCAGTATAGTTCCATCAACAGTATCCAAAAAAGAAGACTGATCAGAACTGGGACCATAAATGTTGACAAAATTAAGGACATCGCAACCTATCCGTATTTTTACCAAGAGATATCTTCCCAGAGGGTCAGCCATCTGAGAAATAAACTCAAAAGGGAGGAACCTAGAGATTAAATTGCCAACCCCCGCATACCTTCCTTCCTTATGCCAGACGCTAAAACCTATGAGGGAAGACTCTTAAAGACAATACATATCCATGCCTCTTTCTTAAGTGAGTCTCCTGTAAGAGGGCTATGGAGACTTAAGAACATAAGAACATAAGAAAATGCCATACTGGGTCAGACCAAGGGTCCATCAAGCCCAGCATCCTGTTTCCAACAGTGGCCAATCCAGGCCATAAGAACCTGGCAAGTACCCAAAAACTAAGTCTATTGGTATTGAGACAACTCTTGTACCAGAAGACTGCACTTCCTGTATGTATTTAGTCCCTTAATATTAAGGGAAAAAATTTGCAGAGTCATCGTAAAAAGGATTAATATGAAAAGCGGAAAAGACACCAAGAAGGCTCACAGCAAGAATATTCTGAAGTGATCTCATCCCTCTACTGCCATCCCCCAAGCTTGCTAGCAATGCAGGAATTGCCCACCCACATATCCCTCGAACTAGAATACACCAAGACATATTGACTGCAATGTACCCCTAACCGAACTCCCCCTAAGTGAATACATTAAAAACAAAATACAATACAATAGAACATTGCAAGAACTTTTACAAGGAAACAGCACCCGTTAATGGAAGTGCCAAATCAACAAGAAGCACATCATAAACATGTAACACAGTCATAAAATAATGGTTTTACAGATTATAAAATCAGAGCAAGCCAAAATGACCCGAAGCAGGAAGAAGGCAGCCAGATTCATTAGTCTCGAGCAGATGTAGAAAGGCCAGCGTCTCCTGAATGACGTTGCAGTCTTTGGCCTCCTTTTCCAACCCAATGCCAGCACAGTGGAGCATCCTGCTTGGTTGCACCATTGGCCATCTTTTGAACAGAAAAATTGGCTGGTAAGTTCGCTTGCTTGAATATCTCTGCTGCTTCTGCCGGTGATTTGATGTTATAAGAGACTCCTTTGAGCATGAAGTATAGACCGAAAGGAAAGGTCCATCTAAAGCGAACATTTTCAGCACGAACAACATTAGTGACTTCCTTTAGTTGAAATCTCTTGCGTAAAAGGCACCAAATCGTTAAATATGGAGAACTTGTGGCCCTCCCAAAGCCAATCATTTTGCTTTCTGGTTGTGCTGTAGAGACGCTTCTTAAGGGCATAGCTGTGTAAACAAAAAATAATGTCCCGCGCTTTAACATCAGTCTTGGGGCCCAAAGCTCCATGAGCGCATTCAATTTTTATCTCCAGCTGAGCCCCCAAAGCTGAGGCTGAGCTATCATCAGTGGCCTGGAGTAGCAGCGTGCAAACTGACAACAACACAGTCCTCCAGCTTTTCAGCAAGCAGAACGCACTCATTTTACAAAGCTCTCTGTTGATCCATCATTTGTTTGAGGGAATCCGCTTGGCTATCCACACAAATATCCATTTCGTCAATGCGAGCACCCAGAAATCGAGGTAAGTAAATTTTGTTTATGTTGTTTCATGTCAGCCCATATTTACATGAACCAGCCCTGCATCTCGTCCCGAGAGGGCATATCTTTGAAACCCAATGGTAAAGGGGCAGAAAGGGCGGCCCTGTTGGAATCTCCACCGTCTGCATCTAGCGTGGCCTGTCCGCCATGATCCTCTGAAAAATCAGCAGCATGTTTGCTAAAAGAAAACTGCTTTAAGTCCGCTGTTTTGCTCTTCGCAGCCATCAGGAAGATATAAAAGGCAATATAAACGAGAAACAGCTCATCAATGAATGAAAATGCTGAAGGTATGCGATGGATTCAGCTAGGTAGGAGCGGGAGCTGCAGTTAAGCATCCATCTCTGTTGGTGAGGTCAGCAGACCCCCCTAAGTTATATTTTATGTTTCAGGGTGTAATTGCAAATGTGACAGTTTGCATCCTGACACAGGGCCGATTGCAGCAGAAGCATCGGAAATGTAGGTTCATGAACATCCATTGTATGAGGCCTGCTTAAGGCAAAATGATGGTGACAAGGGAAGTGTCCTAAATACCTTTCGTTTGCTTTTCGCCAACATCCCACTTCAAGGGATTTAAATACTTGGAGGAACTGAGGAATGTGCTTAGCTTTAATTAGCTTTTGTGTAATAAAAGACCAGCGTGCTGTAGTGATTTTCTTAAACAGGGGCCTAGCTACAGGTGGATCTGGAGGAGGCCCAGTGCCCCCCTCACATTTGGCTCAGGCCCCCCCACCCCTAGCAGCAGAGTCACGTCACATCGGAGACAGCCTTAAAAGGTGCAGGAGTTTGATGGCCTGGAAGCACTGAAATCCCTTCCAGTCCAGGAAGCTAACACGAACAGAGAAACAACACTGCCCTTGGGGCTAGTCCTGTAAAGATTTGAGGCCATCAAAGTCTTTCTGTTTACTTTTGGCAGGTAATAATTATCTCTGCCGCCTCTCAGCACTTTAAAATTTCAAGAATACCTGCCCTGGGTGGAAGCCTATGAATATAATTGCTCTTCAGTACGTGTGTAAAATAGCTGCCATGACCACAGAGGCAGAGTGAGAAACAACAGAGACAGCCAGGGCAAGGAGAGTGTGAAAAGGCAGGAGATACAGAGAGCTGCCAGAAAATAACAAGTTTTGGAGCCACTGCCATGAAGACCCTCACAGAATGAAGCAAAGGATGGGATGGGGCAGGGTAGGAGGCTAGCTTTGGGTCCCGGCAAAACTTCAGTTCTGCCTAGGCCCCTGGTACAAATTTGTCAAAAGACATAACTTGTAAGGTAGTGGAAACTACAAGAGGCACCCTTTCAACCAACACTGTAGAACTGGTATAGGACATCCTGCCCCGCTCCAGGCAGCCATCAGCAGCAGGGGCATTCACAGCTGGGCCCCCCCCCCTTTCACCCCTTATCCAGATGTTCATAGTCTTCAGAGAGATGCACTCCATATATAGGATAAGGCTGGAACAGCCTTCCCATAGAAGCTGTGGAGACAAGGACAGTACCTGAATTGAAGACGGCACGGGTGAAACACAGAGAATCTCTGAGATAGTGGTACGGATCCTCAAGTTGACTTGGTGGGACTGAGAAGACTGGATAGGCCTTTTCATGACCTTTTTCTGCTGTCTTGTTTCTATATTTCTATATGTGTTGCTAACATCATCTTCAGAGGAACTTCAACGGGCTTCCAACAGAAATGGACCTTTGCAAAATCACTCACTTGATATGCGCATGCACCCTGTACGTCCCTAAATTTTACATTCATAGCGGTGAAGCTTTCCAGGGGGGGTGGGGGTGAAGCCGATACTGGGCAGGGTTTGGATTTATGCATATAAAGGTGAATTTTAAAAGCCTGGGATGCGTGAATATGTTGGGCTTGTGCGCGCGCGCTGAATGGATTTTAAAAGCTGCCGAGATCCGGGTGGATCGCGCACATCTCGGAAGCTTTCGAATAGGGGCGGGGTGTGGGCGGAGTCTGGGCGGGGAATAGACATTTTGGGGCGTGAACCTGAGATGTGCCGGATAAATGCTTACGTGATCTAGCGCATGTCAAGGCCCCCTTCCGCGTAACTTTACTTCTGCTACGGAGGAGGTGTAAGGTAATAAATAAAGAAAACTAGGCAGATCTGCGGGGTTTTAGGGTCGGGGCTAACTGGGGGCATGAAGGCTATTAAACTAGGGGGGTTTGGAAGACCTATCTCTTAACTGGGAGAACTGGGAACAAACTGGCAAAACTGGGAATAGAGTCGGCATGAGCCCCTTTTAAAATCCCTTGAGTTATGCGCATATGCGCGCAATACTTGCGCACATATGCGTACGCCCACTTAAAATTTGGCGCCCGGCCAGGCTACTTTATAATATGCGTGCATATGTTATAAAATGACCGCGTCCTTCGGCGTGGGGGCTGACGTATGCATGCAAATGTGTGCAGACGCACCGGCTTGAAAGTTACCGTCCCTGTATTCTTCTCAATTTTGCAAAGTATGCACATGCATTTTCTAGGGAAAAAAATTCCTCGGCCAAATTAGCATGCGCAGGGAATTTTTCCGAGATAATTTGCAAAGCGAACTCATGCGTGTACGTTCGTTTTGAGAACTGGTAGCATCCGTGGGCGTTAACGGTCTGCAAATGTACGCGGGCCATTACGAATTTATCCCCAAAGTGGTTAAAGTAGAAGAGAACAAACTTACCAAAACAACCTTGAGGAGGAGGGATTAGAAGCCATGGAAAGCACATAAAAGTTGAAAGGCACCCTAATTTTCAGCTCTAGTTTCCTGGAAGCAGGATAAACTGGTCTTGCAACACCTTTACATCTCTTTGTCTGTCTGCCCTTCTCCTCCCCCATTTAATAATTTTGGAACCGTTCACTGAGGTGCATTCAGATTTGGGTCACAGATAGTAGAGTGCTCAGTGGTCCTTGGCTCACACTTTTCCTGTGCCCTGGACACCTCCTTTTTCCTTCTTATGGGAAACTGGCCGGTTCTGGGAGGTCAGAGTGCCTTGTTCTGACATTTGGCGTTGTGAAAGCTGGCCTGCCGTTGGCCAGCGTTGAGCATTTTGAAGACTGTTACTGCCATTACTTCGTTAGTACCTGACGTCGAGCAGGGAAACACGGCATCATGAAACGTGTGTCCTTACCCTAGCGCAACCGAAAATCCACCATAATTGTGTTTTTACTGCATTGCATAGGAACCCAGTAAATCTGGGGTCTCTGGCATAATTGAATCTCTGTCTGTGCCCATTCCTTCTCCTGTCCAGGGCTCTCCCCCATTCCTTCCTTTCACATCTAAAGATCGGACCTGTGCAGTCCCCAAACGTTTGTGCAGAACCTCTCGAGGTAATTCTGGTGTTGGTCTGGTAAAATGTGTCGCAGTCTACAGAGAGTCCCATACTTTTGGTCTTGCTTTGCTGACATGTAGGTGTTCTTTTTTTATCTCTACGCCTTTGTTTTCCTCCTAGGTTCTCCTTCCTCTCCCTATTACATTCCCTCCATCCTCTTTTTGCTCATTTTTGACTCCCTGATTGTTTTTTTCTGTACCGATATATATATTTGCCTCTTTCTCGTGGCCATTATCCAGCAGTCCTTACCCTTTTAGGTGCTGGCTGGGCCATCGCATTTCACTAGGCTGCAAAGCCGGATTCCTTTCACTAAAGAGTTAAGCTGCATGACCCAATGTACTTGCGGTACAATGGACACTGATCCTCTCAAAATATTTAATAATTGCAGAGAAGCACAAAAGCAATTCTGCACTGCTGCATTTAAAAACAAACACCAATGGGAATTTAATGGATTATGAGGACATTCTGGGGGGACATTAAAAATGAGAAGGTTTTTAATTACACAGCTTGTAGTGCATTGCTTTATCCCCGATCACCTCTTATGCTGTGCTTCTGATGAATAAATCACCCTTTGTTTGGAATTAATGCATTTTCACGCTTTTCATGAGCCATGCAATACTTGAAATAGTTTAGTTTTCTTTCAATGTAAATTCAGTGTTTTAATATGTCAGCCAAAACTAGGTACACACACACCCCTTATAACTACACGCCGACATATATACACACACACTGACACATGACAACTACATGCTAAAACACACCCACATATATAGAAAAATAGAAATATGATGGCAGAAAAAGACCATTTGGCCTATCTAGTTTGCCCATCCACGTCAACTGTTCGGCTCTACAATCCCTACCATTTCCTTCGAGATCTCCGATACTTGTCCCATGCTTTCTAGAATTCAGATACTGTCCTTGCCTCCACCGCCTTCACTAGGAGGCACGTTGACTGTATCCACTACACTTTCTGTAAAGCAATACTTCCTTAGATTAGCCAACCCCATTTCACCCTCATCCCAGAACCTCCTTTCTGTTCTTCTGAGCGTTGATATATTGGAGGTAGGTAAATGCCTCTATTATATCTCCCCATTCCATCTTTCCTTTAGCATATTAGAGGCTGATATTCAGCGCTATTTAGCCGGATAAGTAGTGACTTATTCAGCTAGGTGGTGGCCACTGAATATCCAGCTATGTTCAGCGGTCGCCACTTAGATGCAGAAATACTTATTCGGCTAAGAAGTTAACCGGATATCTTGTGGATGGGCAATGGGCAGATCAGGGCGGCACTGCTTATCCAGATGTGCTCTATAGCAGGTCTAAACTTATCTGGATATAACTTAACCGGCTAAGGGGTGATTCTTACAGGGGTATTCAGCAGCATAACTCTGCTGCTGAATACTCTATCGGGCCGATACAGTACAGTGCGCTCCAACGGCATTTGGACGCGCTAACTTTACCCCTTATTCAAGGACCTCCGACTTAATATCGCCATGATATTAAGTCGGAGGGTGCACAGAAAAGTAGTTTTTACTGCTTTTCTGTGCACTTTCCCAGTGCCCGGAGAAATTAGCGCGTACCTTTGGGTAGGCGCGTCCAACCCCCCCGAACCTAATAGCTGAAAGCAGGTGTAAATCTGCGTGCGCCAGCGGGCTGCTGGCGCGCCATCACCCGATCCGGGGGCTGGTCCGGAGGCCTCGACCACGCCCCGGGCCGGCGCCACGCCCCCGGCCCCGCCCCGGCCCCGCCCCTCCCCCGCCCCTTTTACGAAGCCCTGGGACTTACGCGCGTCCTGGGGCTTGCGCGCGCTGCCGAGCCTATGGAAAATAGGCTCGGTGCACGCAGGGGGGTTTGGGGTAGGTTTTCGGGGGGTACGCGCGTATCTTACGCGTATCTATATCTGGTGCATTACTATTTCATATGGCAGATAGGAACCGGTACTCGCTCCATGAGGGCCCATGTTCCTAAAACCTTTCATCGACTCTCTTCTATCTCAGAAGCTATTGCCTACCTATATCCTGTGAATTACTATTACAGAATGCAGATAGGAACCGGTACTCACTCCACGAGGGCCTATGTTCCTAAAACCCTCCAAAGACTCTCTTCTATTCCAGAAGCCATCTCATACATAGATATTGTGAGTTCTTATTCCAGACTGCATATAGGAACCAGTACTCGCCTACGGCTCCTGTTCCTGAATATACTGAAGACTCTCTGTTGCATAGAAGCCATTACAGATATCTACAATTGTGAGTGTATCATCTACTACTGTTTTTGTATCCAGCCTACCCTGTCTAATCGCTACCTATAGTCTCTCTCTACAGCTCAGCAATTCAGAGATCGCAATTCCAGTATCTGAAGGACTTCAGCCCTGCCGGGCACATCAGCTCACTACTGCCACCTCTGGTGGTTCTACTTCCTGTCTAATAAAGAACTATCTGTGTTTGTCTCCATACTGCAGCCTAGCCGGTGGTCCCTCTCAGGATATCCTCCTAGGGGCGCTGTCATCTGCCATCGGCCCAAGGATTCACCAATTTACATTAAGTGTTCGTTCCTTACACTATTAGAGCGGTATCATACAGACTGCCACTCTGTGGGGAGCCAACCCACAACAGATTACTAACTCCATCTATGGAGTACATCGGACTGCTGACTACTCTCCTCGGGGGAGCAGATTCCATTACAGACTGCTACTCTTCCTCTCTGGAGGAACAGATCTACATCAGGTTGCTAACTCCTCCCCTCTGGGGAAGCAGATCCATAACAGATTGCTACTCCTCCCCTCGGGAGGAGCTAATCGATATCAGATTGCTAGCTCCACCCCTCTGGGGCAGCAGATTCACAACAGTTTGCTAACTCCTTAGCAGATGTACAACAACATGGTAAGGGCAAAGGGCCACCGGCGCCATTTTGTTTACTGGTTGCCGAGTTCCGATGGTCCGAGAGTGGGAGATCGCTCCCGGGACCCTCGCTGGACCACCACAGATTTTAGGCAAGTTTTGGGGGGTCCAGAGGGTGGGGGTGGGGGTTGTAAATAACTAAATTTTAAGGGTTGGGTGGGTTGTTTTTTTTATTTTTTTTTTAAATAAAGGTGCCCCTCCCCCACCCCCAATAACCCGAACAACGAATTTTCCCCGAGGTTCGGGGAAGATACGTCTCAGGATTTGGGTCCTCCGACCCATGCCGAATTGGACTATTTCTTTGAAATAGTCCAATTCGGCAAAAACGATTGCACATCTCTAGTCTGGGATATAGTGTAAGTGCTCTCCAGGATAGTATCGTATGTGCCTTTACTCCATCTCCAGTATACTGATTTTAGCTGGCTTTGGTTTTGTCAGTTATTAGGCATTATAACATAGATCAAAGAGTAGGAGTTATACAACTGATCACTGGTGAATCCTATGACATGGGCATGATTTAAACACCCCAAACATTTATTCTGGTTTAACATAGTAACTTAAGGCAGGTAATGATCTAGCTAACCTGAAAGGGAACTGCTTCCACCAGCGGGAGCTCCATCTCTGCAGATGGAGCATTTCACAGAACAGGCTTATGGTAATGTAAACAGAACACGGAGAAACGGCTGCTTACCACAGACAGGGCTTATTCACAAGGAGCACACACGCTTTCTGCTCAAATCCACACACTGCAAACTGAAAAACTGTCGTAAAGTCTGATTCAGGCTCTGTACTGAACTGGCGCATTTGCTGTTGGGAAAAAATAAAACAGGGATCCGTAAAATACATTAAAACTAGGCTTACATCCCAAAGACATTAAACACAGGAAATTTGTGACAGAATCAGTTGGGCCATTAGATACTGGGGATAAAAAGATCCTGAGGGAGCATAAGGCCATAGCAGAAAAACTAAGTAGATTATTTGCTTTGGTCTCTTTACTGTGGAGGATATTGGAGACATACACACGTTCTTTGCAGAAGACGATTTAGGAACTAATACAAATCTGTGTGACTCTTGAGAAGGTGCCAGAGCAAACTGACAAATTAAATAGTAGCTAATCACTGAGACCTAATGATATTCATCCAAGGGTTCTAGGGGAACTAAACATGAAATTGTAGGCCTGTTACTGCTATCTGAAATTTATCATTACAACCTGCCAACTTTCAAAAAGGGCTCCAATGGAATACAGAACGATGAGCCTGACATCAGTGCCAGGTAAAATTATGGAAGGTATTGTTAAGAACAAAATGACAGAGACTGGTGAGAGTTGCTTTTCTATCTCAGGCCTTGAGAACTGTGTTTCCTGTGAAAGACTGTCCCGGCGAGGGAGACCGGACCGGAAGCCGGAGGGGGAGGCGCCGGAAGATCTATATAAACGCGCCCCCCATGGTCCCAACCCGAGACTGGTGAGAGTTGCCTTTCTATCTCAGGCCCTTGGGCGCGCGCGACTTCATTCGACTTCATTCGAATTGTTTGAATTGTTCTTAAAATACCTCTTTAATTTATTTTTGTCTCTCACGAAAATTGGGTATTTTTAGCGACATAGAGTTCAGGTTTCAATTTTGAAGTATTATGCCTCCCAAATGGAAAGGGAAGATTAGGGTATTTCCCTCAATGCCCTCAAGTTCTTCCATGACCCAACTGGAAATAAATAGATTCCTGACACAGCTGGAAACTCAGGAAGCTAAGGAATCTATTGGAGCGACACAAGGTGGAGAAGTGACTGTCTCCCAAGATGAAGCATCCCTGAGCCCGGATAGTAGGCTTCCACCAGCCCAAAGGAGTGAGGAGAATGGAGAGGCTCGGGCGTCAGCCTCAGAGACGGGACTGACAACTGAGTAAGAGGGCCCAGGACCCCTAAACCTAGAGGATCAACGAAAAAAGTTAACCAGGCCGGAGAAGGTAACACTAGAGACAATATGGGAAGCAGTTTCCTGTTTAAATCTAGCAGTGTCTAGACTTGAACAAAAGATGGATACATTTTCTTTAGATTTTCAAACAAAATTGGTTGCAGTTCAAACCCAAAGTAATTCGATGTCTCAGAAGCTTAAGGTTAATGAAGAAAATATTCATTCATTACAAAAAGTTAATGTTTGTGTGATTAAAGAGCGATTGATCACTTCACGCAGGTTAGAAACCCTAGAAAATCATGTCCGTCATTTAAATATCAGGATAACAAATTTTCCACAAATATTGGGAGAACTTCCGTATATTTCCCTAAAGAGATTTTTCAGAGAAATATTATTGTATGCAGAAGAAGAAATCCCATCAGTAAATACATGTTAGTTTTTAATTAAAAAAATCTCCAATTCCTACAAATTTAACAGATTTTCTAGAGGACTCCAACCAAGATGTTATTCATAGAAATACTTTGGTTGTATCATTTGTATTATCTCAGGATATCAGCAAAGTAATGAAAAGATATTTTCAAAGGTTCCCGACCAATTTTCATGGACAAGTGGTTAAAATCTAACCCGATTTGGCTTTGGCTACAAGAACAAAGCGTAGAGAATTCCTAGCGTTAAGACCTCAAGTTATTTCTTTAAGTTATACCTTTTTACTACGCTACCCTTGTAGGTGTGAACTAAAAAAAGGGGATCACACCTATATTTTTCATCAGATAGAGCAAATGCACCAATTTATCACTGCACAACAACCTACGATTTCCTCACCATTGCCTGATAATGAGATGTCTCCCATAACTATAGAACCATCTACTAGTGTTATCCCTTTTTTAAGTGAGTAAGCTATCCAGGCATAATGTAAATGGCCAGCTGATGTTCTATGTTAAAGCTTTTCTATATGAAGTATAGCCTAATTATCTCCACGTTTAATTAACACAATACTCAATAAATCAGTCTCATTTTTCTCCTTATTGTAGAGTAACCACATCAATGTATAAGTTAACAGAAAAGATTGGATGGTCTGATTGTATTATTTATCCTTTAAAGGGTATCCGAAAAAGTTTGAATATTCCGTCTTAAGTAAATATAAGAATTCAAAAATAGATTTCATTATGATGTGATTATAATATTTCATTTTGTTTCATTTTACTGTATAAGTGAATGGAAAAAATTCCATAAATAAAAAATTTAAAAAAAAGAACAAAATGACTGCGCATATGGACAAATATGGATTTAGTTTACGCTTCCACTGCCGATTGTGACAGAATCAGCTCCGGAGTACCGGGAGCGGGTTAATTCATACGCAGCTCCCGGCAGGGATTTTAATGATTTGGGGGGATAGTGGGGGGTCCGGTGATGGTGGGGATGCACTGTGAAACATTAGGACCCGGAAGGGGGGTTGGGGGAAGGGGGGTGGTGGGAGGATCCAGTGGCAGCAGCACAGTGTAATATTATTAATAGAACCTGGGAAGGGAATGCCGGGGGGCCGGGGGGGGGGGGGGGGGGGATCTATGAGCCTGAAACATTTTTTTTTTAAAGTTAGGAGGGGATTAGGGGGCAGGGAGGGTGCATGGCCTGACAGGGCCATATATGGAACCTGGTGGTTGGAGAGAGAGAATCGAGCTGCAGCCCTTTACTTCTTCTATATTTTGTTTTACAGTGCTATTTTACTGCGTATCTTTTGAAGATATACAATTAGGTGGCAAGTTAACCAGCCACACAAGGCCAGATAACTAGAAAACCTAACCGGTTATATTCAAACATGGCTGGTTAGGTTTCTTAAGTGATCTGGCTACTTTAGCGGGATAATCTGTCCCATGGCCAGCTTATAGTCTGCTTTACGTGCCAGAAATGTGTAAACGGAAGGAGGTTACTCAACGTGCCCTTGACTTGAGTTAGCACTAAATAAAATGACCACTATCATCGTGGCACAGGCTGCAGTTTGCTCTGAGCAAACAGCCCTCAGGCATCCTTTGTTTCAAATGAACTGTGCACAGCGGGAGTAAACAGTGCAGTGTATAATCACCTGATCCTGTGGCACCCTCTGCAAAGTGGCGAGTGCCTTTGACTGTGCATAAGGAAGGATGAATCCACAGTGTTTCCTCACCCCACCCGCTCCCCCAACTTGACACTCCGGGAATTCTTTATCCTGTGGAGGATCTGTAGCCATTCTGGAGCTATTTGCAAAATAAAATAAAATAAATAAAAACCAAAAAGTGCCAAACCATTCAGCAACTCCGCAGGCCATCCCACTTTGTCATTCTATTGGCTTCCCAGGTCACTGCTCCATGTTAGTTCGAATGGCTCAGGAGGTAGTAGAGGTTTGCTCGAGTTGGAAGGAATGAATTCTGACTAATCTGGTACTTGATGATCATGTCTGTGTCTTTCTTTAATTTTTGCCCAGATCTGCCTGAGCTCATCAGGATAATTCTGAGAGGAAGTACCCAAGAATGTCCCCCGTTTACCTAAGCATAGGTGGTAGATAGTAGAATCAAACTGGGGAGTGTGTGTGTGTGTGTGTGTGCGTGCGTGTGTGTGCGTGCGTGTGTGGTGGTGGTGATGGTGTGCGTGTGTGTGGTGGGGGATGGATATGTTGGATGTGCTGTGGTTAGCATGGCTATAGAGTGCTCAAGTAAGTATGCGAGGTTACCTCTGCCCCTGACATAACTTATCCCCCTAACTCAACTCTTCCCGGTTATCGCTTACTTATGCGGCTAAATTCTAGCCAGCTAACTTATTGTTCGGCTACAATTTAGCCAGACAACTTATTTTGGTCATCCTCTGGGGTCATGTGAATTTTCAAGTGCTAGAATGGGGTCACACTGGCTAAAGTTTGGGTAGTCCTGCTCCAGAGGACCTCAAGTCTCTTATAATAAAACATCCTATCTATATTCAATTCACAAACTGCCAAACCTGCCTTAGGTACCAGTCGGGTTTCCAGGATATACACAACGAATATGCATGAGATAAATTTGCATCATCTCCATTACATGCAAATTTATCTCATGCATATTCATTTTGGATTGCTTGAAAGCCCATCAGACTATGGAGTCCCCAGAACAAGTTTGGGAAGCCCTGAAATACACCATTTTCTTCCACCATATACTCTGCCCCCTGGTGGTTGTTTGGGGGAAAACCATCACTTCTTTTCCATGAAGCCAAACGTTCGGCAATCAAAAACATCATCAATCATTTGGCAAACCCCAGAAAAGAGGTCAAGGGATTCCCCACCCATTTGCTCTTTCAAGCCATATAAAGTGAATAAGGGCCTAGTCGGGAGCCCTGTCACATCTTGGTACTCTTTATTCCTTTCTGAATAATTCCTAGCATTTTGTTTGCTTTTTTGACCTAGAACTAGACTTGGAACTAAAAGAGGCACAGAGGAGGGAGACAAAATGATAAAGGGAATAGAAAGGCTCCCCTATGATGCCAGCTCTGTGGGTGCAACCAGGGCCAGTGCAAGGGGATTAGGCACCCTAGGCACCTTCTGCATTGTGCGCCCCCCCCCCCCCCCGGTCGCAGCCCTGACTCCTACCTCTCACAAGCAGCGGCGGCCCCACATGGCTCGCGAGAGGCGGCGACACCCCCTAATGGTCGGCGCTCTAGCTCACCTAGTGCTTCAGCCGGCCCTAGTGCAATGGATGCTTGAGCACCCCCAATACTGAGCAAACTCCTTCACTGTGACTAGGGAGAAGTAATTTGTGTTGAGTTTAGTACCCCAATCATATTTAAAGTTGGTGTTTATGACACAGGTTAAGGATCTTCAGCTGAGCTGGAACATGATAGAAGTTTATAAAATCGTGAGTGGAAAAGAACAAGTAAATTAAAAAAAAATGGTTATTTACCCTTTCAAATAATACTAAAACATAGAAACAAGACAGCAGAAAAAGATCACATGGCCCATTGACTCTGCCCATTCATCCAATTTATCTAGCCCTTACTATTCCCATCACTAGGACAGAGATGGAGAAATTACTACTTAACTGATAATTTAGTTTTCCTTAGTGTAGACAGCTGGACTCCATCTGCCAGCAGATGGAGACAGAGCAAGCTGATGTCACAGTACATATAGCCCTGCAGTGACCCCAACCTGCCAGTTTTCTCTTCAAAAGCAACTGTGGACAGACTAGCAAAAAACTTGATTTAAAAACAGTCAGCCATTACTGTACACAACCAACAGGAAACACTGAACTCAGACAATGAATGTATGTACTCCAATCTAGGGACTGGATGAAAACTTACCAGTAATCCCCTGGAACACCTAGTCCCATAGGATGACCATTAATACAATCATTCAGCAGCCATGGGTGGGAAGCTGAGTCCATCTGAGTCCTGCAAAAATTCCAGAATGAATGAGGAATTTTCGAGCTCATAGCAAGGTGGCAATCACCGCAGAAGAATATCCACGCTTCAACAAGTGAGCCCTATCAAGGGCCATACTGTAAGACAAAACCGAGTAGGATCTTTGTGAAGAACAGGCCCCTGCTGCTACAGATTCTTGTGCGGTGGAAGATGAAGGGGGCTCTCTACCAGGAGTCTTCGCAGATCTGCATACCATGTGTTATGGTTTGTGGGTATGTGGACCCTTGGCCTGAGGTGCGAGTTGTTTCAGCCCGTGAGGAGGAGCCCCACAGGTCCGCACCCAGGAGGCGAGGTACAGGTACAGCGGGGAGCTCTGTGCATAGTAGTGGAGAGACCCCCAGGGACCCAGGGAGCGACCCCTAGTATCTGGAGTGAGACCCTGAGGAGAGAGGCACCTGAGAGACCGCGTGGTGGTAGGCGCCACGCTGAAGGTTCTCTGGGAGGACAGCCTCGAGGGGCGGAGCTGCAGCATAGTGGACGTAGACTTGGAGGTGCAGGCCCATCCACGAAGCAGGGAAGCCCAGGACTGGTCTCAGCTGTTGACGTAGGCAGGAACCCGGAGAGCAGGGGAGTGACGGCAGTGTAGTAGAGAAGCAGGCCTGAGGAGCGGGACAGCTGACAGTCGTTGAACACACCGGAGCAAGCCCCGTGGAGCGGGGAGTCTCTAGGTAGTCTCGAGTAGAGAGCGCGGCCCGAGGAGCGGGAGAGCACAGACAGTCCTGCTAAAACACAAGTGCAACCCCGAGGAGCGGGGATGGCTAGCCAAGGAACTCACAGTTTGCCGCAGTGTTCCAAGGGAGACCAGAGCAGCAGAAGCTTGTTGCAGAGCAGGACCCAGGAGGTGCAGGGCCAGCCCGAGGAGCGGGGTAGGCCAGAGGAGCGGGGTAGGCCAGGGGAGCAAGTTCCCGTAGGAGCGCACACTGATCCCCGAGGAGCGGGTGCCAGACAGGGTCCAGGAGCAAGGCTCATAGCAAAGTCTCAGGAACACAAGGCAGGAGTTGAGGATTCGAAGAAACAACTTCAAGGTTGGCCCTGGACACAATATATCCATAAGAAATCTTCCAGTGGAGAGCTGCAGTAACAGAAAACAAACCCTAGTGTAGCCTCGGGACTCAGGTTTCCTACCTTAGTATGAGGCAGAGTCACACATATGACTGGATGCTGGAGAATGAAGGCCAGGTGGCTGTGCAGAGTTTGCTCTCTGCTTTTGCCATTGGCTGGGAAGTTTATGCTGCAGCTGGGGGTGGTCCATGGATGGAAAGGTCCTGGATGAGATAATGTGCCAGAATGGGTGAGAAGGGAGCAACAAAGCATAAAGTGGAAGGGTGGGACAGGAAATTGGCTGGAATCAGCAGGTGTTCAACCTGAAACTTGGAGATCGGAAGCCATGACTTCTCAACTTGACCCACAGGAGGCTCAAGGATTAGGGTAGCCTTAACTGGCAGTTATCTCACAGTTGCCCAGGATTAGACCTGCCTAGGAAGTTCCCTGTTGATGGAGCAGAGAAAAAACTCATAATTAATTCCAGGGTTTAAGGACAACCCTGGAAACCATTTCTTGCTGGCACAACAGCATTATGGGACACTTTGTGTGGGATCTCTGTTCCTGTGATTTGGCCTAGTTCCAGATGTGTTCCTGCCTTCCTGGATCCCTGCCTTGCTCCTGGTATGTTCCTGCTTCCCTGAAATGACAGCATGACTTTTGATCTCAGCATGGACTGGGCTTACATTGTCTAATATTTCCCCATTTGGGCTTGGTGGAAGACTTGGGTACACCCTGTATGTTCTGATAGGTAGATACGTTCATTTTATTTATCTTTATCCACTTTGTTGATAAAAACAGGCACCTGACAGTAGAAGCAGGACTGACAATCCCTCTCTCCTTCCCCTTCTCCCTTCCTACTCTTGCTCACACTCGAACCTCAGCATGAGCAAAGGACAAAAGTTCCCAGCTATGATTAGCGGTCAAGAAACAGGGTTCACCCAAAATCAAGACAGAAAAGGTGGCAAATAAAAAAAACAGACTGCATCATATTTCATCCTATTGGAGACTTTGCAAATAAACCCTCTTGATATTTGGGCTTTTAGGAACACCCATCCCCCTTAGAATTGTTTAATACATTATTGGTTTCATTACTATAGAAATCCCTTGGATCCCAGGTGTAGGGGCAAACCAATTTGTTTTGGGAGGAAGCATTATAAAAATAGTATGGGTCTATGGCTCCCCCATGTGGAAGAGAGTATTTGGTGAGCTCATCTGGTATATAAACCTAAACCATCATAACATCCAAGCATGTGCCTTAAAATAGCATTTTTACTGCAAACCGTGGCTGCTCTGAAATCTGAAGAAGCGACCTGTGTGATCTTGAAAGCTCTGGGATGTTGTCATCGTTGAACATTGCTTCTGTTTGCCCAGTAAACGACGTCACAGGCATGCATAGAAACACTACTGGTTTGATCAGGGAAATGTTTTGAAGAAAGAACTTCAAGAGTGGCCGCAGTATGCCCATAAGAACTATTCCAGTGGCGAGCTCCAGCAGCAGAGAACAAAGTCTAGTGCATCCATGGGATTCCAGTTTCCTACCGCAGTCTGGATGGTGGGAGAATGGAGGCCAGTTGGCTGTGCAGAGTTTGCTCTCTGCTGCATTTTCTCGAGGAAAAAATATTAGGGAGTAAGGAGTCAAGTCGTTACTGGATTTTCTTCAAACATCACAACTGGACTTGGATTTACAAGAGGGTCAGGGCTGCATCTTTTGCTCCCTCAGGTTACAGTCAGATTATGCAGTATCAACTATGGGAAAGACCATCAGGGGATTCACATGGCAATCCACTTATGTTGTGTATTTAATTAAGTGTTCATGTAATTTGCAATATGTTCATTTGACAAAAAGTACAATTAGGGTACGTTTAATTTAATACAAGAGTTGCCTCAACACACATAAATTGGAAACACCAATGGTTGTTCACATTTTACAACAAGGTCACTCTTTTTCAGATATTAAATGGACAATATTGGATTTTGTACGAATGGACATCAGGTTATAGTGAAATTGATGAGAGAAATGGCATCTTAACAAGATGGCTGCTTAAAAGAAATAACTTTAGTGAACAAGTAAGTTTGTTGGACTGTGTGTAAGCATACTTGCAACTATAATTTCACATAGATAATAGAGAGAGAGAGAGAGAGAGAGAGAGAGAAACTCTTTTTATAAGGCCTTCATAGTAGTCAACTATTTATATCACTATAGGAGGGCCAGATAATAACTCGAGGTGAGGTTTTGGTCATGATTTAGGGTTTTGGGACCAGTTTTACATGCAGAGTGAGATGTACAAACAGCACAGTACATCTCAGTGAAGATTTGATATCATTTGAAATGAGGAAAGTCTCACAAAGATGAGATTTCTACAATGTTCTCTCACCCTAGCTTGATGGACTCTATACCAGGGTACTATCAAGCTGTTACTTACATGGATCCTTAAGGCCACGGCAACATGGAACACTCTTCGAGGTGGTCCCAAAGGTCCTTGCCATCAGCTGGCGGAGTGTCCTTCTGAGGAACAGGCCTTGGTTTGAGGTAGAGCTGATCCCGGCAGGAGAGAGAGGTATCTGAGGACAATCTGAGTCAGGGCAGGCAGCAAGCAAAGGGGGGGTCTAGGCACAGTCCGAGTCGTGGCAGGCAGTAGGAAAGTGAGAATCCAGGAACAGTCCGAGTTGTGGCAGGTAACAGGCTAGCAGAAAAATGCATCAGACAGGGAACAGATCTATAGCTGAAGCACAGATAGCAGATCGAGCTGCCCTTAAATAAGAGCAGCTTGATGATGTCCATCTCCCATGCCACCAGGAATTCCCACCGCGGGCCCTTTAATTAGAATGCTACTATGCATGTGCACGCCTAAGACAGCCCGCAGCACCATGTCTCAGCCATGGCATAGCGGTGTTCTGCATTTGGCCATGCCTTCGTGGGACCGGCATGGGTGAGGCATTCCGTTGGGGTCGGCCTGCTGTCGAGAGTGGTCCATGGAAGGTAACAGTACCCCCTCCTTTAGGGCCCCCTCCAGGTGGTCTCTGTTTCTTAGGATGAGTGGCATGAAAAGTCTTTAAAAGGCTCTTATGTAGGATATTTGATACAGGTTCCCAAGTATTTTCCTCAGGACCAAAACATTCCCATTTGTGTTTCCTTCGGCGAACATCCAGGACTTCTTTTACTTGATATACTTGATCCTCAGATGCAATAGCAGTAGGTGCAGGTGTTTTCCGGGTAGGTCATGTAAGAACCAGCGGTTTAAGAAGAGACACATAAAAAATATTATGCCCATGGAAATGGGTAGTCATAGTTGGTAGATGACAGGACCAATTTGTCAGAGGATGGGAAACAGCCCTACATATTGAGGTGCCAATCTCATGGAGGTTAGGCAAAGTCGAAGATGTCGGGTACTTAGCCATACCTTGTCTCCAGGTTTAAAATGGGGAGCTGGTCTGCAATGTAGATCTGCAGAAGCCTTGGCTTTCTGTGCTTCTCGTTTTAGCATTTCCTAGGTACGAATCCATAATTCTCGTAACTCCTGAGTGGTAGATTGGGCTGCAGGGAAGATATTGATAGAGGTAATGGCAATGGGGGTAAAGGTTATTTTCCAAACACGATCTGAAAAGGGGAGGTCCCAGTTGCAGAACTAACATGTGAATTATGTGAAAACTCTGCCCATGGTAAAAGGATAGACCATCATTCTGGCGTTCATTGACATAAGCTCTGGCGTTCATTGACATAAGCTCTTAAAAAGATCTTTAATGGACCATCTTAGAAAACCTATCAATAACGACCCAAATTATGGTATTGCCATCAGACGGGGAAAGGTCTACAATAAAGACTGTGGAAATGTGCGTCCAGGATTCTTTCGGAAGGGGTATAGGTTGCAAAAGTCCCGAAGGCTTTCCTACTAACGACTTTTGTTGGGCACAGGTGGAGCAGGATTCCACATAGGCCTTCACATCATCAGGGCCACCAATAGTATCACTGGAGAAAATACAGCATTCACTTCTGCCCAGGGTGTCTGGCTATACGAGAGTCATGGGCCCATTTTAAAATCTTGAGACGGAGATGGCGAGACACCACTGTTTTATCAGGAGGGACAGTCACAGAAGAGGCCAGTAAGATACAAGCAGGGTTTATTATGTGTTGAGGTGATTCCATTCTCTCTTTAGACTCAAAGGATCGAGATAGTGCACCTGCCCGAAGATTCTTGGAAGCGGGACGATAACATATATGAAAATGGAACCAAGTGAAGAACGAAGCCCACTGGGCCTATGTAGCATTTAAACACTGTGTCTGATAGAGATGCTCTAAATTCTTATGGTCCGTAAGAATATTAATGTTGCGCTCCCTCCAGCCATTGTCGCCATTCCTCTAGAGCCAATTTAATAGCCAAAAGTTCCTTATCGCCGATACTATAATTGTGCTCAGCGGAAGAGAATTTTTGAGAAAAAAAGAGCAGGGATGGAGAGTCCCTGAGTTGACTGAGCATGGGCACCTTCACTAGAATTGGAGGCGTCCACTTCCAAGATAAAAGGGCGAGAAGGATCCAGGTGCTAGAGGCATGGTACTTGGAGGAAGGCCTTCTTAAGCTCCTGAAAAGCTTTGACAGCCTCTGGTGTCCAACTCTTAGTATCAGCTCCTTTACGAGTGAGGGGGGCGGTAACCTTCGAGTACTTGGGAATGAAGTTCCTATAATAATTGGCAAAACCCAAGAACCTCTGCAAGGCATGAAGCCCAGAAGCTTGTGGCCAGTCCATAATACTGCAAACTTTCTTGGGATCCATGTGGAAGCCCTGACTTGAAACTATGTATCCGAGAAAAGGAAGGCTTTCCTGTTCAAAACTACATTTTTCCAGTTTGGCATATAGTCTATTTTCCTGGAGGCATTGTAAGACTAGATGGACGTGGCAACGATGTGAAGAGAGGTCCTTAGAAAAAAACCAGGATATCGTTCAAATAGATTACCACACATTGGTATAATAGAACCCGGAAGACATCGTTCATGAGATTCTGAAACACTGCAGGGGTGTTGCATAGGTTGAATGGCATTACTAAATATTCGTAATGTCCATTTCTTGTATTAAAAGCCATCTTCCATTCGTCTCCAGGTCTTATGCGTACCAGACTGTAGGCTCCCCGGAGATCCAGCTTGGTGAAAATTTGAGCTCCTTGTAGGTGATCGAATAATTCAGTGATTAGAGGTAAAGGGTTATAGCATTGAGTCCACTGTAATCTATACAGGGCCTAAGGGAGCCATCCTTTTTGGTGACGAAGAAGAATCCTGCTCCTGCGTGGACGGAGGAAGGACTAATGAAGCCTCGATCTAGGTTTTCCTTGATGTATTGGTTCATGGCTGCAATTTCTGGAGCAGCTAAGGGGCACATCCTTCCACAAGATGGGATAGTGCCTGGTAGATTAATAGCACAATCGTATGGCTGATAAGGAGGGAATTCCTCTGCCTTGGCCTTGGAGAATACATTGGAAAAGTCCACGAATGGTGAAGGAAGACCCTTGGCCACTAAACAGGTTGGTCGAGGTTATACCTGGTCCAAACAAAAATGCTGCCACAGGGGTCCCTACTTGCAGAGTTCCAAGGATTCCCAGTCAAATTGCAGGGAATGGTGTCATAACCAGGGCAGACCTAATTCCACTGGGTGCATAGTCTTCTTGATTACAAGAAAAGGAAGGTCCTCAGTATACAGGACCCTGCTACGAAGTCGGAGAGGGACAATGGTAGTGGTGATACTACCCAGAAAGGGGTCCCTGTGAATGAAGGAAAACCATCTCTGGAACTGGTATCTCCCCAACATCCTCATTAGTAAACACGGAAGCAAAGAATTCATTTAGTCTTTCTGCAATGGCCTTATCTTCCCTAACGGTTTAACCCCTCGGTCATGTAATGGTCCAACCGACTACCTCACAGGTTTCTTGCTTCGGATATATTTTTTAAAGCTTTTATTATGAGTTTTTGCCTCTATGGCCAACTTCATTTCAAATTCTCTCTTCGCCTGTCTTATCAATGTTTTACACTTAACTTGATAATGCTTATGTTTTATCCTATTTTCTTCAGATGGATTCTTCTTCCAATTTTTGAAGGATGTTTTTTTGGCTAAAATAGCCTCTTTCACCTCACCTTTTAAACATGACGGTAATCATTTTGCCTTCCTTACACCTTTCTTAATGCATGGAATACATCTGGACTGCGCCTCTAGGATTGTATTTTTAAACAATGTCCATGCCTGTTGAACACTTTTAATCTTTGCAGCTGCACCTTTCAGTTTTTTTCTAACTATTTTCCTCATTTTATCAAAGTTTCCCTTTTGAAAGTTTAGTATTAGAGCTGTAGGTTACTTATTGTCCCCCTTCCAGTTATTAGTTTAAATTTGATCATGTTATGATCACTATTGCCAAGTGGCCCCACCATCGTTACCTCTCACCAAATCCTGTATTCCACTAAGAATTAAATCTAAAATAGTGAGGTAATCAAATTTGCAGATGATACAAAATTATTCAGAGTAGTTAAATCACAAGCAGATTGTGATAAATTGCAGGAAGACTTTGTGAGACTGGAAGACCTTGAGAGACTGGAAAATTAGGCATCAAAATGGCAGATGAAATTGAATGTGGATAAGTGCAAGGTGATGCACATATCCACATTAAATAACCCATGCTATAGTTACACAATGTTAGGTTCCATATTAGTATCCTGTTTCCAACAGTGGCCAATCCAGGCCATAAGAAACTGGCATGCACCCAAAAGCTAAGTCTATTTCATGTTACCGTTGCTAGTAATAGCAGTGGCTATTTTCTAAGTCAACTTAATTAATAGCAGGTAATGGACTTCTCCTCCAAGAACTTATCCAATCCTTTTTTAAACACAGTTACACTCTGGGGTAAATTTTATAAATTTGCGCACACGCGTACTTTTGTTCGAGCATCAGGCGCAAACAAGAGTATGCGGGATTTCAATAGATACGCGCGTAGCCGCATGTATCCATTAAAATCCGGGGTCAGCGCGCGCAAGGCTGCCCAAAATCGGCAGCCTGCGCATGCCGAGCCGCGCAGCCTGCCTCCGTTCCCTCCGAGGCTGCTCTGAAATCGCAGCGGCCTCGGAGGGAACTTTCCTTCGGCCTCCCCCCACCTTCCCTTCCCTTCCCCTACCTAACCCACCCCCCCGGCCATATCTAAACCCCCCCTACCTTTGTTGAACAAGCTACGCCTGCTCAAGGCAGGCGTAACTTTGTGCGCGCCGGGCCAGTTTCCGCGAGCCATGTTCCGGTCAGGGGGCTGGTCTGGAGGCCGTAGCCACGCCCCCAGAATGCCCCAGGATGACACGCCGGCTGCGTCACGCCCCCGACACGCTCCCCGATGAAGCGCTGGTCCTGACACGCCCCCCCCAGGAAAGCCCTGGGACTTACGCGCGTCCCGGGGCTTTGCACGCGCCGGAAGCCTATGCAACATAGGCTCGGCACGCGCAGGGGAGGTTTCGCGCGCGCGGGAGGTTTGGCGCGCGCAGGGGAGGTTAACGTACGCATGTAACCTTCTGAAAATCTACCCCTAACTGCACTAATCACATCCTCTGGCAACAAATTCCAGAGCTTAATTGTGTGTTGAGTGAAAAAGAACTTTCTCCGATTAGTTTTAAATGTGCCCCATGCTAACTTCAAGGAGTGCCCCCTAATGTTTCTATTATCTGAAAGAGTAAATAACTGATTCACATTGACCCATTCTAGACCTCTCATGATAATAAACACCTCTATCATATCCCCCCTCAGCCGTATCTTCTCCAAGCTGAAAAGTCCTAACCTATAGGCTTAACTTAAACACAGAGTTGTTTGTATTAAAATATGTTACCGTACTATGATGGTACATGCTTAATTTGTAATCTATACCACTTAGATTTTTCTTTAGAGTGCCTTTCTATAAACCGTTGTGATGGTTATCTAACTTAACGACAATATAGAAGAGTTTTAAAATAAAATAAATAAATAAATAACCTCTTTAGTCTTTCCTCATAGGGGAGCTGTTCCATTCCCTTTATCATTTTGGTCACCCTTCTCTGTACCTTCTCCATCACAACTATCTCTTTTTTGAGATGCGGCAACCAGAATTGTACACAGTATTCAAGGTGTCGTCTCACCATGGAGCGATAGAGGCATTATGACATTTTCCGTTTTAACCATTCCCTTCCTAATAATTCCAACATTCTGTTTGCTTTTTTGACTGCCGCAGCACACTGAGCCGACGATTTCAATGTGTTATCCACTATGACGCCTAGATCTCTTTCTTGGGTTGTAGCACCTAATATGGAACCCAACATTGTGTAATTATAGCATGGGTTATTTTTCCCTATATGCATCACCTTGCACTTATACACATTAAATTTCATCAGTCATTTGGATGCCCAATTTTCCAGTCTCAGAACGTCTTCCTGCAATTTATCACAATCTGCTTGTGATTTAACTACTCTGAATAATTTTGTATCATCTGCAAATTTGATTACCTCACTCATATTTCTTTCCAGATCATTTATAAATATATTGAAAAGTACGGGTCCCAATACAGATCCCTGAGGCACTCCACTGCCCACTCCCTTCCACTGAGAAAATTGTCCATTTAATTCTACTCTGTTTCCTGTCTTTTAGCCAGTTTGTGATCCACGAAAGGACATCGCCACCTATCCCATGACTTTTTACTTTTCCTAGAAGCCTCTCATGAGGGACTTTGTCAAACGCCTTCTGAAAATCCAAGTATACTACATCTACCGGTTCACCTTTATCCACATGTTTATTAACTCCTTCAAAAAAGTCAAGCAGATTTGTGAGGCAAGACTTGCCTTGGGTAAAGCCATGCTGACTTTGTTCTATTAAACCATGTCTTTCTATATGTTCTGTGATTTTGAAGTTTAGGACAGTTTCCACTATTTTTCCCGGCACTGAAGTCAGGCTCATGGTCTGTAGTTTCCCAGATCACCCATGGAGCCCTTTTTAAATATTGGGGTTACATTAGCCATCCTCCAGTCTTCAGGTACAACGGATGATTTTAATGATAGGTTACAAAGTTTTACTAATAGGTACCCAATACAGCACAAGGATCATGATCGGGGAGCAACATCCGGGACTCTCTGGCACTCAAGCCACGCCCAAGAGCAGCGTTGCAGCGAGCCACACCTCCGATCAGCAGCAGAGGGTACGAAGATTTATCCTAAATAGTAAATAACTTCAGTAAATAGCCCTGGAGTCCTAAATAACGTCCAGCCAAGTGTATACTTACCACAAAGTCTAGCTAGACTGAAGCTTTTCCAACACCACAAAGAGAGAGAGTACGGAATCACTGCAGCAGCTATCCTAAGTAATTGTGCCAGAGACATATGTGAAGAACACACGGTACAAAAAGCTCAGAATTCATAGGGACTGCAGAGACAGAGAGAGAAAAGAAAGAGACAGAGAGAGAAAAGAAAAAAGGGTTAAATAGAGATATAGAGTCAAACAACACAAAACATTTGTTATCTACTATCTGCAATTAGTGTTGATATTGTCCTGCTGCTCCTGCAAGGCAGAATTGGGACACCAAGATTGATTCACTTTCTTCATAACAGCGTTAATTACTAAATTCTTGATATAGAAAGTATAGCAGTTAATACTGAAACCATACTTATCCGATTGTTTTATAGTAAAGTTAGGAGAACTGGTTCTCTTCATTTGAAAAATTTGTTGACTGGGTCTTAAGAGGAAACCAAGTTGTGTTAACTGTGGAAAACTTACGGTACTTTTATAATATTTTCATTACTTGTTGCCCGCTGTTTAAACTTGTGATAATAAATCTGAGTCATAGCTCAGAACTTGTAAAACTTGTATCTGCGTACATTCAAGTTTTTGTTTTTTCTATTTGGGTTCTGCCTTCTCTCTCTTCCCCTGGGAGACTCGCTGGGTGGGTTCCAGACCCCTATTCCTGGTAAAAAGGAGGATTCCTTTTCTATCCTTTCCCCCTCTGGGCAATTACAATTTGTGTCTCCTCTGATGCCACCTGAAACCCCCATTGCTGTTCCAACGCCGCCTCTGCAGCCATTTACGTGCATAAATTATACTTACAATCCTATGGACAATTCAATGGCATATAATGCAGCAATTTTCAAAAGCCCACTTATATGGATAAAGTGTATTTAGATGTGTAAAACCCAATTTTAAGCGTGTAAAGGCTTTTAAAAATGACCCTTATAGCAGGTAATTTTCAGTAGGATTTACACCCTTATAACTGGGGTTTTACACGCATACATTTATTTTACACGTCAGTGGGCTTTTGAAAATCACTACGATATATGCTATTAAATTGTCAATAGGTTTTAGAAACGTAGGTGCATGTTATAAAGTGAATTTTCAAAGGAGATTTGTGCATAAATGTAACATAATATTGTAGTGATTTTCAAAAGCCACTTACGTGGATAAATCCTATGGACAATTCAATGTCATATATTGCAGCAATTTTCAAAAGCCCATTGACACGGGTAAAGTGCATTCAGATATGTAAAACGCAGTTTTACGTGTATAAATGCTTTTGAAAATCAGGCCCTTAGCGCATAAATGGGCTTTTGAAAATTGCTATGATACACGCTACTTTTATGCGCATAACAGCAAAAATTACTCCCTAAGGCATTTCCCCCCTTAAACAGGCTTACCGGGCAGCTTTCCCATGCTGAACTGATTAGGGATTTTTTAGGGGGTATGGACTGAAAAAAAAAATGCAAATTTATTTTTTTCCCCTCTGTGATGTTCTGTAGGGTGTGAATGGGACAGATATTCTGTGCTCTGCTGCATTGGTGTTTCCATGTGGACAAAGCACTTTTCTCCGAGAAGGATACAGGTGATTCGCTTTCTCATTACCGGCCGACAGGCAGCGGGTACGGCAACAAGTGTAATTAAGTATGAATAAATAAACAAACAAACATGGCAGCCTGCTGCATTTCAGGAGACTGGGGACCTCCTTGGTGTTGATGGTACTCTACTGATTCCAGACTGGTTTTCTTTTCTGTTTGTAACAACTTGACATCCTGTACTGGTCTGACTGTTCCTTTTGTTTTTCCCAGTTCTTAATTCTCTTTCAACTCTTTCCTTTCTGATTGCCTTTCCCCCCTTTTCTCTTCTTATTCTTTGCTTGGGATACCTTTTCGAGGGCAGTATGAATTGTAAAAAGGAAGAAATAAAAAGTATATGTTGCTATGTACTATATATATATATAAAACAATGAACACTAGATTTGGAAGGCAGGCTAGAGGCAGGGAGGGCCGTCATTAACATGGTGACAGAGCTGACCTCTCCCCAGAAGAGAAATCACTCCCCTCCTACTGTTCCCCCTCACCCTCACTCTGCACCCCTGCCCCCCCCCCCCCATTTTGTTTTAAATCTCGATTTCTGCATTTTACTTTTTATTGAAAATGAGTAGAGAGGTGTGAGATGGGAGATCTAGGGAATGCTAGGATCCTCGAGGGGAGTTCAAAGCAAGCCTGCACTTGAACTGCGTGGCGTTGGCCAATTTTCCACAAGGATTCCTTTCTGGGAGGGTCTTGTCCCTCCTTTAAAAGCCATCTTTTTCCTCTGGTGCCCTGACTCTCCTCCCTTTTACCTTTCTTTAGTTTTCTTGAAAAACAGCATTGCAGCATCATAAGCTGGTTGCCTGAGAACACACTAGGCATTTGATTTTGTTGATGGACTGTGCATGGATTTTTTTTTTTTTTTTGTGAATGTCCACTGGATGTGGAAGCACACACCTCTTAGTTTTCTTCCTGGCATCTACTGATAAAAATAGACTGACTCTTTGACCCATCTGGCTGTTCTTTTGCACTTTTTTGGTGTTGCCTGGAACCTTACCTTACTAGTACAAAGGATGGGGTGGCCTAAAGCCAGAGCAGCTGCATCTAAGAAGGCTTCTGCTTGAGCATCAACAGTGTGGAGCAGGTCAGCAGCCAGGTCAATTCGTGGTCGTGGTAGCGAGGATGTTGCCTCTGCGTTGGGAGGAGTTGTTGGTGCGGGGCGTGACTGCAAATGGCAGTGATGGATCGCGTAGTCTAGGGGCAGTGATGGATCGCGTAGTCTAGGGGCAGCAGAGTCAGCCATCAGTGCGTTGATGAGTGCAGGTGTGATGGAGTTGGGTGGTGCTGATGTAGTTTCTGGCAGAGTCGGAGCTTCCAGTAAGGGCCGTGCCTCTGATGCATTTGGGGGTCTTGGGAATACTTTTGGGCAAGGGCAATGTGCTCTTGTGGTTTCTGGGGGACATTGAACCTGAAGCGGGTGAACCAGAAGGATCGTCGGTGCGGGGCAGGGGAGTTGTTGAGGATTCTTCGGTGTGCCGAGTGTGAGAGGCTGGTGATGGCAGCGGATGGGGTGCGAGAGGAGGTGTTCAGGCCCAAGGAAGTAAAGAGAGATGGCCAAAAGTGAAAGGAAAAGCAGTGAGGGCATCTGTCTCAGCAGTGTAGGGCTCTGGTCACTCTATAGAGGCTGGTATTTTTCCAGGGTCGGCAGGATATGGAATGGTGTTGGCTTTGGGTGTGAGGAGAGACACTCGGGGCCTGCTTAGGGTGCTCTGGTCCTGCAGGGGGTGTGTACAATGGCTTTCCTGGATATGGAGAGGGCAAGTGGAGGTGTGTAGGGCCTTGGGTGGGCTCTGCTGCTAGAGAAGATATGGGGAGGGGGTTTTGGGATGAGCCAGGGTGGTTTGGTGGTGATGGTTTTGGGCAGGGGTGGTCAGAGTATGGGCTTTCGAGAGGATGGGGAGATTCCCCTCAGGGGGAGGGGAATTATTAGGGGATGGAGGGAACCGGGGATTTGTAGTGATTGTAGGGATGGTGAGTTGGGTTTCAGGGTTCCCCAGTCATCTGCCACAGGGGCAGGGGAGGCAGTAGGGGGTGGGGGCCATGCGGATGGGTTTTCTTTTTCAGGGGAATGTGTTCCTTTAGATGGGAAGCTTGGAGAGATTGCATAGCTTCCTGTATGGAGTCCAATCCACCTCTTTGTGTGCCTAATTGATGCAATCTCAGTGGTCACACCTCCAGCACAGGAGCAGCCTACGGGAGAGTCTGTTTTTTCTGGGACACTCATTCAGTGCATTGGCAGAGCCTTTTTGAAGTACATTCGCCCTGAAGGTAGGTTGTTGGAAACTTGGTTGGCCTAATGGGCGCTGATTGTATTTTTTTCATTTCAGATTTTTGGGCAGGGACGGTTTGTAAAGGATATGCATGGACTCTGGATCAATCTTTCATCTATTGAGCTTACAAGTGGACACTGACTCGACCATATGGAGAAAATCTTGGGCTGGAGGCTGGTGACTGAACAGTTTGTTGGTTTGGAATCCGCAGCATGAGGTGGAATTAAGTGCTGCCATTTGTTATGAACTCATTGTGTAATGGCACAGCTCCAGCAGTCTTGGTAATCCATTTGGGGGGTAATAATTTGGGATGTGTCTTGCAGAGATTTCATAGTGGCGGCCAGGAAGGATTTTTCGTTGTTGATGAATGTGTTGCCTGGTACAAGGATGATATGGTCTGGCATAATCAGCAGATTAAAATTAGTTGACCAGCCACTATGGAAAAAGGGTGTTGGTAAGGTCAATGTCCAAATTGGTAAGTAGTTGGCTTATCAGGGTGGTTTCTGGATTCATCAGGAATGGGTGGCAGATTGTTGCCCAGATTTGTATCGCCCTGTTGGTATTCACTTATCGGACGTCAGACTCTACATTTTCAATAATGCTTTGCATGAAGCATTGGAGGAGGTTTTCTCAAGTGGTGAATTTGGCCACAGTTTGGGAGAACGAGGACAATCCATTAGTTCTCCTCATTGTGACGAGTAACCCGAACCCTAAATGATGTTATAATTGCTGTGTTAAAGTTGCTATGTTACTAAGTATTTGGGGTTGGGGGGAAGAAGAAGAAAGAGTTGTGAAAACATGGTGTGGGGGTTGTCAGCGGTGCAGCGAGTACTACCCTGTTGGAATGTGGTAGGGAAGGACTTCACAAGCCGGAACTCCACCATGGAAGGGGCTGCTCTGGAAGCCTGGGTTTTGGCTGTTGGCGGTCTTGCTGGAGGGTGGCAGGGCCTCCCCAGAGATTGACATATATGGGTGATAGGGTCAATTTCTGAAGTACGCATATGTTTATTATTGTATAATTGGAACTTTGGGTTGTGAATTTGTATGGTTAATAAACTGCAGCCTTATGTAAACCCATATTCCGATTGAGTTTTTGTGATGGGTGAGAGGTTCGGAAGATGGTCAGCCGGTTCTAAAATGCCAATGTTATGTAATGTAGGTGTGTTTGTATATAATTGTATATCATGCATTTTTAATTATATTATACTTCAGTGATTTCTAAAACAGGTGTCTACAGATGTACTTGCCATAAAGATTATTATATAGAATTTGATTGTTATTCCATCTAATGTACATATTGAATTGGCAAAAAGGAGGACAAGAATTTGACTAACCAAGATTTTGTTTACCAGATAAAAAGGGTTTGTTAGAGACCACTGTGTATTACTTTACTACTACAGTAGTACTACATTACTATTAATAGTAATCGTATCCTAGAAGGTACTGCTGCCATGTGAAGGGATATATAGGCCTATCAGAATACCTAAAGGACTGAGTCTATATATCCGGACCACCTTAAGTACACAAAATGAGAAACTAGGTCAGAACGCAGTTCTCTGAGGAGGAAAATAAAATCCCAGGAACAAGGCCTAGAATGGAAGGAGGAAGCTCCAGAGAGTATGCTTAGATCCTGCATGTTTGAGTACACCTGGCTTTTTGATGTAGAAGCAACTGAGGTAAGCTGGCTCCATACATTTTTGTTTTTGTATATAATAAAAGTTTTTTTTGCTGGAGTCCAGGTTGTTTCCTGCCCTCCTGGACACCATGACAGATCAGTTTTGAGAATTCATCTTTGTTTAGCAAAGAACTATTCCTATTCTTGTTTGTTTTGTCTTCATACACAATTTTGGACATACAAAGGTAAAGATGACATGGCGAAACATCATAATCCACATCAACCTGTAGCCAGAAGAATGAATCTTGCCACAAAAGTACTTTATGCAACTGACCCAAAAGTTGACTTTACTAAAAGGTAGTTTGCAGATCAGCCTACCCCACAGTCGACAATCATAGTTTGTTTGAATGAGTTATAGTCAATGCAGAAAAAACAAACTATTGGTTCCATCACAAAGATATGTCAAGCTTGCCTTTGAAAACTTTGCTATAATAAAATTGTGGCTTCTCAGTTTTATCTTCAAGAGTGGATATTAATTTAAAGTGTTTAGTCCTCCTAATTTGAACAAACTAATGTTTTGATTGTCAAGTTGATGCCGGGGTGTTCTTGGCACGGCAAGCTTGACAGATCATTATTTCAACAGACACGGATCATTTAACTGAATCTAATTGCTGCGGTGTCAGAATTAGTCATCTGCTCCCCATGTTGAGTGAGCTGCCATAGACCACTCTTTGTACTAGTGCCTGTGGACTTACTTTAATGAAGGCATCTGAATACGTTTCTGTGTGTGCCTTCATTATGCTGTTAAATTGACTATGTGCAAACCTGTCAAAGATTAAAGAAAACCACACAAGATCGCTTCACCTCAACCTCTGCCTACTGTGCAACGAAGGAACCAATTTACTGTCTGTTGAGCACCCCAGGAAAAAATGTTCAGTAAAAATTGCATTCCAAAATGGCTGCCAAAATGCATCAAAAGAACTTAAAAAGAAAATCAAGAAATGGACAGAAAGCATCATCAAAAGATTTCAAGCTAAGGTGCACAAACACATTCCCCGTACCCTCAATGCTTTAGCTAGCATCAAAACTATTGAAACACACCATCACCAATTAGAAAGCACCAAATGTTATGGTGCATACCACACAGTTCCTCGACTTCTTCCCCAGACTTGTTTTTACAGCAAACTGCCTTACTCTTCCAACCACTTCAGATCCCTTGATGAAGATTCTATATGACACTTCATTGATTTTTGATGGGGCCCCATATGGGACTTGATTTATCGACTCATTAAAAAAATATTTGAGACATACTAATTATACTGTTCTCTGTGTGGGCGGAGTCAGTTCTTGATCCCTTTTCTTACAAAGCGTGTAAAGGAGCTTACGGTCCCTCCTTTAAGGTCCTTGCTCCTCCCAGCAGAGGACATATTGAAGTTGTCAGTATAGAGAGTGGGCTGAACCATTTGCTATGGTACTGACCTCTAAGAGTAGTCACAATGGTATAGTCCAGAGTGTTGTTCAGTGAGGTCTGAAAATATTCTGGTTAGAAGGCTCAGAGCTAAGAGGGAGAGAAGTCCACCCTCTTATCTCTCTGAAGGAGTTTGGAGGTTGAGGAAGGGGGAAAGCCTGCCTTCTGTTCTTAGTGTTGCCAGAATCCTGTAGTGGGTATAGAGGACCACACAAATAGTCCCTGTGGTGGGGCATCTGATATTTAGCTTTAGATAGCTGTTCCTGAGGGATTCAGCAATGGGGTGGCAGTATCCCCACTTTGAGGTAGTAAATCTCTCACCCTGGGTCTGTCTTTCTTTGGGGAAAGCTAGCCTATGGCCGATATGGCCATGGCCGTAGGTGCCATCTACCAGGGGATCCATCTCTTTCAATTTGTCTGAATAGTTGCTTCTCCTCCACCCGATACAGCTTTTCTGTCTCAAGGTGGAGACAGAAAAGCTGCTGCTGGAGGGGAGAAGAGCTATTATGTCTGCTCCTGGTATCCCACCTACCCTCAGAGCCATCCTTAAAGGGGGGAGGGGAGGATTCAATTAGGGACAAAATAAATTGCCAAGCTGCGCAGCCTCCCCCTCTCTCCTCAGTCATGAGCAAAGCAGCCTGAAGGGCCAAAAGGAGAAAAACCGGCCTCCCATCTCCCTGCCCCAGCAGTCAAGAGAAGCGCAGCCCACAGAGCTGCAAGAAGCAGCATCAAAGAAGCACGGTCCATGGAGCTGCAAGAAGCAGCAGCATCAAAGAAGCATGATCCATGGAGCTGCAAGAAGCAGCATCAAAGAAGCACGGTCCATGGAGCTGCAAGAAGCAGCATCAAAGAAGCACGGTCCATGGAGCTGCAAGAAGCAGCATCAAAGCACGGTCCATGGAGCTGCAAGAAGCAGCATCAAAGAAGCACGGTCCATGGAGCTGCAAGAAGCAGCATCAAAGAAGCACGGTCCATGGAGCTGCAAGAAGCAGCATCAAAGAAGCACGGTCCATGGAGCTGCAAGAAGCAGCAGCATCAAAGACGCACGGTCCATGGAGATGCAAGAAGCAGCATCAAAGAAACACGGTCCATGCAGCTGCAAGAAACAGCATCAAAGAAGCACGGTCCATGGAGCTGCAAGAAGCAGCATCAAAGCACGGTCCATGGAGCTGCAAGAAGCAGCATCAAAGAAGCACGGTCCATGGAGCTGCAAGAAGCAGCATCAAAGAAGCACGGTCCACGGAGCTGCAAGAAGCAGCATCAAAGATGCATGGTCCACGGAGCTGCAAGAAGCAGCATCAAAGAAGCACAGTCCATGGAGCTGCAAGAAGCAGCATCAAAGCACGGTCCATGGAGCTGCAAGAAGCAGCATCAAAGAAGCACGGTCCATGGAGCTGCAAGAAGCAGCATCAAAGCACGGTCCATGGAACTGCATGAAGTAGCATTGGCCTCCCACCCTTTTTCCAGCCCCAGAAGTCGGGAGGAACGTGGCCTGTGGAGCCGCAAGAAGCAGCACCAGTCTCCCCAGCATCCTGGCAGTTAGAAGGAGTGTCGCCCGCCCGTGGGACTGAAACAAGCAGATTGATCTCCTACTCCCTTCCCCCCACCGTCAAGAGCAGGAATAGCAAGGCCCAGAGGCTAGAAGAAAGAGGAAGAGTCTGGTGGCCACGGCGGCCAAAGGAGGAGGCTGCTGACTCTCTTCCTTCTCCCAGAAGGGGAAACAAATTAAAGAGCATATATATGTGTATGACTGAGCATGCGAGAGAGAGAGAGAGAGCAAATGAGCTTGTATGTGGGTATGTATGACTGAGCATGTGAAAGAGCGAACATGTGTTTGTGCATGATTGAGCATGTATGAGATTAAACAAGCACATATGTGTGTATGATTGAGCACGTGTTTGAGAGTAAACAAGCGTGTGTGTGTGTGTGTGTGTGTGTATAACTGAACATGTGCGACAGACAGCAAACAAGTATGTGCGTGTATGAGCACATGTGAGAGAACAAACAAGCATGTGTGTGTGTGTATGATAGAGTATGTGAGAGAGAGCAAATGAATGTGTGTGTGTGTGTACGATTCAGCATGTGAGAATGAACAAGCATGTGTGTAACTGTATGGCTGAGCATGTGAGAGAGAGCGAATGAGCACGTGTATGTACGACGGAGCACGTGTGCGCGAGAGAGCAAATGGGCATGTGTGTGTGTGTATGTATGACTGAGCACATGTGTCGTAGAGCAAAGAAGCATGTGTGTGTATGACTGAGAAGTGCTAGACAAATATCCATGAATACTTTCTCATGTACAAAGAATATATAGACAGAAAAGACCTCAGAAGATTATATCCTCTACACAGTGGGTCAGACTAAACGCAATTTCATTCTTGGGTCAAAAACCTCCAATTTTCATGAGTGAGCAATCAAAAATCACCATCCTTTTGGGTATTTTTTTTTTAAACTCATATATAAAAAATTGTTTAAAGATAAACAAGACTTCCTGAAGTTATTGGAAAAGTAGCTAAAAAATACTGACATTGCCAATGTTTCGCAAATAACGCTGCTTCATGGCTTCAAGCTATGAGCAGAAATACATCAATTAAAAGGTGTGTACAAAATAGTTCTCAAAAATAATTAATGAGCTTTGCATTTATTCATTCATTCATTCATTCATTCATTCAGAAAGCTTCCTGTGGCCAAATGCCTACTGATTAATAATGAACAGGTACAACTAAACATAGGGAAGATTTTAATATTTTGAAAACCAATTAAATGACAGTGTTGCAGTAGCCAATCACATTTACTCAGTGATGGATTGATGGCATTCCTGACAAATCAAAATTCAACAATTGATCGCCAGCGCTGTACAGCTTTGCCTTTGTTAGTCTTGAAATCCAAGATTCTTGATCTAATTCTACTCTGAATTCATTTACTGTTCCAGATCCAGTTAGGGTTGATGTCAGAGCCGAAAGTTCATCAATAGCATCTGTGAAAAAAAAAAATATATATATGGAGAGGCTCTGCTCTCTCAGTCCAGTCCCTAAGGGTCATATGTCACACCACAAAATCCATCAAAAGCAAGCAGGTGCAGTTTCAACAAATATGTCTGATCATCCAGAAGGTGGTTTTGCATGTATGTGCTGAACTCCTTTTGTAAATGTGCTCGGCTGAATGATGCTAAAAGCTCCTGCTGGTTATTTTTATTTCTTTAGAGTGAAGGCAGTCATACTGCTGCTCTGCTTACTTTACAACAATTTTGCATTATATAACCTTTCATGGGAGGTATTAGAACTGCTTATATTTTCTCAATAGCTGTGTAATTATTATGCCAATCAGTTCTTGCTGCCTTCATTCAAAGTCACTTACTAAGGCATTTGTTATGCTCTGAAACAGTAATTTTGCAGGTCCCCATTGATCTTTTTTTTTTAAAGCTTTTATCTCTGCAGCGCTGCTATGGGCACTTGTGTGCCCAAGTCTGAACACTGAAGGTGATACATTGAGTTATCTTCCATAAAACAAGCTAATTAGGGGTGTGCACTTGGTTTTTTTTTTGTTTTTTTTTCATTTTTAGCGCGCACTAAATTGATTTAATGCGCACGAAAACGAAAATGAACCAAAAACTCCCTAAATGAATAATAAAATTGAAATGAACAAAAAAAAAAAAAAAAAAAGAACATTTTCCGGTTGCACATCCCTAAAGCTAATTAGCATTGCTCAATTGCTTTTCATTTTCTAGAGATGGTATACTATGAAATTATAGTCGTGCTGACAAATTGTCACATTTATTTAATAGTGTGCTTTTTCCGGTGCATGATTCTGATGACAGAGAAAGATAGAAAGAGTGAGGGAGAATGAATATTGTTTAATGCAGGTACTGTTTGGGCTATGTTTTCATGGGATTTGTGTCAGGGGACACTACAGAAGAGGAATCCTTTTGAAAGCTGGTGCCTACATACACACATTAGATAATAGGGTGATTCCTTGAGCACAAGGGATATTTGATCCTTTCAGTCTGGAAATGGCAGACCAGCATTTTTTTTCTGCCAATGGACATGGGAGTGCGATTCTCAGAATGCTTCGGGATAGATGAAAAACAGATTACGACTGTTGTTTGTAGAACTCTCAGGTTCTAAGATGTCATGATCTATGGCCATGCGTCGGAGAGATATTTCATCCCAGCATTTTTATGTCATCGACTGCCACCCTCCGGATAGACAGAGGAGTAAAAATAAAACTGTGAAAATTAGGAGATCTAGTTTGATTCCCATGCCCACCACACCAGCGAAGGTTACATTTTCGGCAGGTACATGGAGAGCGCAGCTTCTCTGTGTTGGATTCTTCTTTGCATGTAGTGTGGCTTCCAGTTGAGCCCCTGCTTGGCTCTGGGTTGGAGGCTTCAGTACAGCTACTGCTGGCATCATCTCCTGGAGACCAGGCAGGCTCCTCACAGGAGCAGTGGCTACCGGATCCACTTCAGCCGATTATTTTGGAGTCCTGGTGCAGAGCCTCGGTGAAGCTGCAATTCTTACTAACAGGGTCATTTATCAAAATGCTTTAAGGTGTTAACACTCACGATAGCTATCGCAATGCGTGCACAAATGCACATTTTACAAATTTATTCAAAAGGGGGGGGGGATTGGGGAGGGCTCAATGAAAATGAGGGGCATTATCGCAGCATGCGATAGTGTAATGCACACTATCACACATGTTTAACGCCTGAAATAACTACAGCTTTTTTTCCTAGTGTTAAGCTGTGTAATATGCCCAAAACAGAATTTGTGATAAATATCACAAATTCTGTTTTGGGCATGGGGAGAGGGAGTGGTGGGGGGAAGGGGGGGAGAGAGAGAGAGAGAGCCTCTGGGGTGGCACACATAGTAGTCAACTATTTATAGGTTATAGGAGGGCCAGTTAGTCACTCGAGGTGAGGTTTTGGTGGTGGTCTAGGATTTTGGAACCACTTTTACATGCAAAGTGAGAAGTACGAACAGTACAGTAGACCATTTTTAAAGATGGCGCTAGCCGTCCATTGCTCCTACCATCTGACAGGGGCCGGCCAATGGCACGGATACCCTGTCACATGCTAAGGGCAAAGGGCCATCAGCACCATTTTGTTTACTGGCAGCCGACAGCCCGAGAGCGGGAGAATGCTCCCGGGACCCCCACTGGACCACCAGGTACTTAAAAATTTTGGGGGGGGGGGGGGGGGGGGGGGGGGGTTGGGGGGGTCCGGAGGGTGGGGGGATACTAAAGAACTAATTTTAAAGAATCGGGCTGTGTTTTTGGGTTATCGGCTCGGCGCAGCCGATAAAAAAAACCAACAACGATTAGACCGCGGGAAAAATAATTTCCCGATGGTCCACCAATCCGAAACCGGAACCGATTCCAGTTCCGATTCACATCTCTAACAGTCTTAAACTGAACAAGGTAGTGTCCTGGAAACCCGGGCGCCTAAGGAACAAAGGCAGGCAGGGGCACCTGAGCAAGAGCAGGCCTCCCAATTTCTACTGCGCCAGAACCAGGCACTAGCTTGCACAATGCCCATTGAAGCCAGGAAACTAACAAACCTAAGAACAGGTGGGAAGGTGATCCAAGGATTCATGACTCCAGCTCCTCAACTGACACTCCTGGTAACCATTACTGCAAATAACCAGGAGTTCCCTACTCTTGCCTTGGTTGACTCTGGCTCTGGAGAAAATTTCATAATGAAAGCTCTTGTTAACTACCTGCACCTTCCCACAGTTTCCAGGGAGGCATCTCTTGTCATTACCTCTATTCAAAGAGACCCACTACTTGGCTGGATCACCCTTGCTATGGTGCCCTTGCACCTATGCGCCGGCTTGCTACACATGGAAATCCTAGTCCTTCATGTTATCGACAAAGCAGTACATTTTATTGTGCTGGGCTTACCATGGCTGCAACTCCACTCCCTGCAGTTTGATTGGTGGAACCACCAATTTGCTTACCTTTGGTGGCCACCCTAGTGGGGATGCCCCCTCAATACATAATCGACATTTCCTCCAAGAAGGAAGCTGAGACACTGCTTTCTCTCAGGGTATATGACTATATACCCTTAAATGTGATCTGCTCAATTTTGAACCACCTCATGGCAGGGTGTATCAGTTATCCATCCCGGAGACTTAAGCTATGTCAGAATACATTAAGGAAAACCTTGATCAGAGTTTCATCTGGCCCTCTTCTTCCTCGGCAGGGGCTGGTTTCTTCTTTGTCGCCAAGAGGAATGGCTCATTATACCCATGCATCGACTACAGGGAGTTAAATGTGATAATAAAAAAAGTGGTACCCCTTACCACATTGCTGAATTATTTGACCATCTCTAGGGATCAAGAGTGTTTACAAAGCTGGACCTCAGCAGGGCCTATAACTTAATTCATATTCATCATGGAGATGAATGGAAGATGGCATTCAGTAGACGCGACGGGCACTATGAGTATCTTGTAATGCTTTTTGGTTTATGCAACGCCCCTGTAGTATTTCAAAAAATGATGAATGAAATCTTCAGGGATTTTCTTTACGTCTGTGTCATTGTATACCTCGATGATATTCTCATCTTTTCTAAGGACTTCAAATCTCATTGCGAGGAAGTATGTCTAGTCTTCCAGAGACTGTGAGATAACAGACTGTATGCGAAGCTGGAGAAATGTATTTTCAAAAAAGAAAGCCTTCTTTTCCTAGGCTATATCATGTCCAGCAAGGGCTTCCATATGGATCCAGATAAGGTCTGGTGTATCAAAGATTGGCTGCAATCCTCCGGTCTACGTGGTCTGCAAAGATTCTTAGGCTTTGCCAATTATTATCGGCATGTCATTTCTAACTACTCCCAGACTGCGGCTCCGCTCAGAGCACTCACCCGAAAAGGGGTCAATACCAAATTCTGGCCATCGGATGCCACCATGTCCAAGAATTGAAGGATGCATTTCTTCAAAACCCTGCCTCCATCACCCCAATCCCTCTTGCTTCTTCATTGCTGAAGTAGACGCTTCCTCCCTGGGGGTAGGAATAGTTCTGAGTCAGTACTCTGACAAAGGGGTTCTCCACCCATGCTGCTTCCTTTTATGAAAATTCTCCCCACGGAGCGCTACTATGGGATCAGTGACAGAGTGGCCATTAAGCTCGCATTTGAGGAATGGAGACACTGGCCCGAAGGAGCTCAGCACCGCTTTATTATTTACACTGACCACAAAAACTTGGTGGTCAATGTTGAATGCTCATGCTCAATGGTTGAATGCTCATCAGGCCAGTTATTTTTGCACAGTTCGACTTCAAGCTACAGTACCGACCAGCCACCGAGAACATTAGAGCGGATGCTCTATCCCAGTCTTTTCTGGCAGAGGATACTAGAGAACCTCCCAGACACATTATTGACCCTGCCCAGATTCGTCTGGATACCACCATGATTGTTCCACCAGGGAAGACAGTGGTTCCACACAGACTCAGAGAAAAAGTGTTAAAATGGTCCCACAACTCCTGTGTCGCAGGTCACCCTGGATGGACCCGAACTCTCTCAATGCTCCAGAAATACTACTGGTGGCCCCAGATGTAATGAGATGTCTGGGCCTGTGTTTACTCCTGTCCTACCTGTAACACAGTAGAAACCTTTTGCAGGATGACCCTGGGGGCTCAGCCATTATCAGCCCCCAGGGAACCATGGACCCATTTGTTAATTGATTTTGTGGTGGATCTCCCTCTCTTGAATGGCCACACTGTCATTTGGGTCATTATCAACCGTTTCTCAATGATGGGTCATTTCACTCCATTCCCTGGACTCCCCATGGTCCCTGAATCGGCTCGAATATTTACACAGCACATCTTTTGCTTGCATGGCTTGCCGAAACACATTGTCTCTGGCTGGGGTGTCAGGTTTATGGCTAATTATTGGCATTCCCTCTGCAAGAAATTTAACATCTTGCTGTCTTATACCATGCATGCCATCCCCAGGCAAATGGACAGTCCAAGCAGCAAATGTACAGAACCGCAGGTTGAAGACCTTCCTCAAAACTTATGCAATGACCATCAGGATAACTGGGCCTCCCTTCTCCTGTGGGCAGAGTTTTCCAACAACTCCCACATCAGCACCACTACAGGATCTTCGCCCTTTCAGATCATATATGGGAGATAACCATCACCCCCCCCCCCTTGCCTAGCTCATTGGCCATTACCTTACTGCGGGCCAGGTGACAGCCCAGAAGCTCCAAGAACTCTAGGCACTCACAAAAGAGATGCTCCAAAAAGCTGCCAATAGGGCCATGAAGATTACAGATGCACACCGTAGACCAGCGCTGAAATTTTAAGACAGGAGACAAAGTCTGGCTTAAAACTAATCGGAGAAAGTTCTTCTTCACTCAACGCACAATTAAACTCTGGAATTTGTTGCCAAAGGACGTGGTTAGTTCAGTTAGTATAGCTGTGTTTAAAAAAGGATTGGATAAGTTCTTGGAGGAGAAGTCCATTACCTGCTATTAATTAAGTTGACTTAGAAAATAGCCACTGCTATTACTAGCAACGGTAACATGAAATAGACTTAGCTTTTGGGTACTTGCCAGGTTTCTTATGGCCTGGATTGGCCACTGTTGGAAACAGGATGCTGGGCTTGATGGACCCTTGGTCTGACCCAGTATGGCATGTTCTTATGTTCTTATGCTCTTACCTGGCACATTCGCCTCCAAATGCTCTCCACTCAGCTTGCTCCACACTACATCGGACCATTCCCGATCCTACAACAGTTACGGATTCGTCCCATTCGGGATTCGGATTCGTAGGGGCACAAATCCGTTGTATCCGTTCTCAGGGGCCCCCGATCCGTTCGTATGTCAAAAATACATTCATTCCCCCAAAAAAACCCCATCCAGGAGCTTAAAACTACTAAACATGGTCCCCTCAGTGGTTGCATGTAGGAAATACAACAATTCTGGCACTTATCGCAAAGTGCGAAAAAGTTATCACAATTTGTGCTATCTTAGTGCTTCGCATAGGTATTAACCCAAATTGTGATAAACAGCCTATTACCATAAAACACACCCCTTTTCCTATCACATGCAATATTTAGTGCATTTTGATAAATCCAGGCCTAAGTTTGTACCTAAGACAATGGAGGGTAAAGTGACTTGCCCAAGGTCATATGGAGCAACAGTGGGACTCGAACCCTGGTTTCCTCATTCGTAGCCTACTGCTCTAACCACTAATCACTGTGCTGGCCTGCAACCTCTTCTATGTGATAGATCTTCACCTACACAGAGGCCCACGCCTAAGTCCAGCTGGCCCCAGCACCCAAGAGCTCAACCTAAGGGGAAAGAGGGCTGGTATTGGTGAAGCTCCAGTTGGGCCTCTGTTCCAGCCAGCTCCACCTACCGAAGGTGGGGATCTGCAGGGCTCCTCCCTGCGGGTCACGCCAACTCTGCCTCAGCCTAAGGTCTACTTCTGGAACAGCGGTCATTTTGCCGCTCTCCAGGAAAAGCAATTTTAGTAGTGCCCACTAACCATGATTTTTGTTCACACTTTATCCGTAAGAGAGCCTTTTCGTATGTGGCTCCCACAATATGGAATGCACTCCCAGTGCATTTATGGATGTAAAAGGATGTAAAAAAATTTAGAAAGGGTCTCAAATCTGTTTTATTTCAGGATGCTTTTTATTATTTTTGATGATGTTGAGTTTTTAAGTGACTTGTATGTTGATTTTATTTTATGACTGTTATTGTAACCCACCTTGATCATTTGTTTGGAGGGGGTAGGATATAAGTTTTACAAATAAATAAATAAATAGTGGAGACGTAAAGGGTCTCTACATCTGTATAGTTCATTTTGTCAAAGGAGAATTTATTTTCTTTGTGATTTTGAAATTTATTGATTTATATATGTAGAGAGAAACAGAACATCTTTTGCCCAAGGATTTCATTTCCTGCAGTTCCAGGAAGGACTAAAACTCCAGAGGAACAGGGTCTGTAAATAGCGCTAAATTTAAGAACTGTGAAGACGACCCCCCTCACACTTGTTGAAGGACAATTTAAACAAAATGTTTTGTTTTTTTTTTTGCAGAAGTTTTATTGTGTACCTTCCTTCTTTAACAGGAGTTTCAGGAACCAAAGTCCTTGCAGATTTTTTTTTTTTTTTTATATCCCCTTCCCTCTTACTTTTGTCCTTAAGCTTTTTATTTCCACAGTTGCGCGCTGCTATGTCTCGATCTCTGTCTGTTGCCCTAACGCAGTTGGTGAAGGATGGGTTTTTTTTTGGAGCTCAGCAACAGACACCAGAAACCTCCAAGCAGGGTGTTTGGTAAGATTATGGATGAGATCGCAAATGGGAGCATTGCAAATTCAGGACTGATTGTTTCAAAGAACATGGCAAGCACTGAGGGGGGAGAGGAAATCACCATTTCATCTCTGGATAGCAGATTGCCAGAGACACAGCAGCACTGGGTGTTTCTTCTCTTCCCTCTGGAAACACCATGGTAATGTATGGATCGAGGACAGGTTTGCTATTTCTTTTTTTTTTGTTTCTGTAAACAGCGGTTCAGGGAATAGACATGCAGTGGCTGCAATTACCATAAAACGTAACGTCTACACCGTGCTTTCCAAACAGTTACTTTAAATTCCCCAGCTTTTACATTTTCAGAATTAAATACTTTAATGGGAGGCAACTGACTGTATAATCATGAAAAAAAAAATAGTGGCGTTCAGGCAATTTGTGGTGAATAAATGAAAGAATTAAGCTGTAAGAATAACTGTATAGGAGGGAGAAAAAAAAAATCTAAGTGAGAAGGGAAAGGTGTTTGGGGGTCGTATCTGACGACCCCCAAACACCTTTCCCTTCTCACTTAGAGTGAGGATATGGCGTAAACGATTGCCGACTGACTCCATTTCTCCAGGGCAGGGCCGATGCATCCCGCCGCATGCAACGATATTTGCAAGTTCTGATTTCTGTAGCAAAAGCAGGACTAGGAGTCCCAGCAAGCCATGGGATGCCACCGAAACACTCTGGGCGAGACAGAGGAGTGGGCTGCCTGGGGGAGAGCAGGATAGGGGACACGAAGAGAGAGAGGGCAGCACGTGGGACATCCGTGGAGCGTGTGGGACAATCCACATGGAAGTCTGTCTCTTGTCATCAGAGAGATCCCTTTTTTTTTTGTCTTGGCTCATTTAATACCATCCTCCTTGTACACTGGTCTTTATTTTTTCCATTCTCCTCCAGAACTAGGACTGAAATATCATGATGGCACCAAGCTAGAGCAAGCCATTAAAGATCAGAATCCATTAACATACAAGTCAAGACACGAGAACTGGACCCATGATAACATGGACTTTTCAACAGTATGACTGGTCTAGGGCACCAAACTACACGTACTTTCATTATAATAAGATGAATATTGTAGGTAGAGACCAGCAAACATAAAGGTCTGAGACTCCAAAAGAAAAGAGAGCTAAATCTGATGTCCCAACCCCTAAAATGCAACCAATGTGTTGCAGCTGAGGGGCCCGGCTAGGGCTGGTGAATCCCCCCATGGGGGTGGCCCAGGACTTCAGGGCAAGACAAGACAGACCCGGATGATCTTCTGTTTATACCAGCAGCCCCCCCCCCCCCCTTCAGGTTGAGCCCTTGAGTTCTGGTGGCTGGCAGGATTTAGGCTGTGGCTGAAGTAGAGGCACAAGCAGTGCAGGACTGGAGGCTGAGACTGAAACAAGATTGGGGTCAGAGACAAGGGCAGATACAGAGACACAGCCAGATAAGACAGATGAGGACAGGAATAGACAAACAGAGAACAAAGAACACAGATACCTAAAGGCAGCAAGCTAGATAGCAGGCTGCAAGGCCACAAAGACAAGACTAAGCAGAAGGCCTGAAAGGCTGCAAGGCAAGGCTAGAAGGCCTTGAGGCCAGAGAGAAGTCCAAGAAAGGACAGGGCCAAGCAGAGAGCTGAGGAGACTCAATGACAAGGCACTGGGCTATGCAAGAGGCATAGTTAAATAAGCTTAGCCCTGCTAAGTCATGGGATCATGGAGACTATGACTGGTGCAAGAATAGATGTAGCTCCATGAGGACCTCTGGTGATTGGGAGGCTGCATAACAGGCAGGATCCTACCAGTACCCCCCCCCCTCCCTTAAGCTTCCCTCCCCCTGGATCCCACTGGGAAGGATATAGCCAGGGTAGAACTGAATATCAGGAGTCACAACAATAGGGTCTGAAGGAACATCTTTGAAGGTCCACCAAGAACATCTGAGACTAGCTTGTCAGACTGGATTTTTTTCGGAGCAATGTTAGTGGACTAGAGTCTTTCAGAAGCAAGGCTGGCGAGACTGGCTGGGACTCCTCATGGAGCGGCATGGCCATACGGGACCCCTCCTGGGGTGCATGGCCGGACTGGACCCCTCCTGAGGTGACATGGCTTGAGCCACTATAGTAGCACTCACATCCTGGATCGGATTGTTCAGGGCAGGATCTGGAACAAAAGTAAAGTTGGGAACTTGGTTAGAATTCTCTTCAGAGAGTAAGGTCAGACTCTGGGTACTGAATACCAGATCCTTCTCAGGCAAAGAGTGAGACAGAAGATCTGGATTTCCTTTTGGGATAAAGTTTGTTTTAAAGTTACACTCTGGGCAGGTAGTTACTCTAGCTGGCTGTGACTTTGCTGCAGGATCAGAACTGGAATTAACCTGCACTACTGAAGTAAATTTTAAGGCATCATCCAATTGGTTAGACTTAGTTAAAGCAGGATGACCGAATCTGCTGTTAAGAAATGTACAGGCTGCTTTCTGTGGAGCTCGAGGTCTAATTAACTTTGAATAAGCTACAGCTTGTGTTGCGCCGGAGGTGGATCCTTGGGCCAAGGTGGGGTTGATGCTACCCGTAGGAGGGATCTTACGCGTCCCCACCATCGGCAGACGGAGTGGGCTGAAGGATGAAGGCCAGCTGGCGCTTCACCAATACCAGCCCTCATTCCCCGCTGGACTTAGGTGGGCCTCCGTATGTCGTCGTCGATGGAAGAACCGAGAGGTCAGCCCAAAGGCAGCAATAGTGGAATGAAGAAGTCTGTAATGGATGAGGCAGAGACCCAGAGACCCAGGCACCAATAGAACCAAAGTCAGACAGGGGGTGCTTGAGCAAGAACAGGCCGAAGCCTGAATAGGCCAAGTCCAGAACTTAGACTGAAGAGGCGTCGTAGAGCAACCTGGAGTCAGGGCCGGTGGCAATCAGGAAGCAGTGGCAAGACAAGGCTGAGGTCTGGACGAGGAGAGAGTCAATAGCACAGTCAGGCAATGCAGAGGTCCGGGCATGGAGAGAGTCAACAGCGTAGCCAGGCAATCAGAGGTCCGGGCTTGGAGAGAGTCAGTAGCGTAGTCAGGCAATGCAGAGGTCGTGTCCGAGAAAGCAATCCAAGCAAAAATTAGGAATCATGAACGCAGGAACAAAGGAGAACAGGAATAGGAACTTGCGAGGATCAGGAACCAGGAATGCAGGAGAATCACCAGGAGGCAACAAGTACACGACAGCGTGGAGACCTGTTGCAAAGGCGATCATTGGGAGCCAAGCCCGGTCTTAAGTACCGGAACTCAGGTGACATCATCATCTGGGGCCACGGCCAGGTTCCCACCGTGGGCCCTTCATAAGAATCAGTGATGGGCGTGGTGCTGGACGGCACGATCTCTCCATGGGCCACATGGAGAGGCCCGACGCGGAGCACAGGAATCTGTAGCTGAAGCTGAGGCACCGGGGGTGGCCCAAGGACGGCACTGCCGCCAGGAATGAGGAACCAGGCACTGGATTCGCCAGAGAGAGGTGAGGGGGCTTGGCCATGGGTCTGCCGCAGCCGGCACACATAACAGTATCCCCCCTTATGCCCCCCCCCCCTTGGAGGTCTGGGTTTGCCTGGATAGGCATGATGAAATTGAAGGAGATGACTTTTATCCAGGATATTAAGAACTGGTTCCCATGAATTCTCTTCGGGGCTATAACCCTCCCAGGAAAGGATATATTCCCACTGGCGGTTCCTAGGGCGAACATCAAGGACTTCATGAACCTTGTAGATAGTGTCAGTCTCCGCAACCAACGGAGATGGTTCGGGAGCTTTTCGTGAAGGCCAAGACAGGACTACTGGCTTCAGAAGTGATACGTGAAACGTATTATGGATTCCAATGATGGTGGCAACAGAAGTTGGTATGTAACTGGTCCAACACGATGAATGATTGGAAAAGGTCCAATGTAGCTTGGTGCAAACTTTTGGGAAGGTATCTTAAGCTGAATATACTGAGTGCTCAACCAGACTTTCAGGCCAGGAAGGAACTCAGGAGCCGAGCGTCGATGGATGTCCGCAGACTTCTTGGTCCGGGATGCGGCTTGGCGTAAGCAAAGATTCATCTGATTCCAGAGTGCCTTAAGGGCATCAGCAGTAGCTTGCGTAGCAGGAGAGGGCACCAATAATGGTGTGGGTAGTGGTAGTCATGGTTGCTTCCCACAAATGATAGAAAAGGGCAACGTACCTGTGGCAGCGGCAATATGGGAGTTGTGGGAGAACTCTGCCCAAGGAATGAGATCAGAGCAGTTGTCTTGATGGTCATTTATATAGGCGCGGAAGAATGATTTTAAGGAGCGGTTCATATGCTCAGCTTGTCCATTGGCTTGTGGATGGTATGCTGTTGTTAAACTGATGTTAATGCCAAATTTATTACAAAGGGCACGCCAGTATCGGGCAACAAATTGTGGACCCATGTCAGGGACAATGTCCTTGGGCAAGCCATGTAGCCAAAATATATGGAGAAAGAACAGGCGTGCCAATTCGGGAGCAGATGGTAGGCCCAGTAGTGGAACAAAATGGGCCATTTTAGAAAATCTACTGCTCCTGTTCCTGAATGTACTGAAGACTCTCTCTGGCATAGAGACCATTGCTAACATCTACTATTGTGAGTGTACCATCTTGTATCCAGTATACCCTGTCTACTCACTCCTTCTAGTCTCTCTCTACAGCTCAGCGACGCAGAGATTATATTCCAATATCAGAAGGACTTCAGCTTTGCCGGATACCTTGTCTCACTACTGCTACCACTGGTGGTCCAGCTTCCAGTCTAATAAAGAACTATTTGTGTTTACTTCATATGCTAGGCTAGCAGGTGGTTCCTTTCAGGATCTCCTCCTGGGGCGCTGTCATCTGCCATCGGCCCAGGGATTCACCATTTCCTCCAAGTGGTCATTCCTTACACTACTACCACTCTGTGGGAGCTAACCACTACCGACCACTAACACCGCTGTTATATATAGGCCAGCAGCCTATATATATAACAGATTGCTACTCCATAGCGGAGGCATGATAGATTGCTATCTCAGTAGCGAAGTACAATATACCTATTGTTAGCTCCTCTCCTTAGAAGAGTATCATTGAACAGATTGCCAACTCCTTTTCCTTGGAAGAGTTGAACCATAACAGATTGCTACCTCCTTCCCTTACAGAAGCATCTAACAGCAGTTCGCTAACAGATACACAGATAGCTAACTCCTCCCCTCTGGAGGAGCAGATCACGACAGATTGCTACTCCTCCCCCTTTCAGGAGAAAAGCAGAACAGATTGCTAACTCCGCCCTCCTGGCAGGGTGAGTGATAACAGATTGCTAACTCCTCCCCACTGGAGGAGGAGAGCGTAACAGGGTCAGAGACAAGGGCATATACAGAGACCCTACCAGACAAGACGGATGAGGACAGGACTAGACAAAGAACAAAGAAAACAGAACACAGATGCCCGAATGCAGCAGGCTAGATAGCAGACTGCAAGGCCACAAGATCAAGCAGAAGGTTGAAAGGTTAGAAGGCCCAGAGGCCAGAGAGCAAGTCAAGCAGTGAGCTGAGGAGATTCATTGACAAAGCACTGGTCTGTGCAAGAGGAAGGATTAAGTAGGCTGAGCCCTGCTGAATCATGGGATCATGGAGGCTATGTGTGGAGCGAGAGTAGATGTAGCTCCATGAGGACCTCTGCTGGTTGGGAGGCTGCATAACAGGCAGGATCCTAACACAATGTTTCTACTCCTAATACAGGACCTGACGACCTGTTTGGTAGTCTTGGGAGTCGGTGGAGGGAGGTCTTTGTAAACAAGGCTCATCTGTTTGCACTTCTTGGTTTGTATAGAAAGGCAAAAGAGCAGTTCTTGTGGAAATGGTTGCGCACGAATCAAACTGAGTAGCGCTAGCACTCCACGGTAAGCGAGGCAAACTATCTAACCAAGGAAATTATCAGGGAAAGCTGCTCACAAGTAGCATCTTCTTGGATAAGCGACTTGATCGATCACATTGGAGGAGGACTAGGAGTTTATTGTGTGCAACAAGTGAATACTCATGTGGAATGGATTGATTTTATATCACTTTTTTTGTATTCATTACAGCCCATGTGTCATGAGAATGGATAATATTAACACCCTGGTGTCTTTCTTTTGAAATCGTAAGGCCATCTCAATATAATGGGTACAGTTTGTACTCTTCAGCTTTCTCTATAAATTTGTGTGTTACAGAAGTGGATTCATTCTTTGCCTTTTTTTCCTCCTTGTCTGGCAATTTAGAAAATCGTTCAGACAATCCATCGGTTTAAGCAGCAGAAGTAAAAGGTGAAAATGGAAAGTCAGAACGTTGGTATTTTAAATGAATTTGGACTACATGTGCACAGCTGTGTGTTCCCAGCAAGGCCCGGCGAGGTCCTGGCAAATCAATGGGGTATGTGGGGAAAAGAATTACCCAATAACAAAAGCACAAAGTCTGTATCCATCACACCACTTAACAAGAATGCGGTTAACGGGGTGGGGGTGTTTAATCTGTGTAACGTGTTTAAATGGCCATCGCTTTATAAGATGCATAGTCCTAAGGTGGTCAGCAAGCATTAGGACAAAATGCTTTATAAGTGTATTGGTTGTCCCACATAGATGATGAGTAGTTGTTTCTTTCCCTTGCACTGTTTGCTCCCTTCCACAGCCTCCCTCCCCCCCCCCCTTGTTTCTGGTCTCCCCCGCCTGTCTCTCTTTCCTTCCTCCCTTCACTTCCTGTGTCTTATCCTTCTTGCCTCCCTCACTTTTTGTTTTCTCATCTCCTCTTACTGCCATGGCTGGCTCCCTCCTTCCCTTCCCTATGTTCCTCTTGTTGGCTGGAGGGAAGACAGCAGCATAGGCATCTGGAAGAACCGGGGGGGGGGGTCACCGTAGGGGAAACCGAAGGCAGGAAAGCGGGGGAAAAAAGGAACGTGAAGAAATATTTGTTTTCGCCGAGAGGGCTGATGGGCACCTGGAACAGACTTCCAGCGGAAGTGCTAGTAGAAGCCGAAACCGGCAGAATTCAAGCCATACCTGGGATATACAAAGGGTGTCTTAGTGGCAGAGGGAGGTGCCCAGCCTATCCGAGAGCCACTACACAGAGACAGGGACTCCCGGATCAGAATAAACTGCTAACATTTGAGGCAAAGAGCAGGTCACCAAGAGTTTTCATGATTCCGCAGCTGCGGTTCCATTCTGCGGTATTTTCTGCAGCTGCCAAATCGCACAAGCCAGACTTTTCTCTAGTAGCTCTTTTGATGTCCTGGTACCTGTGCTTGACAAGTCTTGTGTATGTGACTCCAAGGCGCCTCTTGACTATACCAGGCCTTTTCTTGTGCTGCCTCTGAGAAAAGCGCATGCTGAGGTTTTGCAGTTTCTGCTCCGGGATCCCTTTATTCTCCTGCAGCATGAAATGACAACAAGCATTGCCTTTGGTCCGGACCCTGCTCGTGGACCACCCTCTGCTTTCTCTGACAGCTCTTCTTCACTGCTTTCCTTCTCCTCATCCTCCAGCTCCTGCACCGCCCTCTCTTCCTCATGACCGTGACACATGTACCCTGCCTCAGTAAGGTCTGGTTCTTCTCTTTGTCTGTAATCATTACTGAGATACAGGGACTTTCTGGTGCTTCTTCCACTCAGCACTGATAAGCAATACCCATGTGCCAGGTCTGCTTTGATGCGGTTGTGCAGGAAGGGGGCAGAGTCATGAGTAAAAGAGAACTCAGCCTGCTCCATTTGGCATGCACATGCTATTTTTGTATTGCCATGTAGTGCGCACAATGCTACTAGCCACCATTCTTTTGGGGATTAATATGCATGCTATTGTGGTAAATCTTTAACATCTCCGCACTAAAATTGAGTGTATTGACAGTTAAGTGTCATTTAGCACGACACATTTACATTTTTAACAATGTGCAAATCAAACTATTTTAGCATTAGTCTTAGTGCCGTCCCTGAGGTGGCTAAGCGAGGGTAGTATTGGGCACAGGAACATCTGCCCAGAATAGTGGGGAAATGACGTGCATTGACTTGCTAAGCCTCCATTTAATGGTTTGCGCTGGAAGTGTCTGATGGGTCAGTGAACTCTCCTGACTGCTTCTCATGGAGCTGCTGTACTTTTTCATGGCCAGATTAGCTCTGGCTGGTTAGAGCATGAGATGAGAAGGATGTAATGACCCAGGGGCTACTGGAAATGTTACAACTTTTCTAGCTTGTTAAATTTTCACAGGAAACATGACAGCTGATCAATTCCAGCTGCCCTGTAAGCCAAAGGGAAGGGAGATGGGACAGAGAAGAAAACACCAAACTGATGACATGGTCTTCGTGGCGATGGGAAGTTTTTAGGGAAAAGAAACTTTTTTACATTGGCCTTGCAGTGTTATCAGAGCAAAGCTGATTGAATTCCTTATTTATCTGAGCCCAGGAGCTGTCTGTATCTCCGGAGAGCAGGATTCTCAGTCTGAGGGGTATCTTTCAGCTTGAACATGAAATGAATCAGAAAGCAATTACAGCCCCAAATAGCATATTCATTTGCAGCCCTATCAAACACAAATTTTAATTGCTGTGTCAAACCAGATGAAATTGTAGAAGTTGTTTGATGTGTTTCATTTTTCAGCAGTGGTGGGGCCTGGCAAGATGCTTCTAGACCTCTATCGGTGCATATACATTATTCAGTAGCAGAGTTAGGAATAGGAGGCTGCTTGCACGGGCAGGCATTAAATACATGGAAAAAGCGCGAGACCAGGGGTTACGGTGTGAAGCGCGCCGTCTTCCAAGAGGGCAGCCACACGAGGATATTCCGCTCCAGGGCAAAAAAACAAAAAACAGCTCAGACAGGGCTTTCTTACCTTGAAGATTAAATGAGTGAAAACCTTGCCAGCATAAAATTCAACAGGAAATATCTGGATGGAATTGGCAGAACTTGGCCCCTGTGAGTGCACGCCAGGAGTGACAGCTGCTGGACTCCAAAAGTGGGTACTGGGGGAGAAGCAGCGGCAGCAGGCAGGGAATGAATTAGCTCTGATTCTTTATGAAAATCATTGACATCTGAAAACATGGACCGGACTTCCTCCAGAAAGTGCAATTACTCGGATTTCCAAAATCCGGATGCCTGAAAATTTTGGAATTCCAAAACATGGGATCTTATCTAAAAGACACAATACCGAAAAAATATCAAAATCTGTTAATGTAGAGAAGCGAATACAGCGTTTCATTGCATCTGACGTTCCCTGCTGTTGTTTGAGTATATAAAGATTTTTGTCTGTATATTGTTCAGGAATCAAATCAGGGCAATTGCCTCCGGAGCCCTTCATGAACCACATGATAGTGGCACTCTAGAAGCCCTTCTGATAATTACCATTATTACAATAAATATCAGGGACAGGAACCATGATTTGCCACTTACACTGAGTGTTGCTCCTGCCGTTCTTTCTAGCACTCGAGATAAAAGGCTGACCCTAGTGATTCAAAGATGATTATTTTCAAGATAAATACATCTTTCCAACTGCAGCATTTACACATCGCGTATAAATAAATAGGACCATGGTTCAAACTTGGACACAGTTTTTATCTTTTTTAAAATGAGCAAGAATGGATCAGGGTATGGGGAAAGGGGTACAGAGCCTGTCACCTCTAGGACTGGAGGGATCAGGGGATGGGCGCAGGGATACAGAGCCTGTCACCTCTAGGACTGGAGGGATCAGGGGATGGGAGCAGGGATACAGAGCCTGTCACCTCTAGGACTGGAGGGATCAGGGGATGGGGAAAGGGTTACAGAGCCTGTCACCTCTAGGACTGGAGGGAGCAGGGGATGGGAACAGGGATACAGAGCCTGTCATCTCTAGGACTGGAGGGAGCAGGGGATGGGAACAGGGATACAGAGCCTGTCATCTCTAGGACTGGAGGGATCAGGGGATGGGAGCAGGGATACAGAGCCTGTCACCTCTAGGACTGGAGGGATCAGGGGATGGGCGCAGGGATACAGAGCCTGTCACCTCTAGGACTGGAGGGATCAGGGGATGGGAGCAGGGATACAGAGCCTGTCACCTCTAGGACTGGAGGGATCAGGGGATGGGGAAAGGGTTACAGAGCCTGTCACCTCTAGGACTGGAGGGAGCAGGGGATGGGAACAGGGATACAGAGCCTGTCATCTCTAGGACTGGAGGGAGCAGGGAATGGGAGCAGGGATACAGAGCCTGTCACCTCTAGAAGGGCTCAGGGGATGGGCACAGGGATACAGGGTCTGTCACCTCTAGGACTGGAGGGATCAGGGGATGGGAGCAGGGATACAGAGCCTGTCACCTCTAGGACTGGAGGGTTCAGGGGATGGGGGCAGGGATACAGAGCCTGTCACCTCTAGGACTGGAGGGATCAGGGGATGGGGAAAGGGGTACAGAGCCTGTCACCTCTAGGACTGGAGGGCTCAGAGGATGGGCGCAGGGATACAGAGCCTGTCACCTCTAGGACTGGAGGGATCGGGGATTGGAGCAGGGATACAGAGCCTGTCACCTCTAGAACTGGAGGGATCAGGGGATGGGAGCAGGGATACAGAGCCTGTCACCTCTAGGACTGGAGGGGTCAGGGGATGGGTGCAGGGACATAGAGCCTGTCACCACTAAGACTGGAGGGATCAGGGGATGGGAGCAGGGATACAGAGCCTGTCACTTCTAGGACTGGAGGGATCAGGGGATGGGAGCAGGGATACAGAGCCTGTCACCTCTAGAACTGGAGGGATCAGGGGATGGGTGCAGGGATGCAGAGCCTGTCACCTCTAGGACTGGAGGGATCGGGGATAGGAGCAGGGATACAGAGCCTGTCACCTCTAGGACTGGAGGGATCAGGGGATGGGAGCAGGGATACAGAGCCTGTCACCTCTAGGACTGGAGGGATCAGGGGATGGGGAAAGGGTTACAGAGCCTGTCACCTCTAGGACTGGAGGGAGCAGGGGATGGGAACAGGGATACAGAGCCTGTCATCTCTAGGACTGGAGGGATCAGGGGATGGGAGCAGGGATACAGAGCCTGTCACCTCTAGGACTGGAGGGATCAGGGGATGGGAGCAGGGATACAGAGCCTGTCACCTCTAGGACTGGAGGGATCAGGGGATGGGGAAAGGGTTACAGAGCCTGTCACCTCTAGGACTGGAGGGAGCAGGGGATGGGAACAGGGATACAGAGCCTGTCATCTCTAGGACTGGAGGGAGCAGGGGATGGGAGCAGGGATACAGAGCCTGTCACCTCTAGAAGGGCTCAGGGGATGGGCACAGGGATACAGGGTCTGTCACCTCTAGGACTGGAGGGATCAGGGGATGGGAGCAGGGATACAGAGCCTGTCACCTCTAGGACTGGAGGGTTCAGGGGATGGGGGCAGGGATACAGAGCCTGTCACCTCTAGGACTGGAGGGATCAGGGGATGGGGAAAGGGGTACAGAGCCTGTCACCTCTAGGACTGGAGGGCTCAGAGGATGGGCGCAGGGATACAGAGCCTGTCACCTCTAGGACTGGAGGGATTGGGGATTGGAGCAGGGATACAGAGCCTGTCACCTCTAGGACTGGAGGGATCAGGGGATGGGAGCAGGGATACAGAGCCTGTCACCTCTAGGACTGGAGGGGTCAGGGGATGGGTGCAGGGACATAGAGCCTGTCACCGCTAAGACTGGAGGGATCAGGGGATGGGAGCAGGGATACAGAGCCTGTCACTTCTAGGACTGGAGGGATCAGGGGATGGGAGCAGGGATACAGAGCCTGTCACCTCTAGAACTGGAGGGATCAGGGGATGGGTGCAGGGATGCAGAGCCTGTCACCTCTAGGACTGGAGGGATCGGGGATGGGAGCAGGGATACAGAGCCTGTCACCTCTAGGACTGGAGGGATCAGGGGATGGGAGCAGGGATACAGAGCCTGTCACCTCTAGGACTGGAGGGATCAGAGGATGGGAGCAGGGATACAGAGCGTATCACCTCTAGGACGAGGGATCAGGGGATGGGAGCAGGGATACAGAGTTGTCACCTCTAGGACTGGAGGGATCAGGGATGGGTGCAGCAGAGCTTAATTTGTAGATAGCAGGGGATGGGAGCAGGGATACAGAGCCTGTCACCTCTAGGACTGGAGGGAGCAGGGGATGGGAGCAGGGATACAGAGCCTGTCACCTCTAGGACTGGAGGGATCAGGGGATGGGAGCAGGGATACAGGCCTGTCACCTCTAGGACTGGAGGGATCAGGGGATGGGGGCAGGGATACAGAGCCTGTCACCTCTAGGACTGGAGGGATCAGGGGATGGGAGCAGGGATACAGAGCCTATCACCTCTAGGACTGGAGGGATCAGGGAATGGGTGCAGGGATACAGAGTTGTCACTTCTAGGACTGGAGGGATCAGGGATGGGTGCAGCAGAGCTTAATTTGTAGATAGCAGGGGATGGGAGCAGGGATACAGAGCCTGTCACCTCTAGGACTGGAGGGATCAGGGGATGGGAGCAGGGATACAGAGCCTGTCATGTCTAGGACTGGAGGGAGCAGGGGATGGGAGCAGGGATACAGAGCCTGTCACCTCTAGAACTGGAGGGATCAGGGGATGGGAGCAGGGATACAGAGCCTGTCACCTCTAGGACTGGAGGGCTCAGGGGATGGGAGCAGGGATACAGAGCCTGTCACCTCTAGGACTGGAGGGATCAGAGGATGGGAGCAGGGATACAGAGCGTATCACCTCTAGGACGAGGGATCAGGGGATGGGAGCAGGGATACAGAGCCTGTCACCTCTAGGACTGGAGGGATCAGGGGATGGGCACAGGGATACAGAGCCTGTCACTTCTAGGACTGGAGGGATCAGGGGATGGGAGCAGGGATACAGAGCCTGTCACCTCTAGGACTGGAGGGATCAGGGGATGGGCACAGGGATACAGAGCCTGTCACTTCTAGGACTGGAGGGATCAGGGGATGGGAGCAGGGATACAGAGCCTATCACCTCTAGGACTGGAGGGATCAGGGATGGGTGCAGCAGAGTTTAATTTGTAGATAGAAAGGAAGTGGATCTGTGGAGGGGGTGAGATGGGCAGGGTAAGGGTCAGGTCTGACCTGTGCAAGGGGGTGGGACCAGGGCCAGGTGTGAACTCACTCTCTCTCACACTTACACACTTACACACACACACACACACACACACAAGAACATAAGAAAATGCCATACTGGGTCAGACCAAGGGTCCATCAAGCCCAGCATCCTGTTTCCAACAGTGGCCAATCCAGGCCATAAGAACCTGGCAAGTACCCAAACACTAAGTCTATCCCATGTTACCATTGCTAATGACAGTGGCTATTCTCTAAGTCAACTTAATTAATGGCAGGTAATGGACCTCTCCTCCAAGAACTTATCCAAACCTTTTTAAACACAGCTATACTAACTGCACTAACCACATCCTCTGGCAACAAATTTCAGAGTTTAATTGTGCATTGAGTAAAAAAGAACTTTCTCCGATTAGTTTTAAATGTGCCCCATGCTAACTTCATGGAGTGCCCCCTAGTCTTTCTACTATCCGAAAGAGTAAATAACCGATTCATATCTACCCGTTCTAGACCTCTCATGATTTTAATCATCTCTATCAAATTCCTCCTCAGCCGTCTCTTCTCCAAGCTGAAAAGTCCTAACCTCTTTAGTCTTTCCTCATAGGGGAGCTGTTCCATTCCCCTTATCATTTTGGTCGCCCTTCTCTGTACCTTCTCCATCGCAACTATATCTTCTTTGAGATGCGGCGACCAGAATTGTACACAGTATTCAAGGTGTGGTCTCACCATGGAGCGATACAGAGGCATTATGACATTTTCCGTTTTATTCACCATTCTCTTTCTAATAATTCCCAACATTCTATTTGCTTTTTTGACTGCCGCAGCACACTGTACCGACAATTTCAATGTGTTATCCACTATGACGCCTAGATCTCTTTCTTGGGTTGTAGCACCTAAAATGGAACCCAACATTGTGTAATTATAGCATGGGTTATTTTTCCCTATATGCATCACCTTGCACTTATGCACATTAAATTTCATCTGCTATTTGGATGCCCAATTTTCCAGTCTCACAAGGTCTTCCTGCAATTTATCACAATCTGCTTGTGATTTAACTATGCTGAACAATTTTGTATCATCTGCAAATCTGATTATTTCACTCGTCGTATTTCTTTCCAGATCATTTATAAATATATTGAAAAGTAAGGGTCCCAATACAGATCCCTGAGGCACTCCACTGTCCACTCCCTTCCACTGAGAAAATTGTCCATTTAATCCTACTCTCTGTTTCCTGTCTTTTAGCCAGTTTGCAATCCACGAAAGGACATCGCCACCTATCCCATGACTTTTTACTTTTCCTAGAAGCCTCTCATGAGGAACTTTGTCAAACGCCTTCTGAAAATCCAAGTACACTATATCTACCAGTTCACCTTTATCCACGTGTTTATTAACTCCTTCAAAAAAGTGAAGCAGATTTGTGAGGCAAGACTTGCCTTGGGTAAAGCCATGCTGACTTTGTTCCATTAAACCTTGTCTTTCTATATGTTCTGTGATTTTGATGTTTAGAACACTTTCCACTATTTTTCCTGGCACTGAAGTCAGGATAAACGGTCTGTAGTTTCCTGGATCGCCCCTGGAGCCCTTTTTAAATATTGGGGTTACATTTGCTATCCTCCAGTCTTCAGGTACACAAACACACACACACACACACACACACATACACGACCACACTCTTCCTCCTCCTTCTCTTAATAATCCTCCATCCCTAGTCCCCCAGCAGTGTGAATCCCCCTCTGTCCTTTGCCCACTGGTGCTCGCCGCCTAAGTGGATTAGGAAACAGAGCAGCTATTTGCTGTTCTGCCTGCTCCAGGTTCACCCCCTCTCCTCCTTCTCCTATAGGCTGCCTGGGGGAGGGGAGGGAAAAAGCAAAATACCACTGCTGGTCTGCCTCTTTATCTGAAAAGAAGTGGGGGAGAACTGTGTTCCAGGCCTTGGCCCCCCACCCACCCCCCAATTAAGCCATGAATATCATCCCCTCCCCTTCTGTCCCTTGCAATACAGGAGAAATGGGGGAGGGGGAACAAGAGCAGAGTGGCTGTGTGCTTCAGGCTCAGCCCGCTCCACTTCTTCTTCCTTGGAGGCTGCCTGGAGGGGAGGGGCTGGAGCAGGACACCCCCCTGCTGCTCTGCCTCATGAGCCTGAAAAGAAATGCCAGAACTGCGTTCCACCTGTAACCCCCACAAAATACACCCTGGGCACAGGGATACAGAGCCTGTCACATCGAGGACTGGAGGGATCAGAGATACCGAGCTTGTCATCTTTAACGCTGGAGGGCTCAGGGAATGGTCACAGGGATGTGGTGCCTTTTGCTTCAGGTTTTTGGATGTCTTAATAGCAGGGGCAGTTCTATAATGAGGCAGGGTGAGGCGGCTGCTTCAGGCGGCAGGAATTTTGAGGCGGCAAAAAAAAAAAAATGCCCCTCTCAGAACGCCACTACGGCGTCCATCTCACGCCGCCTGCCCCTGCCGCGGCTGCCGACCCAGAGAGGAGGATCGATGCCGCTGGAGGCCAGGCCGGGGGGGGGGGGGGGGGGGGGCGGCTGAAAGGAGGACGGAGGCTGTTACGCACTGCCGCCGGAGGCCAGGCCGGTGGCGGAGCAGGGGTGGGGGGGTTGCCATTTCATCCCGGACCCTCACCTCAGGCAGCAGATTGCCTTCAGCCAACCCTGCTTAGTAGACTGGCAAAGGGACACAGAGATTTCAGGTCTGAGGCCGATGGCTCATTGGATCAGTTTGGGGAGGGATAAAAACTTAGACAACCTTCCGATATGACTAGATTTGCTCTAACATTTCCAGAGATGTTACAAGTAGTCACGCTCAGCAGCTGAGCTCTCTCCTGTGACCCTTTCCAGGTGACGGCTCAAATCTTTCAATTCTGATCACGCTCCCAGAAGGTGAATGGATTGGGTTAAGCGACTGGGTCTGAAACCGGAAGGGCCTGTTCATCGCCGCAGAAGATGGGCCTCTCCAGAACCAGGCAGAGACGTGCTGACAAGGCAGTGTGCAAAAGCCTGTAACGCTGCCCGGGGCCGGAGAGAGAACAGGAGTTAGGCCCGTGCCAGCTAAGAAAAGTAGGCCCCTACGTAAGGTTCCGATGTGATACTTAATAAGAGGAATCGTTTTCTAAATTTCCCCAAATAATTTGTATTTATTGAAGAAGGCTTTACGAGCTTATTTGTTAGCAAATTCTTCGATTACAATTGAAATGTTTATTTATACATGTTAGAAATAGATTTAGCTTTTTTTAATTTTTTTTAAAGTTTTGCCCAACAAAAGTAGGCCCTAGCCAAATGGCCATGCTGGCACCTCCTCTCTCCTGGAGTGAATGCTGCTGCCCAAGCTGGAATCTATTCTGTGGATTTTTTTCTGATAACTGGTAGACTTCGATTGCCATAACTATAAACAAACAGTTTTCAGAAAACTCAGATTTCCCATTTAATTATATTTATTTATTTAGCAAAATTCTTACTTTTTTTCCCCCCATTTTATGTTTGGAGTAAGGTGCAGCAAAGAAATACAATCAGATAACAATCAATAAACCATACCAACAAGCTTTCAAAGTAAATTACAATTATATCTAAAAATATGGCTCAACAGAAAATCAGCATGAAGTACCTGACAAAGACTGGTCAAACACGTTTCTGAGAATAAGTAAGGGCAATTCCCAAGAAAATGGTAGCAAATTGTTCTACCACTGGCACTACATGCCTGACAGGTTAGCTAAAATGGGGGTTGCCTTCCTCGTGCTGGCAGGATTGTGGAGAGGAAGGTTAATTACTTTCACATCTAGGACATGCCCGCTTATCCAGATGTACTGGTCTGAAATTATCTCTGGATCTACCATATTTCTGGGATCCAACTACCTTTACATCCTACTGTTATCCTTGGCCTATCGTCTGAGGGCATTTTAGCCACCATAAGAGGCAGGATTAAATTAGTCATCCCTATGTTAGTTGCTGCAAGGAGTAACATAACCTGCCACTGGAGATCCCCCTCAGCTCCCTCAATGGCTTCCTGGTTGCGTTTGTTATGGGGCGTATATACTACGGAGATCATTACATTTTATGTTAGGGATTTCTATTATGATGTTCCAAAAGTATGGGAACCTTTTAGGTTCATGGTGACATCATAATTTGCTAACATGTATGATGGGGATGACTGCTGTAGAATGGAACACGGCCAGTGTTTCACTGATTAGCTTCTTCAGGGGCATGTAAAGAAAGTATAAACAAGAGTCTTTGTCCCGTTCAGAAGGACGTAACGTCTCAACTTTTTCAACTTGGCCGTGTTGGGCTGTTATATGTAAAAGTAAAATTCTTCAAGAGTCTGTTTTTTATGAATGGAGGACTATTTTAAAAGAAAAAAGCAAAAAAATCCAGAAAAATATTTTTGAAAACATTAAAATTTAAAGAAGGTGAATGATTGAGAAGACCGGTTGGTGTCTCGGTAATTGAAATCTCCCATTATTATTGCACTGACAAATTGGTTAGCTTTCCTGATTTTTCTTACCATTTCATCTGTCTGACCATTTTGGCCAGGTGGACAGTAGTATACTCCTATCACTATACTCTTACCCAACACACATGGGATTTCTACCCATATAGATTCTACTGAGCATTTAGTCTCTTGTATGATCTTTATCCTGTTGGACTCTATACCCTCCCGGACATAAAGTGCCACCAAGTTGATCCTATCATTGCGATATAATTTGTACCCTGAAATAGTCCTTACCTTGAATAGCAATAAAGTATTCTTATGTTGGAGGAAAAAAAAGAAAATCATGAAAGATCAAAAGCCCCAACCCAAACCCTAAAGTTAAAACCAAAAAATAGCTGGGGGTCCAACTAATCTCACAAGTTAACTAACCATCCGCCATATCATGCAAACAGAATCAATGAACAAAAATAAAAAGGACCGTAAAGCACAAGTCATGGCCCAAACGCTTGGTCATGAAACAGGCCTGGGGTGACAGGGTGTGCATACCGTGCATTTGCACGGGGCGGCACACTTAGGGGGCGGCAGCAGCAGGCACTGCAGATACTCATCAGCTGGTGACTCAGTGCTGTGGGCAGCTGGAAGCAGAGACAGTTGCAGTCATGGATGGTGCATGAAGTCTAAAATTGATTCGAGGGGAAGAGGGACATGTGTCCTGCTGGCACAGCCACGATCTAAAAAAAAAAAAATTCCTTTTCTGCGCTGCAACTGGCAGATGAAGCATGGCTTAACAAAAAGGCTCTAGCAGTAGTAGAGAGAGGAACGAAGGTGCAGGATCCATCCAGACACAGCCAACAAAAAAAAACAAAAAACAAACCAGCTCCAAGCTGTTCTGCATTAGCGGCCGGCCCACCTGAACCCAGTGACCTCGAAAGCCACCAATAAGCTGAAGCCTGCAGGGGAGAGGGCGAGAGGCACGAGTAGTCTACGTGGAGGCCGGCCAGAAGCAAAGCAGGAGGAGCATCAGAAGCTTCCAGGTGGGGAGGAGCTGGGCAGAAGAGGAAGACAGCTGCACTGCCTGTCCTGTGCCAGCTTGCAGGAGGCTGCGGGTCATCCTAGCAGAGAGGGGAGGAGGACTGTGTCAGCCTTCTGGGAGCCGTGTAAGAGATAACCTAAAGCAAACCGGATATTAAACTGAGGGAGAGATGAAGGGGGCAGGGAGAAAACTCAGCAGAGCATTGAGCTGGGAGAGGGAGGGGGCATGGGGCAGGGAGCAAACCGGGCAGGGCATTAAGGGAGGGAGGGAGGGAGCAAAGCAAACTGGGCAGGGCATTGAGCTAAGGGACGGAGGGGGCACAGGGCAGGGAGCAAACTGGGCAGAGCATTGAGCTAAGGGATGGAGGGGCAGAGGGCAGGGAGCAAACTGGGCAGGGCAATGAGTGGAGAGAGGAGGCAGGGAACAAAATGGACAGGGTATGTGGGGGGGGGGGGGGAGGTCAGGGACCAAATTGGGTAGGGCATTGGAGGGAGGGGACAGGGAATAAACTGGGCAGGGTATTGAGTGGAGGGAGGGGGAACAGGGCAGGGTGAGAGAGTGAGCTGGGTTTGAGCCTGGGGAGAGGAGGACTGTGGGTGTAAGCAGAGCCGAAAAATGATGGCTGCCATAGCCGGAGAACCGGGGTGGAAGATTATGCCCCCAGAAATCAGACAGGGGGGGGGGGTGTCACAGTTTGTGGTTGACTTTCTAATTTGGTGCCCATGGCTGTGCCTGTGTTGCCTGTGCCTAAATCTGGCCCTGGTTTCAAGGCTGAGGTAATTTTACAGTACTCATGGGGGAATTCTGCATCTTTCTGTAGAAATTCAAATGTAATACAAAAAAAAAAAAAGAATTATTACTCAAAGGGAATGATTGTATTGTGCTTTGATTTCAAAATATTGATTGTGAACATAAGAACATAAGAAGTTGCCATGCATGGTCAGACCGAGGGTCCATCAAGCCCAGCATCCTGCTTCCAACAGTGGTCATCCCAGGCCACAAGTACCTGGCAAGTACCCAAACATTAAGGGGTAGATTTTAAAAGGTGAGCGCGCTTCCTGGCGCGCACACAAGGATGCACCGATTTTATAACATGCGCACGCACGCCAGCGCGCGCATGTTATTAAATCTGGGGGCTGCGCGCATATGTATGCCGGATTTTATAATCCGTGCGTGTGTGTACGTGTGGGCGGCGTGCACAGGGATGCCTAATTTTATAAAATGTACGCATGGCAACGAGATCAAACCCAGTTCCCTCCCAATCCGCCCTAATTAAGGAGTGGACTGGGAAGGAACTTCTCTACCCCCCTGCCCATACTCCCTCCCTCTTCCCCTGTCCTTCCCACCCCCTAAACCCATTACCCTACCTTTTCCTTTTTTTGTTATGTTGCTTACTGCTCTGTTGGATAATAGAAGAACTAGGGGGCACTCCATGAAGTTAGCATGTGGCACATTTAAGATTAATCGGAGAAAGTTCTTTTTTACTCAATGCACAATAAAGCTCTGGAATTTGTTGCCAGAGGATGTGGTTAGTGCAGTTAGTGTAGCTGTGTTTAAAAAAGGATTGGATAAGTTCTTGGACGAGAAGTCCATTAGCTGCTATTAAGTAAGTTGATTTAGAAAATAGCCACTGCTATTGCTAGCAACGGTAACGTGGAATAGACTTAGTGTTTGGGTACTTGCCAGGTTCTTATGGCCTGGATTGGCCACTGTTGGAAACAGGATACTGGGCTTGATGGACCCTTGGTCTGACCCAGTATGGCATGTTCTTATGTTCTTATGCGCGCTGGCCAACTGCCGGCGCACGGTTCCCTGGCACAGTGGCCAATGGTCACTGTACCGGCCACCTCAAGCCCCGCCCCTCCCTGCCCCCTGGACCGCCCCTTTCTATGGGCCCGGCACTTCTGCGCTTAACGGGGCTTTCGCCAATAAAAAATTTGCGGTAAGTGAAGAGATCCCACTGAACGTCCTGGAGGCTGGCTGTTTGGCTGTGAGGAGTGAACAATTTCGATTTGTGGTCAACTATTCTGTGTTTGGCGTGACCGAGGCGAGCTGATGTATTCTGCTCATGTGAGGGGGTCTGTAGGAGCTTTGCTCATTGTGTTTTCCCCAACAGGATCTGCAGTTCTGTTGTACAACCTGGTGCAAGCTTTGCAGTGCTGCCCTTTCACGGGTAGAGTTGTGAATCCTGAAAGTCAGTATTGCTATGGTATGGCAGGTTTGAAGTTTTCTGCCTATGTTGTTTCTTCTTTTTGCAGTATTTTGTGTTATTTCACAGTGTGCCTGGTAGTTGCTGTTAGTTAGATGGCACCAGAATTTGAATCCTTTTTTTTTTTTTTGCATGGTGAGGTGCATGGGGAAATATCCTGCACTGCCCGCTTGCTGGAGGTGCGGAGAGGGGGAGGAGGGGGGGGGGGGGGTCTGTGTATCTATTTACAGAACTGAAGGTGCAGAATTTATATTGGGTTTGTCCTGCACATACATGGACAAGGAGGAACCTCACACATAAGCCAGGGTACATTATCCAGGGTTATGATCTTTATGGTTAATGCTCTTAGTAATACTTGCATTGTGCTTTTTCCCCCGATTTGCATGAAATCTGCTCCTTGTTAGGTTCATGGAGTTTCTCCTGAGGCTTAGCTCTATTTGAAAGGATAAATGAAGGTTCCTTGCTTACCTGTTCCACCCCGCTCATGATTTCATGTGAACAAGGGAAGGGAGAGAGGTGGATTTCGGGGTGGGTGGGAGAATGCATTCCAGTTGCAATGTCTGTTATTTCTTACAGCACGGGATGTGCTGTAAGAAACAGGGCACATTATGTACTCTGCTATTGCGGTTTCACTTCAAGTTATTTCTAACAAAACAATGTAATGATCTCTTGTTTGTTATTTTTGTTTCTATTGTTAAGAGCTACAAAATGCCCCACAGCCAGGGGTCAGTGGCTGAGCGAAGTGCAGTGGCTGGCAGCGGTCACGGCAGGGCAGAGAGGGCAGTGGTGTTGATCCTGCAGAGAAAGCGGACGCCTGACAGCCCAGCAGCACAGCGCAGAGCAATTCAGGGGAAAACATTGTCAGATCGGCCATGGCAGAGTCTAACGAGCCCGGCTGCTAATCCAGCATTTCCAAGCAGCGTGAAGAGATCTCACGGAAAGCGTCCGCTCTGCAGAGGATTCACCCGCCTGACCTATTTTGCTAACTGAGGAAATTAATTTTTAATGGCCCCCCATCTCCTCTTCTTTCCACTGATTCCTCCTGAATTCAGATTTTTCCTTTCCTTTTTCTTTTTGTTTTGCTTTGCTGCGCGCTTGGTGTTCATCAAGGCGTTGAGATCTTGATAGGTCTGCGTGGTGTGGGGGTGATGACAGAATAAACCCTTAACTGAAATCAGCATAACTTCCGACAAAAGTGCTGTGCCTTTTATCTTCATTATGGCTTAGCAGTGGTGAACTGCACCAACCCGAACCCCAAAATAGCCTGGACAGAGAGGTTAACTTAGAACAAAGAAAGGAGCTAGAAAAAAACACAACAACCCACAGATACAAATGATGGACGCATGAAAACTTTGCAGCATGAATTCATATCTTCTCCTTTGCAGGCCCATGAATTCATATCTTCTCCTTTTGATCCGCAGTCTGAAATTAACTGTCTTAATTTCCCGAGGGCCATCAGTGCCCCCTTTGCCTCAGCAGCAGAAGGCCGATGGCATCCCAGGTGTCACTTTGCGCCATGGATGCCTGCCGTAAATTGGCTGGAACCGATTGCCCTCGCGTGGGGAGAGCGAGGGAGAAAGCTCCCCAGGTAGCCGGCGACATCCGGCAGTGCTAGGCACGCACGCATGAGCAGGTGCGATCATACCTGAGTGCGTGTCAGCCAGCAGATAAAACAATAACTAGGGATTACGAAAAGAATCAATACGACATGCTGCTCTTTCTTTTGGATCTCGAAGGTGCGGTAATTGACATCCCCCACGGCCGCCGAGGACAATAGGTGGACCATCGTAATTACAAGCGTTGGGCAATTACAGCATAGCAATTTCATAACAACACCCCAAAATGTTATCGGCTTAGAAGTGGATAAGGAAGGAGTAAAGAGTGCTGTGACTCTGAAAAAGAGACGTTAATAACAAGTCATTTTTTTTTTTTAAGTTACAGAAAAGTATATAAGCCAGAAGATGCCACTACTTGAACTTGTTAGAAGCAATAAGGATTGCCGCTTGGATAACGCTTTTCAAGGGGGTTCTTGTTTCAATGAAATGAAAAAACATATCTATTCTTTGGGATCCTGCTGGGTAGACGTGTCAAGCAGAGGCATGGTATTGTCGGCAGAAAAAGACCAAATAGTTCATCCAGCTAAATTCCCATGGCAGCAGCAGGTTGAAATACTGAGGTGTGAGTGTGGGATGGGTGCCTGCCTGCCTAAACATCCAGAGGGTGGTAAAAATTAGATCTTTATATATCAAGCTGTGCCGGAGGACATGCTCAAGGCGTCTACCACAATAAGAGACGCCATGCAGGGTCTGGACCGGTCCAGATCTCCAGGAAGCACCCGGCAGATCACAAAGAGAGGGTTCATTTCTTGTCGCTCATTCCCAGGGATAAGCAGTGGCTTTCCTAGGTCTGCCTGGCGAATAACCGTTTGGGGACTTTTCCTCCAAACCCTTTTGAAACTCAGTGATGTTAGATGCCTTGCCCACCTCCGGCACAGCTTGATTTTGAGTGACAAAGCATTTTCTCCAATTAGCTTTAAATTTGCTGCTTGCTAGGCTCGCACGCTTGTTTTCAGACTAAATGGAAAATGTGACAGAACACCGGTGTTTTGCTTTGCTTAAAAGCTAAATGAAATTCCATCTCCCTCCCACCTGAAACTTAAGGGCTTTCTAAAATGACTTTGGTTTTGGAAAGTCAACAATATGGTGAGAATTGCCAAAACAAATTGCAAGTTCTGGAGAGAGGCCTCATACTGTCGGGGGAGAGATCTGAATACAGTTTTGGACGCTATCCTAGATAACTCTCTCCACCCACCGGATGAAAAGATGGTAAAACATAAAGGGCTTCCGTGGCTATGCGAACTATTGGATCTTCTTGATGCATGGAGAGTTCTTCATCCCTCTGAGTGAGCCTACACAATGTCTGTCATGCGCAAGCCACGCAATCCCGGATTGATTGCCTGCTGACCTCGAAGCCTCTGTTTTCTCAGGTTAAGCGGGCGATTATTGGGCTGTTTGAAATTTCTGATCACGCTCTTATTTGGGTGGATTTATTTTGGCGCAAGCAGTTGGGAGGGCCTGGAAGGCGGAGGTTCCTGGCCCAGCTATATGGTGATCAGGACTTTCAGGAATTTTTGCACCAGAAATGGTGGGAATATCACAGATATATCAAGGGGCATATCAATAACCCTATTCTTTATTGAGAGACAGCAAAAACTTTCATACCAGGTGATATCATTGCTTACATGAGCTGGCATCGAAAATATGATTGACAAATGAATTCTGGCTTTAGAAAACAGATGAGGTGAAAGAGATTATCATTTGCTGATTCCCCCATCCCCAAAAATAGATCTACATATGTGGCTTCTGAAGCAGCTCTGAACTCGCTTTTACACTAGAGAGCTCACATGTTTTACTACAAATATCAATTATTTAAATTTGGCAATAAATCTGGCAAATTACTAGCATCCTCTGTTAATTGGAAGGAGGGAGCGCCCGGGACATTGCAGCAGTTAGGAATAAGCAGGGTACAGTGGTGAACTCTTCTGAGGGACTTTGTAACGTCTTTTGGGAATTTTTTCGGTCCCTATATGCCAAAGATAAAGTTGAGGTGGGGAGAAGAACAGATTTTTTGGCAATATTTCTTTATCTCAGTTGACTGTTCCCCAGTTGGAAGCCCTGAATGCACCATTGTCCATCACAGAAACACAGGTTCAGCCAGGACAGGCAGCATGTTACAAGGCTTCTGGGCTGGACGGGTATGGTGAGGAATTTTACAAGATCCTGAAAGATCTGATTTCGCAACCTCTGCATGCCCTGTTCACTCGGTTGGTTGTGAAGCAATGCTTTCCCCTGGGAGTGAATAAAGCAGTGATCACAATTCTTCCAAAGAAAGGGAAAAATGCACTTCTCCTAGAGTCGTATCACCCAATCTCGTTACTTGATTTTGACCTTAAATCATTGGCAAACATTTTTGCGGACTGTCTAGCTATTCATTTACCAGCTCTTATAGCAGTACATCATGTAGGGTTTGTGCGGGGGAGACATTCAGTATTTAATGTTAGGACAGTGTTGGTCTCCATCTCCCAATGCCTTCAAGCAATCCTTTTCTTATCAGTTTTGACTCTGAAAGAGCATTTGATAGGGTGGATTGGGATTATTTGATTTTTGTACTGGGGGAATTTGGGATTTCAGGACTCTTTTGTGATGTAGTGAAATTATTATATTCTTCTCCCAAAGCACAAATTCTGGTTAATGGGCAACAACTGAGGAATTTGATACAACAGGGAGCGCGCCAGGGTTGCCCCCATCACCTTTGCTTTTTCTTTTATCTCTAGAGCCATTGTTGCGGTCGATCCAATTAAATGATAAGATATTGGGAATTCCTGTTCGTGATCAGCTTGGAGAAGAGACGGCTGAGGGGGGATATGATAGAGGTGTTTAAAATCATGAGAGGTCTAGAATGGGTAGATGTGAATCGGTTATTTACTCTGTTGGATAATAGAAGGACTAGGGTGCACTCCATGAAGTTAGCATGGGGCACATTTAAAACTAATTGGAGAAAGTTCTTTTTCACTCAACGCACAATTAAACTGTGGAATTTGTTGCCAGAGGATGTGGTTAGTGTAGTTAGTATAACTGTGTTTAAAAAAGGATTGGATAGGTTCTTGGAGGAGAAGTCCATTACCTGCTATTAATTATGTTGACTTAGAAAATAGCCACTGCTATTACTAGCAACGGTAACATGGGATAGACTTAGTTTTTGGGTACTTGCCAGGTTCTTATGGCCTGGATTGGCCACTGTTGGAAACAGGATGCTGGGCTTGATGGACCCTTGGTCTGACCCAGTATGGCATGTTCTTAAGTTATTATCAGGAACTTAACATAGTGGTCTTTGCTGATGACTTGCTAGTCCACCTTTCTAAAATCCGAGAGTCTTTGGCTCTTTTTCTGGTTTTAAACTCAATATGGAAAAGTCGAAGGCCTTGGCCTTCTCATGTCAGGTGAAGTCTATGTGGGGAATGGATTTTCCAGTGCATTGGGCAGACAGTTCTTTTTGTTATTTAGGTATAGTTCTCACTTTGGATCTACCCCAAATTTACGATTTAAATGTGCTCCCCCTGTTAAAAAAAAAGAAAGAAAGATAAATTGTTGCTATGGAATTCTCTGCCATTGTCCTTGTCTGGGCATATCAACCTTTTTAAGATGATGTTGTGGCCAAAGTGGGTTTAGATGCTGCAGGTTTTAGCCTTTTATCTACAAAGAAGAGATATTTGGTTGTGTTATGCCATGCTATCGGTTTTCTGGCAGGGGAAAATGGCCCAAATATAGATTAATTGAATCTTGGGGGGGGGGGGGGGAAGGAGGATTAGGGGGCCCTAGAATAGATCTTTATAATATAGCTTGCATATTGCATCACTTGCGAGGTTGGCTCTTTAATACATTTACATTTTCTCCTTGCACCTGGGAAGAAGGGTGGGTAGCACCTTTAGGGCTTCGTTTTGATCTACACTTGAATATCTCGGTTTTGCCCATCCACAAAACATTGTTTTAACCATTAGGCATACATGGCATTTTCTATGTGGTAGGCTATGCCATGATCACCAGGAGTTGGTTTTTATACCCTTACAAGGCAATGGGAACTTCTTACCTCGTTCAAAATCTAAAGCTTTTATTGAGTGGGCAAGGGAGGGGCTGTCATATTGCACAAATGGTAGATATGGAAGGTCAATGATATGCTCAGGTTGTGAACCCTTGGGCCAACGGGATGATGGTGTACCTTAGGAAGTGGATCCGTAGGTTCTCCCGTCGGGTGGCGAGGCAGGACAGAAGATGCGGCCAGCTGACCCTTGGCACTGGAGACGAGGCAACTGTGGAGGCAGACGAAGAGTCGTGACGTTGAGGAGCAGAACTGTGTCTTCGCCACTGGAAGTCTGCGGTCCCCCGAGGAGGAGCCCGTAGGGACCCGGGCCGCTGGGACTTAGGTGGGCCCTTGGAGACAGTGGTCCAGAAGAAGTCCAAGGTCAAGTGCCAGAGGGTCATCACTTACCAGTCCGAGGTCACACACCAAGGGATCGCCGCTTGCCAGTCCGAAATCACACACCAGGAATCACCACTTGCCAGTCCAAAGTCACACACCAGGAATCACCGCTTGCCAATCTGAAGTCAGGAACCAGGAACACCAAGACGAGACAGGAACAAGGATCAAAGCACTAGAAGACTCACCGAAGCAAGCAGACTCGACTACGCAGAACGTTGCCAAGTCAAGGAATGGGCAGAGGAAGCCTCCCTTTATACTTCCTCTACTCTGGCCCATTGGAAACAGCTGAGAGTAGTTAAGGGGCCTGGCCCCTTTAAATCTAGGGAGGAGGCTCAGCGGCCATTTTAGATTTCCTCCGCGGAGGAAAGACTGCCGGACGCCGCGAGGGAGGAGCAGGGATGGCTCCCCACCCGGCGGCCATCTCGGGGACCCGCGCCGGAGCGACGGGCACAGGGTCAAGGGTTTCCCCCGAAGCTGCAGCCACGGGTTGCCGCCGCGGGCAAGGTAGGGGGCCACGGTCGTAGCCATCCACGGCTGCGGAACACAATAGTCAATTTATTTCCCATCAAGATATGGAAATTCAATTTGGGATGAATATGGGGCAATGATTTGCTTACCATCAATTGAGACATTATTGGAGGTCTTTGACGAGCACTAATCTTAAGGAACACTTTAAAACACAAGTTGAAGAGTTTTTTCAAATTGGAATATGGAACAAAATGGGAATTTCTCATCTCTACAAGGCATCTCTACAAGGCATTATCTCATCTCTACAAGGCATTATCTCACCTACAAGACCCACTACAAGGCATTATCTCACCTACAAGACCCACTTAGGTTCAGCCTTCCATTTGTTTATTAAACAAATGGAAGGCTGAACCTCCAACTCAAATGACGGAGAAGCAATTGGTTTAGGCTTTTACAAAAATATCGGGATTGGTGGGGAATGCGACTCCGAGGAAGATGCAATATAAATATTTGTTGAGAATCTACATGCTCCCGGTTAGGTTGCTTAAAGCAGGGCTCCTACCATCCAATGTATGTCCCAAGTGTTTCTCAGTTAGGGGCACTCTGGGTCATTATTTTTGGATGTGTTCTGTAATCCAAGCCTTTTGGGGCAAGTTGCCCAGATACCTACAATCTGTCCTTAAGAGTTCTTTCTCCCTTACCTTGGAAGATGTGTCATTTGAATGTAAAGAAGCATTTGTCAATGTGGGTGAGGGCAGAGATTGTCCTTTTTTCATAAGGCTTGGTTGCTGGAGAAGAAAGCGATACTCTCTGTGTGGTGTTCTGCCAGACAGTCCTACATATTGGGCATTCTTTAATGCAAATGGAGAATATGGACGCTACCAGATCCTTTAAATGCAAACTGCGGTTTATAGCTATATGGGATAAATATATCCAATCGCTGTCCCCGAAGGCGAGAAGTATGGTGCTTAATTACCCTTAATGATTGGTGACCATATCTTCTGCTGTAGAGCAGGTTGGTTAACAAGTGTGTATACTGTTATGTTTTACTCTCTCATTTGTATATCTGTTACCAGCTGTTTGAGGGTGGGGGATTTGGGAGGGGTGGGAAGGGAAGGGAATATAATAATAATATGTGCCTGTAGGCTGTCATTTGATATATGCTCGTCCTGGTGTGCTTCAGAGCTCCAAGTACATCAGTGTTTTTTGTTTTTTTTTGTAATGCTTACAATAAAAAGATTTGAAATAAATGCAGCCTGGAGTATTCCTGTGCTGCCATTTGCTAGCCTTCCACATGGAGCATTTCCTTGTGGAGATCTGGGTGCATATATATATATATATGGGATATCTCCCCCTTCCCCTGCTCCACACTTCCTGTGGACAATCAAAGCGTGGGCAGGCTTAGCTCGTTCCTTTCTTCCCCGCCCTCCCCTCAGTTGTTGGTAATGATGTATTTTCCATTTTATTCTCCATTCCTAGCATTTTATTTGCTTTCTTGGCCGCTGCTGCTCGCTGGGAAGAGGATTTCAACCTATTATTTCCAATTACTCTGACATCCTTTTCCTAGGGCAGAAAGACTGATTCTCTCCTACCACCAACCAGCGCCTTCTCCCAACCTCCAGCCTTCCCGTGAGATCCGAGCCCACGCGCTACTTTCCGCCAGCAAACTGCAAAGCCTCCACAGGAGCCCCTTTTCAATTGCCTTTCTGGTTACCAGACTGCAGGAATCAATTGAAAAAACAGATACAGGTTCTGTGATCTGAGAAATCACTGGAAAACTAAAGAGCAGAGTCACACCAGGTACTAATTGCTTCTTTTTTTGAGCATTTTTTTTTCCCTGAAAGATATTCTTTTAGGTCTCATTCTTTTTAAATCACCCAATTCCTAAGGAGGAACTGTATGACTCGGTCTGTTTCAGAGATAGAAAGTTTGTCACCTCTAGGGCAGGAGGGTACAAGGATACAGGGTCTGTCACCTCTAGAAGGGCTCAGGGGATGGGTGCAGGGATATACGGTCTGTCACCTCTAGGACAGGAGGGCTCAGGGGATGGGAGCAGGGATACAGAGACTTTCACCTCTAGGACAGGAGGAATCAGGAGATGGGCACAGGGATACAGGGTCTGCCACCTTAGGAGTTGGGCAGGGAGACAGGGTGTGTCACCTCTATGACAGGAGGACTCAGGGGATGGGCACAACGATACTGGGTGTGTCACCTCTAGGACAAGAGTGTTCAGGGGTTGGGCGCAGGGAGACAGGGTGTGTGACACCTCTAGGACAGGAGGACTCAGGGGATGGGCACAGGGATACTGGGTGTGTCACCTCTAGGACAAGAGTGTTCAGGGGTTGGGCGCAGGGAGACAGGGTGTGTGACACCTCTAGGACAGGAGGACTCAGGGGATGGGCACAACGAAACAGGGTGTGTCATCTCTAGGACAGGAGGGCTCAGGGGATGGGCACAGGGATACAGGGTCTGCCACCTTAGGGGTTGGGCACAGGGAGATAGGGTGTGTCACCTCTTTGACAGGAGGGCTCAGGGGATGGGCGCAGGGATTACAGGGTCTGCTTCCTCTAGGACTGTAGGGCTCAGGGGTGGGTACATGGATTCAGAGCCTGTCACTTCTTAGATTGTAAGTTCAGGGGGATGGGGAGGACCGACACACTCTATCAACTCTAGCACCACAGACTCAGGGGAGAAGCACAGAGAAGCAGAGCCCGTTACCTCTTGGACCGGATGGCTCAGGGAATAGCTGAAGAGGTACAGAGCTTCTCACCCATGCATTGAGACTCCAGAGCACTGCCTGCTTGTGAAATGTAGAGCATTTCCGAGATTGCTGCCCTGGAGTTTCTGGATTTCAACTTTCTACTTAAAATTCTAAATTTGGCTTCTGGAACCTCCCTGCTCTGCCTTCCTATGTCTTTTGGTGCCCACATGTACCATGATAGCCTTCTCCTTCCCAGCACTGTCTAAAATCCTATCCAGGAGACTCATGAGATTTGCCACCTTCACATCAGGCAGGCAAGTGACCACGCTATCCTCATGCCCACTAGCCACCCACCTACATTCCCAATGACTGAATCACCAACTACAATGTTCATTCTAACCCTACCTTCCTGGCCACCCCTGGAGTCATTTCTCAGAGGAGGAATAGACTGCACCACCTGGAGAGTAGGTCCCAGCTACAGGATCATTTCCTGCCGGACTGGCGGTGGGACCTCTCTACCATGTCCTCAGCATGCTTTCGTCTGCCACCCTAGCCCTCCAGAGATCAGACTCGTTCTCTGAGAGCCAGGAGCTTGTTGATTGCAGGAAATGCTAATTCCAGCCATTGCACATTAAAAACTAAACAAATCGGACATGTTAAATTCATACCTAAGCCCCGCAGAGTGCAGTGTTAATGGATTTTATTAACATGCAGCAGAGTACATAAAATCCGCCTCACTGGATAAATTAGCCTATACGCCCAGCACAGGGACCTATAGGCTAATATTTTTCCTGTAGAATAAATGCAATTTGAAGCCAGTTGACTCAGTTTATGCAATGAGGCCTCTTCTCTTCTAATGGGTAGAGTATAATCAGAAGGACTTGTGAAATGTGCAACCCTAGGCAACCGGTTATGTATCTAGTTACCTCCGTTTCTCCAACTGTAATTGGGTAATAATAAATAGAGATGGACCGATGTAATAACATTGCTCATTCTTCTCCTCACCTTTTGCAGATCTCTTATCCCTAGGAGTGACTGCATATCTGTTTGTGAAATTCTGTAATTATGAAGCAGGCCGTGGTTTGCGCTGATTGGCAGGCAGAACTCTACTATGGCCATTAATAATCAGATGGTACATTTGGGGAGAGTGTTTCGCAGCGGAAAGTGAAAGAAAATCCAGCAAGAAGCAGCTGTGTGTAAGGGTCATTGCCTCGGTGGAATTGTAACGGTAAACGTGAATCCCATCCTTAGCAAAGAGAAGGCGGGCACATTGCCCTGCACCCACCACCGACCGTGGGCGTATTCTTGAAACGTGCCAGTGCCAAGAAAAGGGAGAAACTGCCCGAGAGAGAGGAAGTTGGCTATAGGGCGATGCATTTAAAAGAGAGAAGCTGATTTCTCCTGGCAGCGAGGGTATAAAAGCACTTCCTTACCCCATTACTCCGTGAGAAGGGGTGATTTAAGCCTTTCGGGGCTGCGGCTAGCTTTTGGGCTGTCCTGGGCTAACAATTACTGTGCTGTCCTCTCCTTGTTCTTTTTTTTGTTTTGTTTTGTTTTTAACGCGTAGCTTATTTTATTGTTTTTCCAATAACCAACAGGCAATAGAAACAACAGTCTGTCTCAATCTCTCTCTCATACACATAAAAGCCCAGCTTCCTCTAGCTATCCAAACTTGAAAAATTGACACCTCCCCCCCCCCCCACTCAAACCTGGAGCAGGTGCAAGGGTATTAGGAGTCCTAGGCAAACCTTACAGCCTTGGTTCCCCCTCTCCCCTCCCACAGATCTTTCCACACACAATTAAACATTATGCATTTATAATACCAGATTTCACATGAACACGGTCTTTCACAGTCTTCTGAGGGCAACAACAACAACGTGGTGCAAACCGGAAAACTGTGGAAAAGATGCTTAGAACTTTTATGGCGTTAGGTCTATTGTGTAATGTATGTTGGGTGTGGACTTGGTCCTCAGAACTCCACGAGTAGCCTGAATTACACTTACAGTCTGCCAAAATAACACTAACTGCCAGCACTCAAACAGCTCTACCTATGAAAAGGCACTACTGCAAATATTACACGGAGCTCTAAAACGCCAACATACCCTCCTACTAGGAAAGGCTGCTATAGATCCTTAGATAGAAGCTACACACTAGCAGGATACCTCACCTCAAACACACAAGCAGAACACAGACAGACCCTCACCAGATACAAACTAGAGAGATCATAAAGTTTAAATATAAGCATACAGATAAAAGCTGACTAGGCAAGTATGGAAAAATAGAATCATTACCGTTCCTCACAAAAGATCAAACAATAAACTAAAAAAAAAATATAAAACATCAGTCATAATAGTAAAGCCATATTAATACAAAGAATATATCTCATATTTCAAAACAGTTGATAAATAGAACATCCAATACTTTAAAACTTATATACAAATTTTAAACATTTCCCAAACACCAATAAAAGATTGCAAAACAGCAGACACATCAAACATCCAATAATTACAACCAATAAGGATTACAAAATCCCGCGCTCCTCATACTTAGAAACTTTTGATTTCAAACACTCAGAGATTGTTGGGAGTGGAGGGTGTACAGACTTACTGCTTTCACTCTCATACACACTCATTTTCTAACACACACACTCACTTACACATTCTCACACACTCTTACTGACACACACAAATACTCACATATTCCCTCACATGATCAATGACACACACACACACACACACACACACACACACAAATACTCACATATTCCCTCACACTCTCACTGACACACACACTCTCTCTTCTTCCCCCTGAGAATGCAGAAGTATATTGTGAATAATTTTTTTAAAGTTTTTACTCACATTGGGGTTTAGGGGAATCCACCTGCCTGTTTTTGTGGGAGGAGGTGTCCGCAAGGCCTAAAATTATTTAGTTTTGAGTTTTGGTTTGTTTTTTTTCTTGTCATGGCCCAAGGACAACAGTGGCCTGCGACAGAAGAGTGGAGCCAGAGGCATGAAACATTGAGGCTGAAGAGGAAAGGGAGCAAATAAAGAGCCAGCTGTGAGGCTTCTGGCCACCTCCCACAGTAGAGGAAGAACTGATGAGGGGAGGTGGCTGAACTGGGACCAAGAGAGCAGCAGGAAGAGGACCAGGTTGCTGCGATGGGAAAAAAAAAACGAAGGAGACGCACGGCTGTGGGCCTGGCTTTGGTCACAGTGGCTCTACAGGCATGGGGACGCTGAAGCCAACGCTGACCATGTGATCAGCCCACTGGGGCAAGACCAAAGCCTCACTAGACCAATCTGCCCCTGCTGTGAATGGCCTAGACAGCCTCTTTCACTCTTTGGCCACCTCTAGGCCTCGTCCACTTTTGGCTACTATTGTGGATTGGGCCCCATCGGGGGGGGGGGGAGTCCTCTTCACTTTTCTACTGCCAGTAGGCCGGGCTCCATTGGCAACCTCGGGGGGGAGGAGGTCCTCTTCATTTTTCTGGCACCAGCAGATTGGGCTCCTCTGGGAACCACATGCCAGGCTCCTCTGCTCTCTCTCTCTCTCTCTCTCTTCTGCCACTGCTGTCCCCGCCCTGGTTGCGCCATCCCATGGTTTGCAAACCCGGAAGTGCTGGGCTGAAGGCTTTTACCTGCAATGGGTGGTTAGGATCTGGAACTGTGAGCGCAGGAAGCCATTTCCCGTTTTGGTAGTCAGAGGACTGAGCTATTCCGGAAACCCTGAAATAGCCTATACCGCAGTTCCCTTCCTGATTGCAATCATGGCATGGAAGCTGTTCTAGCTCCATTAACAGAACATCCATCACAACCGAAGACAATATTATACAACAGCCTTAAATGAAGCTGAGGACTGTAGTGCTCATTGCTATATGTGAGGTGAGTTTTATATGGAACTGATGAAGTGTAGGTAAATCTGACCTGTTTGGAACCAATTTGTATTGTCCAGTCTGCTTATTTGAGTTTCTAGCAGTGGAGACACTCACAGGGACTGATTCTGAGGTCCACTTTAATCTCTGCCGATCTACCAATGACAACATTCATGCCACTCAAGCACCTCATAAGAACCTAAGAAATGGGATGCTGGGTGAGACCAAGATCCATGAAGCCCAGCATCCTGTCTCCGCCAGTGGCCAATCTGGGTCACAAGTACCCGGCAGGTTCCCAATAGTCGATCTCTTTCTTGTATCTCACTCTCAGGGATAAGTGCCGGCTTTCCCCGGTCTACCTGCCTAATAACTGATTATGGACTTTTCCTATTCTCCTTTAAACCCCACTATGGTAGTGGCCTTGACCACATCCTCTGGCTACAGATTCCATAGATTGACTGACTGTGCGCGGAGTGAAAAACGACTTAATATGATTTGTTTCTAATCTGCGGATTGCTCCCTCCTTGACCAGGAGGCTGCAGTAACTGCTCCAGTGCAGAAGCCAAAAGAGTCCCTGCAGCAGAGTTCTGGGAGGTGGATGGGTTCACAGCTCCGGGTGAGAAAGATTAGAAGAGCGTCTAAAGAGGCAAAGGATTTTAGAAGATGTTTTACGCTGCAGATTTCTGTTTTAATTTTGTTTAGTTTTTATGTCTTGTAATTTGCTGTTTTAATTTTATACATTGCTTTGGGCAATTTATTGGAATCGGTAAAGCAATTAGTATTTGTTAATAAATAAATAAATAAAAGGGGGGGGGGGGGGGAGGAGAGAGGAAAAATTCAGACAGAAAGGCGAGAGAGAGAGTCGTGCCAGCCAGAAGCAAAGGAGTTTGGATGAACAGACTTCTTTCTAAAACCCTAACCGAATTTTCCTCAAGAAAGGTAGGAGGCAGCAGCCTATCCTGAGACCCAGGGCAGTGTGTGTGGGTGTGTATGGGGGGGCACAGGCTCTCTGTGCTGTATTAATTCTTTACATGTATTAGCATGATACCAGTCCATGCTGTATTCATGTTTTATATACACATCAGTGTGATACCTGCATGGGGCTTTGATGAAGATGCTGTTACGGTCGTGGACCCTTGGGCCGGCTGAGACGGTGGATGGAATGCTGTGGGAACCCACAGGAAGCGTCACAGCCGGGAGGCAGTGCTGAAGAGATCCTGGAGAGGACTTCACCACTGGAAGCCCAAGGTCCCCCCAGGAGGAGCCTGTAGGGACCCAGGCCTCTTGGACAAGCAGGACCCTATGCGACCAAGGATCCGGGCAGCGTCCGGCGAGGTCGATGAAGCGGACAGCTGGGCCCAGGAGACGGAAGAGACTTCACCCCCGGAAGCCTGCAGCTCCCCCGGGAGGAGCCCGTGAGAGCCCGAGCCGCTGGGACTTAGGAGGACCCTCGGGGCCAACGGGTGCCGGATACCTGAGGAGGTGGAAGAAGCCGAAGTCGGAGTCCAGGAACCAGGTCGGGTCAGAAGCCAGGAATCAGAAGACGGAGTTAGAAGCCAGGTATCAAGCTGAAGCGGAGTCAAGGACGGAGCCAGTGTCAGAAGCCAGGAATCAGAAGACGGAGTCAGAAGCCAAGGATCAGGCTGAAGCGGAGTCGTGGATGGAGCCGGGGTCAGAAGCCAGGAATCAGAAGACGCTGGCCGTCGACAGCATCTCCCTCTCATGGGGAGCACCGCGGTAGGCTGCGTTCTAGGCCTGGGCAGCCGACGAAGGTTTCCTGCGGCTGGACCAGGCCGATGAAGATCTCCTGCGGCCGGACCGGGCCGCATGGTAGGTGGAGGTCCCGGGGCACGGCCCGGGACCGTTACAGATGCAACCTTCATGTCTCTGTTCTGTATTCATGCTTTACATGTATCTATAATGAAGATACAGTCTTCCACTGTCCATGCAGTATTCATGATTTACACGTATCGGGTGATATCTGCATGGAGCTCTGATGAATATCTGCTTTTCAGCTGTCCATGCTGTATTCACACTCCGTTCATGTCACCAGTAGAATCTGGTTGAGCCCTTTGTTCAGCAAGAGAGAGGTAGCGAGAGAATGGGTTAGTGACGGGAGGATCCATTCAAATACAGCCCCTTCTTCTGTGGGGTCTGGAATGGCCAGCACACTTGAAGCAATATATAACCGAGCCCTTGCTACAGCTTGGGAGACGGTCCTTTAGGTTTTTTTTTTTTGCAGAGAGTAAGGAGCTAGAGATAACTTTTGTTGTTTTACAGGCCCAGTCAGTAAATGCAGGCTAACCCGGGGTCGGAAGGGATTTCCAGCACACAGCCTATCTGGTTGAGTGCCCTCTGGGTCTAAGTTTAGGGATTTTTGAGATTTTAAGTTAGGAGCCTCACGAGACATCTGGGCCTGTCTTATATGTAAGGAATTGGGGAAGCCTGCATGTGAACCTCCAGGGGATAGGGAAGTGGTGGTGACCCGCTGTGAGGAGGTTACTCCGCTGTTAGCTTCTGTTCATTTATTGGGGAAGAACACTTTTTTTTTGTTAGAAGATCCAGGAGGAAGGCTTTTGGCTGCCCCTTCCTTCTTGCTAAAAGCAGGAGAAATGCTTGATTCTTAGAGGATCCAGAAAGAGAGTACTAAAGAGACTGTGTAAGATGAAGATCCTGAACATCTGTTAACCCCGAGTAAAGGAAAAAAACATCACTGGGGTCACCTTAAATCTGAATTAGCTACAATAAAAAAAAAAAAACTATTAGCAACCACCAAGGAATACTCACCCACTTTACAGTATTCAGGAATCATTTCCCCATTACCACAGAAAATTCAGAAACCCAGAAAAAAGTGGTTTACAGTGGGTTCAGGTAGGATAAGACCTGTGACCCCAAAACACCCATTCTTCACAATTGTGGAGCCCACATGTCCTCCCCCACTTCCATAGAGCATACAAAAACCCAAGAATAAATGGATTACAGTGGACTCTGAAAGGATAAGACCTGTGATGGGCTACCAAAATGGTGTGAGGTCACTATCAGAAAACCTATAAGGAGTGACTGAAGTATATGAATATGTACACCCTAGAAGAGAGGAAGTGCAGATTTATATGATACAGACTTTCAGATACCTCAAAGGTTTTAATGATGTACAGATGTCAAAACTTTTCCGTTGGAAAGAAATCAGTAGAACTAGGGATCACAAAATGAAACTCCAGGGAGGACGACTCACAACCAATGCCAGAAAATATTTCTTCACAGAGAGGGTAGTGGATGCCTGGAATGCCCTTCTGAAGGAAGTGATGAAAACCAAAACAGTGAAATAATTCAAAAGGGCATGGGCTAAACACTGTGGATCTCTAAAGGCTAAAGGATGGGAATGAAGAAAAGAGTGCATGGGGGTAACTTGCTGGTGCGGTGGTTACTGCCCTTAACCAATAAGCCTGATAATTTGATGCAACCCAAACATTGTTCTCTGCTTCAATGACAAGGCATAATTGGATTCAAATAACAACCGAGGGCCCTGATTTGTACGGTGTGGGAAACTTAATAAGCATGGGGGTAACCTACACGGCGCAGTAGATACTACCATGGGCTTGCTGGCAGACTGGATTGTCCATTTGGTCCTTTTCTGCCATCATAGGTTTTCTATGTTTCTATGACACTCATCCTGTGTTCACCACCCTGGGGAGACAGAGAGAGAGAGAGGATTTACTCTGTGCCACTGACTTTGCTATTTTTATCAGCCTGGAAGGGGCTTTGACCAACCTAAAGACCCTGCCCATCTGGGAGCTCCGCTTTACCTTAATCCAAGAAGAGTGGGTGCCTCCCTTGCCCGATATCAGTGAGCCCTGCACAGATAGAGGGAAGAGGCTGTAAAGGAACTGGAGAGGGATTTCTGTGGTGCTGCAGTTTGAGGTTTGTGACATTCACCATCAGTGCTTAACAGTAAAGCCTTTCGTTTTGGACACTAACGAAGTGGCTCCGGAATATGTATTTCTGCACTCACTGCACTCACCACAGAGCCCAGCATCCTCCCCAGGGGAAACACGAAGGAATGTGTAAGAAAACCACCCCCGTCACATCGGGACCTGAGAGGACTCCTTTCTCCCCCCAGTCCCGCGAATCCATGCCTTGAGAAGTAAGGGAGGTACAAGAGTTAGTCAGGGTTCCTGCCCCAGAGAGAACTAATAACTTTATGGCCTCTCCCGTGCTAGTTCAGCACACCCGGGTGGGGTTACACATGCTTTGCATGTATCAGTATGATATCTGCATGGGCTCTGATGAATATCTGCTTTTCAGCTGTCCGTGCTGTATTCATTGCCTGCACGGGGCTAGAACGGAGATAAAACCTTCAGCAGCCTGTGCCGCATTCATGCTCGGTATGAATCAGCATGACACCCACATGGGGGGGGGGGGGGGCCGAGATGAGGCTCCGCACTTCAGCTGTCTGTGCTGTATTCATTGCCTGCACGGGGCTATAAGGAAGATAAAACCTTCAGCAGCCTGTGCCGTATTCATGCTCGATATGAATCAGCATGACACCCACATGGGGGGGAGGGGCGAGATGAGGCTCCGCTCTTCGGCTGTCTGTGCTGTGTTCATGCTTCGCGCGTGTGTCAGTGCGGGTCTTGCTCGGGGCTCCCCTAAGGGTTAACACAGCAGTGCTCTGATCTAGTTATCTGCGCTGAGCCGATGGCGCTTGCAAGGAGCTCTCAGAAAATGTTAAGTACCGAATTGCTCCTTGGGATGGAAATTAAAAAAAGTTAAATAAATAATCATCATAATTTTGTTTGCCTGAACTGTCAACAGAATTGCCAGGTTAGTTTCCTTCACTGCTTGCTCTAATTGGAAGAGTATGGATAGCCGCTAGAGGCCGCCCTCACGTTAAGTCTGGGCTTCACTGATAAGGTCCTTCCGTCCCCCCCCACACCTCCTCTGGGCTGTACGGCCCCTGCAGGGATGGAAGGAAGGAAGGAAAAGGGCTTATTTTGAAAACGATTCCCTCTCCCGCTACGAAGGCTCAGGCTGATAAAGGATTTTTTTTCTTTGCAAAGGGAAAAGCAAAACATTCCAGTACTAGAACCCTCTGATTTTAGATCCGTTCTTCAAGCTCTTCTTTTTGCTAATTTGGATTATTGTAACGCTCTGTTGCTTGGCCTGCCCCAATCTACAATCAGACCACTCCAGGTTTTTTTCAGAATACAGCTGCTCGCATTCTGTCAGGGAAAAAGAGGTTTGATCATATCACCCCCAGCACTGCTCGCATTACATTGGTTACTGATGCATTCTGGAATATTTTATAAAGCTGTCTGTGTGGTACATAACATTATCTATGGAGAAAAAAACAGAATGGTTAAATGCAGCACTGCGATTGCACACCCCGCAGAGAAATTTAAGATCGGCCGATAAAGCACTGTTATCAATCCCTACAATCAAGTCAGCTCACCTCAGTCAAGTCAGAGAGAGGGCCCTAACTATCGCAGGCTCAAAACTTTGGAATTCACTCCCAGTCCAACTAAGAATGCAGCAAGATAAAAGTAAATTCAAAACGGACCTTAAAACATGGTTGTTTAACGTGGCATACAACAATGTGGAGAAATAGCCAGATGCTTAAGCTTTATACCATCTCTGGGTGATCTTAAGTTTATCTTGGAACTATATACTTATATTTTAAAATTTTATTTGCTTAATATGTATAGTTTTATTCTGTCTTTTAGTAATCTTATCTTTAAGCTATTTCTCTAAGCTAGTAATTTTACCTTTTATTTTTCTATTTATAAACGATTGTAACTTTCTTACTATGTTTTTTTGTAATTCAAACCGTTGTGAAGGCTACCGCTGAGATGACGGTATATAAATAATAATAAACCTTAAACCTTAAACCTTATATTAAATGTAATTCCAGAGGGAAAAAAATACACCCCAAGAGGAAAAATCAGAAAAGGAAAATGTAAAAGCTGTTTAATTCCATGTAATTAATCATTAGTAATTAGTGACTATAGTTATTGCAGGGAACATAAAGAGGTGAAATAAAATACAGGCAGTGCCTCTCAGTCAGCGTCACGGAACTGTGTCATTAGGAAATCCACCATGAGTGGCCACCAAGGAAGTGAGAGGGCATCTGAAGGAGGTTTACAAAATCCTGGTTGGGGGGGGGGAGAGCAGTGAGTTAAGCCTGTCATACACTCCTGGCTGTGTGCCCACACCGTGCTCCTGCAGCAGACGGAGAAACTTTCATTTGCAGATCTTTTCATTCCCTCAGCATTATAATATTCACATATATCAGTTAAGTTTGGGTTGAGGCTTCAGGCATATTTTTCTCTAGTCTTTCGTTTCATTTAGGAATTGATGTAATGAGACCCGTGCTAAAATCAGCACTGTATTTTTAGCGTGTGGGTTTTTTTTTTTTAGAGTACGTGTGGCAAAAACAGGCGGCCAAATGATATGCAAATGAGACCCATGCAAAAAAAAAAAAATGCTAGCCAAACAAACATGTAGAAAACCCAAACTAAAGCCTGATGCTGAAACGCACGTGAAAAACAGGCGCTAAAACTCGTTGCTATTGAAACAAATGCTGTGTATCAATACAATACCTAAACTAGAGGTAGACTTGTTCAAATCCAAATCTCTCCAAATCCTCCTCACATACGCCCCACCTGGATTATTAGACCTAGATGTCTCTCCTATAGTGGAAATCATAGCAAAATACTTAAAACTGGATTCACCAGCCGTCATCCTTGGGGACTTTAATCTACACATTGACGCCAATCCTCGATCATCCAACTGTGAAGCCCTCTTATCTGCCCTCTCGGACATGGGCTTCAAACAACTCATCAACCAACCCACACATAAAGCAGGTCATACTCTTGACCTTATCTTCATAAACACCAGCCTTACTCCACTCTCACCCCCTCTATGCCTCCCGGTTCCATGGTCAGACCATTTCATGATCACCTCCACTCTCAGATCAATGACAAGATCTTCTTCACCCCCTCAGCCCACCACTCTGCACTATAGAAAACCCTGTCCATCAGAAGCTCTCGGCAACTCTCTGATCAAAGAACTTCCTAACCTGGATCTATCAAACCCCAATGCAGCTATTCTCTCCTGGCAAAATATCACAGAAGCTATAGCCAACAACTTATGCCCACTGTCGACAAAAAATATAAACCCTTCTCAAAAAAACAAGCAGCCATGGTTCTCAAAGGAGCTCTGCGCATAAAAGCAAAGCCTGAGACGGAAAGAAAAGGAATGGAGGAAGAACCCCAACCCTCACTCTCTAGCCATATACAAAGCGCTCTCCACCAATACAGAACTGCAATGCTACGAACAAAAAGAGATTTCTATGCCCACCATATCCACGATATGATCTTCGATGCGAAAGCTCTCTTCTCATATGTATCAGAACTCACCAAAACTGCTTCCCCAACAATCCCTGACGACCTAGCCCAATCGAAAGCAAATGATCTGGCCTTATTCTTCCAGAACAAAATCTCCAATACCCTGGCTAGATTACCTACCAGCCCTAACATGCTGCCTCCTGATCCCCCCCACCCCCCGAACCCATATGTAAGTTTGGAATCCTTCGACCCCACTTACACTATAGAGGTGGAAAACCTGATAAAAAGAATGAAACCCTCCACTCACCCTCTAGACCAAATCCCATCCAAACTTCTGATTTTCATACCGGAATCTTTCTCTAAACATCTAGCAGATATTATCAACTGCTCCCTCTCACAAGGAATCTTCCCGGATGCTCTCAAATTGGCCATCCTTAAACCCATACTCAAAAAACCGAACCTGGACCCGGACGACCCCAACAACTACCACCCTATATCAAATTTGCCATTTGTAGCCAAGATTATGGAGAAAATCGTAAATAATCAAATCTCAAATTACCTGGAGGAACATAATATTCTACACCCGGCACAATATGGATTCCGAAAAGAACACAACACCGAAACTCTCCTCATCTCACTCTTAGATCAGGTATGCATTGGCATTGACAAAGGACAGTCCTTCCTCTTAGCACTTCTCGATATCTGCGGCTTTCGCCACCGTAAATCATACTACCCTTCTAAACCGGTTATCAGACATAGGAATCGCAGGATCCGCCCTCAGATGGTTCGACTCATTCCTTAGCAACAGAGGCTACAAGGTTAAAATCAATAACAAGGAATCCCCTCGCACCAACACCCCATTCGGAGTCCCCCAGGGTTCCTCCTTATCGCCCACCCTGTTCAATATCTACTTACTCTCTCTCTGCCATTTACTCTCAAAACTAAAACTGAAGTTCTACATATACGCAGATGACGTTCAAATTTTAATCCCCATATCTAACTCACTGGATTCAGCACTCAAACTATGGGACTCTCACTTGCAAATGATCAACCTTCACCTCTCAAGCCTCAACCTGGTGCTTAACACTACCAAGACAGAACTCCTGCTCATCACCCCAGAACTCCTGCTCATCACCCCAGAAGGCAGTCCCTTCCATCAACCGTGGCACGCTAACACACAAATCCCCCACGCAAGAGACCTTGGAGTCATAATAGATAGTCACCTGAGCCTAAAGCAATTCATAAACCACACTACAAGGAGTGCTTCTACGAGCTACACGTACTCAAAAAACTCAAGCCGCTTCTTTTCCATTATGATTTCAGATCTGTTCTCCAAGCCATTCTGTTCTCCAAGGTCGATTACTGCAATTCCATCTTGCAGGGTCTTCCGGCTACTACAATAAAACCCCTCCAGTTGCTCCAAAATGTGGCGGCGAGAATTCTGACGAATACTCCCCCATATTAAAAGATCTTCACTGGCTCCCAGTAAACTTTAGGATCCTCCATAAATCACTCACAATTATTCACAAAATCATTCACCATCAGACCCCGCTTGACCTGCTACACCCTCTCAAACTTCACTCTGCGACCAGACCCTTAAGGGAAGCCTACAAGGGATCCCTACATGTTCCCCCAAACAAAGTGGTGCACCACTCAAACATCAGAGGCCGGGCATTCTCAACAATAGGTCACTCCATCTGGAACGCCATGCCCCCGGACCTCAGGCAGGAAACCTGTCTACTAACTTTTAAAAAGAAACTTAAGATATGGCTTTTCGGTCGAGCCTTTCCCTATTCCTAGCCCTACAGCTTGACTCAGAATTGTTCCCACCACCTCTGTAAATAAACAAGCACTAAATCATACAAACACGTCAAAATGAGGTTGGCTTTCCTGCCTCCCTCCCACATCCTCAGCTGTATATAGTATACTATCTTTGTTCTCCCCTCTTTATTTCTTATCCCCAGTTTATGCGCCCTTTGTTACAATGTAACTTTATGCTTCATCAAATTTTGTCTCTTGTTATTTGGTTCGGTTAACTGCTTAGTTCGATGTAAACCGAGTTGATTTGATTTGTATCAAGAAAGTCGGTATATAAAAGCCTTAAATAAATAAATAAAATAAAATAAATATACTAGCGCTACTAACAAACAATTGATTTATAAATTTACGGCTCAAGTGCAAGTCCAGCGCCAACACACTGGCACAGCAGTAAGACGACACACTAGTTTAGTAGTTAGACTGATATTTTAGTATCAATCAATCACCAGCAGCAGCTAATAGTACACTGATTGATCGATAATATATAATGCAATGCTGCACTACTGCACAGGAAGCACTGATGTGACTGCTGGAGTGGTGCACTGCCTGCCTACCTAGGCTTGAATATAATGCTGCAGTACTGCTACTAATAATTCTGCTAAATGCCACTAGCCTAGCCAGACAGTGACACTAGGCTAGTAGCCTAGTGTATCAGACATTCACAACCACCTAGTAATTAATTATTAATTCACTGATATAATAAATCAATAAAAAATTGAGTAGGTTGATATAATAGATCTAGTAGATTGAATAAAGAGCTGATGTTTCTCCTCTCCTCACACCAAACAAAAGCAACACACAAGCAGAGAAGCCCTTCTTATAAAGCTTAGCTAGTGAGTAAATGTAGGAGGGAAAGTAAATGTACTGGCCAGTGTGGTCACTTCAAAAATATACTTACCAACAATTACCATACACATATATTCGAAGTGTGTATAATAATTCCAGGACCACCTTTCTAAAATGCACAGGGATTGGCAAATTCAAAACATGCACTAGCATTTCACGTGCCAGTGCCTGGTAACAAAAATATTAATAAACAAACAAGTTCTAGTCACTTGTAATGTGTCACAAAAGTAATGTGATGATCATCACATTACTTTTTTTGTCAAGCTACCAACCGTTTCCATTTCCCATCCCCCATATATTAAACCATCACCTCAGTGGGAACCTTGGTAACATCAATAAATAAGACGGCAGCCAATAGGAATATATATTTATTCCTAACTGACCTTAACTGATCTGAAAAGTGTCAAATTGTATCATTTTCTGTTAGTGCGCACTAACAATGGATAGTGCGCACTAACACGATTAACGATTTTTACGATAAATCGGGGTAATTCCTATTGTATCACGCGCTTTAACGATTGATGATGATTTAAAAAATATCGGACGATAATTTAAATCGTTAAAAAACGATTCACATCCCTATAATCAACTGAATTATGAGAGAGAGAGAGTCCTCCATAGCTTAGCAGCAAGAGTACTTGGAATTGCGACGCTTTTATTCCATATTTTCATCTAATGTGGCTTGGTTTCCATTTTACAAGCTGCGCCTGGTGGCAACACTAAGGGGCGGTGTTCACAGCACAGAAGGGGTATCTATGGCATGTATATCCTCTCCCCGTGAGAGCAGGAGACTGCTAGGTGTCATGCGCCATGTCTGGCGACCCCGCTATTGGATCCTGCCCTAGGCCTTTTAATCAGAATAGTTTAAAAATGTTTTCTTATGGGCATGTTTTACAAAGAGGAGGCTGGTCAGCCTGTATGCTGTTACATAACTCCATTCCTTGGGCCCAGGATGAGTATTCTCCCCCCTCCCACCCCCTCAGCACCACTACCCTCCCCAGCTCTGTCGGTAAGAAGCTGACACCCCGGGGATGTGGGACAGAGAGAAAGAGAGAAAAGAGTTAGTCCCAGGACCCTGAGTGACCTCTGCCTTCTCAGTCCAACCAGTGGACTAGGGGGTTACATTTAATTATTAGTTTTAGTGGTTTTTTTATACTTGTGCTAGTATTGTAACCACTCTGATGGTTTAGCTAATGGAAGTGTAGGGTATCAAATAAGATAAGAATTACATCATTTGTGTCATTTATCACAGTGTGTGGTGCCATTTTTGACATTATAGCCAATCTCACTCCTCCAGCTTCCAGCTTTAGCACGTGCACTCCGATAAGCCCTTGTCCCTGTAAGAGACCTCATGTCTTCTCGCTTGTAGTATCCAAGCGTTCATGGCTAGGCCTGTTCAAGTGAATTGCCCTCCCCTTGCTGAGCGCACCCTCTTAGCTTTGCATACCTGCATGCTGCAGGGCTTGCTCTGCTCTGCTTTTGCGTGGCCCACATACATATTAAACCTACGATCTCTCTTCCTTCCCTTTGGGCGAAGGCAGCAGAAAATATTTTAGCACTGTCTCTCTTAGAGGTGTGCTGTAGGAGGATGGACAACTGCAACTTCCAAAATAGCCCTTCAGGATGCTGGAATGAAATTGAATTGCACCTACAGTTTATCTGCATGCTCAAGTGTTCGAAAGCATTATATTTTCACTCATTCTGTTATTATTTTTCTTGACATTGTTTTGCAATGGTTATATAATTGATTAAAGCTGGTGTTCCCCGGCTTAAGAAATTTGATTACCATATCGTAATGGTAATTATTGCTGGTCCCACACATGATGCATTAAGGAGCGAGGTAACAGCCATGCCCATGGATGCTGGGTGAGCTGAAATTGAAGTAGGTCACTGGTTAATTAGCCGAGATCACACTCCTGACAAGTCTCCGACAATCTGACCATAGACGTGCAATTATAGGCTTTGTCCCTGATATGCATGAAATTCTCTGATCGGTGCCGGTTCTCTTATAGCAGAGAGAGAGTGGAGGTGGCAGACGGAAAAGGCGCAAGGCAGCTGAAAAGATGATGGTTTGACACTGAAACCAGGGATAAAGCGGGTTCATGGCTTAGTAATGGTGGGTAAGTGTATGTCTCGTCTCCTGGCTGGTGGTAAAAAGCACTCCAAGGGCACGACGGGCCACTGGACCCCTTGCTATATCATTATACTGAAGACTTTGCATTGAAATGCCCTTTTTAAATGTCAAAAGCCGTATGATGTTTGATACTAATCAGACTGACTTTGATTTCCAATTCTGAACTGGCCCCTCATTTCCTGCTGTTAGTCACAGATAGTGTTATTTGCGCAAGGTAGCAAGCTGTGAGGGATAATAAGATTAAGAATTTCATTTCTGTAGGGCCTTTTTTTTTTTTTTTTGTATGGCTACACATCCAATTCAGAAATACACATGCACCATTTCTGGCATGGTCTGGACACCAATTTTGATTTCTGGACCATAAGAAAGGGAGAAAAATTATATTATTGCTGTTTCAGCTGGGTGAGCAAAGGCACGGAGGAAACAGGACTCACTGTGCTAAAGTTGGAGCATAGTACTACAGTTTGGGAAATCAGCAATAAAATTGAAACACAAGGTCTGCCAGCCACCTAGAATGTATTCTCTGTAATAAGCCATAAGTTTTCTTTGTGACCCAGAAAATTCTTCTTGCTCTTCTGGGCTCCCTGTTCAGTCAGAACCAGACCCTGACAGACTATGGCGGCATGAGCCATGGTATTCCCCCCCTGTTTTTAACACTCCTCCCATGTAGCCTAGGACGGCAGCAATCTTCAACCACAGATTGGAACCCAAGCCTTGAGTCCTCTGGGTCTGCCAACCTATCTGGCCTGAAGAGCAAAAGCCAGCTTTAGGGATCAAAAACCAGGTTTGTTGCAGGGCAGAGGACGGTGCTGGCACAGAGCCACTGAGCCAGTCCCTTTATCCACAGTTTCCATGCAACATGGAAATTGTGCCACACTGGGTCGAAGGTCATGCCTACTTTCTACCTGTGGGGTTTTGCACCAATTCTTAATGAGCTATTGCTTTGAAAATTGCCATGGGCACAGAGATTGAGCAGTCACTTGGTCCTGCTTTTTCTTGTGTGGGTAGAGATTTGCTGTGAAAGTACATGTGAAGATTTGAAAATTCCCAAACACCAAAATAAGAGGTGCCATTCCCAGGGGTGTACTTAATGTGGCTGAAAGACCTGCCTGCTGTGGAAGAACTGTTATCCACATGGAGGGAGGGCAATCCTCAGACAACCGACGAGTGTGGGCAAAACCCTTCGAAAGTTATCCTGCCCATGATTTTTTTTAAGGTCGCACAGAGCCAGCAGCAAAGCTGGGATTTAAGTACATACTGGCAGGTTTCCCATATTGCGGAACTATACTTTAAACCCATGAGTACACCTCCTTCCTTAGAAATACCTCATTAATTAAGTCTTTTCTCCAAATATTTAAATGCCTGGGCCAAGGCTTAGGTACAGCGCTGGATCACGGCCTAAGGCCAGGTTCCATTAGCTGAAGTCCAGGCCTAGGCCCAGGTCTGACAATGCCATCACTGGGGCCCAGGTTTAGGTTAGGCCCAAGCCAGAGGCCTAAGAGTAGGCCTTCTGATGTCTTCTTTTCTTGATCCACTGACTGCGAATGATGTTTTTGGCCTGGAGGACGCGCCACAATAATGTTGCTGTGGCACTTTCCTCCAGGGTGGATGGTGCTATTTTGTTGTATGGCTGTACTTTTGTACACTAATATAAGAACCCCCACATAATAAGTTTATGACTTCTTAAGTATTAGCTAATCATAATAGGCACTACAGGTGGAATGACACATTCATTGTGTTTTATTTAATCACAGGCCATGACGAGTAGAGCAAAATCAAAATTCTTTAAAGCAATTTTTCTTAATCAAATAAAATTTGATTTATCTTAAAGCCATTTGAATGAGTCTATCTGTAGTCAAAAGAACTCCAATGTTGGAAAGGTGGACAATTGAGCTGAGATGAGGTTGTTGCTACCACTAGGGGGCAACCACTATTGGCCCTCGTCATTGGGAGGTGGTTCCGGAAGAGATGGCCCAACTGGACCTTCACCTATACCAGCCCTCATTCCCGGCAGGTTGAGCCCTTGGGTACCGGGGCTGGCAGAACTTAGGCGCGGGTCTCTCAAGGCGAGGAGCCAGAAGACGGGTGGCTGAACCAACATCGGGCGAACCAAGGGTCGGTGCAGACAGCGGACAAGGAGACAGGAACAGGCTGAAAGTTGGGACAGGCAGCGATCAAGCAGAGACAGTGAGCCGGGCATATGATCAGGGCAGATGGAAGTCTACAGAGCAGCTCACTACAGAGAGCTCGGGAGTCAGTCCCTTTAGGGTTGCTGAGAGTCAGGAGGTAGAGAGTTTTTCTTGTTTTCAGGCCTAGTCAGAGGAGCCAGGCAAACCCTGCCTGATGGTCCTGACCAGGGGCTGGGAGGGGTTTCCTTATCCAGTCCACTCACTGGCTGGTTGGGATTTTCCCTCTGGGTCAATTTTTTGGGGTTAAGATTTTAAGTGGTAAGAGCCTAGTGAGAGCCTGTATACCACCTGGGCTTGGGGCATGAGGAATCCTGTGTCTGGGGCTGTGCAGGTGAGGGAAGACCCTGGCCCCTCCATACCCTCCACGAGGACAGAGGTGTCAGTAACCTGCTGCAAAGAGAAACTCTGGTGTAACATTCATTTAAGGGGAAAGCACTTTGAATTCAAGATCCAGGAGGAGGTTTTGGCTGTCTTTGCTTCCTGTTTGAAACAGAGAGCTGCTTGCTTTGGGGGGGGGGGGGGGGGGGGAATCCAGAAAGAAGAAATTAAGAGACTGTAAGAAACAAGGAGATACTGAAGATCTGCTAACCATGAGTAAGGGAAAACACAAATCACTGGGGACACCTATCGAGTTTTTTCAGCACCCTGGAGAGAGAGAGAGAAGATTGTATTTATTTGATTGTTTATTTGTTTAGGTGTTTTATATACCGTTGTTCCAAAAGATGATCACAATGGTTTACAAAATCCTCATACATATATTCATGTTCAGTGGCCACATACTGTATGTTCAGTATTCACCTTATAGTTTGATTCCTCATTGCGTATACATAATCCATTTCATAATTCTAGTTCATCATTATAAATATTCTAGGAAATTGCACTATGTAATCTGTTTCGTATTCATGGGTTTTCTAGGTTGACCTAACAGAGATTAAAGGTTCTAGTCCTGATAACAATGCACTTCACGTCATTCATTACTTAATGCTTTCTCTGTACACAGTGTTTTGTCTTTTACTTTAATCGTATGCATTTCTAAAGTGCCATGTTTTCCGTTCATGCTTGAAGTCTTTTCTGTCACTTATCAGACGTATTGACTGTGGAAGTGAGTTCCATAACATGGGGCCCGCTATGGAGAACATTCAGTCTCTTATTTGTGTTTGTTATGGCCGCCGGTCATGGCGGTCCGCGACCGGGGCCGGCTCCTCACCCGAGGTGGCGGAACGCCTCAGACGCAATTACAGTCATGGCTGCCGGCCGCAGTGGTCCGTGACCGGGGCCCAGAACATAAGAACATAAGAAATTGCCATGCTGGGTCAGACCAAGGGTCCATCAAGCCCAGCATCCTGTTTCCAACAGAGGCCAAAACCAGGCCACAAGAACCTGGCAATTACCCAAACACTAAGAAGGACCCATGCTACTGATGCAATTAATAGCAGTGGCTATTCCCTAAGTATAATTGATTAATAGCCATTAATGGACTTCTCAGGTACTGGCAAGCCGCTTCGGTCCTCCTCCGGGGCTCCTGCTGATGCAGGCAGCCCTCTCAGACGCTCCTTGCGTGGCTGCTGCCGCTGCTGAACCCGACCGCATGCATCCTGCTTGGCCGGGCTGACTCTCCCCCCTTCAGGCTGTTAGAGCCACGAGCGCGGCTGAAGATTTAATTTAAGGGGCCACGACAGAAAGTTGTCATGGCTCCTTCCTGTAGACTTCTCCCTCGACTTGGGTATTTAAGGCAAGGTCTGCTCCTCAGACTTTGCCTTTGTATTGAGGCACCTTGTTGGGTTTTTCCTGAGCTCCGTGTTCCTGGTCTTGTTTCTGCTCTTCATCCTGCTTCTTTTCTACTCCCTTGTTGGATTGATTTTTGAAGTTGGACCTTCGGACCAGCTTTCGTGCTTCTCTTGGTTTGACCCTGGACTGGCTTCTGACCCTTCTCCTGGTTTGCTCCTGGACTGGCTTCAGACCACTCTCCTGACTTGCTCCTGGACCGGCTTACGACCCTTCTCCTGGATTCGACCCTTGGACCAGCTCTTGACCATTCTTCGACTTCCACTCCTGGACAGACTACGACCTGCTGGACGCACCAGCTGTCTGGAATCCATGACCTGCAGGAGGCGCCTGCATCCACACCTATCTTCAGTCTTCAGTGAGTCTCCTAAGCTCCTCCTGGGGGGACCACAAGCTTCCAGGGTGGTCTTTGTTCAACTGCTGAATCATCAGGCCCTGCCCTCCGATGGTAGGGACCTAAGATGGTTAACTCTCTCTTGGGTAGCACTAACTCTACTTCGGAACAGGGGTCCATCTCCTGATTCGTAACAGTGTTAGCTGTGTGTGATCCAAGAGGATGGTACCATTAGTGGTCCTTTGTTTTGTGATCTTAGGTATTGAATTGATACTCCTAATAAACATGGTTTAATATTGTTGATGATATTGAATTTAGGGATAGAACTTTATTTTGAATTCTGGCTTGTACAGGAAGCCAGAGAAGGGCGATCAGCGAGGGGGTGATGTGGTCAAATTTCCTTGTTCCTAGGAAGAGTCTTGCAGAAGCATTTTGAAGTAACCTTAGTGGCTTTAGTAGATTTGAAGCTAGGCCTAGTAAAAGAGAGTTGCAGTAGTCTAAGTTTGAAAATATAAGGGTTTGTAAGACAGTGCAGGGGTCCTGTATTGTTAACAGGGGTTTCAGTCAATGTTATATTCTCAGCTTGGAGGACCCTGTTTTGATTAATTTGTTTATATGCTTTTTCATCGTGACTTTCTCACCGATCTGAATTCCAAGGTCTCATACTTGATCTGAGGGAGTATTACTGACTCCTAGGTCTTGGGTTGCAGATTGATTATTGTGTTGTCTTTCCTTAACCACACAATTTCAGGTTTTTTGGGGGGGATGGGGTTAGATTTAGTTTCAGTTGAGTAAGTTTTTGTTGTATGGCTTTCATATATGTTGACAGCGACGACGCTCTCTGTGCCATACACTACCATTTTTACCAGATTGGAAGGGGTTTTCTTGACCATTCTAAAAAGACCCTGTCCACCTGGGAGCTCCCCTTATTCATGTCCTGGAGAGTGGATGTTTCCCTGTCCTAGTATATGAGTCCTGCACAGACAGAGGGAAAGAGTCTGTAAAAAAAACCAGAAAACGAGAGGATTTTGTCGTGCTGCAGTTTGAGTTATTGTGCCATTCATCATCAGTGTTTGCACAGTGATGCTAAATCAGTGACTCCAGAGTATTTCTTTCTCACTCATTGCACCCACTATAAGAACAAGTCCCTTCTCCCAAGGAATCGCAAAGGAAAAAGGGAATGCGTGAACAGGTCACCCCGTCATATTAGGCCCTGAAATTAAGAGAGACTGTAAAAGGGCCAGCCCCGAAGAGAAACAAATTCTTTTATGGTTCCCACTCGTGCACGATAGGCACATCGGGGTGAGGTTTCTCATGAATATAGCACGGACAGCTGAAGAAAGAATTTTCATCAGAGCCGTTGTGTAAAACTTGAATGCAGTATAGAAAGCTAATAGCAGATAAAGGGAAAGGGATTTAAAGAAATGGCCATAATGAACAGTGCATGCTTTTTAATTAAAATAAAGGTGACAGACTTCCGGTGATTACCACTAGCTGAGAAGTCGCAGGCTGGTGGTACTCCTTGGAGGCCGGCTCTTAAATCGCTGTAATTATACCTGCATTGCATCACTTTTACAGTATTTTTTTTCCTTTGGCCACAAGAATATGTGCTTATAACATAGTAACATAGTAGTGACGGCAGTCTGGCTGGATCGTTTAGTCCTTTTCTGCCATCATTACTGTGTTACTATTTATGCTTATCATCAATGCAGTTCTTTTGGTATGAAGGATGGTACGCAGGTGAAATCATCTCAGACATCGCGTGAGAAGATCAAACAGGCTGAAGTCAAAATGGCAGCCAGAATGGAAGCTTCTCTTTGTGAATTAAATCAATACATCACACACGATATTGTCCTGGTCTGATTACCATTTAATAAAGGCAGAAATAGCCTTCACCCACCAAATCCATAATAGTATAGATAACATGCTTACTTTTACCTTCAGGAAAAAGATAGAGATGGAAGTACTAGCTAAAGCAATAGAAAATAAGCTTCCCTGAAATAACTCAAACCAATTCAACATCGGCATTTGATTCCTGGGATAAGATAGTCAATGGCATAGCAGAAAAACTTAGTCCTGTCCAGACAAAAATTATTAACAAAGATAAGAATAGCTCCAAACATAAGAAGCCCTGGTACAATGATGAATTAAGAAGCACTAAACAGAACCTGAGAAAATTAGAGAAACAATGGCGGAAATGCCCATCTGCTGAATCCCTAGGAAAATATAAATCTTTCCTTACAAAATACCGTACACTAACAAAGCAAAAAAATAGATTACTCTGCTAAACAGATTTACGGGATCATATTTAATTCTAAACTGCTCTTTGAGGTTGTTAAAAATCTAATTAAAGACCAGACATCCTCCGTCTTGAGAAACTACTTCACAAAGATCTCTTGCAATGATTATGCCCCGCAGCCGACCACACTCACCCCCCCCCCCCCCCCCGGGCGGGCCCGGGTCGCTGCCGCCGCTCCGTGGCCCTCTCCTCCTCCTTGGCACAGCATAAAGGCTGGGCCGGCCCCAGCATCGCTGAGCAGCCAGCCGTGTCTGACTCTAGACTCGCGCACGCGTGGCTCCTCCCCCTCCTTAAAGGAGCCACACCAGAAAAGACCTTCTGCGGAACCCAGAAGCATAGGGCCCTGTTGGTCCTATATAAGGCAGTCCGTCTATCGATGCCTCAGCAACAGGTCTCGCTCTTTGGAGTCGCTAGTTGCTCTACAGCTCCTGCCTCTGTGTCTTCGGTTCCTGCCTCCGTGTCTTCAGTTCCAGCCTCCGTGTCTTCGTGCCTGCCTCCGTGTCTCCCAGCTCCGTCTTCGTGTGATCCTGCTTCCTCAGACCCTCGGCGTGATTCTCTGGTATTGACTCGGCTCATTTTTGGATTCCGCTTTCACCTGCTGCCTGCCCTGACTGCCTGCCTGTTCATCATTCTGCTGACTGCTGCCTGCCTCGACCTCTGGCCTGTTCTAGGATTCCACTCTCGCTGCCAGCCCTGACCACCAGCCCGCCTAACCTGCCTATGCCTCTCACCTTCATACCAGCTCGCAGGAGACCCGTTCCTAAGTCCTGCCGGCCTCGGCTCAACCTGCGGGGAGGGCTGGTAAAGGTGAAGGTCCCATTGGGTCTCCACCACCTACATCTGCCTACCGACTTCGTGGGCCTATAGGGCACCCCCATAGGCAGCACCAACCTCATCTCAGCCAAGAGTCCAAATTTCGACGCAACACTCAAGCAGTTAGTAATCTACTGCACCACCTTGGCGCCCACTCCCAAGCTTCTCATTTTACTTATGAGCCTCCTATGCAGGACTGTGTCAAAAGCTTTGCTGAAATCCAAGTAGATTATAACAATCGCTCTTCCTTGATCCAATTTTTTAGTCATCCAATCAATAAAAATCAATCAGATTTGTCTGACAGGACATGGTGAATCCATGCTGCCTCGGATCCAGCAATCCTCCTGACTGTAGATAGTTCACTCTTCTTTCCTTAAGCAGAGTCCCCATTAATTTTCCCACCACCGAGATGAGGCTAACCAGTCTATAGTTTCCAGCCTCCTCTCTGCTACCACTCTTGTGAAGCGGGACTACCACTGCTCTTCTCCAATCCGTGGCACCACTCCCGTTTCCAGGGATTCATTGAATAGGTTCTTCAGCGAACCCAGCGCATCTCTGAGCTCCCTCAGTATCCTGGGGTGTATCATATCTGGCCCCATGGCTTTGTCCACTTTCAGTCCAGCTCTTCCCAAACATGCTTTTCAAAGTTCTTTTATACCATAAAAAATGTTTTTGCAGTGCATGTGCACCTAATATTTACAATCATTCCTTTTTTTTTTTTTGCAAAAATTGTGCCTATGTTGAGCCAGTACCAGGAATATTTGGTTATTTTATTTTACTTATTTATTTAACCCTTTTCTATACCGTCGTTAAGATGGATACCGTCACAATGGTTTACAGTAAGGCACATAAAAATAATGATGCTATAGTATATCAATTTACGCAGGTGCCCTAATGGTTCGGTAACATAGATTGTAAACAATATTAATTGGTAAATGTTATAAATTGTGTCCAACTCTCTTTAAATCAGTTTTGAATACTATACTAGCTTTATAATTGTAATTTTTGGTGATGAACGAAAAAATAAAAATAAAAACTACACACATATTGATTACGGTGATGTGTGTGGGTGTTTGATTGTTCGTACCTTAGACTTCCCTGGGTTTTATTCTCCAGTCTCTTTTTGATAAGCTTGTTTAAAGAGCCAGGTTTTTAACTTTTTCTTTTTTCTTTTTTTTTAATTCTTTGTTTATAATTTTAACATGTAATACAAGAATTACTTGCCAAAGACTTTACAGATAAAATGCATTATCCAAATTACTCTAGAAGAAAACAAATATAAAGGCAAAACATATTTTTCCCTTATACATCCATCTGTATTAATAAGCAAACTTAGAGAAGCATCTAAACTTTGAGCATTATTTCATTAAATAATATATAAGGAAATTTAGGTAACATTCTTCCCCCTTATCTTCACTTTTCTAACATTCCTTCAATCTCCCAGAAGTGCACTAAGATGTTCTGGTTCAGTGAATTGATAGTTTTGTCCATTCAGTTTAATTACACATTTACATGGATAACGAAGAATAAATTGGCCTCCCCTCTCAATTACTTTAGGTCTAAACTCAAGAAACTGCTTCCTCTTAGTTTGTGTAACCTTAACTAAATCGGGGTAGATCCATATTTTATTCCCATAAAAGGTTTATAACCTATTACGAAAAAAATATTTCAAGATTGTATCTCTATTCGAGATAAATGCAAATGTTACTAACATAGTACCTGTTTTCCCAACATCTACCTCTTCCTGTGATTTTTCTAAAAAATCTGACAAATCTATTGAGGACTCAGCATTATCTCCATGATTTTCTACTATCTTACTATCCTTTTCGGATTGAGACTGTTTCTTCATCTTAACTGTATTACTTATATAAAATGCCCTAACAATTGTCGGCATACTTTGTTCTGGTATGTTCAAGATTTTTATAACATACATCCTAAACAATTCTATAGGCGAAATTTTACTAATAAAAGGGAAATTGATAATTCTCAAATTTAAAACCCGTGAATAATTCTCAATATTCTCAATCTTCCTTTGTATTTCAGCTTCTGCCTTGATTTGTTGAACTTGTATCTTCTCCACCTGCAATAGGCGCTGATCAACAATATTAGTCTGTTTTTGCAAATTAATCAAGGCTTCTGAGTTACTTTTAACAGTTTTATTCGTTTCATTGACTGCTATAGTTAAATTTTTAATCGAAAAGTCTGGTTTTGTCAGAACATTCCACAAAGTATCCATCGTTATAGATGTGGGTTTTACTATTATTTCTTGAATATTTTTTCCTTCTATTTGTTTCAAGTTTTCCTTAGGAAAACTTAAAGATGTAACAGATCTACTCCCTTCAGCTTCTTGTATAGTAGTTATTGGAGGGAGAGGCTTTTCTTCCAAAGCTTTTTTCTTTCCTTGTATAATATCACTGATTTCTTCTAATTTATCTGAGATGTCCTGGGGACTTTCTGGTAGGTTAAGGGGCATAACCCCTTCCTTACCAGGAGGTAGTGGAATGTCTGGAGCTCCTGGACTCAAAGAGATGTTATCGGCCAATAGGGACAGATTTAGCTTCATTTCTGTCCCTATAATGGCCCCCTCTTCAGGAGTTATCTGTGGGGAACTCAACCAATCGGCCATGAGTTGAATGATCCAGTAATCACTAAAGACCCAATTGGACCCAGTTGGAGCCAGTCAGAGCCATGCGCCCCTTTGGCGTGAGGCTTCAGTGGTGCGCTGTAGGAGGTCCGATTTAAGGATCTCCTCCGGGCCCTCCCAATGACGAAATCCACTCCAATTGGCCGCCGGTAACACTGTCGGGGCAGGCTCTTGCCTACCCCCGGAAGTTCGTTCTTGTTACAAAGCACAGGATTAAGGCAAAGGCAATTCAAACAAATGAGGAAATAAGGCTATTCACCTTGAGTTCAGGTAATATTCTCCTTGCCTCTTGAAAAGCCATAGGAGGGCCAATTTAAGGATCTCCTCCGGCCCCTCCCAATGATGAAATCCACTCCAATTGGCCGTCGGTAACACCCCTGGGGCAGGCTCCTGCCTACCCCGGAAGTCTGTTCTTGTTACAAAGCACAGGAATAAGGCAAAGGCAATTCAAACAAATGAGGAAATAAGGCTATTCGCCTCGAGTTCAGGTAATATTCTCCTTGCCTCCAGGTTTTTAAATTTTTCTAAAGGTTTTGCTGTCTCTTTGTAATCTTAACTCCAAGGGCATGGTGCTCCATAGCACGGGTCCTTCTAATGATAGTGCCCTTACTCTTACTTGTGTTAGTCTTGCTGTTTTGATTGATGGAATAGTTAGGAGTGCTTTTTTGGCTGATCTCAGGTTTCTGTTGGGGACGTGTATGCGAAGGGCTGTGTTCAGCCATTCTGCTTTATCGTTATGTATTAATTTATGTATGGTGCACAGTGTTTTGTACAGTATTTTTTGTTCAATGGGTGGCCAGTGTACTCAGCCAGGGTTTCAGTGTCATGGTCTCTTTTACTTTTACCGGTCAAAATTCTTGCAGCTGTGTTTTGTAAAATTTGTAGTGGTCTTAGTGAGGTGTGTGGTAGACCTAGTAAAAGGCATTACAGTAATCAGTGCTTGCAAAAAATTAACGCTTGTAACACCGATCGAAATTTGGCAGTTGTTAGAAGTGGTTTACGTCTTCTGAGAATCATGAGTTTGGCGTATCCTTCCTTTACCTTTAAAGATATATGTTGTTTTAAGCTTAGTTCTGTGTCAATTATTACTCCTAGGTTCCGTACTTTCTCTGCTAATTCTATTTTTTGGTTGTTTTTGAGTGTGATTGGGCTTTGAAAGATCTCAATATTTTTGCGTTCCAAATGTAGGAATTTTGTTTTCTCTATATTAATTACTAACTCTATTTGGTTTAGTAGCTGTTTGATGATATCTAGATACATTAGCTATGTTTAATGTTTTTTCAATTGTGTCATCGATTGTTAGTAATAATTGAATATCGCCAGCATATATATAATGTGTGATGCCTAGACCAGCTAGCAGGTGACATAACGGTAAGAGTAATATGTTGAAGAGTGTTGCAGATAGGGCTGATCCCTGTGGTACTCCTGTTTGAAGGTTTATTTTTTCTGACATTACGTCTTTGATTTGTACTTGGAAATATCTGTTACTTAGATATGATCTAAACCATTTGATAGTTTTGTTATTTAATCCTATTTCTTCTAGTCTATTTAGAAGTATGTCATGATTTACAGTATCAAAGGCCGCTGACAGGTCTAGCATCACTAGAATGTAATGTTTACCACTATCGAAACCTCTCATGATGTTGTCTGTTAGTACAAGCAGTAGTGTTTCTGTGCTATAGTATTTTCGAAATCCATGTTGTGATGGATACAGGATATTATTGAAATCTAAGTGTTCTGCAAGTTGCTTTTTTATAATTTTTTTCTATTAATTTTGCAATTAGAGGTAGGTTTGATACTGGTCTGTAATAGCTCAGGTTAAGAGGGTCGCTGTTTTTCTTCTTTAAAATTGGTTTTACGCTTGCCCCTTTTAGTGTATCAGGCATGGTTCCTTCCTCTAAGGATAGATTAATGATCTTTGTTAATGTTGGGGATACTATGTTGGCTACTTTTTTTATGTCTATGGTTGGTATTGTGTCATATGCATGTGGGGCGGGATTTAGTTTTTTTAACATGGATTCTATTTCCAGTTCCGATATCTCATTAAATGTCGTCCATTGTTTAACATCTCTTTTTTTCATTTTAATTTCTTGTTTCATTGTATTTGGAATTTTTGTTTTTAGGTTCTTGATTTTGTCATTGAAAAACGTGGCTACTTCATTGCATCTATTTACTGGTAGGTTTTGTGAAGAGTCAGATTTGTCATTAGTGAGATTTCTTACTATGGTAAATAATGTTCTTGGGTTGTTTGCATATTTCTTTATTTTAGAGCTATAGAACTGTTTCTTTGTATTGAGAATTACTTGTTTATAGTAGGCTAGGTGCTTTGTATTTAATTAGGTTTTCAGTTGTTTTATTTTTTCTCCATTCTTTTTCTTTTTTCCTTAGATTTCTTTTGACTTCCTTTATCTTTTCATTTTGCCAGGGGTTTGTTGGTTTGGGTTCCTTGATGTTAATACATTTTATTGGGTTTATCTCATCGGCTAGATTTTTGGTTGCTTGCATCCATGCTGTTGTAGCGGAGCAGCAGTTGGTGTAATCTAATTTTGTTAGTTTTTCTTCTAAATTGTCTTTCAGGGATTCTAGGTTATAAGGTGGGCGATATTTAAATTTAATGGGTTCTCTTTTTTCTTGTGCTGTTTGAGGTTCGATGTATTTAATAGAGGATTGTATGAGTAAGTGATCTGACCAAGGGATAGGTGTGTAGTCAGTTTTAATGTGTTCTAGGTGACTGTGGTTGATGAATGATATATCAAGAGAGTGTCCTGCTCTGTGAGTGGGCTTATCCGTAGTTAGAGTGAATCCTAGTGCCATCATAATATCCAATAGAGTTTGGCAGGTGTTGGATAAGGGATTTGTGTCTATGTGAAGGTTGAAGTCGCCTAGCACAATGGTGGGTTTTGAAGTATTTAAATGTGTTGTTAGGAACACAATATTACAGCAGAACCTACAATAGATGCCGAACCACAAAATCTAGTAACATTTTGGGTTTACAATTTTTTATGAAAGAGCTTTAACTTTCGGACATTTGGCAGATATTTCATCCAGGAGAGCTAGATTTTTCTTTGTACTCTGAACCACATAATTGCTTTTCTCATATTGATTATTTATTTGTATTTCAATCATTATTTTCTTTTGTTGAGCTCGCTGATACAGGTAGTATAATTATTTCTGATCATGCTTCTGTTTCAGTGCAGTTTCAGGTAGGGATTTTACTCAAATGGAGTCCATATCCTACTTTGATGAAAAATGTAAAGAATATCTTAGAGGTAAATGGCAAGATTATGAGAACTGTAATTCTATCCCTGATATCGCTCTCTGGATATATTTTGGAAAGCTGGTAAAGTGATTATTGAGAGGAGAGATCATTACCTATGTAGCTTGCCAAAATAAGCAGAGGGATGCTGAGATTTTGCTTTTCTGATCTTAAATCTATGCATGTAGGCAATTTGTCTGAGGAAACTAAATCTGCTATGCATAGCATTAGAAATTCCTTAAACCAATTATTGCACCAAGCACTCTCTTATCATTACATAGGATTAGCAGGTTGCTGGCTAGAATGGTCTAAGGTTCCAAGCCACAGCATTAGATTTTTGCCTTGAAAAATAAGCAAGTAGTGAGGGGGGACATATCTCTGTCGTCTGCCTGAGCACATGCTCCTCTCTCAGGAGACAAAGGCATTAATTGATCAGCTTTCAGTGGGATGCTGAATTTTGTATCACACTTCTTTCCTGTAAGTGTTAAGAACATAAGAAATTGCTATGCTGGGTCAGACCAAGGGTCCATCAAGCCCAGCATCCTGTTTCCAACAGAAGCCAAACCAGGCCACAAGAACCTGGCAATTACCCAAACACCAAGAAGATCCCATGCTACTGATGCAATTAATAGCAGTGCCAGTGGCTATTCCCTAATGGACTTCTCCAAGAACTTATCCAAACCTTTTTTGAACCCAGCTACACTAACTGCACTAACCACATCCTCTGGCAACAAATTCCAGAGCTTAATTGTGCAACTTGCTAACTTCATGGCATGCCCCTAGTCCTTCTATTATGCGAAAGTGTAAATAACCGATTCACATCTACTCATTGAAGACCTCTCATGATCTTAAAGACCTCTGTTATATTCCCCCTCAGCCGTCTCTTCTCCAAGCTGAACAGCCCTAACCTCTTCAGCCTTTCCTCATAGGTGAGCAGTTCCATCTTCTATATCATTTTGGTTGCCCTTCTCTGTACCTTCTCCATTGCAACTATATCTTTTTTGAGATGCGACGACCAGAATTGTACACAGTATTCAAGGTGCGGTCTCACCATGGAGCGATACAGAGGTATTATGACATTTTCCGTTTTATTAACCATTCCCTTCCTAATAATTCCTAACATTCTGTTTGCTTTTTTGACTGCTGCAGCACAATGAGCCGACAATTTTAAAGTATTATCCATTATGATGCCTAGATCTTTTTCCTGGGTGGTAGCTCCTAATATGGAACCTAACCGTGTAACTACAGCAAGGGTTATTTTTCCCTATATTCAACACCTTGCACTTGTCCACATTAAATTTCATTTGCCATTTGGATGCCCAATCTTCCAGTCTTGCAAGGTCCTCCTGTAATGTATCACAATCCGCTTATGATTTAACTACTCTGAATAATTTGGTATTGTCCGCAAATTTGATAACCTAACTCATTGTATTAATTTCCAGATCATTTATATATATATTGAAAAGCACCAGTCCAAGTCGGCCTCTGTGACATAGTGAGGGCAAAGGCTATCGGCGCCATTTTTAATACTGGCAGCCGATGGCCGGAGTGCAGGAGGTCGCTCCCGGACCCCCGCTGGACTTTTGGCAAGTCTTGTGGGGGTCAGGAGAGTCCCCAAGACTTGCCAAAAGTCCCTGGTGGTCCAGCGAGGGTCCGGGAGCGATCTCCTGCACTCGGGCCGTCGGCTGCCAGTAATCAAAATGGTGCTGATAGCCTTTGCCCTTACTATGTCACAGGGGCTACCGGTGCCATTGGTCAGCCCCTGTCAAATGGTAGGAGCACAAGATGGTGCCGATGGCCATGTGAAAGGGGCTGACTAATGGCACTGGTAGCCCCTGTGACATAGTAAGGGCAAAGGTTATCGGCGCCATTTTGATTACTAGTAGCCGATGGCCCGAGTGCAGGAGATCGCCATCGGACCCCCGCTGGACCACCAGGGACTTTAGGCAAGTCTTGGGGGGGTCAGAAGGGTGGGGGGTTGTAGTTAATTTAATTTTAGCAGGGAAACGAATAGGAATTAACATATAAACGTATCGGGGGGCCCCCTTGCCGAATGCAACGTATCTGCCCCCCGATGAATACGAATCCCGAATGAAACGTATGGCGTCCCTCTGCACATCCCTATTTTCCAGCAGCGTTTCTCCTTGTATTATAGAAAGCTATACCCTTTTTTTTTGAGCGATATCTGAATCAACTTTCTCAAGAGTCTCAGTGTGCTGATTTAAGACTGGATTCATGTTATAAAATATTGTTTGTGTCTCTCTTATATTTGTTCTTAAGTTTACTATGGAATTCTGCAACATGGTTATTGCCTGCCATATCGATTCCATTGTTACAACTTTTGGTTTTTCAATCAACATATGAGGTGTAAAGGTTACTGTTTGAAGTAGATATACCTTGTGAATCCAGGTTCCTCTGGGATTGAGCCGTCTTCCTATCTGTAACAACGCTAACATCGTCGGTACAGACTTGGTCCACTCCGAGTAGCTTTTCCACTTGTGGGGAGGAAGTTGTCAGGCCTCCCGCCTTCTCAGGTGCCCCCATTACCTCTGCTGTTCCCTCCTCGATTGGGCTCAACTCCATACACACTGTCCATCTGTGTGGTAAGCCTGGTTCAGCAGTTGTTGTGGTGCTTCTAGGTGGAGAAGGTGTCGTTGGTGCCCCGGGACTGAGAGTAACTTCTCCCAGGGACGGAGGTGCTTGCTCTCCACCTTCCGCTCCAGCAGGACTCTCCGGGGCTATGAGCTCTGTCTGTGGGTAGAAGCCCGCTATCGTTGTTTGAATTAGCGCAGGTTGCACATGGGTCGAAGCTTCCTCTCTGACCCTGCCTTTAGGTTTAGTATTTGGCATCTTTCACAACGATGCCAACAATCAGAAAAGAGGTTTAGCAAAGCAACGATTCAGGAGCTTCTAACGCCAACTCCTCTCATGCAAACACCATCTTGGATTCCCCAGCTATTGAAGGTTTTAGCTAACCTGCACCAAATTGGAGTCGTTTGGGCCTTGTATGGTCTAAGGTCTTTCCATTTCTCACCAGGGTCTCACAGAGATGAGTGTTCAATTGTCCTAGTTTTGCTCGTCTCCTGGATGCCTTTGGCCTGGACTGAACTGACATTTGATTATGCTGCACGCCCTCGCTAATTCACTCCTTGCAGAAGCAGGCTGGTGAACTTTTCTTTTTCTTTTTTTGAAGAGACCTTTTGCATTTTGGAATGTAAGTTTGGACAGTATCTATTTTTTGGGTAGTGGGATTTTTTTTTCCTTTTTCCCTTGGTGCTCAGCCTGCTACTGGGCAGGTTGAATGGGGTCCTCGCTGGTTCCGAGAGGCTTCTGCTGGGTGTGGGTGCCTCTTGCCAGTGGGGGAGGTCCACTTTTTTGCTGGTGCACTGGGGATGCCCCTCTTGTGCAGGGGTTTGAGAATTTGGGTTTCATATATTGCTGGGGGATAATAAGCAAGTGTGGATGAGTTTTATGTTTGAGTGTGTATGGTACTGTGTGTGTGTTGGCCTACTCAAGTTCAACAGCATTGTTGTTTCTTCAGAGCACCTGTGCTCAACTGGGGGGGGGGGGGAGAGTGGATCTATACTGGGGGATCCCTCTTCCTAGGTTATGTTGCTTACTGTTTTTGGATATATGCTATTGCTGATTTTTATGTCTAATCTTGTTTTCTCTTCCATCAATATTGATGGGCTTCACTTCCTGATCAAAAGGAAGAAACTCCTTAATGATTTGCGTAAACGAGGTGTTCATGTGGCTTTTCTTCAGGAAACCCATCTGGATGATGCTGAACACAAGAAGTTGCAGCGAGAATGGGTTGACCAATATTTTTTCTTCTCATTCTTGTCACGTCAGAGTGGGTTGGCATTATTGGTCCACAAATTGGATTCATTTCAGAAGGACAAATGTTAATCTTATCCTCATGGATGATACGTCATTGTGGTCGAGGTCCTACAAGGAATAAAGGTGGTTTTGGTCAATTTATATGCCCCTAACAAATACTCTCATAGCTGTTTTTTCAATCTCTTAAGTAAAATTTTGGTCTAGGAAAGATACGCAGTAATTCTGGGAGGCGATTTTAATGTGGTCGACAATCCTTTGGTGGATTGTAAACTGGCCAAGACTTCCAGGAAAAATCAAGCCAACCTGAGAGTGGATTTCTTGTCCCAAGAGTTGCAATTAATTGATGCTTGGCGTACTCTACATTTGGAGGATCAGAAATTCACCTTTTATTCCCATGTGCACAATGTGTACTCTCGCTTGGATTATTTCCTTATTTCTGAATTTCTCTTTAATAAGTTAGCAGTCAGTGAGATTCACGATATACCTTGTTCTGACCATGCTATGGTTCTAATTACACTGGATCTGGTCCCTATTCTTCTGGGTCATTTTTGCTGCTCTATGTTGCCTTACCTCTATCTTGACACGTGCTTTGCTGTTTTTCTTCAGGACAAATGGAAAGACTATGTTGAATTTAACTTGACACTCAGAATTGATCCTATTCTTTTTTTGGAGCGCGGCTAAGGCTGTCATGAGGGGCCATATCCTAACATATCATACTTGTCATAAACAGGATAGGAACTCTGCTATTTTGAATCTGACCAAAACATTATGTTGCTGCGCCGGCACATGTGACGGATCTTGGGCAGGCCACTAAGGAGCAGTTAGAGGTGGCCTGCGGAGAACTAAATTCTCTGTTAGACCTTAAGGAGTGACAAAACATATTATTTCTTAAGTATAAACTTTACCAGTGGGGCAACAAGTCTGGCAAATTGTTGGCTAGACTGGTGAACTCTATGGATCGAACCAAGGGGCTTATTACCTATTTTCATGAAGAATTGTTGAATCTCACTACTACTTCCTCTATATTAAATGCTTTTGTCAACTATTACAAGGCACTGTATACAGCCAGACCTCTTAATGAGCAGGCTTATCAAGCTTTTCTTCAGCGACTGCAGTTACCGGAGCTGAGTGCATGTATGTGTGAATTGCTAGAAAAGCCCATTAACGAGGCTGAAATATGTGGGGCTATCTGCAAACTGAAGCTCTTAAAAGCACCAGGGCCTGATGGACTTGGACCAAAATTTTATAAGCTATTGGGTGATCATACTCTTACCCCCTTAAAGAATATGTTCCATGCTGCTCAGGAACAGGAATCTTGCCACAATAATTTTGCTCCCTAAACATGGAAAGGATGCCACTCTTACCTCATCCTATAGACCTATTTCTCTCCTTAATCAAGACATTAAAATACTAGCTGCAATATTGGTCCAGCGGGTGAACTCAGTAATAACGGAGGTGGTAGCACCAGATCAAAGCGGCTTTATCAAGGGAAGGCTTTCTAATACCAACCTATTAAAAACGCTGATTGCAGCTCTTTTCTCTCTAAGACTGGTGATCGTAATGGCCTTCTTATAAGTCTTGATGCTGAAAAGGCATTCGATTGCATGGAGTGGCTGTACTTCGGGTTCTTGAAGGTTATAAATTCGAAGATTCTATCCTGTCTTGCTTCATATTGCTGTACAAGTTACCCCAGGCCCAGCTGCTGGTGAATGGGACACTTTTGGAGACATTTTTTTTGGGGTAGGGGAATGAGGCAGAGCTGCCCCTGTCTCCTTTGTTGTTTGTCCTTGCTATAGAACCATTGGCTGCCAAATTGTGGGCTCTCTGCTCTTTTCGTGATATTCAGTTCAAAGAAAATCAGTTAAACTGAGTCTTTTTCTGGATGATATGATGTTCTATGTGGGAAATCCCACCGAGAGTTTAAAGGATATTATAGCTGTCATTAGCCAATTTAGGTCCTTCTCTGGCAGTGGCTTCTTGATTAATTGTGGGAAGTCGGTGGCGTTCCCACTATCTCCCTCTTTACAACATTGTTGGGATGTTCCCTTCCCGTTATCCTGGGCCAGGTCTTCTTTTCGATATTTGGGCATACAGGTGGCACTACACCAACTTAATATAGGTATAGCCTTATGTAGCATCAAGACCTTATTGCAGAGGTTGAAGACCCTCCCCCTCTCCGTTCTGGGCCATTGTGCTTTGGTTAATATGGTTGTCCTCCCCAAACCCCTCTACCTGTTACAAATGCTGCTGTTATGGCTCCAGCCCTCGACTATCTGGGCCTATCGCTCCATGGTGGACTCTTATTTGGCGTAATCATTGAGCTAGGATGGGCCTTGATATCTTGAGGTTGTCCCAGAAACGAGGTGAGGTTGCCCTCCCTGACTTACGTATTTATAATGTTGCTTGTCTCCACTGTTATTTACAAGAGGGGGTGTCCCATAGTCCCAAGTTTGATTTGGAAGGCTTGATGGCTGATTGGTTGACCCCCTCATTCCCCGATTAATCTGGTTCATCTGAGCTCTGGTATATTCTTTCCCTGAAAATTTCTGCATTCTGGCTCAAAGCTCTACGTAAAGCTTGGGTATGGTGGAGGGGGGTTGATGGGATGGTGTGCAGTGGTCTCACCCTTTTTACAACTTATTGGCAATCAGAATTTTTTACCTGGTCTGGGTGGCTCTGTTTTTCGGGAGTGGTTCGCCAAGGGGATTCATAGTTTGGCTCATCTGGTGGATTCTGAGTCCTCTTGTCTCTACTCGTTTGAGCAGTTGCGGGAGGAGTGGGATATATCGAGGCACAATTTTTTCGCTTTTCTCCAGGCTTGTCATTACTGCCTCAGTGTCCACAAAAATGATATATCGCTTATCACACGAATGGATGCTGAGGAAAGTTTCTTGGAGACTCCACCCAAATTTAACAAAATTGCTGTTTGGGTGAGGCAGCTCCTCTCTGACTTGCCCACTCAACATTTGTTTTTTAATTTAAAGATTTTATGAATCAAGCTTTCCAAACGAACAGTGTGAAAGCGATACAAAAGCCACTTGTGTTATATAATCAACATACATTCACACCAGGTTTAGACATGGTTTTTGTCTTTTGTTTCTTCCTTCCCCCCCCCCCCCAGCCCCCTCTCCCCTCCCCAATTCTCTTCACTACTAGAGGTAGCAATGATTACTGCAAGTCGATCACCGCCCGCTCAACATTTGACCTGTCTAGCTGGGAAATGGAGTGCGGATTTGGGTACTGAGATTTCACCGGAGCTGTCTCGTGCTTTTAAGATGGTCTAGAGGCATTATCTAGCAGCTTCTATGAGGGAAATTCTGTTTAAATTATTACACAGAACTTAGCTTACTAGGGTTCAGGGAGTCCTGATGAAATTGTGGGACTCAGATATTTGTCTGAAATGTAAAGCTGCTCCAGGCAACTTTGTCACATCTTCACTGGGTGTTCTAAATTATAGCCTTTTTTGGAACCAAGTTACGACTTATTTAGACAAGCTGCTGGGTTGTAATATTTCTTGGTCTGGGGAATCCGTGTACTTAAGTTTCAGGGATAAAAGGTGTTTGATCCCACGGGGGTGGGGGTGGGGGTAGGAAATTTCTTGCAGTTGCCACCCTCCTTGCTAAAAAGTCAAATTGGAAATCGGAGGAGGCGCCTTGGAAAGAACTGATGAAAAGAGATCCGGCAACCCAAAATGCTCTGCTCTTCCTGAAAGGTTATTTTATTCTCTGGGACTTCGTCCTTCTCACCCGTTAACATTGTTAATCGTGTCTGACTACCTGTGCGGCTTGGCATTATTTAATATAATGTGAGCTGTGCTCGGCAGGTGTGAGTATGGGAGATCATGAGCCTGGGGCTGTGAAGGGATATATAATTGTAAGAGGCTGTTATGTTTGGATTGGTGGGGGGTTAACATTAAAAGGTGGGTCATTACAGTTATATATTGAGCCAATGAAATTGTTTTTTCCTGGCTTTCATGGTTACATTTGGTTGTGTATTTAATGACTCAATAAAGACGGATTAAAAAAAAAAAGAGAGAAAAAGAAGCAAGGAGTTAGACAATATTCTGTTTCCCAAATGACTAAGGTTCTGATCAATTATTATATCATATGCATGTTGGCTTATGATTAAAGTTGAGCTAGAATACAATCTACGGTGATTCCGTTTATCTGGAAGGGACGGGGGTGAGAGATAAGTTATGAGAAATCAAGAACAAAGAAATTGGGAGGGTTAAATACGTCTGATTTTTGTTTTTATAATATTTATTTATTTATTTATGTATTTGTTTGTTTGTTTGACAGCTTTTTTATACCGGTATTCGTGTGAACATCATATCAAGTTACATGGAACTGGGTGGGGAGAACTGGGGCAGGGAGGGAAGATAACTGGTGGAGTAGAGGCAGAGAGAGGGTTAAAATTAACAGAGAATGCATAACAATGAAGTCAAAAACAGTACAAGGCAGATTAAATAGTTAACAGAAAATGCGTTACAATGAGGTAAACAATGCAAGGCAGAATAATCTGCCTTGCATTGTTTACCTCATTATGCAAGGCAGAATAATATGTAATAATATGCAAGGCAGAATAATATGGCATGTCAACTTTGTTTTCTCTGGAAATGGATTTCAAAAGTTTATTGATATTGTTCGTCAAATTTGTTGGAATCCAAGGCTGTTCCTTTTTCCATTCTGGGATGCTGCATGTGGCTGATTCTGAGCTATCAGACCAGTTGAAGAAAACATTACTTATTTAGTCTAATGTTGTTTGCATGGCATTTCCTGGGGTGTTCCACCTATTATTTCTGGTCTTCTATCTCTTGTAGGTAACCCAACATTTCCCCCGGGCCTCCAAGGTGGAGTTTTTTTTAGGAGGGCAAGCAAAAGGAATAACCGGCATAATCTTTCTGCATTGTTCCACACAGTGTACCATTTATTCGTTTGATCAGTTACAAGCACAATACGATAAATCTCATAAACAGTTTTATGCATATTTACAAATAAGACATTTTATTTGTAAATTGCAAAGGCCCTATGTGGGGCTATTTCATTCTGAATCTTTGGATAATATTCTTCGCTCTGTAGGCACAAGATTAAAAGAGCTTACTTATTGGTGCAAATTGCATTTATCAAATATAAAGCAGAGGTGTTAGAAGACCTCACATCTTATTGGTCTAAAGCTATAGAAGTTACTACATTTGTCATGTTCTGTGCATATTGCCAGAATTTAACTGGATGCTAAATATCAGAAAGTGCTATTTAAAATCTTGCATCACTTATATTGATGCAGTGAAAGCTTGTAAATTAGGCTTTACCTCAATTGATTAGGCATGTAAAATAGATCATGGGACATTGGGGCATAAATTCTTATTACGTACTAAATTTTATTTTGGGAAGAAGTGCTATCTATTATTCAGAAGGTAACTGCAGTTTGTCCAGCTTTTGATGGTGGTTTATTATTACCGGTAATAGGATCATCTAAATTTAGATTGTACCTGTCTAAAGGTTTTATGAAATGTGTTCATGAGGCTATTTTGATAGCACATTTTTGCCATCTGAAATTTTGGCTTCAAGAAGAAACACCTCCTGTTCTGTTATGGTTTCAGTCCATATCAGACTGGATGTAATTGGACTGCTTGCCTTGGATGCCTTATGTACAGATCAGACTGTGTTAGGGCTCGGCAGACTCTTTATTATCTTTTGCCAGTGTCAGTCAAGGCTCATTTGAAGATTTTAGGGTCTTCTTCTCGATGGGTGTTAATCTGTGGAAACCTTAGTATGTTTGCGTGTGAATGTGGACAAATGGTTGTCATGTTTTTATTAATGCTAAGGCATGATTTTTGTATTAGGTGTGTTAAAAATTTTAGATGGCGTGTAGTTTACAGATTTTTGATGATGTTTATTGCTTTGTATGTAAACCAGTTTATTTTTCTATTTATACTTTATGCATCCTTATAAATAAACAATAAAAAAAAAGAAGAAAGGTAACTATATATCATGTAAGAAGTGTAGACCTGGAACAGATAATCAAAAAGAGGAGGCACTAGAGTGATGACATAGGGCAGTGGATATTTCAAACTTATGTGTCTATATATTTGATGCTGTTCATTTACTGTTTATAAAAATAAATGTGATGGTATCCCTGCGTCAATGGAAAACCTTGAAAGAAATGATTTGATTAGAAGCAGATATAAGACCCCAAGAAGTAGGGGAATGGGAATGATCTTTAAACTCTGATTAATCAGCGATCTGGGAAAGGGTCCCCTTGACCTTGAGTTGCACACCAGAGATTTGGAGGATACTCTGTTTTACTCCAGCAGCTCCCTACTGACCTGACCCGCAGAGAGGAACCCAGGGTGGCCTGCATCTGTGTTAATTTAAACAGATGATGAGCACCTCTGGGAACCCAATGAGCCATAAAATGATCTTTTCTAATGGGAAGGGAAGATTGGCAGCTATGTTCTGGAATGCCGAGGTCCCCAAGAGGCCAATGTGTGTGCACAGGAGCTGGCTGGGTGTGTAGGGAGCTGTCTCGTGACTTTTCTGCTACTCTTTTTATTTCACAGGCAGAGTCTGATATGTGTGGTATATTTATTTTTATTATGGTGATCCAAAGATCAAGGCTGTGTATATTAAATATTATGCTGCTGAGAACACTGCCCAGTAGTCATAAAGCCAAGGACCCTAAACAAATATTGCAGGAACCTCAAAATACAAATAGCGCGGTTTGACTTAGTACATCTGGCTCTGAGAGTGTAAACAGGACATTTCAACCTTTCAGCTTTGTGCATACTGATGGAGTGTTACTTTGTGTAAATAATAATTCTGCACTGAAATACACTGCATTTATGTAGTCAAATTGAGGATCTGGGTCTCCTGAAAAAGGAGCATAATAAACCCAGAGATCAGAATGGAACTTTTTGTATATCCCTCTTGTGCTTTAGGTTGGGGGTTGCCTGATAATTGTATATAAGTACAGCCCTATGGTTGCAGCACATGTGTGTAAGTTTGGTATATGTATAGCAGAGTCATTCTTTCTTCCCAGCATCCATCTGCATGGACAGTTAAAGCTGATAAGCAAGCAGGTCCCTGAGAAAAATTACCCTCTCTAAAAGCGTGCAATGGGGAAATTCTAAAGAAGACTTGTACCTAACACCGTTTTTCTGTTCTCTTAGTAATGCACACACAGTTCTAATAGCCATATAGGTCCTGGAGAAATCATTTACTAGACCACTATGAGACAGGATGTTATCTAAAGAGGGGACTTGCTGTATATGGTGGTGAAAGCTCACGTATCTTTGGGTAATTCTTAAGCTGATTCAATAAAACATCAGAATCTGCAGATAGTGGGAGCACTGAGAGGAGAGAATTACCTTGCTGGTGGCTGAAGAGAATTGGCAAGCATTGCTTAGGGAAGTTTTAGAGCTTAAAACTCTTGGGGAGAAGTAAACTATTGTGGTATATTCTTTAATGTGTTTGTGTGTCTGTATTAAATAGTCAAAAGACAGGCAAAAACCCCCCCAGGAGTTTGTGTATTTGTATTAAATAGCTAGTCAGAAGGCAGGCAAAAACCAGGAGTTTGTGTGTTTTATATTAAATAGCTAGTCAGAAGGCAGGCAAAAACCAGGAGTTTGTGTGTTCTATATTAAATAGCTAGTCAGGAATAGGGGGAGGAGTCAAGATGGCGGCTTAACGCCGGCATTGCTCTGCTCGGCGCTTTTCTTGTAACTTTGTTTCAGCGAATTTACCTTTAAAATGCCGGTGAAAAGAAAGGGGAAAGTAAAAATATTTCCCTCGGAACTCCTTCCTTTCTCCGGGCAGCAATTGTGCAATGCCTGGCAACGGCTTCACTTTCGAGGCCAGGAGTTCCGGCTGCTGAGGTGAGTGGAGGAGAACTCACCACAGCCTCGGGGGAGGTGTCCCTGAGCCCGCTTGACATCAGACCTCTGCCGCGGGAGCGGGAGGGGCTGCAGCAGCTTGTCGGGCAGAGCCCCGGTGTGGTTTCTTCTGTTGCCGACTCCGAGGGAGCCTTTGTGGGGAACTATACCGCTCCAGAAGGGCTGGAAACTGCAACGGAAGGACCAGGAGCAGGAGGGGTCTCCCCTGATGAAATATCTTATGCAGCAAGAGGTGGAGTAGAAGGTGAGAGGCTGTTGGTGCCAAAGAAAACCTTCTCATTGATCCAGAAACCAGCCATAGTTACTCTTGATTCAATTTGGGACCTTGTTATAAATAAGGGTAATGCTCTTTCTGATTGCTCTCGTAAGATTTCTACACTATCACAGCAACAGTTGCTGTGATAGTGTAGAAACAGCCAGCTTCAAAACCAGGAAAACCAGGAAAAATGTAATCATATAGAAGAAGAGATGAAAGCAATTAAAGGAGTACAAAGCTTTTTAATTCAGGATGGTGACACCCTGAATAGAAGAATTGAGTATGTTGAAAAATGGTTGAGACACCTAAACCTGCTTCTTCTAAATGTTCCAAGGGTGGTGGGGGAATTGCCACGTTTTACTCTAAGGAGATATTTCCTTGAAATTCTTGAATATTCTTCGGACGTGATCCCCCCCTTGGATAAAGTATATTTTTTGACATCTGGTTGTTGCGTTCATGCCTCTTCTCGCCCTCGCTCCACCCTCTTTACCTTGGGGGCGACTTCCTTCGGCTCTGATGGACAGATGCAGCCGTGGCTTCTCCCTGCCTTTTAGTCCCGGTGTCCCCGGGCTGGCTTGATGCTACGGATCCGCCATGTTCCTGATGACGTACGGGCGCGCGCGCTCCAGACTTTGTACCAGCAAGGGAGCGAACCTTAGGGGCGTCCCCCCATAGTGACGTCATCCATTTTCACTTTAAAAGGTCTTTGTTTGCTAACCTCTAACGAGTTAGCAAGGAACTCCAACAGGACTTGCTTCGGCAGTCCACGATACTTGCAACAACGATCCGAGTCATCGAGGGGAATCCTTCTCCACTGCTCAGCCTTTTCAAACTTACCAGGAGTACCCGCTCCACGGGGGCTCCGCTCTCTCTTCTTGATTTCAGTTTGCCAAGACAGGATCCGGTACTCGCTCCTCGAGGGCCTATGTCCCTGAATACTCAGAAGACTCCTCATTGCCTGGAAGCGATCGCAGATGTGAAAACAGTGAGTTCTATTGTAAATAGGAATCAGTACTCATTCCACGAGGGCCTACATTCCTATAGCTCTGAAGACTCCCTTCCATCCAAGACGTTATCGCAGGTACAGGAGATCGTGAGGTACATTGGCAAGATTGGCGATAGGAACCAGTACTCGCTCCACGAGGGCTCATGTTCCTAGAATCCTTTACAGACTCTCTTCTACTCTAGAAGCCATTTCATATACAGCTATTGTGAGTTAATTACAGACTGTTTATAGGAACCAGTGCTCGCCTACGGCTCCTGTTCCTGAATGTACTGAAGACTCTCTGTGGCATAGAGACCATTACAGACATCTACTATTGTGAGTGTACCATCTTGTATCCAGTATACCCTGTCTACTCACTACTTCTAGTCTTTCTCTACAGCTCAGCAACCCAGAGATTATATTCCAGTATCAGAAGGCTTCAGCCCTGCCGGACACATCGACTCACTACTGCCACCACTGGTGATTCAGCTTCCAGCTTAATAAAGAACTATGGGGCGGATTTTCAGAGCCCTGCTCGCCTAAATCCGCCCAAAACCGGGCGGATTTAGGCGAGCAGGGCCCTGCGCGCCGGTGAGCCTATTTTACATAGGCCTACCGGCGCGCGCAGAGCCCCGGGACTCGCGTAAGTCCCGGGGTTCTCCGAGGGGGGCGTGTCGGGGGCGTGTCGGGGGGCGGGCCTGGTCGTCACGGCGTTTAGGGGGCGTGTCGGCAGCGTTTTGGGGGCGGGTACAGGGGCGTGGCTACGACCCAGGGCGGTCCGGGGGCGTGGCCGCGCCCTCCGTGCCCGCCCCCAGGTCACATCCCGGCGCGCAACAGGCCCGCTGGCGCGCGGGGATTTACTTTCTCCCTCCGGGAGGCGTAAATCCCCGGAGAAAGGTAAGGGGGGGGGGGGGTGTAGACAGGGCCGGGCGGGTGGGTTAGGTAGAGGAAGGGAGGGGAAGGTGAGGGGAGGGCGTTAGAGGATTCCCTCCGAGGCCGCTCCGATTTCGGAGCGGCCTCGGAGGGAACGGGGGTAGGCTGCGCGGCTCGGCGCGTGCTGGCTATACAGAATTCATAGCCTTGCGCGCGCCGATCCAGGATTTTAGCGGATACGCGCGACTCCGCGCGTATCTACTAAAATCCAGTGTACTTTTGCTTGCGTCTGATGCGCCAGCAAAAGTACGCCTATTCGCGTTTTTTGAAAATCTACCCCTATTTGTGTTTATTTCATATTCTAGCTTAGCCAGTGGTTCCTCTCAGGATCTCCTCCTGGGGGCGCTGTCATCTGCCATCAGCCCAGGGATTCACCATTTCCTCCAAGTGGTCTTTCCTTACACTACAGTCACTCTGTGGGAGCCAACCACTACCGACCACTAACACCGCTTACGGAAGTATTATATAGATAGCTACCTTCTCTTTCTATGGGACTTGCTAGCAGACTATATATAACAGATTACTACTCCTTGGCGGAGGCATGAAATATTGCTATCTCAGTAGCGAAGTACAATATACCTATTGTTAGCTCCTCTCCCCAGAAGGGTATCATTGAACAGATTGCCAACTCCTCTTTTCTGGGGAGTTGAGCCATAACAGATTGCTACCTCCTTCCCTTACAGGAGCATCTAACAGCAGTTCACTACCAGATTACTAACTCCGCCCTCCTGGCAGGGTAAGCACTACAGATAACTAACTCCTCCCCTCTGGAGGAGCAGATCATGACAGATTGCTAACTCCTCCCCCTTTCAGGAAAAAAGCAGAACAGATTGCTAACTCCGCCCTCCTGGTGGGGTGAGCGATAACAGATTGCTAACTCCTCCCCTCTGGAGGAGGAGAGCGTAACACTGGTTCAGGATTTCAAGCCCAGACACCGGCTGTCGATTTGAATAACCTTACAGATTATTTGGAGTCTTCCAATTATGAAGTAAGAAAGAACACAAGAAATTGCCATGCTGGGTCAGACCAAGGGTCCATCAAGGGTCCATCAAGCCCAGCAGAAAGAGCTACACTACTGGTTACTTTCTTAACTGATAGTGACATGAGTGCACTTATGAAAAAGTACTTTAAGAAATCTAATGTCTTATTTATGGGACAACCAGTGAGAATTTTCCCGGACTTCTCCAGACTACTCAAGAATGAAGGAAGGGCTTCTTAGCCTTGAGGCAAGAAACCCTGGCCTTAGGAGTGTCTTTTTTCTTAAGATACCCATGCAAATGTCTGGTCAAGTTCAGGGGAAATAATTTTGTATTTCTTGCACCGGGACAGCTTAGAAAGTTCATTGAATCAAGAAAAATGATACCATCTCTGGAACCAATGTTTTGACGTAAAATTTATGTAGCTGTGTTATGCTATGTCATTTCAAGTATTTGTTTCTTATATTCTCCTTGATTTAAGTCTACCTCCCCCTTAGATTGTGGTCTAATGGATACAATGAGTAGTATGAGAAATGTATTCTTTTTTCCTTTGTTTTTTCTTTTTAATATTGTTGCTTATTTGATGTATCATGTTTCTGTAGCAAAGAGGATTCTTTGTGAAATATTTTTGAAATTTCAATAAATAATACATTTAAAAAATAAATTAATTAATAAATAGCTAGTGAGAAGACAGGCAAAAAAAAAACAGGAATTTGCGAGTTTGTATTAAGTAGCCAGTCAGAAGGCAGGCAAAAACCAGGAGTGTGTTTTTTATTAAATAACTAGACAGAAGGTAGGCAAAAACCAGGAGTTTGCGTGTTTGCCTTTCCCTCCCACCTATCCTTCTCCCATCCACCCCTAGGTCATCTGATTTATAGGCAGGTGACACTTTCACATTAAAAAACAAAATGTTAATTAGCCTTTTAACTCCTCATGCTTCACCTAGATGGGATTTTAGACAGTGCTACGAAGGAACCAGCTGTCGTGGTACATGTGGGCACCAATGACATAGGACAATGTGGGAGGGAGGTTCTGGAAGCCAAATTTAGGTAGAAAGCTTAAATCCATAACCTCCAGGGTAGCATTCTCTGAAATGCTCCCTGTTCCAAGCACAGATCTCCAAAGTTAGGAAGAGCTTGAGAGTCTCAATGTGTGGATGAGATGATGGTGCAATGAAGAGAAGTTCAGTTTTGGAAGGGATTGGGGAAACGTTTGGGGAAGGGGAAGACTTTTCCAAAGGGATGGGCTCCACCTTAACCAGGGTGGAACCAGGCTGCTGGCACTAACCTTTAAAAAGGAGATACAGCAACTTTTAAACTAAATCAAAGGGGAAAGCCGACAGTCACTCAGCAGTGCATGGTTCAAAGGATACTAATGAAGCATTAGAGGTAGGGCATTGCAACAGAGAGGTTCCAATAATAAGAAAAGTAGTCCATGTGCTTATAAGTAAAGAATCACCTGAGTTAAAAGATTCCAATTTATCCCTGTCAACTAAATACATTCTGTGCTTTGGTGTTTACTGAAGAGGATGTTGGGGAGATACCCATGCTGGAGACAGTTTTCATGGGTGACAATTCAGATGAACTGAACCAAATCACAGTGAATCTAGAAGATGTAATAGGTCAGCTTGACAAACTGAAGAGTAGTAAATCACCTGGACCAGATGGTATATACCCCAGGGTTTTGAAATAACTAAAAAATGAAATTTCAGACCTTTTACAATTAATTTATAACTTATATTAAAATTATCCGTTGTTCCTGAAGACTGGAAGGTGGCCAATGTAACCCTGATATTTAAAAAGGGCTCCAGGAGTGATCCAGGAAACTATAAACTGGTGAGTCTGACTTCAGTGCTGGGAAAAATCATGGAAACTGTTATCAAGAATAAAATCACAAAACATTTATAGACATAGTTTAATGGGACACAGCCAGCATGGATTTACCCAAGGGAAGTCTTGCCTCACAAATCTACATTTTTTTGAAGGGGTGAATAAACATGTGGACAAAGGTGAACTGGTAGATTTGGATTTTCAGAAGGCATTCGACAAAGTCCCTCATGAGAAGCTTCTAAGAAAACTAAAAAGTCATGGGATAGGAGGTGATGTCCTTTTGTGGAGTGCAAACTGGTTAAAAGACAGAAAACAGAAAGTAGGATTAAATGATCTGTTTTCATACCGGAAAAAGATAAAAAGTAGAATGCCTCAGGGATCTTTACTTGTACTGGTGCTTTTTAATACATTTATAAATGATCTGGAAAGGGATATGATGAGTGAGGTGATCAAATTTGTAGATGACACGAAATTATGCAGAGTAGTTAAATCTCAAGTGGACTGTGATAAATTGCAGAAGGACCATGCAAGACTGGAAGATTGGGCGTCTCTCCGTCTCTCCCATTCGGTTCAGTGTACCAGATGGGAGAGAGAGACACCGGAAGCAGGAAGCAGCATTTAGAAGCGCTGGACCCACAGTGCTGTTCTCCTGTCAATGGGGAAAGCAACATCAGTACTTCAGCGCCATGGGTTGTAGGGGAAGGGGGGGGGGGGGGGCATGGAAAAGCCTCTGCCGTTTCCAGTGTTTGAATCTGTGTGCGAGCAGCTGGGGAGCATAAGTGCTACGCAGGCCCCGGAGACTCGGCTCGCTACTTCACTCAAGGAAGATTTCCCCGAAGCTCCTCAGACTTGGGGAGCAAGTTGGTCATCAACATATGGAATATTGTACAGTAGTGGAAGCAGGTGAAGAAAGCGTTCTTGACCTCATCCCGGAAAAGAAGCTAATGGAGACCTCTAAGGAGCTGAAAAGAGGAACAGAGAAAGCAAGAATCTCCTGCCGTATTGCAAAGAATCCAGATGGCCAATGCTCTGTTGAGCAGATCACAAGAAAATGACGATGAATCAAAGGTGATCCTGGAAGAGGTAAAACACTTGCTAAAGCTTTGTTCTTCAATGCTGAAGTTACAACAGGAAGCTTGTGCATTAGAAGAACAGTTGTTTGAAATTAGACAGAAGAGACTGAAACATTATCCTTGGGAGTCAAGTCAATTGGGCAGAGGATCCACAGTTGAAAGCCATTGTTCTAAAGCTGGAGAAAAACCCAGCATTTCTCTGAGCTGGATGAGGTGTGCCTCAGCTTTTCCTCAACTATAAAATCTCTCTAAGGAAAATGAATGAGTTGTAAAGTTTTCTGTGTGAAAAAGAAACCTTAAATAGTATGGCTGTAATTCTTTGGTGATTCGAATATGTATTCATAATATATGCTCATCCCCCCTCCTGCCCCAATAACTTAATGTATATGCCCAAATTCTCCTCTGCACCCTTCCCCCCCCCCCCCCGCATCCATATCCTCTTGCTCCAATTAATGTTAAATGTACGCTCAAACAATCCCCTGCACCTTCTTGAGTAATGTACCATCCTTAACAATGTTTTACAATGTACGCCACCCAAATCAAGTTATCCATAATCTGTTATGTTTCCCCCTCCAAGTCACCGCTCCCTGTTCTTTGTACAATGTTTCAAGTTCTATGTAAACCGATATGATGTACCCACGAATACCGGTGTATAAAAAAGCCTTTAAATAAATAAATCTCTCAGCAGCAACTTTTCTTTGGTCCCATGAGCCCTATGGGATGAGGGTCTATGACTCTTCTTCATCCCATTGGCCACGTTGGGAGAGGGGGGTGCTGAAGTCCCCTAGTGTTTGGCACCCCATGCAGCTGCACTGTTCTCACACCCCAAAAGCCTGCGGAGAAGAACAAAGAATTAAACAACTTCCACTCCTCCATAAACCCACTTCACTATGAAGATAATTTCTTCAATATAAAAGAATATGGCTACATTGAAGCTGTGATCTACCGAAAGCCCACCGACCATCACAGACACCTGCACTCTTCCAGCTCCATCCCAGCCAGACAGGAAAAAGGGAATGGGGACTTGTATTGGGGTTTTTTTGGGCCTGCAGTTTCCTTCTGCTCTGCGGCTGCGAACTCAGTAAGTATCAGGGCTCAGATCTGGTGCTATGAGCCTTCATTCGCAGCTATCCTGGGATTTTTACTGTATCTTATATCCATCCTGCCCTCAACATATCTAGTGCGGTCATTGCGGTGATGGGACAGGGCCAGGGCCAGGGTCCATGTGCCAGGATGGCTTCTGGTCCTCTGCAAATCATGCATGGCCTTGAATCCGACCACCAGGTGTCACCCTTAAGCAATGACCACAGCTCCAGAAGCACATCCTTGCTTTGCCCTCTGTGGAGATGAAGGAAAGCATCATGCAGTGTGGCAGAATATGCTCTGTCCTACCAGCGCAGGCCTTGCCTTCTCCTGACCGTGCTGTAAATGTTTTTTTTCTTGTCTCAATGATTTATTTTTGCTTCATCGTTGCATTGCTGCTGACAAGTCTCCCCTTTCTAGGTCTGGGTTTTCTGACATATGAAATTGTCAGGAAGTCCTTGCATGGATGACTCCAACCTTCTTATCAACGTTGAGCCGCACCCTGATTTACTAACTTCCTAGCTACTTACCTATCACCGAATCTCATGGGCTTTCACATTTTCTTAACAGTTCAGGACTTCTGAGAAAGAGTTTGCTTCGCACTAAAGTTTCTTCTGGTCTTCAGTCTTCACTGCTTAATCACAAAATGAACCTGCCTTTTCACCAGAATGAACGCATGTTCTAGCTTTGGGAACCTTCTGCTTTATGAAAAGAGCGCATACGAATCCTTCCAGTCGATTTATCAGTGCCTGGCGTGCATCTCCTGACCGTTTAGCAGGCTAGAGCCACTTTAATCCTTTGTCTTGTTTAACGTTGTAATTCACTTATAAACCTGCTGCCGTGTTTTATTCTCTATCAGTGCATTGCTGTTTGTGTTGTGATGTTGGTCAGGGAAGGGGGGCACTTTGGCTGCCACAGTTATGTAAAATTGGTCTGAATCTCTAAATGCATTGCCAGCCTGTGCTTTCCATAGTTTAATTTTATCTTTTACCAGACATGGAGGCGTATGTGGGTCTGAGTTGCTGTCTGCATTGGCCTAATTAAGGGTAGGAAAGATGCTTATTGCTATGATAAGCTCAGGTAAATAAAGATTTGCTTTTATGCAGCTTTTGTGTTATCTAGTAAAAGCCTGGTTTGATGTATAGTAAAACATTCAGTATCTTTAAGCTCCTCTCTGGGTAGGTTGATTAAAGTTTTCTACCATGGGTTGCTAGCCCTTGTTACATCATAGATGAGGGCATGTGAATTGGCAGATCCAGTCATCCACACAGCTAAGGATATATCCCAGCTGCTAGCTGCAGAAGCTTGACCACTGCTAGGATATACTGCTCCTTATCCAAGACCGCTTTTGGTTTTCTTCCTCATTGGTTCTCCAGCGTCCCATATAGATTAGCATACGAATTCTCACACTTCATCCACCGACTCAACTTCCTTACCTCCCACCCCGTGCATTATCTTCTAAGCTTTTATAATCTGAACAGCCACAGAAACTAGCAAGGCTACTGCCCCAAAACAACAACTAGTGATGTTTTGGCCTGAACACCCGGCCACCTGGCTCCTGCGGCCTTGCTGGGCAGCACCAGCCACCTCCTACCTGATGTCATTGGCCTAGTTGATCAAGGTGAATAAAAGCAATTTGAAGAAATGTTGTAAGATATAAATTCAACCCCCTTCTCCAAGTCCCAAGTTTGAGGTGGGAGGCCTAAGGATGAAAGTCCATCAGTAAAAGGAATTATTTAGAGAGAGAGAGAGAGAGGTCGCTGCAGAGTCAGTGCTCACGGCCCCCGGTGGGAGGGTGTTCCGGCCATCACACGACACTGACATCTAGAGTTCGGATGGAGTCTTGGCCCGTGGTCTCCAGAAAAGGACTGTTGCTGAAATGATTGGGGGAAGTGAGCTGAGAGGGAACATAAAGAAAATCTCAGAGTAACTGCAAATGAAAACTCATGGCACCACATCCCAGGCCTGAAAATGGAAAGGAGCAGGGCCCAAAGAATCAAAATATAACAAAAGAGAGAGAGATCTTTGTAGGCCAGATTGTTAGAAAAAAAAAAAGGTAGGAATGTGCAGCAGGTAAACATTCGTTTCGTTTTAAAATTCGTTTCATGGGGACCCTAATTTGTTTCTTTAGTTTCAAAAAGGCTGCAGTGATGAGTACAAGTCTGAAAATAGGACAAATTTGCAATGGTTTTTCCTTTTCTTTTCTCCTAATGATCAGAAGTGGAAAAATTGATTTTGGAAGAATTTTTAAATTTTACATCACAGTCTTTGACTCTTGGTCTTCTTCTTCTTTATTGGAGAATGTTTTCGTTTGCTTGCAGTACCACGGAGGGAAGGGGCAATGTTGGCGGCCTGTCTGCAGGCAGGGAAGCTTTCCCCCCATAGGCTGCTCACAATAGCCTGAGGGATTTGTTTTTTTTTTGTTTTTTTCAGGGGTTTGTATGAGTCTGATTTTCTTGCCCTCAAGCATTTCTACAAGGAAAGTTTGGGAGGTGGGGGAGGGGGGTGCCGGGGAGGCAAGACAAATGCATTGGCCCATGGGCATTGGAGAGCCTCGCCCTGCCTCTGAGTGTTAGCATCTTCCAGTTCATTGATGGAGGTAGACAGGACAATAAGAGGATAGGGCTGAAGAGCAGGCAGCACAGGTAGAGAGTGCGACTGATGCCCCCCCCCCCGGCATTGCTCCTCAGAGTCCCACCCCTCTACCTCGGCTCCAGTGCCAGCATCCTTCGCTGAGGATGTAGAGAAGGGATGGGGGAAGAAACCGGTGAGGTGGCGCCACTTCAAAATTAGGAAGGACCCACGCGTTGTGACGTGTAATCACTCTGCAAAGGATGGCAACTGAGGGAAGCAAATGGAGCACCCAGCAAGCACTTAGTATGCACTATCACCTGCAGAAGCAGCACCCACTAATACTGGCATCTGGGAAGAGTGGAAGTGCTAGTAATAATAGCCCAGGGACCCCTTTCTTCCAATCAGGGAAAAGTGGTGGAAAAGAAGAAGAGAGCTCCCCAAGCTGATCTCATGCCCTCGACCCATTCCAGCAGCCCCCTACCAAGCATCAGAAGCAACAAACTACCATGGAGAAAATGGGGTGGTGTTTAATAGCAATGTTCCAGGGTTGGAGACAGCCAGCAGTCAGTTCTATCACGGACTGGAGCACTGCTGAAATGATTGCCCTTGATAGCCAGCCCCTGGAGCTACCAGAAAATGAGGGAATTTCTGCATTATGCAAAGCTGGCATTTCCACATTTCAAAGTCCCCTCCTGGGCCACCTTTAATTGGTTGGTCATGCCCGGGCTGTACAAAAAGAGCCATAGTTGTATCCAGATGCTGCTGGCTAAGGTAGAGGGGAGTCTCGTGCATTTCAACATTGACATCTGGACCTTCGTGAATGCTATACACTCTTAATCCCTCCCTGACTGCACACTTGTGGGATCTGACAGAAGCAGGGGCAGGCAGCAGCTTTAGCAAGGATAGAGCAACAGGGTGCAAGTGGGCATTGCTGCATGCTCAATTCAATGAGCAAATATTCTATCAGCCCTAAGACAGATGCTGGAGGGTTGTCAGCTAGACAGGAGAAATGCTGGTTTCTTTGTCCCAGACAATAGCACTAATATTGTAAAGGCAATTCAAGATGGGGGCTTACAGGGAATCCAATGTCTTGCGCACACACTCTGCATCCGATAGTGAAGGATGCCTTGGGAATGGAGTCTAAGACCCTTCAGAATGAATTTCTTGGAAGAGCTTTTACAGAAATGCAAGGAGAATGGCGAGGCCCTTCCCCAGAAGTGTGAAGGCAGGGCAGCTTCTCTGAGACAAGCAAGAGGAAATGGGAATGTGCCCTCCAGGCACCCGTTGGAACTCAATGTGCCTGATGCTGGAGAGGTTAGCGGAGCAGCAGACACCAATTCATAATCTGTCTCAGGAGATAGGGATAGGTGTGAATTGCTCCCCACCCCCCCAGGGCATCAAGATTAGGCAGTGATGAGGCAGCTGGTAGATATCCTGATATCTCCTCACGTTTCCGTCTTCACCCCCCCCTGCCCCCCCCTTTGTCTCGACCACCCCCTCCCCTCCCTCCCCTATTTATTTAGTTATTGATCTGTTACTATGTTCTAGGTTACACAATGTTCCTTGTAAAGGCTTTGCCTATATATATCCTTGTTTTAAGTTATCTGTAAACCGGCACGATGTGCAAACGGTTGCCGGTATATAAAATTAAATAAATAAAAAAAAAAAAAATAAAAGCCCTTCAAGGATGTCCCGGAGGACACGAGTTCTAGAGAAGCCATTTTTGGCTGATGTGATCCCGATAGTTAATTGTCTGATGGAAAAGACAGAGGGTTACCAGCAGGACATCAGAATGAAAGCAGAGGCGGTTGCAGTTTGTGGACTGCTTGCAGCATCGAGTACAAGGGAGAGGCTTGTACCTCTGATGGAAAACAACATATACAAGCTTGCTGCACTGCTTGATTCCTGAGCGAAAGGGAATGCGACCCTGGAGTCTGAGTGCCTCACCCAGATGAAGCAGATGTTGGAATGGTTGCTCTGTCCCCTCACCAAATACAGAACAACCGATGACAAATTAGAAAGAGAAACATGGGAGACAAAAGCTGAACTGGAAACCCCCAAAAGCCAGACTCTGCCTGCACCATAACACCAGAGAAATAATATAAAAATCTACAGATGCACATTTCCCAAAAATGATACAGAGAAAATCAAATTTGCTTAATTCTTATCTCAGAGAAAAAGAAGCAATAGCAGTGCTACCCTCCCAGGCTCCAGCAGTCTTGCCCCCCCCCCCACCCCCAGCCTCTGTCCCCTCCTAGACCTCCCAGCCAGATGCACGAGCAGTGCAATAATACTAAAAACAGGGAGAGAGGCGTGGCAGGGAGGCCAAGGGGTGCCAGGCTGTAGGGGAGTCCGGAGGCAGGAAATCCCATCCCGCCCAGGCAAGAAAAGGGCCTGTGGCCTCTGGGAGAGCCCATCCCGCCTGCTGGCAGAAGAGGAGGAGGTCTGTGGCCACCGGGTGGGGGGAATCCATCCCATCCGGCAACAGGAGAGGCCCACGGCTGCCGGGGAATTCATCCCGCTGGCGGCAGAAGAGAAAGATGCCCGCAGGCGCCTAGTGTGCCACCGGTCTGGGGCAATGACAGCATGGTCTCTGCTTCCTGCCTGCGCGGCCCGGAAGAGGGAAAAGGTGGGTTTGCACAGGCGGGAAGAAGGAGAGGCCATGAAGTCATGGCTAGGACAAAGAACAACCCATTCTCTACACGCTGCTCCTCCTTCCTCCCCACCCCCGGAGACACAGGAAACTGTAGGCCCTGAGGACTTCTTTCTGCTTCTGATGGGGAAGGGGGGAGGAACTAAGCATATGTTTGTGTGTGTGTAAAAGCATGTCTGTGTGTATGTGTGTGTGTGTGTGTGTGTGTGTGAGAGAAAGCATATCTGGGTGTATGAGAGAGCATGTTTATGTGTATTGTGGGTGAGCATGTCTGTCTCTGTGTGTGTGTGAGAGCATGTCTGTCTCTGTGTGAGCATGTTTGTCTCTGTGTGAGAGGATGTCAGTGTGTGTCCATATGTGTGTGAGAGCATCTGTCTCCGTGTGTGTGTGTGTGTGTGTGTGTGTGAGAGCATGTCTGTCTGTGTTTGTGAGAGTATGTCTGTTTGTGTATATGTGTGTGAGAGCATGTGTGTGTGTGTGAGAGAATATGTCTGTGTGTGTATATGTGTGTGAAAGTGTGTGTGTGTGAGAGCATGTCTGGGTGTATAAGAGAGCATGTTCTGTGATTCAGCATGTGTGTGTATATATGAGAGAGAGATGAAAGACTGTGAGCGCTCTTCTGTGAGCAAAATGGCCGCTGTACCGGCGCCTCAAGCCCCACCCCTCCCCGCCCCTTTTCTTTGGCCCGGCTCTTGTGCGCGTAGCAAGGGTTAAGCTCGCGGATCGCACGAGGCTGGGCCATTCGCGTAACCCCTGTATTTTACTCGCGCGGACGATTTAAAATTCGCCCGTAAATGTTTAAAAAAAACCAGAATGTGGAAGGGCCAGCCCAGTAACTGTTTGCACAGGACTGCAGAAAAGTTAGCATTGGCCCTGCATGGCGCCGCCCTGTGGTGACGCTCTGGTTGGGTTCTGATCCCTCCCCAGTGAAGAGACCCCCTGCAGTGGTGCCGTGTGGTGATACACTGTGGATGATTGGGAGGGGGAAAAAGGGGGGGGGGCCCACTGAGGAGACAACACATGCATTCGCCCCTGGATGCCTGACCCTCGCCATGCCTCATAAAACAAAATCAAGAAATGCAAATCCATCATAATAGAAAACCATACTAATACAAAACAATATTTCAAAACAGATGACAGATAGAACCTTCTAATAAATATGAAGAATAAGGATAAAACAATAACCTTAATCATTTCCCAAAAATCAATTAAATATTTCAAAACAGCCGCACATCAAATAAATCCCAATAATTAAAACTAGAAAGGATTAAAATGTCCCTCTCTCCATATCTAGGAACTTTTCATTTCCAATCACCTTAAGATTGTCACACACACAGCACCTTTCTTTCTTCTCTTTCTCACTCCCCTCTTCCACTTCCTCACTCCCCCTTTCCTTTCACTCACCTCTCAGTCACTCACACACGTTGCATCACTCAACCCCTTTTCACTCACTCTCACATCCTTCCTTCCCAGTCACTTAAACCCCTTATTCTCACCCCTTCTCTTCCCTTCCCTCTCAATCACTCATCCCTTCCCTCTCCCCCTCTCCCCCTCTCCCCTTCCCACCCCTATCTCTCACCCCTTTCCTTACCTTTTTTACTTATACCCCTTCCCTCTCAGTCACAACCTGCCATATGTCTCACCCCCACTCCCCACTCAGTAGTTCTTCTTCCTGTTGGCCTGGTGTGGAAAGCCCGCTTGCAGATTATCATTTTGCTCACCTCTACCCATCTAGTGCCTAGCTCCCTATTTCTCATATGCACGGACTCTCACACACATGCACAGGCTCTCACATACATGCAGACTCCATTTCTCCCATATGCACAGGCTCTCACACACACATGCAAGCTCCCTCTTTGTCATATGCAGAGGCAGTCACACACAACATGCATGCTCCTTTCTCTAATATACACAGGCCCTCACATACATGCAAGCATGCTCCTTCTCTCTCATACACACATGCTTTCACACACATACTCCCAAGTTCCTTCTCTATCATGTACACATTCACACAAACACTTTCTCTCTCATACACATAGGCTCTCTCACACAAACACAAGTTCCCTCTTTTTCATATACACATGCTGACACAAATACTCCCTGTCTCATACACACTCACGTGTGTTGGAATCCGAGTAATAGTAAGTCCTGGAAACTATTTTGCATTTCCAGCACTATATGAAAGCCATCACGACTTACAAAGGTTTTTTTCAGAACCATTATGGGTGCTAGAATTCAACTTTTCTACGGAGGCCGCCATTTTTGAACAGCTACCATTATTTGTGGACTTGACAGTTGCCACTTCTCTGGATTCCCCTTTCGAGTGCCCGAATCTCCCTGAAGAGAATGTCCATGGACGACCTGCTCTTTGTGGTCTGGAGACCTGTAGAAGATTCCTACAGAATTTGCTCCTGGGAAAATAAAACATTGCACAGCTTTTTATTTTTAGGAATTTTTAAAACTTTGCCACATAAATGACATATACTTGATGACAAAGATCACGTCACCTGCAAGGAAACCTCCCCATTAGATATAATTGCGCAATATGGAACAGTAGCATTTCATTGCTGTGGGTGTTATGCTTAAGGTGGACAGGATCATTAATCAACCAAGAAGCAATTACAATAAAATACTAACGCTTATGTTCCTAGGTCGTACTTGTCGCCAGTGCCTCAGAAGCTGTATAACCCAAATCTTATCCTGAAGTACCTGCTTTCATTGTCGAAATACCAAAGAGTCCAAATCGACGTGTTACTCTTTTTTTTAAAACTATGCTACTAATCACCATGTCACACCTTCCTCCATGGTATTCAATGCATGTTCTTTGGATGCAACTCTTACCATGGTCAGCTACTATGGCCCTGCTGGGGTATTCTGAAGAGCCGGAAAAGCCAGGATCTCCTGGTCCTTCATCAACTAAAGGGCTCCAATGTCAGCACAGAGATCATCAGTGGCCATACACGTCTCAC